>NC_045619.1:24375000-25000000 GCF_009829155.1 Mustela erminea | reverse complement strand
GAGAGCATAGGCAATAATGTCACTAAAATTGGCTGTAGCAACGTTTTTCTAGCTATGCTTCCTGACACAAAAGAAATAAAAGCAAGAAAAAACTATTGGGACTACCTCAAAATAAAAAGCTTCTGCCCAGCAAAGGAAAAAATAAATAAAACTAAAAGACAATCTATGGAATGAGAGAAGATATTTCCAAATGACATATCTGATAAAGGGTTAGTATCCAAAATATATAAGGAACTGATACAATCAATACCCAAAAAAACAAATAATTTAATTTAAAAATGGGCAGAAGACCTGAACAGACATTTCTCTAAAGAAATCACTGCAAATGGCAAACAGACATAGAAAAAATGCTCAATATCATTCGTTAGCAGCAAAATGCAAATCAAAACTACCATGAGGTATCACCTCGTACCTGTCTGAATGGCTGAAATCAAAAACACAAGAAACAGCATGTGTTGACAAGTATATGGAGGAAAAGGAACCTTCAGCTCTGTAGGTGTGAATGGGAACTGCTGCAGTTACTGTGGAAAACAGTATGGAGGGTCCTCAAAAAATTAAAACTAGAATCACCCTATGATCCAGGAACTGCACTACTGGGTATTTACCCCCCCTCCCAATACGAAAATACTAATTCAAAGAAATACATGCATCCCTATGTTTATTGCAGCATTATCTACAATAGCCAAATTATGTAAGCACCCCATGTCCATTGATAGATGAATGGGTAAGGAATATGTGGTATATACACAATGGAATATTATCCATTCATAAAAAAGAATGAAATCTGTCTTGCAACAACATGGATAGAGTTAGAGAATATAATTCTAACTAAAATAAATCAGAGAGACAAATGCCATATGATTTCATTCATATGTGGAACTTAAGAAACAAAACAAATGATCAAAGGGAAAAAAGAAAGATAGAGACAAACCAAAAAATAGACTCTTAACTATAAAAAACAAACTGACAGTTACCAGAGGGTGGGGGGATGGGTGAAGTAGGGGATAGGAGGATTAAAGAGTATACTTAGGATGATGGGAAAAAAAAGTAATTGGAAATAATATAGATGATTAATGAAGAGGGAGAGGTATAATAGCCACACTGCTGTTAGCGGGGGAGCGCTGGGGATGGGAGTCCCTAGCAATCCGCAAGGGTGACTGGCCCCTCTCAGAGAAGCAGGAGGGGGAACTTCTCAGCAAGTCCTATGGGAAAGGAACCAGACCCAGGAGGGTGGGCAAGGGCCAGATCTGCCACTCAAAAATGGAAATGCTTGATTAAAACAACTGGTTTCTCTTGATGTTTGCTTCTTCTTTTGTTTTCCTCCTCCTTCCTTTCTTTGTCACATTCTCATGAAAATATATCCCACTGTCAGAAGTGGGCTAAATTTTTGAATAATGTGACAAAAAAGTAAGCACTTATAAATTGCTATTCTTCCCTACACCAGAACACACATATGCCACTCCATTTATAAGCATCAAAGCCTAACAACACACATTTATAGACTAATTGGAAACCTGAGTCTAATGACCATTCACCAAGCCCACACTTTGGCCCTTTCATTCAATGCCTAGACATGATTCTATTTTTCTGTGACTCTCTACAAATGGACCTTTTGGATTATTCTTAAGAAAGGTAAGTATGCCTCTAAGGTGTACATACCTATAATTATTGAGAGAGAGAGAGAGAGAGAGAAAAGGGATGGTCCCCTCCTTACCTGCAAGGCAAAAAATCAAGATACAAAAGCTGTAATGCAAAAAACCCCAATGCAAAATCTCCTACCTTATATGAATGCCACAAATACTCAAGAGTAGACGATTATAATTCAGGGAAGTTCCTCATAACTCCTTTAAAAGTGGTGAGTGCTTCCTTTTCTAACCCTTTAATAAGTCCCTAGGAATTGTATCATGGTATCACGTAAAGACTAACTAATCAGCCTCTCTGCCAATGAAAGGCTGCTATTCTCTGCCTTTTCTCAAGGAACTGGCAGCTTTTGCTCTCTTCCTGCCTGAGGACCAGAAGTTGACCTCTGGAGTCTCCAGTAGGTGATAATTACCACCAAACTGATTAGTTCAACAAAGGAGCCCTAATATTTGCATAAAAGGTTTCTTGGGAGTTTTGGGTCATTCCTAGGAAAAGTCATTGCTAGGGCTTACAAAAGAATCCTTTGCTAGGTCAGAAGTTACCCAATTATCCCAGCCCTCTGGCATCTGGACCACTTTGAGAGACAGGCTGGAATAGAAAGGGAACGTCCTCTCAGGTCAAAACTGTCTAAGAATTTAAGCTAAATTCAATATAGTGGGGGCTTTCAATAAACATAAGTAGTGAAGGATGCTTGGAATATCCAATTCCATTTTACAGATGAGAAAGCCAAAGTACAGAAAAGGGAACTGATAAATGCTAAACAACAGTTACTGTTTATCAAGCATTCACTATTGTCTACAGATTGTGCTAAATTATTTAACTGAATGATTTCATGTAATGCTTTTAATAACCCTATGAGGTGCATTCTAGTAGTACCTCCATTTTTTATGAGGAAAGTAAGGCTGTGAGAAGCAGAATGAGTACCCCAAATTACACGGCTGGCAAACAGGAGCATGAGATTTGTGTGAACTCCAAAGCTTGAGCTCTACACCTTTATAGACATTGCCTCTTGTACCCCAGGTCACACAACAGAAATGGCAGGGACAGTATTGGGAGCAAGCCTGGGATTCCCAGTCTAATGCTTTTGTGCCACCATGTCCTAATAGTAAACACGAATAAAATCAGAAGACTAGACCTTCACCAGTTACAGTCCAGAGACTTGATTCAGTCCCAGTCAAAAGGTCCGGGTAAATAAACACTGTCTGGAGGATGTGCTCTGCTCTAAAGTTATTATTATTAAAGTTTATTATTAAAGTTTATTATTATTTATTGCCGTGGGATCTGGTCTGGGATGGAAGGGTTCACTGTGTTTGTGAGACTAGACTTCCTGTGATAAGAAAAGAGAGTATGTTTCAGAGTGCACCTGCCAATGGAGTAGGACAAGATGCTGCTCTAATTTCCCTTGGTCTGACTTGATATTAAACTTCTATAATTTTCTGTGTGGAGCAAATGTGATAGAAATTTGTCAGGGTGCACAAGACAATACTTCTGATTTGTCTAAAATTGCATTTCAGGGGCGCCTGGGTGGCTCAGTGGTTTAAGCCTCTGCCTTCAGCTCAGGTCATGATCTCAAGGTCCTGGGATTAAGCCCCACATCGGGCTCTCTGCTCAGCAGGGAGCCTGCTCCCTGCCCCCCACCTGCCTCTCTGCCTACTTGCCATCTCTCAGTCAAATAAATAAATAAATAAATAATCTTTATAAAATTGCATTTCATCCAGCAAGCATTTTTTTTTCAATCTACATGCTATCTCTCACCCTGGAACCAAGGGATGTTAAGGTTTGGCTGATTTTCTTGCAGAGATGCTTTGTAATGCACACATTGTGAAATTTTACATGTGTTCTTTTTAAAGCTTGGATTCTGTATATGCTAAATCCCTTGGGAATGAATTCTAGAAATTCTCATTGTTAAAAAACCACTCCCTTGACAAAGCTTATTACTATGGGTCACATATAACAGCATCATACTCATCCCCGGTGCTGTGTGCCAGCTAAACTCACCTCCTCCATCTATTCTGCCAAGCCATCTCTTCTTGGTTCTAACCCTACTTGTTTTAAGAAACCACTTCTGACAGTACCGGTTTATTATTAAAAAATGATTTGTGCTTGCTTGGTGCTTTGGTCTCTGCAAAGTACATTTATATATACTGAGTCACAAGAACCTGCTGTGGTAAGCAGAAAACATGTCATTATCCCTAAATGAATAAAGGAGCAGAGGTTCGGGAAGTTCAAGTGATTTACACAAGATCCCACGCTATTGACTAATGAACCTAGATGTTCTGACTCCATTTTTTATTTCAGCTTTTGCTTTAGTCTTTATTTTTTTAGAGCAGTATTAGGTTCACAGCAAAACTGAGTGGAAAGTACAGAGAGTTCTCATATACTCCCTGCAAGTTTTTTTTTCCCCATTAAAATATACCACCTGCTCCACATCACTTGAAGTCTTTTTAAACCTGAAAAACTAATTCTAAGTTTACCTGTAAGAATAAATTGGTAAAATTGTTTAAGCTGCTTTTGATGTAAAAAGAATCTGCACAAAACAAACACTCAATAAATGTTAGCTATTATTATTAGCACTCAATAAATACCAGCTATTATTATTATTGGCATGGGAGAAATCAAGCTAGAAACTTCATACCACACCCACAAAAATTTCCAACTAAATGGAGAAAAAAGAAATTAAAACATACAGTAGGTTTATCCAATTTTAGCATGAGGAAAGATTTTTCCAGTAATAAAAACTAGGGTGAGAAATTTAAAACAAAACATTGATTATTGTACAATAATAAAAGTTAGTTTAAATACTAAGCATAGGTGGGATTTTTGTTTGTTTGTTTGTTTTTGTTTGCTTATTTTTTGAGGAAGAGAGAGAGAGCACAGGAGTGGGGAGAGGCAGAAGGCGAGAGACGATCTTAATTAAGCAAGCTCCACACCCAGTGAGGAGCTTGCTGAAATCAAGAGACAGATGTTCAACCAACTGAGCCAGCCAGATGCCCTTAAGCATAGGTGTAATATGATGTTTAAGTTTAGATACTAAATTTACCAATATACTAAATTTACTAATTTGAATTTTAAAATTCCTGGTGATTGAACCAATAAAGAGTGATTTCTAGTGAAACTATGCTTAAAATTTTAAATAATTATTTAAATTTTAAATTTAATTTAAGTAAATTAAATTAAATTTTATTTAATTAAAATTAAAATTTAAATAATTATTTAAAATTTTTTTAAATTTCAAAAAAATAAGAAAATAAAAAATAAAAAATTACACTAGAGGGGCACCTGGGTGGCTTGGTTGGTTAAGCATCTGCCTTTGTCTTGGGTCAGGATCCCCAGGGTCCTGGGATCAAGACCCCACATTAGGCTCCCTAATCAGTGAACTGCTTCTCCCTCTCCCTATGCTATTCCCCTTGCTTGTCCTCTCCCTCTCTCTCACTACCCCCCCCCAAATAAATTAATAAAATCTTTAAAAAATTTTCACTAGAAATTATTCTTCATTGATTAAATCACCAGGAATTTTCAGCACAAGATCTAAAATCTTAACCAAGTCTGGGCTCTGGGCCTGCTCTACCTTTTCCAGTCCTTAAAGGGCCTTAAAGAGAGAGACACCGTTAAAGAGACAGAGTCAGATGATTGTAGACCCTTTTTTTCCAGTCCTTGCACATGCTGCTCAATTCTTGTCCAGAGCGGTAAAGACCAGGATTTTAGAAAAATCTAATAAAGAATTTCACATTACATTATAAGATCTCTCTTAACAATTTAGATTTATCAACAGTATTAAAATTTGTTTGCCTCTGATCTAAAAATTTCTCATTTTCCAATTACTTTTTTTGTATGTAATTTTATTTTATTTTATGATGTTTTAAAGTTTATTATTATCATTTTAAATAATCTCTCTATCCAACAAGGGGCTCGAACCAATGACCCCGAGATCAAGAGTCACACAATCTTCTGATTGAGCCAGGCAGGTGTCTCTGTGTGTATGTAATTTTAAATACTTTTTAAAAAGATTTTATTTATTTATAAGAGAGAGAGAACACGAGCAAGAGAAGGGGAAGAGGGAGACAGAGAAGCAGATTCCCCACTAACCAGGGAGCCTGACACGGGGCTCCATCCCAGGACCCCGGGATCATGCCTGAGCTGAAAGTAGACACTTAACCACTTGGACCAACTGAGCCACTCAGGTGCCCCTTAAATAAGTATTTTAAATACTAAGCATCTATCACATTTGAAAGGCACTCCACAGAGCATTAAGTGGTTATTTTCACACCGAAGGCCAGGTGGAAAATGAGTGAAAACAAAGCATGAGTTGAAAGTGGGTGCACTTCGGAGTCAGATAGAGCTGGGTTTTACTCCTGGCTCTGCCTTTTTCTAGCTGAGTAACTTGCAACAAATTGCCACACTTCAAGGCACATTAATTTCCTTATCTGTAAAATGGAGATGATAATTGCCTTTATCTCATGAGGTTGTTCTGAGCAGTATAGATAAATGTAGAGCATCAGCTCCACTGTCTGGCCACAGAGCAGGAATTTTGTCAATGCTTGCTCTGGTTCTTATCACTTCCTAATTGTTTGATTTGTCCTCTCTTGATTAACTTGCCAAGTTAACTTGCCAAGATGGTTAGTTTCCCATTTAAGGTGACAAGTTTCTTGGACATAGGGACCAATTTCCTATTTCTTAGTGCTTTCCCTACAGCTAGTACTCCTTTCCTTGACTTATCTCCTCTCTCTCTTCTGCACTGTTTTCACACAGGATCCTGTACTGGTCACCTGACAAGGCTGAGTGACTGATAAAGTTGTGTACTACAAAGTAACTTATATCTATGAGTTACTAGGAAAAGAAGGGTTTGTGTGCGCATGTGTGTATGGTTTTTTTTTTTTTTCGTATTACAGATACAAGGCAAAGTGATAGAGTGACTTGCCCAGGGTCCCACAGGCTCTGCATCTCTTCTTGCCTATCTACCCATTATGTGCCTCATAAAACTATGATTCTAAAGACTGCAGGGGTGCCTGGGTGGTTCAGTTGGTTAAGCATCCAACTCTTGGTTTCTGTTCAGATTGTGAGATCCAGCCCTGCGTGGGCTCTGGGCTCATCAGGGAGTCTGCTTAGAAATCTCTCCCTCTATCCCAACCCCTGGGTGTGTGTGTGTGCTGTCTCTTGTTCTAGCTCTAAAATAAACATATAAATCCTTAAAAAATAAACATTGCAGAAGGCTCCTTACATTTGAATGGTGGCTTCTTGTAGTCTCTTCACAGCAGTACTGAGGATTGTCTTCCATTTCAGAATTTCCAATTTTGAGTCAGGATATTGAAAGATCCAACCTTAAAACAACAATGCACATATTAACTCAAGGGGATATTTAAAAATTTACCCAAACTCAGTACTCACTATATAAATCCTGCTCAGCCATCAGTCTATCTAGGCCTACTTGAAAAAGGAACCAAAATCCAGGGGTAACTGGATGGCTCAGTTGGGTGAGCAACCGGCTCTTGTTTTCAGCTCAGGTCAAGATCTCAGGGTCGTGGGGCCAAGCTCCAGGGTCCAGCTCCACACTCAGCAGGGAGTCTGCTTGAGAGTCTCCCTCTCCCCCTCCCCACCCTTGTGCTCTTGAGTGCAGGCACTCTCTCTCTCAAATAAATAAAACCTTAAAAAAAAAAAAAAGTACTCAAATCCACTTATATTAAAGTATAAGTCATCAGCTTAAGAATTACCTCTCTTGAGGAGATTTGCACTAAAATGGCTTTAAAAATATAACCCCCAGGAATTAAATCCCTATGATGACTTCTGAAGTGTTCAAATCCCTACACGCCCCGTAGACCTACAGATCAGATTCTTCAGCATCCCCCAGACTTGAGATCCCATCTCTCAGGAGGGAGCATTTTATTGGTAGTCAGCACACTTGGGATCTATTCCTGAGTCTCCTTCATGGACACTGGAGGAAAAGAAGCACTTTCTTTCTAGGCATAGGGCATGTGAATTTAGGGCTGGCGGTGACTATCTCTTTCACTGCGTGAACCAAGCCTAACTGTAGAATTCAGCCAAGCAGAGATGGACAGGAAAGCGCCTCTGCAAGCGCTGAGTCCCACATCCTGCCTTGGACCTTTGCTCCCGCAGTTCTTCCTTTAATCTTTTGAGCTGCCCCCAGTATACTAGCAAAGAATTTTCCTGTTGCTTAAGCCAGTGTGAGTTGGGCTCTTATCATCTACAGCTTAAAGATTCCTGACTAACATAACCACATTCAGGTTCATTATCATTGGACCATGAGAATCATGCTAACTCTAGATGAGAAGGATTGAACAAACTCCATCCCAGTTTCCTTAAGGGTTCAATAATGTAATTCCAGCTTCTTGCTTTGGGATTCCAATCCTGCCCCTTAATGCTTAAGGTCTTGCTTCTTACTCACAGACTATTCGCTTGCCATTCAATTGCCTCCAGAGGGATTTCCTGTTACTGACTTTACCCACCTATTTGGATTCCTTGACATTTTCATGCTGAACGCTCAGGATAGCTTATGATTTATTTCATTCCTATTTGCTGTTTTGCCATACTTACTGGGCTTGTTCTTAGCATATGCATATTTCCTCAATATCTATCCCACTCCAGTTAGTCCCAGTCATAAATTTTGATTGCTTAATACACCAGATTCAGAAACATATGTAGGGTATTGGGAGGTGTGGGAAGGACACCAGACTCCTAAAATCACATTCTCTAAAAGCAAAAATTTTCAAAGTTCTTAGGTTGTGATGAAAGTTCTTAGGTTATGATAAAAAGGTTACGAAAAGCAAATCTGAGACCCACAGCAGCCAGCCCCAACTCCTACTCACTCCCTGAGCCACATGAAGTTGGCTATATTATGTCTGTATTTCAAGGAATGACAAGGTTCCCTTTCCCAATAATCTATATCCAATCCCTTTTACGTCGTTCAGGGATAGACTGTATTCTTTCTAGATTTGTGTGTTCATAATCTTCCTTGAGAAATCTCCTTATAACACTTAAACAATTTAAAAACCAAAGAAGCTTTGGGGCACCTGTGTGGCTCAGTCCTTAAATGTCTGCCTTCAGCTCAGGTCATGATCTCAGGGTCCTGGGATCAAGTCCCACATTGGGCTCCCTGCTCAGTGGGGAGCCTGCTTCTCTCTCTCCCACTCCCCCTGCTTGTGTTCCCTCTCTCACTGTGTCTCTGTCAAAAAAATAAATAAAATCTTTTAGAAAAAAAAGAAAAAGAAAACTTTGAAGCTTTGGTTTCTAGTCCAGGTTGGTATGTTTTTGTGATGGAAGGCCCTGGGTGAACAGGCAAGTCATTATTACCGAAGTTGGTTTCTTAGAACCAAGAAGAAAAAAACTCCCAGGGCACCAGAGTGGAGAAATCATGGACACTGGTTTAGAGGTGGTGCATCTGGAAACTTTGACAAGGAATACATGAACTTAAAAGCCTGGCTTTGACTGAGATTGTACTAAGAGGATAACTAGGAGAAGTTTCCAAATTCAGGGAAGGTAAGTGAATTCTCACTCTAGCTGCTCATCAGAGTTGACCCTAATTTGGATGGGTAAAGGGATCTTACCATTTTCTAAACAGATCTTGGATAACAGCGAGAAGTGGATGACAACAGGTAAATTGTTATCCTGGGGTATGTGGGCATTTTGGTTTTGGTCTACAAGAGCTAGGAAAAAAGGAAGGAGAAGGAAGATGAGGGGGGAGAGGAGAAAGAGAAGACAAAGTGAGTATTTTGCTAGATCATCATCAACACAAAAATCAGTTGTCCACATTTTAATATTATTACCAGGGCATTGGCAAAATTTTTCTTAAGAACCCATAATGACCCATGAAATATTTCCATTTGCTCTGGAAATGAAACAGCTTTTTTTTTTTTAATTTTGAAATTTTTTTATGAAACAGCTTTTTAACTTGAAAATTCCTCTATATAATTTCTTGATTTACTAAAAGACTATATTATTGGTTTTGTTCTAAGAACCATGACTAATATTTATTGAGTACTTACTATATGCCAGCCACTATGCTAAGCACATTACATGCATTATATAATTTATTTCTCTCAACAGAGTTCCACCATTAATCTTCTCATTTTACAGATGAGGATTTCAAGTAAGTCTAGAATAAGTCCTAGAAAATTTTCTAGGACTTGTTCTAACAAGTTCCTAGCGATGTTGATGCACTGGTTCAGGGACCACACTTTGAGAACCACTACCACAGAGCCTTTCAATCTCTTGATGAACAGCAATCACTTGTCCTTAAAAAGTAAAAATTGTACTGCTAGAATTATCTTGTTAAAGCAAATGTACTGGGCTTCACGAACCATCAGGAGTCTATAATAATACCTATATAGTGAAGGGTTACTCTGAGGATCATATGAAAGAATGGAGATGATGATGATGATGATGATGATGATGATGATGATGATAAAAACAACAACAACAAGCACATAAGTAGAGTCTACCACTGGGTGATGAATGGAAGTGTTGAATCACTCACTATACTGTATGCCTGAAACTAACACGACACTGTCCCTTAATCGGAATTTAAATAAAAACTTTAAACAATAAGTAGTGTCTACTATACTTTGATACTTTTCCAAGTGCTTTAGTGTTAACTTATTTAATATTCAGAATCACCCTGGAAGGAGGTACAATTTGCAGTACCATGTCACAAATAACGAAACTGAGGCAAAGAGGGGTTATGAAATATGCTCAAAATATGTAAGTAGTAAGTGCAATAGCCAGGATTTTGACCCAGGAATCCTAAGAGCAAAGGCTTAGTCACTCCAGTAGATTACTTCTCTATCTCAGAGGGGCCTTGTAGAGATAGCTACCACTACTATTTATTCTCATTGTCAGAATCTTTATCACTATTAATTTTAACAGCAGAATGAGAGTTAGGGATAAAGTAGCAGAAAGGACACTATACTGGGAGTTAAAAGACCAGGATTGGGGTCATAGCTCTATCAGAAACTGTGACTTTAGGTAAGTTACTTGATGCTTTGGCATCTCAGTTTTCTCCATAGTGAAACAGAATCCTATCAGCTACTCCACAGGGATATCTGGACAACGAAATTAGATAATGGCTAGAAAGTTCCCTATGATCTGTAAAATATTATAAATGAATATGAATTTAATATTTAAAATATCATTCTTTTGCTACATTGAATTCTGCTTGTATATATTTAACACAATAGGAGTGAAAGTGAGAAATCATAAAGTCCTGAATATAAAGCTACATTCTGGGGATAAAAGTGGGATCTACCAGTACTCTCTGCAATGTAGTGCTAAGCTCTGCTGTGGTTCCTCATCCTTTTTAAATCATGTGTCTGTGCCAGTCACTAATATTTCCCTATCAAGTTTTTTGAAATTATTATCAGCAAAAATTTCAGATCCTTAAGGCTTTATTATTATTCTTAACAGTCTCGCCTTTGGTACTTGCAAATGTTCCCTCCCCCACTGCCTTTTTTTGTTGTTGTTGTTATTGTGGATATGTAACACAAAATTTACTATTTAACCATTAAAATATTTTTATTGTGGTTAAATTTGCAAAACATGAAATTTACCATTTTAACCATTTTTAAGTGTATGGTTTTGTAGCATCAGTGAAACTCTGTACCTATTTAGCAATAACTCCCTACCCTTCCCTCCCCACAGCCCCATAGAGACATTCTACTTTCTGTCTCTATGTATTTGATTACTTTAGGTACCTCATGTAAGTAGAGTCATACTTTTTTTTTTTTTTAAAGATTTTATTTATTTATTTGACAGAGAGAAATCACAAGTAGATGGAGAGGCAGGCAGAGAGAGAGAGAGGGAAGCAGGCTCTCTGCCGAGCAGAGAGCCCGAAGCGGGACCTGATCCCAGGACCCTGAGATCATGACCTGAGCCGAAGGCAGCGGCTTAAACCACTGAGCCACCCAGGCGCCCCAGTAGAGTCATACTTTATTTGTCCTTTTGTTTATGGCTTATTTCACTTAGCATGATGTCTTCAAGTTTCATCCACATTACTACCTGTATCAGAATGTCATTCCTTTTTAAGGCTGAATAATATTCCATTGTATGTACAAAGCATAATCTGTTTATCCATGCACCTGTCAATGGACATTTGGATTGTTTCCACCTTTTGGCTATTGTGAATAACTGCTATTATTGTTGCTATGAGTATTGGTATACAAACATCTGTTTCAGTGCCTGCTTCCAATTGCCTTTAGTTGAAGATAATTTCATCCAGCCCTCAAATAAGTTTTAAGAAGTTTTTCAAATACAATGTCTGACACAAAATTAAAAATAATCATATTCACAGGGAGTCAAGAGAACACGAATGAGAATAAGCAGACACAAAAGGAAAACCTAGAAATAAATTCACATAAATATGCCCATCTGATTTTTGAGAAAAATATAAACAGGATAGTGTCCTTGGAAAATAGTTGGAACGTTTCACATAAAGGTAATCATGGGGGCACCCAGGTAGCTCAGTCGGTTAACTGTCTGCCTTCGGCTCTGGTCATGATCCCAGGGACCTGGGATCAAGCCCCACACTGGGCTCCCTGCTCAGTGGGGAGCCTTCTTCTCCCTCTCCCTTTGCCACTCCCCTGAGTGTGCTCTCTGTCTGTGTCTCTCTGCGTCAAATGGATAAATAAAATCTTCTTAAAAAAATAAAAACAGGGGTCCTCAGTGGCTCAGTCATTAACCCCTGCTTATGTTCCCTCTCTTGCTATCTCTCTCTCATCAAATAAATAAATAAAATCTTTTTAAAAATAAAAATAAAATAATAAAAATAAAAGCAAACACATAATTGCCACATAGCCCAGTAATTGAACTTTTGGCAATCTACCAAAGAAAAATCAAAACTTACATTTACACAATTCCTATACATGAGTGTTTTAGCAGCTTTCATAATGGCCCCAAATTGGAAAAAACCCAAACTACCCACATGTCCATCAAAGACTGATTAAACAAACTGGTACATTCATACCATGGAATACTGCAAAGCAATAAAAAGGAACAAACTACTGATATATATGACCTGGGTGTATCTCCAGAACATTAAGCTGACTGAAAAAAGGCAATCACCAAGTTTATACATATGATTCCACTTATATAATATCCTTGAAATGACAAAAATATAGAAATGCAAAACACATAGGTTAAAAGAGGGAGTGGAGAAAGAGGGAAGTGGGTATGGTTTCAGGACATGAATGATCCCTACCTTGACAGAAAAGTTTTGAATCTTAACTGTATCAATGTCAATATCCTGGTTGTGATACTGAACTAGAGTTTTACAAGATGTTGCCTTATGAAGAACATGGATAAAGGGGATATGGGATTTCTCTTTATGTGGGTCTATAATCATCTTAAAATAAAATGTTAATTTAATGGGGTGCCTGGGTGGCACAGTGCGTTAGGCATCTGACCCTTGGTTTTGGCTCAGGTTGTGATCTCAGAGTTGTGATTTCGGGGTTGTAAGATGTAAGAGTTCTGCATTGGGCTCCGTGCTGAGCACCGAGTCTTCTTAGGTTTCTCTCTTCCTCTCCCTTTGCCCCTCCCCTTCCCCCCCTCAAAAAAAAAAAAAGACCCTTAAAAAAAGTTAATTTAAAAAAATCATGTATGTGGCTAGCATCATATTTCTGTTAGGCCCTGTACAGTAAAAGAATTTGTAGGATCCCTTGAGGCAGAGAGTTCATGTCACATGAAGTATAATAGATGCTTTCAATGAAAGCACTATAAATTTTTATATCTTTCTCCTGACACTAATACTTAATAAATTTACTTCACTAATACTAAAATTCTTAACACAAACCAAGTATCACTAATATAATGTTTTGTCAATTTCTCACTCAGTGCTATTTTTATTCTTTTTCTTTTAAACTTGGAGGATTAATTTATAAAACTAACTAATAACTTCTACATACCAGATGAAACATCATGGTCTTTTTTTGCTCTCACAAGATGCTTTTCCTTATGATATTCCTCTCTCAAAAAGCTGCTGATTTGGGTCACGGCACTGGGATCTCTTTGCAAGGCAGTGTTTTTCTTCAAGCCTGAACTTTTGGATGCACACTTAGAAGCACCTTCAATAAGATCATGCCAACTGTAATTCATAAGATTTACAATTCCCTCAGGGTAAATAATGTGATACTCCGCATACTTCTGCAGTACCTCCCCAAGTTCATGCAGTATTTCAGAAGCAATGAGTTTATATTCCTCAAATAGATCCTTTTGCAGGTGTGTCTTGGATAACGGGGGAGAAAACTGGGCAACAGTAGGAGTTGTTGAGATGTCAAATGAGTAGAACACATCTTGCTTCTCAGCTTCAGCTACCGTAGTTAGTCGTGCTTCCTTTAGTTCTTTAGAAAGTATACTCTCTGTATGGCTGTAAAAAAAATGTGTGAGCCGTAAAGGTATTTTATCTTCTTTATCAACTTCTAGAAATCCATCTTAAAATGTATATACCTTAAAAGGTGTACAACATCTGTGAATAAAATTGCTAACTATAACACTTTTCAAAATTAGAAAAAATTGAAAGAAATCTAATGACTCATAAGGACATAGCTAAATAAATAATATCATACTCATACAGTGAGCAGCATGAAAAATTGCTTGGAAAATTGCTCTTAATAATTTGGGAAAATGCTTATGTTATAATATATAAAGATTATATACAATTGTATATGTGGGGTGTCTTCAAATGTATAATATACATATATCATATATCTGATAGTACAGAGACTAAATAAATAACCTCCAAAAGTAAACTATCAGATTGTGGAGGTCATTTTTTATTGTCTTTTTTAGTACTTTTCTTTCTTTCTTCTGTTCTTTCCCCTTTCTTTCTTTTTTTTCTCTTCCTTTCTTTCGTCAGTTCCATGCCTACTTGAACTCACGACCCCAAGAGACTCACATGCAAGAGGCAGCATGCACTACCTTTGAGCCAGCGAGGCAGTGTTCTAACTTTTCTTCAATGAATATTTATTATGTTTATACACAGAGGATAAAAACATACGTGTGTGTTGCTTATTCATTACTATTATAAGACAAGACAGAGGCCATTTCTTCCAGAAATCCTTCCCTGAATTTCTCAGGTTAGTCTACAAACATGTGCTGTGTTCCCTTAGCCTATCATACATATCCCATCAGATGTAACTATATTATACTGAAACTCCAAAGCAGCAAAAGAAATGGATCCACAAAGGGACTAGGTGTGTCAGATAATGGAATTTTCAGCCATTGTTTATGAAACAACTATGTATAACATGTTTAAAACTTAAAAGTGTTCTTCCCCTTTTGGTAGTAGCATCTAGGTAATTTAAAGTAACCTTCTCTTGGAGACAACTAGAAAAGCTGCATAAAATTTAAAAAAGTTCTTAAAGGCTACAGACAGCTAACAAGAGAGTGATAGTCATCACTCAGCTATTACTATCAATATCTGGAAGATGGAATACAAACAGATAAACCCCATATTTTCCCTCCTTGTGGAAGGTAAGGGGTGGGGAAGGAAAACTTACTAATTCTAGAGGAGGCATCTGAGAGACTTAAAGAGTGGTCAGGGCTTTTGATAGCTTTGTAGTAGCTAAGAGTTCAAAATTTGGAGACTAGGGCCCTCCATGGCCGGGTTACTGGTTGAGACCCAAAACGCTGTGTACTAGGAGTAAGGGTTATCCAGAAGTACACCTAGACCAGCTCATTACAACACAGTTTTAAATTATCTCACCTCTTGACATTGAATTAAGGCCACCTCAAAGTGTTCTAATCACAAGCCTCTGACAGAAACAAATGTAAATCTCCTCCAGTGGAAGCTAACTTCATCCTAGCCCTCAAATTATTTTTAAAAATAATTTTCAAATATAATATGTGACACAAAGTGTTTAAAAAAAAAAAGATTGACAAGAAGTCAGGAGAAAATGAATGAGAGCCAGCAGGAACAGCAATTAATAAAATAGAACCATAGGGAGATACAGAGTTTAAAATAACTCTGCTTACTATGACCAAGGAAATTGAGAACTTCTGCAAAAAACTGAAAACTACATGCATACACCCACATACATGCATACATATAAATAGTGCATATCTGAAAAAGAATCATATAGAAACTATAAAGCTGAAAAATACAATAACCCAAATTAAGAACTCTGTAGATGGGTTTAACAGCATATTAGACACAAAGCTGAAGGGAAAATTAGTTACAAGAAAGACAAGTCAGAAGAAAATCTTTACAATGAAGTATGGAAAGATAAAATTGAGCAGAACTAAGATTATAAAATACCTATTTATTTAGAGTCATCAAAATTTACTATTAATTTAAAAAATAAAAGGAGATGGGGTGCTTGGGTGGCTCAGCTGGTTGAGTGCTGACTCTTGATTTCATCTCAGGTCATGATCTCGGTGTCATGTCATGGAACTGAGCCCTATATCGGACTCTGCACTCAGCAGGGAGTCTGCTTGGGGTTCCCTCTCTCCCTCACTCTCTGCTCCTCCCACTTCTTGGGCTCTCTCTCATATCAATATATCTTAAAAAAAAAAAAAAAAGATAACATGGAGGAGGATCCTTTTGGCGAATTAAAACGTGTATTATTTGACCTACACCATGAATTTACACACATAGATGTTGAATATATATGTACGTATATAAATAATTTTACATACTTACAGGTTTTTAAAAGACAGAAATCTTATTTTAATAATCTTCATTAATGATTATAATAATGACACTATAAATGTGTTTATCACTTTATAGTTAAAGTAGTTTCTCATATACCATTTTATTCAACTCTCAAAATAACTCTATTATATAGGTATTACATTATTTCTGTTGCATAGTATTCTATGTATACAAATGTAAAATTATGAACTATTTATTAAATACTAACTTATTGATTTAAAAATTTCAATTAAGGTGGTTGATATTGGACTAGGTATTTCAACAACAGGGAGGTACATCTTTTTTTTTTTTAAAAGATTTTATTTATTTATTTGACAGAGAGATAGAAAGCACAAGTAGGCAGAGCAGCAGGCAGAGAAAGAGGGAAAAGCATACTTTGCAACAAGTAGGGAGCCCGAAGTGGGACTCAATCCCAGGACACTGAGATCATGACTTGAGTCGAAGGCAGACAACTTAACCGACTGAGACACCCAGCCACCCTGGGAGGTAAATCTTTTATCTCTCTTATTACTGAAGAGGAAATGTATTCAAGGATAAGGACTTTTCAATGAAACTAAATTTAAAAAAATATTTAATATCTTAGTGAGGAACACTCATCTGGGCCTCTTCAATTTCTTTTGTATATTCTGGAGTATTAAATATAAAAAATGGACTGGGGTTGTCAAATGAACCCAGGAAAATGCCAGCCTAAGCAATATTTCTTGTGACAGGAAACAACTTTCTGAAAATCCTGTGAACTAGGTAGCTCAAGGCCAGAATTCAGCAGCGAATAGCCATGGCACAGGATGAGGCAGGATTCAGAGATTTATTTTCTTTGGCTTGTCTGGTGAAGTGTGCATGTGATTTTAAAAATTGGATTAGTTGCCAGTATCTGAGGACCAGAAATACTCTATGAAAATCCACATTCCAAATTTCTCTTAAAAATGGAAAGAACAGGAGTTTCGATAGGGGGAAGAGTCAAGATGGCAGAGAAGTAGCAGGCTGAGACAACATCAGGTAGCAGGAGATCAGCTAGATAGCTTATCAAACCATTCCAAACACCTACAAATCCAACAGGAGACTGAAGAGAAGAAGAGCAGCAATGCTAGAAACAGAAAATCGACCACTTTCTGAAAGGTAGGACCGGCAGAGAAGTGAATCCAAAGAGAGGGGAGGATAGACCGCAGGGGGGAGGGGCCAGCTCCTGGCAAGCAGCAGAGCAACAGAGCACAAAATCAGAACTTTTAAAAGTCTGCTCCACTGAGGGACATCGCTCCAGATGTTAAGTCGGGGTGAAGCCCACACGGGGACAGTGTGGCCTCAGGTCCCACGGGGTCACAGAAGGATTGAGGCTGAGTGTCGCAGAGGTCACAGGTATTAGGGGAAGCCGGCTACAGAGACGGAGCTAAGGAGTGAGCTCTCAACTTGGGGTTACCTTAAATTGTGGTCTGTGGCTCAGGACACTGCTCTGTGAGAAGAGACCCCACAAGATCCAGGGAGACCCTCCTGGAAGAGCTCAGGGATCTGAGGGGTTCAGAGACTCCAGATGGGGCTGTGTGCCAGAGATAGAGAAGCTTGGTCACAGGCTGAGTGACCTCGCAGCATGGCTGGAGGCCAGGGAGACGGGAGTGAATGAGCGCTTTTCTCCAAGGGTGCACTGAGGAGTGGGCCCCTGGGCTCTTGGTTCCTCTGGGCCAGAGATTGGGAGGCTGCCATTTTCATTCCCGTCCTCCAGAACTCTACGGAAAGCATTCAGGGAACAAAAGCTCCCGAAAGCAAACCGGAGCAGATTACTTAGCCTGGCCCCTGGTAAGGGCCGTGCAATTCCGCCTCAGGCAAAGATACTTGAGAATCACTACAACAGGCCTCTCCCCCAAAAGATCAACAAGAAATCCAGCCAAGACCAAGTTCACTTACTGAGGAGAACAGCAGAATTCCAGAGGAGGGGAAAGCAAAGTATGGAATTTATGGCTTTCTCCCCATGATTCTTTAGTCTTGCAAAGTTAATTATTATTAATTTTACATTTTTCTTCTGCTAAATTTTTTTTAACTTTTACCCTTTTCTCTTTTAAGGTTTTTAAACTAGTTTATCTTAACAATGCCTTTCATTTAAAAAAAAATCATTTTTGAACCTTCATTATTATAGCCATATTTTATCCTTCATTGTATTTAACTTTATTTGTTGTATACACATAGGGTTTTTTCTTCTAAAAAAATTTGGGGTACAACTTCTTCAAATAGATCAAAATACACCTTAAACCTAGCACAGGGCTTTGTTCTAATCTCCAGCCTGAGCAAATTATCTCCACTTTCATTTTCTTTATTGTTTTTCATCTTTATAGTCATATTCCATCCCTTCATTGTGTTTACCCTTATATATGTTTTTCATTCTTTAAAATTTGGGGAGGTAGTTTCTTCTAAGAGACCAAAATACTCCCAAAATTAAGTGGGTGAGCCTGTTCTATTCACCAGTCTAATATATATATTTTTTCTTTATTTTTTTCTTTTTTTAATTTTTTTTTTCTGAACTTCTTTTTACCCCCTTTCTTCCCCCCCACAATTTGGGGTCTCTTCTGATTTGGTTAAAGCACATTTCCCTGAGGTCTTTGCTACCCTTTTAGTATTTTATTCTCTCCTTCATATATTCTTATCTGGATAAAATGACAAGGTGGAAAAAAGAGAAAAAAAGAACAAAAGGCAGTACCGAAGGTTAGGGACCTAATCAATATGGACATTGGTAATATGTCAGATCTAGAGTTCAGAATGACGATTCTCAAGGTGCTACCCAGGCTCAAAAAAGACATGGAAGATATTAGAGAAACCCTGTCTGGAGAAATAAAAGCCCTTTCAGGAGAAATAAAAGAACTAAAATCTAACCAAGTTGAAATAAAAAAAGCTATTAATGAGGTGCACTCAAAAATGGAGGCTCTTACTGCTAGTTAAATGAGGCAGAAGAGAGAATTAGTGATATAGAAGACCAAATGATAGAAAATAAAGAAGCTGAGCAAAAGAGAGACAAACAACTACTAGACCACAAGGGGAGAATTCGAGAGATAAGTGATACCATGAGATGAAACATTAGAATAATTGGGATTCCAGAAGAAGAAGAGAGGGGAGTAGAAGGTATATTGGAGAGAATTATTGTAAAGAATTTCTCTAATACGGCAAAGGGAACAAGCATCAAAATCCAGAAGGCACAGAGAACCCCCGTCAAAATCAATAAGAATAGATCCACACCCCCTCATCTAATAGTAAAACTTACAAGTCTTAGCAACAAAGAGAAAATCCTGAAAGCAGCCCGGGAGAAGAAGTGTCTATAACATACAATGGTAAAAATATTAGATTGGCAGCAGACTTATGCACAGAGACTTGGCAGGCCAGAAAGAACTGGCATGATATATTCAGAGCACTAAACGAGAAAAACATGCAGCCAAGGATACTATATCCAGCTAGGCTACCATTGAAAATAGAAGGAGAGATAAAAAGCTTCCAGGACAAGCAAAAACTAAAAGAATTTGTAAACACCAAACCAGCTCTACAGGAAATATTTAAAGGGGTCCTCTAAGCAAAGAGAGAGCCTGAAGTAGTAGTTTAGAAAGGAACAGAGACAATATGCAGTAACAGTCATCTTACAGGCAATACAACTGCACTAGATTCATATCTCTCAATAGTTACCCTGAATGTAAATGGGCTAAATGCCCCAAACAAAAGACAAGGGGTATCAGAATGGATAAAAAAACAAAACCCATCAATATGCTGTCTACAGGGGCACCTGGGTGGCTCAGTGGTTAAAGCTTCTGCCTTTGGCTCAGGTCATGATCCCAGGGTCCTGGGATTGAGCCCCCGAATTGGGGCTGTCTGCTCAGCAGGAAGACTGCTGAGAACTTTCTCTCTCTGCCTACTTGTGATCTCTCTCTGTCAAATAAATAAATTAAAAAAAAATATGCTGTCTACAAGAAACTCATTTTATACCCAAAGACACTTCCAGATTTAAAGTGAGGGGCTGGAAGACAATTTACCATGCTAATGGACATCAAAAGAAAGCTGGGGTGGCAATCCTTATATCAGATCAATTCGATTTTAAGCCAAGGACTATAATAATAAATGAGAAAGGACAGTATATCATACTCAAAGGGTGTGCCCAACAAGAAGATCTAAAAATTTTAAATATCTATCCCCCTAACATGGGAACAGCCAAGTATATAAACCAATTAATAACAAAATCAAGGAAACACATCAACAATAATACAATAATAGTAGGGGACTTTAACACTCCCCTCACTGAAATGGACAGATCATCCAAGCAAAAGATCAACAAGGAAATAAAGGCCTTAAATGACACACTGGACCAGATGGACATCACAGATATATTCAGAACATTCCATCCCAAAGCAACAGAATACATATTCTTCTCTAGTGCACATGGAACATTCTCCAGAATAGATCACATCCTGGGTCATAAATCAGGTCTCAACCAGTATCAAAAGATTGGGGTCATTCCCTGCATATTTTCAGACCACAATGCTCTGAAGCTAGAACCCAATCACAAGAGGAAATTTGGAAAGATCCCAAATACATGGAGACTAAAGAGCATCCTTCTAAAGAATGAATGGGTCAACCAGGAAATTAAAGAAGAATGGAAAAAATTCATGGAAACAAATGAAAAATGAAAACACAATGGTTCAAAATCTGTGGGACAGAGCAAAAGCAGTCCTGAGAGGAAAATATATAGTGATACAAGCCTTTCTCAAGAAACAAGAAAGGTCTCAAATATACAACCTAAGCCTATACCTAAAGGAGCTGGAGAAAGAACAACAAAGAAAGCCTAAACCCAGCAGGAGAAGAGAAATAATATAGATCAGATCAGAAATCAATGAAATAGAAACAAACAAAAAAAAAAAAACAACAGAACAAATCAATGAAACTAGGAGCTGGTTCTTTGAAAAAATTAATAAGACTGATAAACCCCTGGCCAGACTTATCAAAAAGAAAAGAGAAAGGACCCAAACTAATAAAATCATGAATGAAAGAGGAGAGATCACAGCTAACACCAAAGAAATACAAACAATTATAAGAACATATTATGAGCATCTCTACACCAGAAAATTTGATGATCTGGAAGAAATGGATGCATTTCTAGAGACATATAAACTACCACAACTGAACCAGGAAGAAACAGAAAACCTGAACAGACCCATAACCAGTAAGGAGATTAAAACAGTCATCAAAAATCTCCAAACAGGGACGCCTGGGTGGCTCAGTTGGTTAAGCCGCTGCCTTCGGCTCAGGTCATGATCCCAGCGTCCTGGGATCGAGTCCCACATCGGGCTCCCTGCTTGGCAGGGAGCCTGCTTCTACCTCTGCCTCTGCCTGCCATTCTGTCTGCCTGTGCTTGCTCTTGCTTCTCTATGACAAATAAATAAAATCTTTAAAAAAAAAAAAAATCTCCAAACAAACAAAAGCCCAGGGCCAGACGGCTTCCCAGGGGAATTCTAACAAACATTTAAAGAAGAATTAATTCCTATTCTCCTGAGACTGTTCCAAAAAATAGAAATGGAAGGAAAATTTCCAAACTCATTTTATAAGGCCAGCATCACCTTGATCCCAAAACCAGACAAAAATCCCATCAAAAAAGAGAATTACAGACCAATATCCTCGATGAACCCAGATGTGAAAATTCTCACCAAAATACTAGCCAATAGGATCCAACAGTACACTAAAAGAATTATTCACCACGACCAAGTGGGATTTATTCCAGGGCTGCAAGGTTGGTTCAACATCTGCAAATCAATCAATGTGATACAATACATTAATAAAAGAAAGAACAAGAACCATATGATACTCTCAAAAGATGCTGAAAAAGCTTTTGACAAAGTACAGCATCCCTTCCTGATCAAAACTCTTCAAAGTGTAGTGACAGAGGGCACATACCTCAATATCATCAAAGCCATCTATGAAAAACCCACCGCAAAAATCATCTCAATGGAGAAAAACAGAGTGCTTTTCTGCTAAGGTCAGGAACACCGCACCGATGTCCATTATCACCCCTGCTATTCAACATAGTACTAGAAGTCCTAGCCTTGGGGTGCCTGGGTGGCTCAGTGTGTTAAAGCCTCTGCCTTCGGCTCAGGTCATGATCCCAGTGTCCTGGGATTGAGCCCAGCATCGGGCTCTCTGCTCAGCAGGAAGCCTGCTTCCCCCTCTGTCTCTCTCTGCCTTTCTCTCTGCCTACTTGTGATCTCTGTCTGTCAAATAAACAAACAAAATCTTAAAAAAAAAATCCTAGCCTCAGCAATCAGACAACAAAAAGAAATTAAAGAAATTTGGCAAAGAAGAAGTCAAAGTACCACTCTTTGCAGATGATATGATACCATATTTGGAAAACCCAAAAGACTCTACTCCAAAACTGCTAGAACTTGTACAGGAATTCAGTAAAGTGTCAGGATATAAAATCAATGCACAGAAATCAGCTACATTTCTTTACACCAACAACAAGACAGAAAAAAGAGAAATTAAGGAGTCAATTCCATTTATAATTGCACCCAAAACCATAAGAAACCTAGGAATAAACCTAACCAAAGAGGCAAAGAATCTATATTCAGAAAACTATAAAGTATTCATGAAAGAAATTGAGGAAGACACAAAGAAATGTTCCATGATTATGGACTAGAGGAACAAATATTGTGAAAATGTCTATGTTACCTAAAGCAATCTATACATTTAATGCAATCCCTATCAAAATCCCATCCATTTTTTTTCAAAGAAATGAAACAAATAATCCTAAAATTTATATGGAGCCAGAAAAGACCTCGAATAGCCAGAGGAATATTGAAAAAGAAAGCCAAAGTGAGTGGCATCACAATTCCAGACTTCAAGCTCTGTTACAAAGCTGTCATCATCAAGACAGTATGGTACTGACACAAAAACAGACACATAGGTCAAAGGAACAGAATAGAGAACCCAGAAATAGACCCTCAACTCTATGGTCAACTAATCTTTGACAAAGCAGGAAAGAATGTCCAATGGAAAAGTGACAGTCTCTTCAACAAATGGTGTTGGGAAAATTGGACAGCAATTTTCGAAAATTGCTCAATTTTTGAAAATAGACTCAAAATGGATGAAGGACCTCAATGTGAGAAAGGAATCCATCAAAATCCTTGAGGAGAACACAGGCAGCAACGTCTTTGACCTCAGCCACAGCAACTTCTTCCTAGGAACATCACCAAAGGCAAGGGAAGAAAGGGCAAAAATGAACTACTGGGACTTCATCAAGATCAAAAGCTTTTGCACAGCAAAGGAAACAGTTAACAAAACCAAAAGACAACTGACAGATGGGAAAAGATATTTGCAAATGACATATCAGATAAAGGGCTAGTATCTAAAATCTATAAAGAGCTTATCAAACTCAACACCCAAAGAACAAATAATCCAATCAAGAAATGTGCAGAGGTGGGCGCCTGGGTGGCTCAGTGGGTTAAGCCGCTGCCTTCGACTCAGGTCATGATCTAAGAGTCCTGGGATCGAGTCCCGCATCAGGCTCTCTGCTCAGCAGGGAGCCTGCTTCCTCCTCTCTGCCTGCCTCTCTGCCTGCTTGTGATCTCTCTTTGTCAAATAAATAAATAAAATCTTTTAAAAAAATTAATTAAAAAAAAAAAAAGAAATGGGCAGAGGACATGAATAGTCATTTCTGCAAAGAAGACATCCAGAAGGCCAAGAGACACATGGAAAAAGTCCTCCACATCATTTGGCATCGGGGAAATACAAATCAAAACCACAATGAGAGGGGCACCTGGGTGGCTCAGTGGGTTAAAGCCTCTGCCTTCAGCTCAGGTCATGATCTCAGGGTCCTGGGATCGAGTCCCGCATCGGGCTCTCTGCTCGGCAGGAAGCCTGCTTCCTCCTCTCTCTGCCTTCCTCTCTGCCTACTTCTGATCTGTCTCTGTCAAAGGAATAAATAAAAAAAAAAATTTATAAAAAAAAAAAAAAAAAAAAAACCCACAATGAGAGACCACCTCACACCAGTCAGAATGGCTAAAATTAACAAGTCAGGAAATGACAGATGCTGGCGAGGATGCGGAGAAAGGGGAACCCTCCTACACTGTTGGTGGGAATGCAAGCTGGTGCAACCACTCTGGAAAACAGCATGGAGCTTCCTCAAAATGTTGAAAATAGAACTACTGAAACTCTGTACTCATTAAACATTAACTCTCCATTCCCTGTGGACGTTCAGAGCATGCTACCTCACAATATGCCACTTTGACATGGTGATTATTTTGAAATAATCACCATGATTTATGAAAAACAGTAAATGCAAGAAGTGCATTCTGACCTTCCTTTTTCTTCCTGAAAGCAGGACCTAAAACTCTCATGTGAAGTATGCCCTCCTTATACCAGAGGAAGAAACATTCCTGTCATCAGAGAGGAAGTTGAGCCCAGGAAAAATCTGTACAAACAGACTGGGTTAAACTCTTACCTTCCACATTAGAATTTCTCTAGGATTAACTGCTCTATTCCAATCTCTTTGTCTTGTCACATTCTCACAGTTTATTGCTTTGTCCAACCTACTATATTAGCATTTGGGTCAAACTGTCTGGGTCTTCATTCTTGGGAGGGCTCCTCTATACATGTAAAAATTGGTAGATAAAATTTGTATCTTTATCTCTTACTGATCTGTCTTCTGTCCATCTCAGCAGGAGACTCTGAGAGGATAAGAGAAGAAATTATATACCCTATACCTTTATACCCTATTCCCTCATCCCCCAGGCCCTGGTAACCACCATTCTATTTCCTGTCCCTGTGATTTTGACTACTCTATGAACTTCATGTAGGAGGAAGTATACAATATTTGTTCATTTGTGGCTGTCTTATTTCACTTAGCATAATGTCTTTAAGGTTCAACCACATTGTAGCATGTCAGAATTTCCTTCCTTCTGAAGGCTGAGTAACATTTTATTTTATGTGTGTACCACACTTCGTTTGTCAGTGGACTTGAGTTGCTGCCACCTTTTAGCAATTATGATAATGCTGCTATGAACATGGGTGTATATTATCTGTTGAAGTCCCTGCTTTCACTTCTAGAATTGGAATTGCTGGATCATGTAACTCTATGTTTACTTTTTTGAGGAAATGCCATATCATTTTCTACAGCAACTGCACCATTTCACAGTCCCATCAGCAGTGTACAGGAGTTCCAATTTCTCCACATCCTTGCCAACACTTGCTACCCTCTGTTTTCTATTTTGTTAAAGATTTATTTATTTATTTTAAAGATGGGGGGACACAGGGAGAGAGAATATTTCAAGCAGCGTCCCCACTGAGTTCCGAGCCCGACTGGGGGCTCAAAACTCATGACCCTGAGATCATGAACTGAGCCAGAATCAAGAGTCAGATGCTTAACTGACTGAAGTACCAGGTGCCCCTGTTTTTGTTTTTTAATAGTCATTCTAGTTGGTGTGAAGTGGTATAGATAGAGTTAAAGTTGTTTTGCTTTGAAAGAGCAAAGCTCTGAAAGTTGTTTATATTTGTTCCCATTCTGTATTCAAACCACTCTACAGGTCCCCACATCTCCACACATAAGCCTCTTTCAAGATCACCAAAATCCTTGATCATGCTGAATCCAATGGTCACTATTCAGTCTTCAACTCACACAACTCCCATGTAGTATTTGACATAACTGAACACTCTTAAAACATTTTCTTCATTTGGTTTTCTTTTTTGTTTTTTAAGATCTTATCTATTTATTTGAGAGAGAGAGAGAGAGCACAAGCAGTGGGGAGGGGCCGACGCAGAAGGAGAAGCAGACTCCCTGCTGAACAGTGAGCCCCATATGCGACTCGATCTAGGACCCTGGGATCATGACCTGAGCTAAAGGCAGATGACTTTTTTTTTTTTTTAGATTTTATTTATTTATTTGACAGAGAGATCACAAGTAAGCAGGTGGGGTGGGGTTGCGGAGCAGGCACCCTGCTGTGCAGAGAGCTCGATGTGGGACTCGATCCCAGGACCCTGAAATCATGACCTGAGCTGAAGGCAGAGGCTTAACCCACTAAGCCACCCAGGTACCTCCAAAAGCAGATGCTTAACTGACTAAGCCACCCAGGCACCCTTCATTTGGTTTTCTGAATACCACTTTCTCTATGTTCTCTTCCCTCACTGGATATTACTTCTCCAACTCTTTTGTTGGTTTCGTGTCAACTTTGCCCTCTCACACCTCTCTTCTTCTCTCTACCTATATTTCCCATGTAATCTTACCCAACTGAAAGGCTTTAAAAATCATTTAGACCTTGACAACTCACAAATGTATATATCCAGCTCTGACCTCCCACCTGACCTCCAGACTTGGGTACCCAACTTCCTACATAACACATTTAATAAGCATCTCAAGCTCAACTTAGCCAACATGTTTAAAAAAAGAACTCCTGGTTTTTCCCACCAAACCTGTTCTTCCCTTAGTTTTTACTTACTTCAATAAATAGCAGTTCCATTCTTCCAACTGCTCAGGCCAGGAGTTATCTTTGGAAATCTTTATCTTCTCTTCCTCTCATTCCATAACAAACCTAGTCATCTCTGCCTTAAACTATATCCAGAATGCAACCTCATTGTCCTTTCACAGCTATCTAGATAGCCCCTAGATAGTTGATATAATAAAATCCAGGAGGATAATCAAGCACATTTTCTGGACACTGTTACACAGAATACGCAGAGAAGAAGACACAGTCCTTCCCTTTTTGGGACGTTAAAACCTGTAATCTGATTACCATCTTTATTCATTCATTCAACAAAAACTGATTTCACTACACTATCAGAGGCATGAATAAAAGTTAACTTTAAATGGGCTGTGCTTTGAAATGTTCTCTAAACCAGTTACTCAAAGATTTCTAAGACAGCTACCTGAGTTATTACAATTTAAAAGTGTTTTCTTCCATCAAGTCAATCTGGTAAAACATGTCAACACTCAATGAAATTTCACCTGCATAAAGTTTTTTTAAAACGATGAACAATGGACATTGGGGAGGGTATGTACTATGGTGAGCACTGCAAATTGTATAAGACTGATGAATCACAGACCTGTACCCCTGAAACAAATAATACACTATAAGTTAATAATAAATAAACAAATAAATAAATAAAATGGTAAACAGCACTACAGAGCCATTTGCATTTTTCTTCTAAAGAATAATTCCATTCACATCATTTGAAAAATAATACTAGTTTCCCAACTAGGTATTTAATGTAAAATAAAATGGAATTTTTTTTAAAGATAGAAAGGTATTTTAATTGGCATAAGAATTCTAAATGTAGGGGTACCTGGGTGGCTCAGTAGGTGAGTGTCCTCCTTTGGCTCAGGTCATGATCTCAGGGCCCTGGAATTGAGTCCTGCATGCTCCTCCCTGCTCAGTGGGGAGCCTGCTTCTTCCTCTCCCTCTGCCTCTCCCTCCCTCCACCTGCTCACTCTCTCTCAAATAAATAAATAAAATCTTAAAAAAAAAAATTCTAGGGGCTCCTGGGTGGCTCAGTGGGTTAAGCCACTGCCTTCAGCTTAGGTCATGATCTCAGGGTCCTGGGATCGAGCCCCACATCGGGCTCTCTGCTCAGTGAGGAGCCTGCTTCCCACCCCCAACCCCGCCTACTTGTAATCTCCCTCTCTGTCAAATAAATAAAATCTTTTAAAAAAAAATTCTAAATGTAGATCTTCAATCTTTGATCTCCAGGCATTGTTTATATTTTCATTGATATTTAAAAGATGCAAGACCCATTTTTAAAAACTTTAAATATATTATTATAATAATAACTCATTAAATTTCTATATCTCTTTCTGGCTTTCAAAGTTGCTTTCATAAACATCATTTTATCAAACTCTAATACTAATCCTATGAGTCAGCTATTGTGTTATCTTCATTTTAAGATATTTTCTTTGTAACATCTTATAAATATGGATTCATGATTGTCAGATTGGTCTACTGCTCAAATAAAATGATAAAAACCCTACTTACTACAATAATAATATTAATAGGGTGCCTGGCTGGCTCAGTGGGTTAAGACACTGCCTTCAGCTCAGGTCGTGATTTCAGGGTCCTGGGATCAAGTCCCGCATCGGGCTCTCTGCGCCGGAGGGAGCCTGCTTCCTCTTCCTCCTCTTTTTCTCTCTGCCTGCCTATCTGCCTGCTTGTGATCTCTCTCTGTCAAATAAATAAATAAAATCTTTAAATAATAATAATAAAAATAACATTAATGCAATATTATATTACTAATGTAATCATATATGATTATATTGTTATATATTATATATAATATTACTAATATAATAATATTAATGGTAATTAGTATTACCATTTATTAATTACCTCAGTTTTATCATATGTAAAATAAGGTCAATAATTCTACCTCCTTCAAAGGGTTGATAAGAAATATATGCACTTAAAACATAATATTTATATGTCTGGTTTATTTTTCAGATAGAGGCTCAAATGACGGACTGTCCATTTCAAAACCAGACTTAACAATCTTAACAAGAGATAATCAACAAACAGGGAGCTTGGGTGGCTCAGTCAGTTAAAAGTCTGCCTTTAACTCAGGTCATGATCCCAGGGTCCTGGGGTTGGGCCCCGCATCAGGCTCCCTGCTCAGCGGGGGGCCTGCTTCTCCCTCTGCCTGCTGTTCCTCCTACTTGTGCTCTCTGTCAAATAAATAAATAAAACTTAAAAAAAAGATAATCAATAATGAAGGTCTTGGGACCTGGCCCAGTCTTAAATTGGCCCCACCTCTCTGTGGTAGGCACCACATGTGTGAAGAAATGATTCATTCATTCAAGAAATATTCATCAGGCACAGTTCTGGGCGCTGGAGAGATACGGTGAAGAGGACATAACTCTGCCCCCATGGACCTTATACTATAATTGGGGAAAGACAGGAAGGAAAACATGAAGGAAGAAGAGGGAGGACAGAGACAAGGAAAGGAAATAAAAAGTACGGATAGTGGTAACTGTGACGATAAAAATAAAACAAGACACTGTAATAGAATGATGGGGGGTGCATGTTTGGCTGCTTTGGATTGGGAGATCAGGGATGGTCTTTCTGAGGAGGCTGAAACTAGAATAATGGTCAGGAAGAACTAATATGGCAGAAAAATATTCAAAGCAGAGTGTACAGCAAAAGCAGAGAACCAAAAGGAGGAATGGGTTTGGTTGTTTAAGGAATAGATAGGCCAAAATGGCTGGGGAACAAGTGACATGGCACGGTACTTGAGGAGGATGGAGGACCTACAGGAGAGGAAATGACAGAAGGACTTGCAGTTCATGGTAAGAAATGTGGATTTTATTCCTGGTATAGGGGCAACAGTAGGATAGCCAATGGCATGTTTCTAGGTAGAGTGAACAGAAGCAATACTTAAGACATGCATTAAATGAGAAAGCCAGGCAGCCAATAAAGCCCTAGATAAACAGACCTACCTGTTGCCCATATGACAACCTGAACTCCTTTACTGAGTGCCAATTATAAGCCAAGCACTGTGAATGCAAAATAACCAAGTTACGTTGCATTGCTTTTCAAGCAGAAAGAGTTGGAAATGAAGAAATGATAGACTTCTGAAAAGAGCAGCAACTTGCAGTGGTCTTGAGAAGTTATAGCAGGCTTGAAACAAACAAATTAGTGTATATCAGGGTTTCTCAACTGACATTTTGGACTAGATAATTCTCTGTTGTGGAGGCTGTCCTGTGCATGGTAGGATGTTTAGCAATATCCCTGGTCTCTACCCACTAGATAACAACAGCACCACGCCCCTAAACATGACAGCCCAAAATGCCTTCAGATATGGCCAATGTCCCTTACCGGGCAAAATCACCATTGCTTGAGAACTTATTGGTATAACTGACAGCTTTAACCCTATACAATCTTGAGACATATGGTCTTTTTTTTTTTCTTTTAATTTATTTATCAGACGGGGATCCCAAGTAGGCAGAGAGGCAGGCGGGGCGTAGGAGGGCAGAAGCAGGCTCCCTTCTGAGCAGAAAGCCCAATGTGGGGCTCGATCCCAGGTCCCTGGGACCACGACCTGAGCCAAAGGCAGAGGCTTTAACCCACTGAGCCACCCAGGCGCCCAAGACATATGTTCTAAGACAGGCTGGAGTATTTTAATTTCCAAGTTTAAGAAATTGTAGTAGTAGTAGGTAAAAACATTGTGAAAAGTTTAGTTCCATTATTTCATTTACCTTTGAGGGCAGACACAATTCCATGATTATTAAGTTAAAAATCTCTCTTAAGCCCATTCTATGTGCCAAGCATTGCTTTTGGGACTGGATATATAAATGGTCAAGTAGATTAAAAAAAATCTTCCCTTGGGGTGCAGAGTGGCTCAGTCAGTTAAGTGACTGATTCTTGGTTTCAGCTCAGGTCATGATCTCAGGGTGGTGACATCAAGACCCGCAACTACTCTGTGCTCAGCATGGAGTCTGCTTGGGATTCTTTCCCTTTCCCTCCCTCTCTGCACTACTTCCCCACCTCACCACCCCCCTCCCTTAGCTCTGGGAAGCTCTTTCCCTCTCTCCCTCTCTCTCTCCAATAAAAATATATAAATAATTTTTTTTTCCCTTATAGACCTGATACTCTCGTGGGAGATGTAGGGCAAATGACATAGGAATGACATTTAGAATGTTAAAGAGTGGTAACTGCAAGAGGACAGTTAGGAAGAGGGATAGAGAATGCCAAGGTAGGGAAAGATAGAAATTTGAAAGAGGAAAATCTCAAAAAAGTGATATTTAAGTAAAGACTTAAAAGGAACAGAAAGCATAGGGAACATCTGGTACAAAATCCCTAAAGCAAGAGAGGGGCTGGGTTTGTTGTAGAATAACGAAAAAAGCCAAACCAGAGTGGCTGCTCAGCTATGACAAATTATGCTTCAATTAGCCTCTGATCTGGCTAGAATAAAGTTTTCTGATTGGCTTCATGGTCAGCTTTGAAACGGAAAATATCCTGATATAGTTTCTTGAGGACTGGGGTACAGGGTAGGGAAGCACTGGTCCTGAGCGCCTTAAAACTCTTTGAAAATGTAAAGTAATTCCAGATATTTTACCTATAAGTAGCTCCTGAGGTGTGTCTCAAATAGAGGAAATGGTCTTCACCCTCTCTCTTTTTCCATTTCTTTCTTTTTGGTTTCATCTAAAATGAAAGCAAATTTTCTGATTAAAACACGGAAAAATATTGGTCCAAAGTGAATTATTTTTAGAAAAGTAAATTATAGGGGGCATCTGGGTGGCTCAGTCTGTTTAATGTCTGCCTTCAGCTCAGGTCAGGATTTCTGGGCCCTGGGATCAAGCCCCACATCAGGCTTCCTGCTCAGCAGGGAGTCTGCTTTTCTCTCTCTCTCCTTCTGCCCCTCCACATGGCTAATTCTCTCTCTCTCTCTCTCAAATAAATAAATAAAATCTAAAAAAAGAGAGAGAGAGAGGGAGATGTGGTGACTGGGTGGCTCAGTTGTTAATCATCTGACTTCTGCTCAGGTCATGATCCCCAGATCCTGGAATCAAGCCCTGCGTCAGGCTCCCTGCTTGGTGGGAAGCCTGCTTCTCCCTCTCCCACTCTCCCTGCTTATGTTCCCTCTCTCATTGTCTCTCTCTCTCTCTCTCTTTGTCAATTAAATAAATAAATAAAATCTTTTTTTTTTTTAAAGAGAGAGAGACGTCAACTATAATTTGCTGAGATTGAGATGTATTATTACCTGATCGAAGAAATAGATGGGCTCAATGTCCAAAGATTTAACTTCAGTCAAGTCTCCCATTCTGCTATGAGATCTAAGAAGGAGAAATTAGAACTCTGACAAGTTATCATGTTTGTGGCTGATATTTCAAAGTACTTCATAGTTTTAAAGTTTAGATATTTTATTTTCAATTAAATATTTAAAAATTTTGGGATGGGGGAATACAACTCTTCCTTTATCTACAGTTTCACCTCATGGGCTATCAGCTCAACATAAATGTGATCAGAAGGATCACATGCTATGGGCAAATAAAGCAGTAGCATGTCACTGCCAAGTTTCTCAACCTTGGAACCACTGACATTTTGAATCAGATGATTCTTTGTGGTAAGAAGCTACCTTGTGTCTTGTACGATGTTCAGCAGCATCTCTGGTCTCTACCTACCAGACACCAGTAGCACACCTTTTTACCCAGTGCTGACAAAAGAACGTGTCTCCTGACATTGCCAACTATCTCTTGGAAATCAAAACTGCCCCTGGTAGAGAATGACTATGCCAATGCAATGGCCAAGAAAAAAGGTTTGATGTGGAAGGAACTAGTGAAGATAAGTAACACTGCTGATGACAGGGCTATTAACAGCAATGCCACTCAAAATGTGGTCCCTGGACAAGGGGTCTCAGCATCACCTGGGACTTTATTATAAATGCAAATCCACACTCAAATTTAATGTATACTGTGTCAGAATCCCGGGGGTGGTATTCAAGAGTCTGTGGTTGAACAAGCCCTCCAGGTGATTCTGAAAAATGCCCAAGTTTGGGAAGCACTGACCAAGGTGACCCATTTTACCAAGCAGGCTGTGAAAACCACTCTCGTGACTGGAGGAGAAAGTCTGGGGCTGGCTAACCCAAAGTTAACGGGTCTCCTGGATTTGCAATGGAAAAGATGGATCAGCACACAGTGGAGGACCTGGTAGCAGCCACAGCATCAATGGACTGGGAAATGTGATGGATTGGGGATCGTTAGCTATTACTATTATTATTAAAGAAAATGTTCAGAGGCCCAGGTTGGACTAGCCCTTCCTTAAAGAGAAGTTGGAGAATCCCTTTAAAATGAAGATTGGAGGGAGAACAAAACTTGTATCTACCTAAACATCTGCATCTCACTGTCCTGCCAGAGTAGCTGAAGATTCTGCTTTGAGTAAATTCAGTATCTAAAATCCTTCGTTAAAATGTAAAAATATAGGCATTTACATTGTAACACGTTATATACATTCATGAAAAACCTCATGTCCTGCAATATTGTGCACTAAAAATAAAAGGGTTTATGGGAAAAATAAGGTAGGGCACACCACTTAAAATCTATGCTGCTTTGGAACCAGAGCAAAAAACAAAAACAAAAACAAAAAAACACATGCCAATAATTGGCACCTCAGGAGAAACTTAAACAGCTCAGGCAGGCACTTATAGCCAGATGCTGCTTTGGATATTAAAACAACAACAACAATAACAACACACACACACACACACACACACACACACACACACACAAGATAAGGAGTGCCTGGGTGGCTCAAAGGATTATGCATCTGCCTTCAGCTCAGGTGAGGATCCTAGGCTCAGCAGGGAGTCCACTTCTCCCTCTCCCTCTGCCTCTTCCCCTGCTTGTGCATTCTTTGCCTCTCTTTCTCTCTTAAATGAACAAAACAAAACAAAAATCAAAAACAAAAAACCCCATAAGAATAGAAATGCAAACTTACAGGTACTAAAATAATGTGGATGAAGTATAGCTCCTTGCCAGCGGGGCTGCATTAAAGTGGGCACAGAAAGAAGTGAAACCTTAATATTGTTAAGATGGCAATACTCTGCAGATCATCTACAGATTCAGTGTAATCTCTTTCAAAGTTTCAACGGTCCTTTTCACAGGATTGACATGCTAACATTTCTAATATTCATATGGCAATTCAAGAATCTAGAATAGCCAAAATAATCTCGAGAAAAGAACAAATTTAGAGGATTCACACCTCCCAGTTTCAAAACTTACAAAAGCTACAGTAATCTAAAGAGGTACTGGCATGAATATAGATATATAGATCAGTGAATTAGAGTTGAGTCTAGAAATGAACCCTCAAATTTATGGTTAATTAAGTTTTGGCAAGGGTGCCACACAATTCAATGAAAGAAAAAATAGTCTTTGCAATATATGTTAACAAGGCAACTGGATATCTACATGCAAAAGAATAAAATCAAACCCCTACTACACAGTGTATACAAAAAAATCAATTCAAAATGGATCACAGAATGGAAAAAACATTTGCAAATCATATATGTAATAAGGGTCTAGTATTCAGAATATATAAAGAACTCTTAAACTCAACAATACAAAGAGAAAAGAGATGATTGACTCAATTTAAAAATGGCCAAAGATTTGGATAGACATTTCTCCAAAGAACATGTGCAAATGGCCAATAACACATGAAAAGAGGCTCAACATCATTAGTAATTAGCTAACTGCCAATCAAAACCAAAATGAGATACCACTTTACACCTATTAGGATGACTATAATTTTAAAAAAGACAATAGTAAGTGATGGCAAGGATATAGAGAAATTAGAAACCTCATACACTGCAAGTAGGACTGTACAATGGTACAGTTGCCTTTGAAAACAGTCTGGTAGTTCACTGAAATGTTAAACATAGAATTATCCCATAAGACTCAGACTCAGCAACTGTATTCCTAGATAAGATCCAAGAGAAATGAAAATATATTATGTCCACATCAAAACTTACAATGTTCATAGTAGCATTATTCACAATAGCCAAAAAATAGAAATAACCCAAATGTCTATCAATTGATGCATTAAAAATATTCTATAATTAGACAGTGGTAATGATTATACAGTTGTAACATATTAAAAACCTCAGAATTACACCCTTAAAATGCTTAATTTTCTTTAAAAAGGAGTACCCAAGAGCCTCAACCAGTTCCAGCTTCTACCCCTAACAAACTAGGGATGCCAAATTCCAAAGATCATGTCCTCACAAATATCTAAGTGCCTTAAAAAGTACCAACCTTCTGTCTCACCAGCTTCTGTAATTTTTCAGACCCAAAGAATACTAGAGATCTGTTGGTTCTGACTCCAAATTAACCTTATACAAGAGTTCCATTCAGAACTTCAAGACCAGCTGATTCCATTCGTGTCTTTTATCTCAGTCAACCTCAGTCACTGGAAACGTTAAACTTGCAATTTCTGGATTAAGAGAGCCAACTGAGCACCAAGTCCTCTACATTCTGGAATTTGTAGAAGTTAGGGTTTCTTTATTTTTAATTACCAGAAATTTAACAACACAGAAATATAATATCTTACATATTTGAAGGTAGAGTAACTAGTCTAGGGCTTTCCAGTACAGTAGCTGAATAATATCACCAAGGGCTCAGCACCATCCCATCTTTCTGTTGTGTGTTCTTCAGATTTCAACCCCCAGGATCATTTTCAGATTTGAAAAAACCTAAAAGAAGAAAAGGGACTGGTTTTTTTTGTCTTTTTTTAAAACTTAGGAAACCTTTCCCAGAAGTTTTCAAAGGCTTTTTAAAAAATATTTATTTAGTTACTATTTAATTATATTAAAAATTTTTTGAGTATAGCTGACACACAGTGTTACATTAGTTCTAGGTGTACAACATAGTGATCCAACTTCTCTACACATTATGCCTTGCTCACCACAAGTGTAGTTACCATCTGTCACCATACAATGCTATTATAATATCACTGACTATATTCTCCATGCTGTAACTTTTAAATTTCTTTTTTTAAGATTTTATTTATTTATTTGACAGAGAGAAATCACAAGTAGACGGAGAGGCAGGCAGAGAGAGAGGAGGAAGCAGACTCCCTGCTGAGCAGAGAGCCTGATGCGGGACTGGATCCCAGGACCCTGAGATCATGACCTGAGCCGAAGGCAGCGGCTTAACCCACTGAGCCACCCAGGCGCCCCTGTAACTTTTATTTAAAAAAATTTTTTAAAGATCTAATCTTTATATAATCTTTACACCCAATGTTCGGCTTGAACTTACAAGCCCGAGAACAAGAGTCACACGCTCCAGCAACCGAGCCAGCTAGGTGCCCCTGTACCGTTTATTCCCATGACTTACTCATTCTGTAAATGGAAACTTGTATCCCCTACTCCTCTTCACCTACTTTGGCCATTCCTTCCCCCACCTTCCCTCTGCAACCTTCAGTTTGTTCTCTTTGTTTATTCATTTATTTTGTTTTTTAAAGTCTACATATGAGTGAAATCATACGGTATTTCTTTTTTCTCATTCTGAATTATTTCATCTAGCATTATATCTTCTAGGTGCATCCATGTTATTGCAAATGGAGAGATTTCATGCTTTTTATGGCTGCATATTATTCTACTGTGTGCATGCGTGTGTATGTGTGTGCGCGCATATATATATGTTAATGGACACTTAGATTGTTTCTATATCTTGGCTATTTTAAATAATACTGTAATAAACATAATGGTATATATATCTTTTTAAATTAGTATTTTCATTTTCTTTGGGTAAATACCCAGTAGTAGAATTATTGGATCATATGGTATTTCTATTTTTAATTTTTTGAGGAACCTCTATACTGTTTTCCACAATGGCTGTATCAGTTTACATTCCTGATGACAGTGCATGAGAGTTTTTCCTCCACCTCCTCATCAACACTTATTATTTCTTGTGTTTTTTGATTTTAGTCTTTCTGATAGGTGTGATACTTCATTGTGGTTTTGATTTGCATTTGCCTGATGATTAGTGATGTTAAGCATCTTTTTATGTGTCTGTTGGTCATCTGTATGTCTTCTTTGGAAAAATGTCTATTCAGGTCCTCTACCCATTTCTTAATCAGATTGTTTTTGGGGTGTGGAGTTGTATAAGTTCTTTATATATTTTGGACTTTAACCCCTGATTAAATACATTTTTTCCAAGTATCTTCTACCACTCATTGATTTTTCTTCATGTCTCATTGACCAAAATTGCAACATGTCTTTCCTAAACAAATCACTGGGAATTATTGAAATTGTTGTGTATTGGCTCAGCCCAACCAGGATGTACATTGAAGATACATTCATCTGATGAGGCACATGGTTAGGCAGAGAAGAGTGGACAAGTGAACTAAGGCAGGATTATGTTAGCAAGGGAAAAACTAAAATGAATTCTGAGTAGGCTTCCAACAGTGCCCGTTACAGGCATCTAATGTCTATTGGCTTTCCATCCATTCACATTAAAGCAAAACTTCCTAGTGGACAAAGCCTTCCCCACAAACACAGACATCACAGTTCTTCCACTGCATCATTGTAAAATATGAACAGGCAAGCAACACCATCAGTCATTTAAGGAAAATGTGAAACGTGGAAGTGAAAGATTATAATAAATTATTCTACTTTCAATCATGATATAGTAACTGACAATAGACACAAGACCTTCCACCATAAACAACTATCAAACTGGGCAAAATAAATAACTGTTTTTAGATATTCATCAATAGGAAATATATAACTGTTATCCCTAACCAAAGACAAACAAATGACGAAGCTTCATAATTATGATGGCTTTTTGCCAGAGAGGCACTTTCCACAGGGAAAGGCCAAATAAACCATGGTATCTGCACCAAGGAGATGGAGATATCAGATATCAGTGAGAAGGCAGCTGCACTGAGAAGTCTGCACAGGAAAAGACTCCACAAAAACAAAGAACAATTAGGAAGAGAACAACCATGGAGAACCTATGGGCTGAGAAACAATCAGAGGTTCAACAGGGATGGGAGATACCAGTGTTTCATCCAACCACACTGGAAAGATCTAATTACCCCAGAAATTTAGTAGACACCCCAGAAAGGCCAGGTTTTATGAACAGGGTTAATCTAGCAATATAGTAGCACTGTTCAAGAGAACTATAATGAGGGGCGCCTGGGTGGCTCAGTGGGTTAAAGTCTCTGCCTTCGGCTCCGGTCTTGATCCCAGGGTCCTGGGATCGAGCCCTGCATTGGGCTCTTTGCTCAGCGGGGAGCCTGCTTCCTCCTCTCTCTCTGCCTGCCTCTCTGCCTACTTGTGATCTCTACCTGTCAAATAAATAAATAAAATCTTTAAAAAAAAAAAAAAGAACTATAATGAAAGAAATGTTATTTAAAAATTTCTAGTAACCTCTTGGGAAAAAAAAGTAAAAATAAACAGACAAAATTAATGTAAATAAAATATTTTATTTTACCCAAAATATCTAAAAAGTTACCATTTCAACATGTAACCAATAAAAGAGATTATTTTTTTCCAACATAGGAGACTTTTTAAAAAGATTTTATTTTTAAAGTAATCTCTACACCCAATGTGGGGCTGAAACTCAGATCCCAAAATCAAGGGTTATACTCTCTACCAATTGAGCCATCCAGGAACCCCATCAACTTGGAAGATTATTGAGTTCACAGTCTCTTTTTCATACTAAGTCTTTGAAATTCAGTGTTCATTTTTTTAAAAAAGATTTTATTTATTTATTTATTTTACAGAGAGATCACAAGTAGGCAGAGAGGCAGCCAGAAAGACAGAGAGAGAGTGAGAGAAGAAAAAGACTCCCTGCTGAGCAGAGAGCCTGATGCAGGGCTTCATCCTAAGACCCTGACATCATGACCTAGGCCAAAGGCTTAACTCACTGGGCCACCGAAATTCAGAGTCCATTTTACACTTAAAACACACTTCAATTTGGACTAGTCACATTTCAATTACTTAACAGCCATACATGGTTAGTAGATTTCATATTAAAGAGTCACTCAGAATAGTGTCTGTAGTGGCTAGAATAAGATAACAAATTACTAGACATGAAAAGAACTGGAAAATATGACTCTTAGCCAGGAGAATAAGTTGTAAACACAGAAATGAGAGAGATGATGAACATAGGGGATGAGAACCTGAAAGCAGCTATTATGTATTTAAATATTAATAGGAAAACATAAATGTAATAAGACAACAAATAGAAAATCTTAATAGAGAATTGGACACTATGAAAAAGCAAAATGGAAATTCTAGAACTGAAAAATATAGTATCTGAAATGAAAATTAACTGGATAAGCAATGGAAACCATCCAAACTGAAGCAAAAGGGAAAAAATAAAAATAAAAAACAAAGCAAAGTCAACCAAACCTCAGTAACTGTAAGACAATATCAAGTTGTCTGATGTAATGTCTGGTGAGGTCCAGCTTCCTGGTTTATAGATGCCTGAACCCTCATATGTGGAAAAGGCAAGGGATCTTTTAGGAGCCTCTTTTTGTAAAAATACATAAGGGCTCTCTTCTCATGACCTAAGCACCACCCAGAAGCTCCACCTTCAAATACCATCAGATTGGTATTGGTTAGTTTTCAACATATGAATTTTGGGGAGACACATTCAATCTATGGCATCATATAAACAAAAAAAAATCTGTGGGGTCCACCATAATTTTTCAAGTGTGAAAAATTATGTGAAAAATCTCCATATTACAACCTCACTCACAATATAGTCCGAGTTCAACTCAGCCTACCTCAACCTTTAACATCAAAATAACCCTCAACTTCTTTTTTTAAAAAAGTAGGGTCCATGCAGGGCATGAACTCATGCCCCTGAGATTAAGAGCTGAGCTGAGATCAAGAGTTGGGTGCTTCTACTGGGTATTTACCCTGAAGATACAAACGTAGTGATCCAAAGGGGCACGTGCACCCGAATGTTTATAGCAGCAATGTCTACAATAGCCAAACAATGGAAAGAACCTAGATGTCCATCAACAGATGAATGGATAAAGAAGATGTGGTATATATACACAATGGAATACTATGCAGCCATCAAAAGAAATGAAATCTTGCCATTTGCGACAACATGGATGGAACTAGAGCGTATCATGCTTAGCGAAGTAAGTCAAGCAGAGAAAGACAACTATCATATGATCTCCCTGATATGAGGAAGTGGTGATGCAACATGGGGGCTTAAGTGGGTAGGAGAAAAATAAATGAAACAAGACAGGATTGGGAGGGAGACAAACCATAAGTGACTCTTAATCTCACAAAACAAACTGAGGGTTGCTGGGGGGAGGGGGGTTGGGAAAAGGGAGGTAGGGTTATGGACATTGGGGAGGGTATGTGCTTTGGTGAGTGCTGTGAAGTGTGTAAACCTGGCGATTCACAGACCTGTACCCCTGGGGATAAAAATATATGTTTATTAAAAAAAAAAAAAAGAGTTGGGTGCTTAACCAACTAAGCCACCTAGGCACCCAACCCTCATTATTTAATAAGCAGTGGGGAAACATTATCAGGAGAGATGGGAAGAGGGAGCCTATGAATGGTACTGTTATTTGTCTCAAGTATATCATGCTGTTCTTATCTTTCTTTTATGAACTCTTAATATTGATTCCTATGTATCCCTGACTAATAAACACTTGAAGCTTCCATGTGGGTAATGATACTCATGACATGTTGGCCATAGGAATATTGCTTGCAACCATATAGGTCTTCCCCAAAGTCCACAGCCTTAATATATTCTACATAGAGAGTATGGGGAAGGTAAAGAAGTTCTATTATTAAGTATCTAACTATTCTCCAGTTACAAAAAGAACGTGTTGAAAAATAAAAGGTAACTTAGGATATTGTTGGACAGAAATAAAGTAGGGAAAGGATTATAGAAAAGCATGTGGCAAAGAGCCACTTTTAGGGGTGCCTTGGCGGTTCAGTCTGTTAAGTATCTGACTCTGGATTTTGGCTGAGGTCATGATCTCAGGGCTGTGAGAATGAGCCCCACATTGGGCTCTGCACTGGGCATGGAGCCTGCTTAAGATTCTCTCTCTCCCTTTCCTTCTGTCCCTCTCTCTTTAAAAAAAAAAAAAAGGAGGGGTGCCTGGGTGGCTCAGTGGGTTAAGCCTCTGCCTTCAGCTTAGGTCATGGTCTCAGGGTTCTGGGATCGAGCCCCGCAGTGGGCTCTCTGCTCAGCAGGGAACCTGCTTCCCCCTTTTTCTCTGCCCACCTCTCTGCCTACTTGTGATCTCTCTCTGTCAAATAAATAAATAAAGTCTTAAAAAAAAAAAAGCCCCATTTAATTTCAAGAAAGGCTCTCTCCAGGTGAACAAAAGTGGGAAGCACTTCAACAGTCATTGATAAAGTTGGTTTGGGATAAAAGATCTTTTGCTTCTTGAGCTGGTATTCAGGATAGTTCACCCCAGCCTCTTGTGAGGATCCCTTCTTGGTGCTTTCCAACAAAATTGCTCTCGCTAAAGTTATCAGTAGCCTCCTGATGGCTAAAATCAATGGCCTATCAGCAGCTGATAAAATTGACCAAAACTTTGTTCTGTAAAACTTTCTTCTCTCCTTATTTCCATGTGACTATTCTCTAAAGCATTTTCTCCTTCTTGTCCTATTATTCCTCTGTAGTTTTCTTTTTTTTTTTTTATTTCCAGCATAACAGTATTCATTATTTTTGCACCACACCCCATGCTCCATGCAATCCGTGCCCTCTATAATACCCACCACCTGGTACCCCAACCTCCCACCCCCCGTCCCTTCAAAACCCTCAGATTGTTTTTCAGAGTCCATAGTCTCTCATGGTTCACCTCCCCTTCCAATTTCCCCCAACTCCCTTCTCCACTCTAAGTCCCCATGTCCTCCATGCTATTTGTTATGCTCCACAAATAAGTGAAACCATATGATAATTGACTCTCTCTGCTTGACTTATTTCACTCAGCATAATCTCTTCCAGTCCCGTCCAGCAGAATTCCCCCTCTCATCGTAAGCAAACAAAATCCCTGAACGTTAGTGTCCTTCTGGGTTGTGTTGTTTGGGCCCTTTTCTTTTCTCCCTGAACTACCACATCCACAGCCTTCTACCATACACAAGTCCTAAAAACTCACATGTCTGTATCTTTGGACCCATATTTCTAACTGTCTACTAGATATCTTTGCCCGGATGCCCTGCAGACATCTCAAACTTAAAATGTCCAAAGCTTATCTTCCCCTCAAACTCCTACAAAACTTACTACTCCTCCTTTAGTCCCTATCTCAGGGAGTGGTACCACTATCCACCCAGGAACCCAAGCCAGAAACCTGGGTGTCATCCTCAACTCCTACTTCTCCACATTTAATGGACCACTAAGTTTTAATTCTAGGTTAACAATGTTTCTGCAATCCAACCTCTCCTCTCTAGCCCCCCAACATATAAGTTCTGATCATTACTGTTATCAATAGTAACATCTTAGCAAGTCTCCCCTACTGTGAGGCTCTGTCATTTCCAATTCTTTCTTTAAACTAGAGACCAGCGGACTTAAAAGATTTCACTGTTCAGAAAGGTTTAAAAAATGGTTTGATAATTAACAAAGTATGGCTTTTTAAAAAAAATTTTGTCGGGTCACAAAACCCAACATCATCTACTCTACAAGTACTTCAAAATAAAAAATAAGGCTGGGGCTAAAAATGTTCATTTTTAGGATCTAGATTTTCTCAGCAAAAAATTAAATTTTTAGACAATATAACAACTGTCATATTATAACAGGGCACCTGATGGCTTAGTCAGTAGAGCATATGACTCTTGATCTTGGGATTGTGAGTTCAAGCTCCACACTGGGTATAGAGATTACTTAAAAATAAAATATTATAAAAATGTTTTATTATAATTCATTGACTTTATAATTGGAAAAATACTTCCCTAAGGAAAATAATGTTTTTGTCTGCTAATCTAGCTAACCATCTGAGACAAAAATTACTTTATGTAGTTTTCTGGAAAAAATATAGGCTATGCTGGTATTTACATTTATTTTTTACTTAGATTCTTAGTTCTCTTAGATTCTTTGGTTTTCAACATTTTTCATTCCTTTGCCCTATTGAATTTCCTCTTGTAGAAGAAACCAAATGAGGAAAATAAGAAGTGTCATTTTAAGTACTTAAGTTACCTCAAACACTGAAGTGTCCTGGAAAATAATCATCCAGTAAATATCCATTACCATACTGTTAAGATATGCACTGTTTTTATACTAAAAGTTTTATTTTCTTGCCTCTTTTTCAAGAAAGGGGAAGTAGAGTACAATCCCTTTGCAACAAAGAAACTATGTTTTATCATTGCATTTTAGCATTTTTCTTTTACTGAAAAAATATTATTTTGACATTGAAAATTCTGTAGATCAACCTATATCTCCAGCATCCCTTTCTGAAAATTCATTTACCAATGCTACCGTTCTGTTTCTGTTCTCCAGGACCCTGTGTCTCCCAGACAGGGTCTGAGATAGTAGCCATAGTCCAAGTGTTCCCAGAATTTAGAGAGGAACTGCAAAGACTTACAACAAGCCTTGCAGGCATTTTTGATGTGGGATATTTTACTGTTAAGGTTGTTCAAAAGCTTCTGGCAGTAACTTTGCACCTGGAAAGGGTGAGAGCTTTGATTTCTCCTGAGCTTGAGGAGCCACATTCTTGCCCCTAGTATGAAGATCTTTCAGACTCTTAAAATCTCTCAGTTTTGTGATGGACGAGCTCAGAATAGGAAATAATTAATATATGACTTAAGGAAAGCATTACCACCTTATGTTATTCATATTTATTTACATGTCTGTCTCATTGAATCTGAAGTTTCTTGAAGGTACAGAGTTGTGCCGTTCCTTTTCTAATCATCCATCAAGAAAAATTACTTCAAGTCTACAATCAATCACTGATTTGTAAAATCAATTTACTGATTTGAAATTTCAATTGGGAAGGCAGAATACCGAATTATTAAACTTTTGGTGCCTGATGACCTGGGCTTAGATTCTGCTATTCACTTACTGCATGATCTGATGCAAGCTCACAAAACTTTCTGATTTCCTCAACTCGAAAGTGGATAAAACGAAATAAAGGACTTGGAGCTTTTAAAGTTCTATTTATATAATGAATATTTCCTGAGCTTCGACTAAGCTCTAGGGTGCTGGTAATAGAGTACAAAATACGCAGGGTTCCTGTTCTTACGGAGCTCAGGTAGTTGGGGAGACAGACATAAAACAATTTATCGAACCGATTACATTACAAATCGCCATGAAAAAAGGGTAACACTTCAACAAGAGGTCGTAAAAGGAGATTGAGATTACTGAGTAAGGAGTCTCAGAGCGAGTGGCATTTAAGCGGATATCTGAAGGATGAGGAGATTCATTTCCTCACCTCCTTCTCGCTCCTCAGCTCTCCTGAATCCGGCTTCCGTCTTTCTACCTAAGTAGTTCTTGCTAAAGTTATCACTGGCCTCCATGTTACTATATACAGCAGACCTTCCTCAGTCCTCTTACTTGACCTCCCAGCAGCACTCTGCAGTTAATCACTCCCTCCGTCTTCAGACGCGGTCTTCCCTTGCCTTCTCTAATAAGAAACCCGTCCTGACTGCCTCTTCAGTCTCTCCTGCAGGTTTTTCTCCTTAAGTGCCTGGACAGCCTCGCCGTGAACTGTAATTGTGAAAAACAACGCAATCCTTTTGAGTCATAAAAAAGGTGTACAAGCAAACACATTTTTGGGGGGCTTCTCTTCGCTTCCGGTACGCTTCATATTACCGCGAATATAAAACTTTTCCGTTCCAGCAGACACGCCCTTCCCTCTTGCGCGCTGGACCTGGCCACAGGGCAAAGAACAGGTATTCAACTTGACCCAACGCCGACACATTGGCCCGGGAAACGCCCAACGCGCGGGACAAAAAAGGGCTTTCGGTCCAGCTCCGCCGGCGCTTAGAAACTACACCTGAGCGACTCTTTCAAGTATAGTCCCGCGCTCTTTCGCGCTCGAGCTACGCAGATGAGTCCTCCGACATCCCAGCATTCCCTGCTCTCCAACCATCGAGAGCAGCTTCCGGCGTCGCTGGTGTGGGTGGGTGAAGAAGGAGCGGGCCCTCGCCGCTCTGTCTCACTCTCTCTCGCGCTCTCTCGGGCAATATGGCGGGCGTGGAGGAGGCAGCGTCCTCCGGGAGCCACCTGAATGGCGACTTGGATCCAGACGACAGAGAAGAAGGAGCGGCCTCTACAGCTGAGGAAGCAGCCAAGAAAAAAAGACGGAAGAAGAAGAAGAGTAAAGGGGCTGCCACAGGTAAAGGGGGTTTTATGTGTTTCCAGTCGCCGCCGGGGATGGTTGAACGGCTCGGCCCAGGCCCGGCGGGGGTGACAGAAAGTGAGGACTCGAACACTGCTCTGGACTGATTCCCAGGACAGAGCGTGTGTCAAAACCAGGTTACGATTTCTAGTGTGAGGAAAAGGCAGCTTCTCTTTCTGTGGAACTAGGGAGCTGTTGGGGTGGGGTGAATAGGGTGCCTCAGCTGGTCGTGAGGTTCTGGGGTTGCTGGGCCTGAGCCCTTAGACGTGCCAGAACTCAGCTCCCACACAGATCGTGCAGCGGACTCGAAGCTGCGCACACGGCTCAGTCCTGTCACCCTTCTGGCGGTTTGCCCTCCTCAAAAATCTAGTTCTGACCCCACACGGTCGCCTCTTTGCTGAAGGTCTCTGGAACATACTTTCAAGGATGGGGGTGGAGTGGGCAAGTCTCAGTGCCCTGGCCGCACCTCCCCCCACCTCCCGGGTTTACAGAGGAATTTTTGTTGCCGGCTGCGCTTTTAGGTGTGTGTATATGTGTGTGTGCCCACGCGGTCATGTCACCGAGGAGTAATTGCAGAATATGTGGTAATGTTGCCAATTTTCACCTGCCTGAACCATAGCATCGTCAAGCTTCAGGGTTTTCAGGCCTGAATTGTGATGCCATTTGCAGGTAGTTCGGATAGAATATTCTATAGACTGGAATGGAACTTCTCTAAATCCACTGGTAAGGCAAGGAAAACAGCTGAAAGTTTACACTTGGATTCCATTATGCGTTAGGAGCTTAAATGTTTTATTTTAAGAAGTCCGTGTTTTTTTGTTGTACGTGGTCCTTCGTTTTAGGAAAACAATGTTTGTGCCTGTTTTTAAAATCAGTCACACGAGGATTGATAGACAGATGGAGAGGATTGAGAGACAGATGGAGAAGCCATAAGTGATGAAGGTGAAGATGAGAGAGGTTGGAAAGGGTTAATATATATCTTTCTGAAATTTTTATTAAATGGAAGTTGAAAAGGGAAAGTTGTTGGTGCTGGGACCCTTCCAGAGAAAATTTAATCCCAGGACATAGTCTGGTGGCTGTTCCTGGCTTTCAGATGAAATCTGAACTCTTCAGTTTTTCCATTCAGATGCCCCTAATATTTAACATTTTTATCTCTCAACATGAATCCTCTGCTGTAGCCAGAATATCACTTTAGTATGTGCTAACTCGTAATACTATTTCGTTCTACACATATCTATTGCTACTACAGCGAGATTGTATTCACTTGGGGGGGGGGCTGGTCTTGTGCTTAGCTATTCAGAAATTTTGGTTTTTAGCAATGGAATTATCTTTTCAATTTATTTTGATTTTTCCTAGCCTAGCTTGATGACTGACTTCTCATGAAAACTTGAAGTTCCCAGTGTTCCGTAGAAATCTCCTCTAAGACCTTCAGCATTTATTACCTATCTCAATTACCTGTTTTAAATAAAGTGTTTGTTGTAGTAGTCTAATTGTTAAGTACTTTTAACAATTGGATAGGGACCAATGCACATTTTTGTTTATCCTTTAGTTGCTAGCACAGAGAAAATATAGATATTTTGTTGAAAGGACAAAGCTACTTAGATGTGGGGGGTTTTGTCATTAAGGAATTCTGTAATGTTCACAATAATGTTTCTGTGTTTGTTTCCCAAATACTTATCAGGCAGGAAAGGACTTGTGTGTTCTCCAGGATCCTTAGAACATATTCTGATTGGAAACTATCTTTTTTAGATTTGATTTATATTATATTTGATCAGCAGGGCAACAGGAACCTGATAAAGAATCAGGAGCCTCAGTTGATGAGGTAGCAAGACAATTGGAAAGACAAGCATTGGAAGAGAAAGAAAGAGATGATGACGATGAAGGTAAATGGTAAATTTGATATTTGTGGTTGGAAAAGCAAGAAGATATGACATTCTTTAAACATAATGTATTTGTCCATATGGTTTATGGTTCTCTGATGTTTTAATGAACATTAAAGCCTCAGTGTCACAGATAAAAAGGGAAAGGTATTAACAATTCTTAAAAAGTTGGATAAGTTGAATGACTGCTCCAATTACACAGATCTCAACTTTTTAAAAATGTACTTGGCAAAATGCCAAGTAGGGGGTATTAAGATGATAATGAAGGACTGCTGGAGGACACGGATGGCTCAGTTAGTTAAGTGTCTGCCTTTGGCGAGGATCGTGATCCTAGGGTCCTGTGATCTAGCCCCCTGTCCATCTACTCCCTGCTCAGCGGGGAGCCTGCTTCTCCTGCTCCCTGTGCTGCCGCCCCTACTTGTGCTCTCTCACTTTCACTCTCTCTCAAATAAAGATAAGAAAGAAAATCCTTAAAAAAAAGAAGAAGAAGAAATTGAAGGACTGTTTAACATTTATTGAACAACTAATATGTACAGGGTACTGTCCTAGGATACTTTCACATGTGTTCTCATTTTACTTTTCAAAACCTAGCAAAGTAGGTACTCTTCTCAGGAAGTGATGGTTATTATGTCATTTACCCAGTGTGACACAACTGCTATGTGTAGAGTGGAGTCATGGTTTTGAACCTAGAACCTGATTTCAGGTCTGTTCCTTTCACTCTGTATGAAAGCCCCCTCACTTTATTCTCAAGGAGTATATTGGAGTCCTTCTGAACTCTATTATAAATTCCCTGACCTCTAGCCTCTTATAGTATGTTGGTCCTGTAAGATTTCAAAGATAGTAATTCTTGAAATTCTAGAAATTGATGCTATCAGTAAGACAGTGGAGGTAATATTTGCTATCTCTTCTACAGCCTCTTTAGGTAGAGGGGGAGATGGAGCTTTCCCATTCTCAATTATCTACTGTTGTGACCTATTGCTCTTCCTTAAGCATTGTCAACTTGGGCTTGTGTCTTCCAAGCCTTAGCAGAAAACACCTGCTGTACTTTGTCATGTTAGGATAATGCAGAGTAGATATTTCTCCTTCAGAAACATAAGCTCTCTGCTTTCAAGGAACTTAGAGTCAAAATTTGATGGAAAAGGTGCCAAGGTTCAAGAGAATAGTTAGCTTTTCCTTAAGCAAACCACTTGTCCATTTTACCTTGGGTTGTGTTTCAATTTATGAACATATTTTGAGCTCTTAGCAAGAAAGGGGCTTGTAATTTCAAGGTTATAAAATAGATTGCTATAGACCTACTGTGTAGAGTATCACAGTGTTAATCTTGAAGAGTGTTCCTTGTTCCATTGCTTTTCTACAAAGTTGTACAAATCTCTTGACATTGAAGGAGAAACTTTTGTCAGATTGGAAATCGTTTTAACGTCATTTTAAAGATGATTTTAGAACTATTGTTTTTCTCCAATAGAGTTACTTTCCTAATTCACTTCAAAAATCAGTATCAGTCAGTACTACTAATCTGTTGTGAGAGTTCTTTAAGAAGATGGAAAGTTAGTATTTCAGAATCTTTGTTCTAAAACAAAACAAAGAGGGGCTAAGTGGAATTGCAGGCTGAATGCTGAACAAAGGCTCTTTGGAAGGAATGGGACTTGTATAATGCCAAACAGAAGAGACCACTTTGGGCCAGGACAGTGCTGAGAATGGATTCAAAGTGTATTGATAGTGCATTACTGGCCATATGAGATGATTTGTTGAGGGCGCCTTGGAGCATTTTTAAAAGAAAGTTATAGGGGTGCCTGGCTGGCTCAGTTGGTAGAGCATATGACTCTTGATATAGAGTCAGATTGTTGATCTCAGGGTCAGGAGTTCATGTCCCACATTGGGCATAAAGTTTACTTAAAAAATATTGTTTAAAAAAAGAGAAGAATGTTATAAAAAATAATTTAGTCCTCATGTATATGCAGTGTTGTTAGGAAAAAGGAAACATCCAGGAAAGGCTTGGAGATCATTTTGGAGGGCACTTAACAGCCCAGGCATATGGTAATGATTATTTAAATTGGTGGGAAGGCAGTTGGGTGACTCAGTTGGTTAAGCTTCCAACTCATGATTTCAGCTCAGGTCATGATCTCAGCGTCCTGAGATTGAGCCCCATTTCAGGCTTTGCCTCTCCCTCCCCCCACTCTTGCGCACGCCTGCACTTGCGCGCATGCTCTCTCTCTCTGAAGTAAATAAATATCTTTAAATGGGTGGGCATAAATGAGCATGGAAGGGAAGAATTCAGTGGAATAGTGGTTGTGGAAGCAGAATTCAGAGGACTTTTAAAAGACTTTGAATCAGGGGCTCCTGGGTGGCTCAGTGGGTTAAAGCCGTTGCCTTCTGCTCAGGTCATGATCCCAGGGTCCTGGGATCAAGTCTTCTTTGGGCTCTCTGCTCAGCAGGGAGCATGCTTCCCCCTCTCTCTTTCTGCCTGCCTCTCTGCCTACTTGTGATCTCTTTCTTTCAAATAAAAAAATCTTAAAAAAAAAAAAAAGACTTTAAATCAGGGGAGAAGGAAGGAGAGGCATAGATGGACTCTAGAGGTTTGAATTGGTGACAAAATATTGGTGCCGTTCACTGAAATTGTGAAGTAGGGAGAGTGGATTAAGAGATTGAGGGTGGGGAGTATAGACAAAAAAGAAAGTATTGAGTTAATTTTAAATGTGTTTAATTTGAAACTGGAGTATTGGTATGAAAAGTTAATCCTGTGGGCATTTGGCAATGTGCTAGAAGTAATTCAGTGAAGTTTTAAGTCAGATTTATTAAGGTACATATATTGCCCAGGACTATATTCACTATTTTCAAAAAATAGACTTTATGTTTTAGAACAGTTTTACTTAGGTTCTCAGCAATATTAAGCAAAAGGTGCAGAGATTTCCTGTATACTCCCTACCACCATACATGTAAAGCCTCTCGCATTTTCAACATCCCCCACTGGAGTGGTGCATTTGTGACAATGGATGAACATACATTTGACACATCATCATTATGCCAAGTCCATCGTTTATATAGATTTACTCACGATACTGTATATTCTATATATTCACCTTTTATAAGTCTGTAGTTTGGTAAGTTTTTACAAAGATGCATTTGTGTAACCACAACCAAGATATAGACCATTTTCATTTAACATTTCCATCTCCACAAAAAAGTTCCCTTTCACCCTTTTGTAGTCCATTCTCTTGCTCCACCCCCTGGTCCCTCACAACCATTGATACATTTTCTGTTATGTAGTTTTTTCTACAGTGTCCTATAAATGGAATTATTATAGCGTGCAGCTTTATTTGGCTTGTTTGTCTTAGCATGATACTTTGGAGAGTCATCCAGTTGCATATGCATCAGTAATAATTCATTACACATTTTATTGCAAGTAGTATTCCAGATTTGTTTATCCACTTACTAGTTGATGGATATTCAGGTTGTTTCTGGTTTTTGCGTTATGCATACAAGTCTTTGTGTGGACATAGGTTTTCATTTCTCCTGGGTGGGTACCTAGAAGTAGGATTGCTGGTCATATGGGAAGTCTATGTTTAATCTTATTAGAAACTATCAAACTGTTGTTCAAAGTAGCTTTATCATTTTGCTTTCCTGTCCACACTGGTTGAGAATTCCAGGTCCTTTGTATCTCTTAAGCACTTGGTATTGTTAATTTTTTTTTTAAAAAGATTTTATTTATTTATTTGATAGAGATCACAAGTAGGCAAAGAGGCTGGCAGGGTGGAGGATGCAGGGGGAGCAGGCTACCCGCTGAGCAGAGAGCCCGATGTGGGGCTTGATCCCAGGACCCTGAGTTCATAACCTGAACCAAAGGCAGATGCTTAACTAACCGAGTCACCCAGGGACTGGTTATACATCCTGAAGCATTTGTTTCAGGTTGAGTCTAATGTATGTAGCAGTATGCTAGGCACTGAATATTATTCTAGAATAAAGACTATCTTGTTTTGCTTTTCTGTCCTTATTACTTGGCACTTAAGAACTCTGTAAACATTTATTGAATGAATGAAGGTTATTTACTTATTTTTTTAGAAGATTTTATTTATTTATTTGACAGAGAGATCACAATAAGGCAGAGAGGCAGGCAGAGAGAGAGGATGAAGCAGGCTCTCTGCTGAGCAGAGAGCCCGATGTGGGGCTTGATCCCAGGACCCTGAGATCACAACCTGAGCCAAAGGCAGAGGCTTAACCCACTGAGCCACCCAGGTGCCCCAAATGAATGAAGGTTATTTTAAAATTGCAGTGTAGAATATGTGAATTAGATTATGACACATGAGGAAATTGCAAGTTGTGTTTTGGGCTTTTGAATCTAGAAACCAATAATGAGTAAGTCAGCCATATTTGTGTTTCTGCTGTGTTCCTATGTTTCCTGTACCCAATTCCATAAGACTGACCATAAATTGCAACTTTGTGATTTATCTGGCTGGCTCAGTTGATAGAGCATGCAACTCTTATATCAGGATTGTGAGTTCACCTCCACATTGGATGTAGAGATTACTTAAAAATAAAAAAGAAAATCTTTGAATTAAAAAAAAAAAGGTGTCTCGGTAGCACAGTGGGTTGAGTTACCAGCTGTTGATTTTGGCCCAGGTCAAAATCTTAGGGTCGGGAGAGGGAGCCCTGCATTGGGCTCTGTGCTGAATGTGGAGCCTGCTTGGGATTCTCTCCCTCTCTCTCAAAATAATAATAATAATAATAAAAGAAATTGCAATTTCATAAGTAAGAAATTGTCAAATATTGGCAATTTTCTATCAGTCCATTAAAGCCCTATCTCATGTTACCTCCATCTTTACTAAATTGCTGTTTCCTATTTATCATTTAGGTGAAAAAAACCAGGATAAAATAAACTAAAAGAACATTTGTTGAGAAGAGTATTTATCACATGCTTAGTTAGCCCTGTGTCTTAATTTAGGAAATGGTATGTAATCTTTAAGGAGCTCACAGACAAGTAGGGGTCATAGTAAGCCCCTAATCATTTTTCAAAAAGAAAAAAAAGGTTACAGTTTTGTGTGATAATTATAATAGAATATAGTGGTGAGAAGATTTCTTTTATGGCTCCTGCTTATCTGGGAGTAAAAAGGGAGGAGCTCTTGGAGCAGAAAATGTAAGCAGTCATTTGACATTGTTTTATGGGTGTGGATTTCATGATTTAAAATTGCTGATGCAAGCGGTGAGTTACTGGCACAATGTGAAACATTTAAAATGCTATATGGTGAACATCCTATTAAACTGTCAACGTCTAATTGTCTGCCACAGCTTCCTTTTCATCCTTATTTCATAGCAGTATGATTTGTGGATAGGTTGGTGTGCTTCATGATGAAATTTATTGAGCAGTGTTTTTAGAAATTCAGACACTTCAGTGTTTTGATACCTTTATTTAAAATGTTTTAAGTCACTATTAATCTTGGCCATAATACCATTCTTGATCTTTTCTCCAAGTTCAGGAGTATGGTATGGACTTCTTAAAAGATAGTTACAAAAACTGCCGGGGGGGTGGGGGTGCCTGGGTGGCTCAGTGGGTTAACGTCTCTGCCTTTGGCTCAGGTCATGGTCCCAGGGCCCTGGGATCGAGACCCGCATCAGGCTCTCTGCTCAGCAGGGAGCCCGCTTCCCTCTCTCTCTGCCTGCCTCTCTGCCTACTTGTGATCTCTGTCAAATAAATTTTAAAAATCTTAAGAAAAAAGAAAAAGAAAGAAAAGAAAAGTGACAGGGGCACCTGAGTGGCTCAGTTAAGCATCTGACTTCGGTTCAGGTCATGGTCTCAGGGTCCTGGGATCGATCCCCACGTCTGGCTCCATGCTCAGTGGGGAGTCTGTCCTTCACCCTCTGTCCTTCCCCCACTCATGCTCTCTTTTCTCACTCAAATAAATAAATAGAATCTTTAAAAAGCAACCAAGAAACCCTTACAGGCAGATACTGGCAGTTTTGGATGCTCTTTGGTCAACTTTGGCTTGAATTCATGACCCTGAGATCAAGACCTGAGCTGAGATCAAGAGTTGGACACTTAACCGATTGAGTCACCCAGGTGCCCCTTGCAAGCAATTTTTTGAAATAGTTCTTAATAATCCCCATTTTGGGGCATCAGGTTCTACTGTGAACCTAGGAAAAGTATATATGCCCTCTGATTTTTTCATATAATTTGATCCAGAAGGAGAACTTTCTTTCTCTAATAGTAGCTATGCAGGAAAAGGTATTTTAAAATATGACACCCCAAATACTCCTCCCTGGATTAGTATCAGGTGATATATTCTTGGTCTGGTTCTGCCATTTACTAATTGGGATTTTCTTGGACATGTCCCTTAAACATTCCTTGTTTTATTTCATAAAATTGATTTGAGAATCACATGAGGTCATGAAATACAAGTGTTGAACCACAAAGTGTATGTAGGCAAACTAGTATTTTAGGTAAAGTCACACAGTCATTATTATTGGTATTAAACTAACACTAGCTCTTCTAGCTTTTGAAAAAGACTGCTAATGCATTTTTTATTCTTAAGAGTATCTTATTCAAAGTTCTTTAATTAGATTAAGTCAAGTAAAGTTTCCTTAGTGCTTTTGGTTACACAAGTCAAATTCTTATACATTAGCAGTATTCAGAATTCTTTTCTAAGAATATTGGGTCAGTTTTATTATATCTTGTTTAAGATGCTTTGTGTGTGTGTGTGTGTGTGTACTTGTCTGCTTGCGCTTGCTTTGTTCCTCTGCTTATGAGGTTTAAATAAATATGTACTTGTAATGCTTTTTTCCTAGATGGAGATGGGGATGGAGATGGAGCAGCTGGAAAGAAGAAGAAAAAGAAGAAGAAGAAGAGAGGACGTTAGTGTCTTAAGTTGATCTTAACTGACAAATAAAAAGTAGCTATTAACCAGCAGGTTTGAATAGGTTTGAAATTGCATTAGATCCCATTGTGTGTCAAGGAACTAAATTTAGGCTTATTAGAGGTGGAATTTAGTGAAACTCACAACTGTTTTTTCATTTAACAATCTGTTGGCATTTTCTTTATCTTATTCCCTTATTGAGCTAAGGGATATTAATAATAAGTTGGTTGCATTTTACTACAATTTAGGAATGAAATTTATAATTTAAAACTTGAATAATACAAGTAGCAATTCTGTCAGGGATGAATAAAGTCATACTACTGTGCATAATAGGATAAACATAGTATGCAGTTCACCTGCCAGCTTTGAAATTATTACATTCTTGATAAATATTTAATGAAGAGTACCATTATTTAAAATTTGTATATATGGTTGAATTTTATTAATAACATTATACTATTTTGTATTCATTTAAAATATGATCCTGCTTGTGTTTTGTTTCTATAAACGGTAAACCAAACCTCTTCAGGGACCTGATATTCTATTAGGGAGACCAAGGGGAGATTGTATAGTCTTGGGGAATAAAGGTTGGGTTGAGAATCAGAGCAAGTTCTAATCTTGTGCCCTTTGGGGTATAGGGACCACTGAGTATCTGGTTATATCTTCTTTTAAATCTTTCAGGCTAAAATTTTATGAATCAGAATATTGGAGGCTTGACTCATTTTTATATCTATGTTAAGAGAAATATTTAAATGTTTTTTAAGAAAGCTTTTGGCTCTATCAGGAATTTTCCAACTGTGTCACCAGATGAGGATGGGATAGCCTTCTTTTTATTCAAGCATCTGTTTTCAGATCCTTCTAGTCATAGGATGTCAGTTCTGTCCCTAGCATAGTCTGTACTTAATGAGCACGGGTTACCCGTGTTTTAGGAATCTTCCAGTGATTGTAATGTCATATTCCTTCCGTTCAAAAATTGTTAAAAGTGTGCTTGTGAGACATGGTATTACCTGAGAATGGCTTGAGAGAGAACTGTTTCTCCCAATACTCTTATATTACTCCCTAATGAAGGTAAATAAGGGGCTATTTTGTATTTGCCCTTGGTAAAATTCCTCCACTGACAGATGTTTTAGTATGATGCCATCATTTTTTATTGTGCTTCCTCTGAGGATGTTGAACTTACTTTTCATTTTATTTCTTTATGAGTACTCTCAAGAGACAGCCTTTTGTCTGATCTTGGTATCAAGAATAATTGTGCTTTTCCTGAGTAATGTGCTTTATCTCATAAACATGACCCATGCATATTTTTAAGTATTGGCTCCTAGAGGGCTTAGAGTCAAATCTGTGGTTTTGTATTGGTGGTATTTCAGGTACTATTTTGTGTTCTTTCCATGTTTTGATTTTTGTTCTCTAATTTACTGTCTCTTATTTGTGTATTTTATATATCCTTGTAGGCTATCATAAATCACTTGTGGAATAAACCAAATAATATAATTATAGACTTCACTGCCCTCAATTTCCTCATCTCTAAAGTGAGAGAATTATACGTGATAGTTAATGGTAACTGCAGTACAGATTGTTATACATAGTTTTAGATAATACCTTGGACATAGTATATTACAGTTTTCACAGGTTACCCAGCATTTCATTTGGTTCTTCATTTTGTAGATGAGGAAACTGAGGCTTGGCACATCTAGCCATTTGTCCAAGTCACAGTTAATAAGTGGTTGAGGCTATACTTCAGTTCTCATATTTTGATTACAGATTTTTTTCTCTAATGATCATTTTGAGTTTTTTATTCTGTGTTAATAATTTATGGACATATAAAAGGCATCTTTATCAGAATTGTAGCTGAGATAAAGCTGAGGGCAGTGCAGTAGTACTTTGTTGATAAAACTCAAGCTTTCAAAAGATCAGGAAAACTGAGAAATAGGCAGGTATTAACAAGCTGAAATTTAATAGACCTATATAAAGTTAGTACAGGGTAATAAGGTCTAAGGATTTTGAGTGTTAGTATAATGTGAGCCAAAAAGCAGGGAGTCGTAACTATTTAATAGGTGTAGGATTTTTAGAATCAGTAGTATAGCCTTATATTAATTATACCTTATTTGGGCCATTTTAGTCAATTCTAATACCAACTTAAAAGGAACATTGACAGTTTCGGGGTTGGCAAATAGAGGTGAAAGTGTTAAGAACCATATCCCTTAAAGTGATTTCTCATCATACAGAGGAAGGAATCAGTAGAAATTAAAAATAATTTAATTAAAAATTATTAAATTATTTATGAAAATAATTTAATAAAATTATTAAAAATAATTTTAATAATTAAAAATTAAAAATTTAAAAAATTTTTTTCAACTGTGAAGAATAAAGCTAGAACTAACAGATGAAAGTAACAGGGAGAGAGAAGTGTAGGAAGAGCTTTCTAATAGAGTTCTTTCAAAATAAATGGATTTTCACTTCAGAGATAGATTGTCTGCATTGTTGGGAGCACACTGCCATATATCAGGAGTATTATGCGATTCCCGGATTTAAGTGTAAAGCAAAATTAGGTGAGCTCTAAGATCTTTTTTTATTTTAAATTCTAATGTTTCCTCTTAGGAGGAACCTTAAAGCGTTTCCCAAGTTTATGTGCCCATAGAACACTTTTAAACATTATGTAAAGTCAAAAACATTTGGTGCTCATGAGGTACTGAGTGTTTGAATTAAAAGAACGGACCAAAATATGGTTCCATGGGTAAATGATGTGACTCAATAAATGGTTATACTTTTATTTATATAGTTCTTTTTCCCCCATTGCAGAAAAAAGAGAGCAAAATGGTGTTAAACTTTAAGACACACAAAATCCATAAGGCCAGTTACAGTCAAAAGGACACCACATATTTCACCTCAGTAGTTGAAGTGCTACAGAAATGCATCAAGTGTCCAATATCACTGTATAAATTAATAGACTTCCTGGCATTTTTTGGGAACAGCATTCATTACTAAAAGGCAGTTCTTTATATAGTAGGAATTCTATAACTGGTTCTGTGTATTTAAAAAATTTTTAAGGCAAATCTCCAGATATTTTTAAAAATCATCTTGGAATACTGGTGTCTTTTAGAATATAGTTTGGGAAATAATGTCCTTAAAATGTATGCTAAGGACTATAACTTTTTTTAAGTATCTGGAAATTTGTATATGGATACCTAAATTCTTTTAGCACTGGGTATGTATACTCTTAACTTTTATACCTAATATACCCTTGAAATAAGTTCTTCACTTATTAATATGTAATAGCGTTATATTTTTACCTCATTGTTGTAGGGTTTCTTTCATACTTTCTTGTTTCCTCTTTGATTTATTTGTGAAAACCAGCCTCTATATGCTATTCTACTTCTGGTGTAGTAAATGAAGACAAAAATACTAGAAACGTACTTTCTGCCAAGACATGTACTGTTTAAATACATAGTGGAATTCTAAGGAGTTGAATATTTCTATTCCCAAGCAACAGTAAATTGGAGAGGAGGTGGCCAGCATGGTGAAATATCTTCTGTTTTTAACTATAAGGCTATAATAGCAAGAAGGTTCCTTAAAATTAGGACATACAGCAGCCATTAGGAACTGAGAAAAAATGTAATGATAACTGCTTAATTTTATTTTTAACTACAGAAGTTAATGTTTTATTTGTATCTCACAGCAAAAGTTCAAACAGACCCTCCCTCAGTTCCAATATGTGACCTGTATCCTAACGGTGTATTTCCCAAAGGACAAGAATGCGAGTACCCACCCACACAAGATGGGTAAGAATCATAAGATAACTTCCAGTTTGACTTTTGAAAGGTGTAGTTTAGCAATAAAGCCGATTTGATTTTTCTCAGAACTTTGCTCCACTACCTTAATAAAAGCTTTGTGAATTGTTATAGAAAATACAGTAGAAGCCGTCTTATCCAAAATGATTGGGACCAGTAGTAGTTCAGTTAATCAAAAAAGTATGTTAAGGTGGGGATCACAAAACTAAAAAATCTTTATTGATAAAAGTTAACTTAAACATTTGTTTTTCATCAATCTCAGTATTAGAACATGGATTTGTATTGTACTCCACTTTTTTCTTCCCATAAGCTATATCCATAACATATTGTCTGTAAATGTAATCCATTTTGAGCTTCCATGAGGAATACAAGCTGAGTAATCTGAGGGCTGATACTGGATATGTACATTTTTTTCCTCAAACCATTTGCAGCTGCGCTTAATTTGACAGAGGTATTTTTTGGTGACTTCCTTTTATTGAGATTTTTCTGAGTAGTCAATTTAGTTTCATTGGAAAAATTCCTTTTATGTACTATATAACTAAATTACATAATTATAGTAACAAGTACAGATGACTTACACTGGTTTGCAGATGCATCACCTGATGGTTGAAAGTGTTTTGAAAGGATACATTTCACCTGGTCAGCAGACACTCAGTGGCATTACGCTGACTGGTTAAGAACATAGAAGCTGGGATTCATTTGAATCCCAGCTCTAACACTTATTAGCTTTGTGACTTGGGCAAGTAATTTATCATGTCTTTCCTTTTATTTCTTCGTCTATAAAATGAGCACTTCATAGGATTGTGAGGAATAATAATATATGTAAAGCACTTAGGAGAGTAACAGACACATAGTAAACATGACGTGTTAGCTGCTGCTGTTATTATTATTCAGAACAGGAACCTGTCAGCCCCTCATATTCAGCATACAGTGGGCATTGGTTAGTATACTTTTACAGAGAGAATCAAGAGCATCAGTTAATCCAGTGGTTGCAATAGTTGGTTAAGAAAGCTTCTACTGTAGCCTTGTTTCATTGACCTGTAAAGACATCATTGTTTTTCTTTAAACTTCAGGAAAGAACATGATGTTACATTTTAATCCCCCTCCTTCATTCCTAGTACTTTCAGTGAATAAGTATAAAGTTCTGAAATTTTGTGTCATGAGCATCTTTTCTTTGAATTCGAATTCATCAGTCACTATTCCTGTCTTAAAGTGTCTGTTTTTGAAATTTCACAGACATATAATTTCACATTAATTAAATTTTCACAGTACACATAATCACATTTATTTTTAAAGACAGTCTTTTTGTTTTATTCATTTATTCTTGCTTGTTCCCTCTTCCTTCCCTTCTTTCCAGACCCATGTAACCACCTAGCAGGTAACCCTCCATATTTTTATACACTTAACATATGTGTACATCTATGTCCATTTATGTAAAGGGGCTCTTTTGGTCTTGTTTTCCAAAATGGAATCATAGGCACACTTTCCTCACCTTTTCTCCTTCAGGACTATCTCTTAGAAAGCCCTCCAACTCAGTCAGAATAGCAGGTATTCCTTTGAATGGCTTCATAATATTCTGTAGTGTGGCTGTGCCGTACTTTATTCCACCGTTTTCTAATTGATCAGCCTTCATTCTGTCTCTGTTTTTTGCAATACTACAAACCATTCTGTAATAAATATTTCTAAGAATATACACGTGTGTGTGTGTATTATCTCCTTATGTTATGGCAGTTTTATTATGGAATAGTTTTCCAGGAGTGGAATTGCGGTATCAAAGAATATATTAATACTTTAGTTTATGATTCCCAGACTAATAATTTTGAGCATTTTTTTATTGTTGGCTTTGTTCTTTTGCTGTTCTAAAAGTTTTAAAATTTTGTATACAGTGCATGTTTATATTTTATATTCCTGGGTTTGTAGCAGTCTCTTAGATTTTTTTTTCAAACTCTCAATCTCTTTTATTACATCTTCAGTTAGTCTAGAGTTTTTTTGGGTAGGATTGGGAGTGCCAATTTTATTTTCTTTCAAATAGCCAATTGTGCTAAAATAGTTTATTAAATAATTTATTCTCCTGAATTGAATGACCACCTTTGCCATATACTATATTCTCATATAATGGAACTATATTTTCATAATCAACCAATTTCAATTATTCTGATCTATTTGTGTATTCTTATGCTAGTACTATTTGGATCTGATTATCAACAACTTTATAATATATATGGATAATTTGATAAGGCAAGTCTTCCTCTGCCCCACACAACAAATACAATTCCTTTTTATATTTAGCTATTCTGTCTTATAGTCTTAACACACATACCCATAGAAATTGCTTTCTTTAGAATTCTAGTCAGAATTGCATTTATGTATTTGTTTAGAAAATTGACAATTGTGTCACATTGTCTTACCCATTGTCCTAGTATGTTTTTTCACTTATCTGATTTATTTTCAGGTGGGTATGTTCATTTTTTGTTAAATTTTGTTAAATTTATTCTTAAATGTTTTATGGTTTTGTTACTGATGTGATCAAGATTTTTAAAATTTTTAACCATGTGAATGTGGTGGAAGACTTGAAGTAATGTTTCATACAAGAAAAATTGAGATTTGATAAACCTTAGAAATTACCCTTCCCTTCTTACCATCATTTTCTATTGCAAATTAAATATAGACATAGAATAACTTCTTTTTTTTGAAACAGTAGAGAAGGGGCAGCTGGGTGGCTCAGTGGGTTAAGCCTCGGCCTTAGGCTCAGGTCATGGTCTCTGGGTCCTGGGATAAAGCCCCGCATGGAGTTCTCTGCTCAGTGGGGAGCCTGCTTCCCCCTCTCCCTCTGCTTTTCTCTCTGCTTACTTGTGATCTCTCTCTCTCCGTCAAATTAATAAATAAAATCTTTAAAAAAAAACAGATGAAGATATTAATTATATGTTGTAATTTTTTTTTTAGTAATACTTGAATATTGAAAAGCAATATTGTATGCTGTGGAAAAATAAAAAATTACTGTGATTATGTTGCTCTTCAGTAAGTTTTGATATTTTTTGACATTCACATAATCAGTTTTGATTATTTGCAAATAGAATCAGTATTCCTATAGACTTGGTAAAGTATTAAATATAGTTTTGTATCTGCCTTCAGTTGTTTTTTAAGTTTACATTTACATTCCAATTAGTTAACATGTAGTTTCATGTGTATGTCATAATGCAAGTACACTCCTTTATCCCCATCACCTGTTTGACCTGTCTTTTGTATGTCCTCTCCTCTGTTAACCATCAATTTGTTCTTTATAGTTAAGAGTCTGTTTCTTGGTTTACCTCTCTTTTTTCCCTTCTTTTTTTTTTTTTTCATAAACTTACTAAAAATTGCATAAATTATCACAAAGAACTCGCCTGTGTAACTACCACCCAGGTTGAGTACAATATTTTATTTAACTTTTTATTTTGAAATAATTCCATTTTAAGAGAATTGTACAAAGAACTCCTGCATACCTTTCATTCAGGTTCTCTTTAACATTTGCCGCCTCTGTTCTCTTTCCTGATGGAATATGGCAGTTATACATGTACTGTATAATTACCAATGCGATAACATTATCTCCTTGCAAGGTGGAAGGTAAATGTGGAAAATAATATATTGGTGAATCTGTATACATACTACTTTTTCTGAATTAATCTGAGGGTAGTTTGTGTATTATTTAAAAAGATTTTATTTATTTATTTGAGAGAGAGAGAGCACAGGCAGGGGTAGGGGCAAAGAAAGAGGAAAAGGGAAAAGCAGATTCCTGCTGAGCACAGGGCCAGCCTGCCTAGATCACTACCTGAGCCAAAGTCAGAGGCTTAAATGACTGAGCCACCCAGGCGCCCCAGTAGTTTGTGTATTTTTGGATGGAATACTAGACAAGTAGATAATTCAGGGTAGTCATATCTGGAGGCAGATGATGCCAGATTTTATCACCATGATAAGGTATTACTCAGTTTCTCTAGTGTGTCATTAATGTTTTTCCTCTTTAATTAGTAATTTTTCCTTTTAAAAAAATTGACATTCTCTATGTATTTCCTGTGTCATTAAAAATTTTTTATGCCAGTTTTGAATGATTATAATGGTATTCTGTTTTGTACCTAACACAGTTTTATTAGTGATTTCCCTATTTAATATTTCCCTAGTTTTGAACTTTCAGATTTTTACCATTAGGAAAAATTTTGTGATGAACATCCTCGTATATTAATCAGATCTGATTTTTTCTCTTATTCTGGTCTCTAGAAGTAGAATGAAGAATTATTTTGAAATTCTTGGTATCTGTTTCTAAATTTAGTAGGCATTTGTTCTATAAGCAGTACATATTCATTTTAGAAGAGGGAGGAAATACAGATAAGCAAAAAGAAGAAAATCTAAATTCTGCCAATTTTAAAACCACTGTTGACATGCTTTTTCTTCCTGTATACAGAGGTATACAGATGTGTATTATAAATACCTGGGAATGTTTTTCAAGATAGAACTATTCTGCAAACAGCTTTATAACCCATTTTTAAATTTGTTTTCATGTTAGTAAAGAAATCAGCAGTATTTTTATATGTCTCTGTATATGTATGTGTTTTCTACTGATTTTTCTTTTTTTGCTAGAGCATTTAAAAAATAAGTTTTGGGGTTTTGTTTTTGTTTTTGTTTTTATGATTTTATTTATTTGACACACATAGAGAGATCACAGGTAGGCAGAGAGGCGGGCAGAGAGAGAGGGGGGAAGCAGGCTCCTAGCTGAGCAGAGAGCCAGTTGCGGGACTCTATCCCAGGACCCTGAGCTTATGACCTGAGCGGAAAGCAGAGGCTTAACCCTCTGAGACACCTAAGTGCTTCCCAAGTGCTCCCCCCCCCCCTTTTTTTAAAGTTAGATCTCCAAGCCCAGCATGGGTTTTGAACTCATGACCCTGAGATCTAGAGTTGCATGTTCTACTAACAGAGCCAGCCAGGTACCCCAAGTCTCTTTTGAGTCTTCACTTCTAAAAACTTCAAGCAATGGGGTGCCTGGGTAGCTCAATTGTTAGGTGTCCAACTCTTGATCTCAGCTCAGGTTTTGTTTTGTTGTTGTTGTTGTTGTTTTAGATTATTTAATCATTTCAGAGGGAGTTGGTGGGGACATATGGAAAGGGAGAAGGAAAGAAGCAGACTAAGCAGACTCCCACTCTGAGAGCTGAGCCTGTTGAGGATGGATCTCACAACCCTGAGATATGACCTGAGCCGAAATCAAGAGTTAGAAGCTTAATCAACTGAGTTGTTCAGGTGCTCCTCAGTTCAAGTCTTAATCTCAGGGTGGTGAGTTTGAGCCCCAAGTTGAGCTGCATGCTGGTTGTGGAGCCTACTTAAAAAAACAAACTTCAAGCATCTCCCAAGAATTAGATATTCTTCAAATATCACACTTAACATAAGTTAACAGTAATTTTCCAGTATAATGTAAGTACCTAGTTCATATTTAGAATTTTTTTCCCTGTTATCCCTGAGACATGTCTTTAGCTATTTTTGCCCTCTAAACCATGATCTAGTCAAGGTGCATATGGTGCATATAGTTAGAATCTTTACCTTCTTCTCTATTGCACTGACTTTTTGAAGAGACCAGGTAGTTTAGAAAGTCTTATATTTTGGGATTTCTTTTACTGTTTCCTTGTGGTGTCATTAAGCTTTTTTCTCTATGCCTTTATTTTCTGTAAACTGGATTTAGTTGTAAAGGGTTAGATTAAGCACTTTGGCAGGAACATAAAAGTGATACTATATTCTTTATATTGTATCATAGTCTGTTGCATCAGGTATAAGGTCAGGTTTTTCTCTTACTAGTTTTACTGTATTGATCACTTGGTTAATGTGGTAATAGCCAGCTGTTTCTTTTTTAAAGGTACTTTTTTCTTCTTGTAGTTTTCAAATAATCTGTGGGGGTAGTTTGGTACGATTGGAATATCCTTTTCTTCAACAACTTTTTAATTATTTCAGTATCTATCCATGCTTTATCAGTTATTTCCTTGGGGACTGCAAAGTGGTGGATTTCTAATTCTGTTGTTCTTTCTACATTTATTAGCTGACCTGTAAGAAGAATTTTACCTATCCACTGGGTATCAATTAACTTTATCAGTTAACTACAGTTTCTTATAGACCGAGTTAAAATATGCTTTATTTTTCCCCTTTTAAGGATCAGTTTTCAGAGGAAAGAATTGGTGTCATGTCTGTGTGTGTTCTTATTTCTGGGTTAAAAACATGCACTTTTATTTATTTGTTTTTATTTTTTTAAAGACATGCATTTTTGTTTTTATTTATTTATTTTTTAAAGAGTTTATTTATTTATTTGACAGAGATCACAAGTAGGCAGAGAGACAGGCAGAGACGGGGGGGGGGGGGGGGGGGGGAAGGCAGGTTCCCTGCTGAGCGGAGAGCCCCATGTGGGGCTCGATCCCAGGAACCTGGGATCATGACCTGAGCTGAAGGGAGAGGCTTAACCCACTGAGCCACCCAGGCACCCTGAAAGACATGCATTTTTAAATGGCTTTTTATAAATGTGGCATTTAGTGATTTAAAAATACAAATATAACTATTTTTTAAATTATGTATGCAATGAGTTCAGAAATGTTTTGACTGAAATTAATTGGATTCCTTTGTGTCTTTTGGTTTGACTTATATATTTTATGCTCTTAATCTAATAAAAGTGATGAAATATTGAAAAGACTCAGAACTATGAAAGAGGTGTGAATTTATATACTCTGTAAACACTTCTGTAAAGATTCTTTCAAGCAGTTATTCTGATAGTTTTGTTGTTGCATAGATATATTTTAAACATTTCTAACCCACCTCTGTCAGTTGGATGAATTAATTGCCCTTTCAGAGATTTATTATGAGCTCAGAAGGTTTTTTTTCCATCTTTTTTCTCTATTTTTGCTAAATAAACTGATGATCAGAATGTTGTATTTAGGAAAAGGGGAGAGGCTCCTTCATCATATTTTCTTAGACATAGTACGAGCTTGGAATTATGATGTTAGAGCTTGAATATTACTCTATTGACTTTCGATTTGAACTCAAGACTTAGAAAAATAATTTCTTTAATCCATTTTTTAATTGGTAACTCTTTACCAAGAATGCAGAACATTCCATAACATTCCATAAACATTCTTTCAAAGAATTCACTGCTTCTAAGAATCAGCTGTGCAACTTCAGAAGTATAAGATCGCGTGAGGCTTATTGATTTCAGTATTGGCGATCTTTATTGTATTATGTCGTGATTCTAAAATGTAGTCAAATAGCATTTGGATTTTAATTATACTTAACATTTTAACCTACAGGAAGTGAATTTGAGGAATTGAAAAGAAATGTGAATTGATAGTAACCGATTTCATTTTCATGGCTGATACCCATCAGTTCCCTGTGAAGATAGTCTATCATATCATTCTGGAGAAAACGTTTGAGGATATTTTTGTTTTTCACAAAATGTTTGGCTTTGGGGGCAGGGCTGTCCATATAGGTTTGGCTGTAGTATATGTGCCGGAGTTATGGCCCATGTAAGAGATGTGATATGAAGAACTGTGATATGTTTAGTTTAAAAATTGATTTGAGACTTTATCCAGTACTCTTAAGCCTAAAAATGATGTTTTCTTAGAATATTTGGGTTCTTGGTTCCCAGGAAAGATTTTTAGATTCATGGGAGAGAATGGACTGGAGTTATATCTGGAGGTCAGGAGATACAGTTTGTCTGTCCCATCATGGAGTGGGCAACTATATTGCAGCTGAAAAAGATTGAGCTGCATGTCAAGAGTTACCTTCTAGTTCCTGTTACCTTCTAGTCCAAGGATGTTCATTTGAATACTTTTATTAGGAATTGCTTGTTGAGTCTTCACTATTCTGATAAAAGTAGTTTATATGCATTTATATATTCGTGGAGTTTAAAACTGACCTTAACAGATGGTGTTGCAATATTTCAGTTTTCTGATAACATCAGTATACAGATTCAAAATACATTTCTAAGGGGGGGTAAGGAGAGGGTGGTTGGGTTATGGACATTGGGGAGGGTATGTGAAAGGGTGAGTGCTGTGAAGTGTGTAAGCCTGACGAGTCACAGACCTGTATCCCTGGGGCAAATAACACATTATATGTTAATAAAAATAATTAATTAAAAAATACATTTCTAAACAAAAGAAACCAAAGAAGCCTCTGTGATGCTTAAGTATCCTTAAATAGACATAGGACAGCCCCTTTGAGTCTTTGTAGCAAATTAGAGGTGTTAGATGTTGGCACACAGGTAGCTGCTGCAGTAGAAAGTAATCATAATGAACTTGACAGTGACAGAAAAACAGCATTTGGGGCCATTAACTTAGGGACTTGGTGTAGAGCAGTTGTATAAGCTTCTTCTTTAAAGGCCCATATAGGAAATATTTCAGGCCTTGGGTGTTACTCATTTCTGCCTTTGTAGCATGCAAGTAGCTAAAGACAGCATATAAACAAATGGGCATAATTGTATTGCAACAATTTTATTGACAAAACAGGTGCTGGCTGGATTTGCCTGTAGACTATACTTTGAGACAAATAGTAATTCCTTGAAGGCATCACTTTTGTAAGTGAATACAACTTCTATATCGGTGATCACTGAGTTTGTGAGCTCTATATTCAATACTGCTTAATGTGTGAAAGTTAAAACTTTTTAAAAGGTGTTCATTTGAAAACAGTTACTGTTTTTGAAATATGCTGCTTAAAGGGAGTCAGTGGATCTCCTCATTCCCAGAAACTGGATAAGAAATGTTTGTTACTCCTGACAGCTTTTTTTTTTTTTTTTAAGATTTTATTTATTTATTTGACAGAGACACAGTGAGAGAGGGAACACAAGCAGGGGGAGTGGGAGAGGGAGAAGCGGACTCTCTGCTTGAGCAGAGAGCCCTGTGCATGGTTGATCCCAGGACCCTGAGACCATGATTGGAGCCAAAGGTCACTTAACTGAGCCACACAGGCGCCCCATACTCCTGGCAGTTTTAAAATATGAGCCATATCCTTCAAGGAAGATCACTTCATATATAGATAGAGATATACAAATATATACAGATGTACATACATACAATTAGAAAAATCCTTCAAAAACACACAATATTTTATGTTTTGAGTTAGGTGTATAAAGATTTCCAGGTCAAGTTTTTGCATTAGTACTTACCCTGTGTATGAAGTTAAATGCTAATTTTGGTGTGGTCTTTTGAAGTCTCTTAGACTATAACCTTGAGTGGAAGGATGACTGTTTTCTCCCATTCCTTAGTTTCTAGGACTCTTTTCTGACTTATGATTTTGTCTTTTTGTGTGGCAGAGTTTTAGTCTCTATGAATGAAATCTCACTTGAGATTTTGTTTTGTTTCTTTTGAGTCCTAAAGAAGGTTTAACTTGATTTGGCTGGATTGCAAATGTGTGACTACTTGTTTTTCAGAAATTTTGCTAACATTTAATAAGAGAAACTGAATATGTAGCGTTTTATCTAAAATGTCTTATATTAATATATTTTTATCTCTCCGCTTTTATGTTCATCTGCTGTTTCTTAATGACTAATACTATGCTGTACATACTATAAAGGCGAACAGCTGCTTGGAGAACCACGAGTGAAGAAAAGAAAGCATTAGATCAAGCTAGTGAAGAGATATGGAATGATTTTCGAGAAGCTGCAGAAGCACATCGACAAGTTAGAAAATATGTTATGAGCTGGATCAAGCCGGGGATGACAATGATAGAAATCTGGTAAAAGAAATATGTTTTTGTAAGAACATGATGTCTTTTTTTTTCTTTAGTGCTAACTCCAGTTGTAATGTTTGGCTTTCATTATTACTTTGCTAAAACCTGAAGTGAAGCTCCTAGAAATATCTCTGAGTTCTTGTACTGTAGATGTAATGAGGAATTGTAAGAGGACATTTATACCTCAACCACTCTATTTTGTACTCATGTACACTTACATATGGAAGTGCACACATTATTATGATTCTTATGTTCTGCTTGAAAATCTGTTACTTTGCTATCTAACAATTAATATTAAAATTATTGGTCATAAAACATAGTTATAATGCAATGAAGAAACCAATAAAAGTAGTTATTTCTCTAGTTTTCCCTGAGAAGTAATTAGTTGTAAAAGGCAACAGTCCTCTAATTCAGACAATTTTTACGTACGCAACATTGAGCAAATAAAACGTAGTCAACATTTAAATTAGTCTAAGTCAAGAATCTCATTTCCTAGAAAACTAAGTAAAAAGTGGATCTTGTGGTTCTGTTTCTTCAGACTTCTAATGGAAACAAATTCTTTTTATCTTTTAGAGATGAGCTACTATTTTCATAGCATTAGAGAACTACTTATTCATATCTAGGAAGTGCTCAGATCACTCCCAGAAAGTAATTTAAGAGTTTTTAGTAAACTCTCTGGACCTGATGACCTGTAGGGTATATAAGAATAAAAATGTAAAAGTAAACAATTTTTTTTTCATAGTGAAAAGTTGGAAGACTGTTCACGAAAGCTAATTAAAGAGAATGGATTAAATGCAGGCCTGGCATTTCCTACCGGATGCTCTCTGAATAACTGTGCTGCCCATTATACTCCAAATGCTGGTGACACAACAGTATTACAGTATGATGACATCTGTAAGATAGACTTTGGAACACATATAAGTGGTAAGTTCTTGGAAATAAGCCTCCCCTTGCCAAAAAAATCTAGTCTTCTTTCTGCTGGACGGGGCTACAGGTTTTAAACTCTCCAGTTTTCTTCTTTATTCCTTACTTTTCAGTAGAGCTGTGTTGAGGTAGATTTTGAGATTTTTTAAGCATCCTGCTAAATGGAATATAATGAAAACTGTTGGGTAGTTGAGGTTTATTATTTTTTGTATCAAAGTGTGAAGAATTTAATCATGCATTTCTTCATGTTGTTGTTTCAGACATTTATCCGTATAACAACAAACATTTACTTAGATCCTTTAAGTCTCAACCTTTATATACTTGGTGGCTTTTCTAAATTCTCTCTCAAACCTCCTCAGGTTAGTATCTTTTTAAAAGTCTCACTTTAGGTGAGAAAGTAAAGCTCAGATAAAGTATTTAACCTGAGGTTTTGCTAAATTGGAGAAACTGAACTGATGATTGACCAGTGTCTGTGGAACTATACATTTTCTCTGCCCACATTGTTATTCTTTAGTTCCCCAGGTTTTTCTCTTTGATTTGTTTCTGTTTATAATTTTGTCTGTCCACCTGGGTTAGCACTGAATTGGTACTATCTTGAAGTAATATATACTAACACTGGAAATAGTCTTTTTATTCTAAAACCTTTATGTAAAATGTATGCTTTTTTCCACTTGGATTGTGAATACTGTCTGGGTACTTGGACTGTTGCCTTCATCTGAACCCATCATTTTATTTTCCTTTTAACTAGTAAGTTTAATAGAGTAGATGATATGAAGTAGACAAATTGACTAGTGGATAAGTCAACTTAAAGAAGAATTTTCTCTTTCAGGTAGGATTATTGACTGTGCTTTTACTGTTACTTTTAATCCCAAATATGATACATTATTAAAAGCTGTAAAAGATGCCACTAACACTGGAATAAAGGTATGTGAACTAGAAGCACAATTTCATTCAATGTATTTTGAACCTCTTCTAGCCTGTTTAAGGTCTCTGGATTATGTAAGACAGGTCTGCTGCCCTTAGGGTTTTAAAGTGGGTAATTCTAGTACACTGTACCAAAGACTTACAGAGGAAGTTACAATGTGCAAAGCAGTTTATTTAATCATCCTTTATTTTAAAATACTAATAAATTGCTATAAAATTCTTCATTTTGAGTAAAAATGTATACATCATTTTGTTTTTAGTGTGCTGGAATTGATGTCCGTCTGTGTGATGTTGGTGAGGCCATCCAAGAAGTTATGGAATCCTATGAGGTTGAAATAGATGGGAAGACATATCAAGGTATACTTTTAAAAACTGTATCTTATTTTGAAATGCATGTGACCTCTTACAGAATTAATTTTGCAGAATCATGTTGAGTGCTTTCTTTGGGTCAGCTGCTTTATCTCCATCTCCTGGGAATACAAAGAGGAAAAATGGGGGAGAGGGGAAATGAATGACCTCCTCATATTAGGAAAACTGTGGTCACTAGGTGGGAACTATTGTCAAGCTACTGTGGTATAGGTGATGGGACACCAAGGGATTTATCCCAGATTGGCCAAAATGCAGACTTGGTTTTCTGTGACTAGTCAGATTGAAGCTCAGAGACAAGCCAGAGACCCTTTCCACTAATGCCTCACTAGGTGGGAACTATTGTCAAGCTACTCTGGTATAGGTGATGGGACACCAAGGGATTTATCCCAGATTGGCCAAAATGCAGACTTAGTTTTCTGTGACTAGTCAGATTGAGGCTCAGAGACAAGCCAGAGACTCTTTCCATTAATGCTTCCACCACCATCCCCCACTTTTTTTGCTTTGAATCTAGAATTTAGAGTCCAGTTAATTTCTTCTATGTCTTTCCTTTAATCTTTATTCCCTTTGCCTCTTAGTCTTTCTTAGCTACTGTCTTAGTTACATAGTCCCAGAGTCACCTATGCTTTCTGCTGCTTTCCCATCATTCCAGCCTTTCTCCAGTCTCTGGGTCTGACCACTATCCCCCTTCCTAATCTCTGCTCACTGTTTTCTTTAACCACTATTCTAATAACTTTCTTACAGAATATTTCCTACATTTCCTTTAACCAAATCCTGTCTCTTCTTTATATTCCTCTTTGCAGAGACGCTCATGCTTCCTTGCCCTCAGTAAATTCACATCATTTAGCATTTTTTGCATAACCTTGCTGATAGTGATAGGGTATTATGTTTCTTCCAACTACAGAAGGGGTTCTTCCTCTGGTATCTGATGTTATCTGTCCTTGTTGCTCTCTGTCAGATCCTGTGAACACCAGTACAAATCAAAATACTCTCTTAAGGCTGTTCACACTTGGATGGGAGGTATTATGGGATAATGAAGAAAACATATTGTGAGGTGAGACAGGTCTATCTGACTTAGATAAACTTAGACCTGGCTTAGATAAACTTAGGTCGAAGTTTATCTGACTTAGATAAACTTAGTCCTACTGTAGGGTCAGACAGGTCTGTCTGAACTTAGATAAATCCTATAAACAGAACCCAAGTTTCTTTGACTATAATAGGATTAAGGATATCATGTTTTCTTTTTTTTTTTTTTAAAGAACTGTAAATTTTATGACAATGCCTGGGATTTACTAGTATGCAACAAATTTGTGATTTCGTTCCCCCAGATTTGGTTGGTTGGTGTCACAACGAACAATGCTTACTCAAGTCCCTCTCAAACCATCTTTCCTTCTGTTGTTTTCTAATTCTATAATTTTGGTTGGCTTGTGTTCTGCCTTTCAGGATATATTAAGTGACAGTTTGACTTAATATTTAGTTACCACATAACATTGCCAGCCTGAAATATTGGAATCAATATCTGCCTTCTTACACTTTCCATTACGCAACATTTTAGGTTCATTTTGTTTCAGCACCCCTTTTTTGATACCAGTTATTGTGTTGATCACGGTTTTTAGTGGAGTGGCATAATTAATTTTTACTGATTTGAGTAGAAAGTATATAGACAAATCATGATGTTGGGAAGATAAAAAAATGGATAGTAGGCTGTATACCCAGCAGCAGTTTCCAAAAACCATGTAACAGAATGAGCCATCAAGGGAGTGGTTTTATTTACCTAGATCAGGAAGCTATAGAATTGGAAAGTTACCTTTATCATTATTGGTCCCAGAATTAGCCTGCTGCAGTCACAACCTGTATAATACACAAATGGATACTCCTATGCCCTGCTCCTTCTGTGTAACTTGGTTTTTATGTGAGGTTGGTAAAGTTAAGAAATCTTAAGTAAATGTATTTTTGATTGGCCTGTGGGGTAAGTTTGCCAGGTCTTGGAGAAATAGTGATGCTTACTGAATTTTAAAAGTAAATTTAGCTTACCATTTGTAAAAGAAGGTGAATTTTTTTGAAGAGCTAACTGAGAGTTTTTTCTGTGCCATCCCCTAAATATAATTGTCATTTTTTCATTGTCATTGAATTGAAAAAAATCTTGCTACCTACTTCTGCCCTGAAAGAAAGGTGGCTTGTTCTGAGAATTCTAGCACTGGTAAAGCTAGATTTTTTAAAAAACTTTTTTATTGTGAAATTATGTCATGTGTGAAGAGATACATGCAACATAAAAATTCAGTTAAGCAATTATGAAAACTATAATCCCTTGTGGAATAGAATATTCCCAGCACTTCAAAAGCCCTTCAGTTCTGTGTACCCTTTTGAATTATAGCAGCCTTCCTCTAGCAAACCACTGCCTGGAGTGCTGAAATATTTGCATTTGCTTTTCTTAATGTCTTTATCACCTAATTATGTATCCCTAAATAATAGTATTGTGCTTAATTTTGATATGTATAATAAATAAAACAGTATGCATACAACTGTGCCTTCCTCTGTTCTTTTTTCCTTAGGTTTTATTTCAGTTGTTCACTGTATCCCAACTTTTTGTTTTTATTATTGTATAGTGTTCCATTGTGTGAATATACCACAATTCATTTTGTCATTCGTCTTGGGACCATGGAATTTAAATTTTCCTAACACACGAGCTGTGCTATAATAATAAAATTTCATTTTGTAATTCTGTCATTTTGACACAGAATTCTCATTTTCACATTACCTTTTGGTCCGTAACTGTATTTTTTGTTTGTAATCACAGTGTACATGGCATTTTATCTTTTATTAATGATACCTCCTTAGGTGGACCCCCATTGTGTCATCACATAATTTGTTCTTTTCCCAGTATCTCCCTTCCTCCCTTCTAGTTTTTAATTGATAACACTGTAAACCTCTTTTCATATTCTACTAGTTTTCCAGTTTGTATGTAACTGTGCCAATGTGGGGTTGTTTAGTAGAGCCATGTCTTATTTTTAAGTCAATACTTGAAGTCTGTGCCAGAAAGCTAAGAGATCTGTTTGTGCGCCTGAAGGCCCTGAATAACTGTCTTTCCCTGTTACGCCAGTGAAACCAATCCGTAACCTAAACGGACATTCAATTGGGCCATATAGAATACACGCTGGGAAAACAGTGCCCATTGTGAAAGGAGGAGAGGCAACAAGAATGGAGGTATGTGTGCCATTAATAGTGTTTTTTATGAAGCATTTTAATTTTTTTCCAAACTAAAGTTGGTGGTAGTTAAGTACGTAGTATGTTGAACAAAATTAACTTGCCGTCTGTACTCCAATAGGAATTGGTCTATGTGAATGTGTAGATCGTGTCTGGTCAGACCATGGCTTAGTTAGATGTGGAAGTTGGCTAGCCAAAGGATTGTTTTTTCACCACTTATTAAGCATCTCTTAGGTGCCAGTCCCTTTAGTAGTCACTAAGGATGCAATAGTGAACAAAATAAAATTCCTGCCCATGTAAGGCTACATTCTTTTTTCTTAAGTAGGCTCCATGCCCAGTGTGGAGCCCAGTCCAGGGCTTGCATTCATAGCCCTGAGATCAAGACCTGAGCCAAGATCAAGAGTCAGACACTTCACCAGCTGAGTCACCTGGGTGCCCCATAAAGGCTACATTCTAATAGGAGGACACAGAAAGACCAAAGAGTGCTAAGGAGATAAAGCAGGAAGGGTGGATAATGACTACCAGAGGTTATTTCATGTTTCTTAACATGGAGTAAATACCACCTCAGGCTGAAGTTAATAGATGGCAATTTAATTAGTTCTTGCTTTTTCTTTTCTCCCTGGACTCTTACATATACTTTAGGAAGGAGAAGTGTATGCCATTGAAACCTTTGGAAGCACAGGAAAAGGCGTTGTTCATGATGATATGGAATGTTCACACTACATGAAAAACTTCGATGTTGGACATGTGCCAATCAGGTGAGAGACCGTTGTTTTTAATATGTTTCTTTTCCCAGTTAGCAGCATTTTTAAAAATTTGACATATCCACAGTGGTACATTCATAAGTGTACAGTTCTATAGCCTATGAGTGTTTTGTGGATTTTTATAATACAGCAAAGAAACTAGCCTGTTAAAAATCGTAACCGCAATAAAAACGACATAGGCAGGTATTCTCTTAAGATCCAGTTTCCGGTGGTAATTTGAGAGGTCATAATTTTGCTAGCATTTCTAGGTTGGTTTTTTGTTGTTGTTGTAGTTGTTTATAGATTATTTATTTATTTATTTATTTATTTATTTGACAGAGAGAGAGAGGGAGAGAGATCACAAGTAGGCAGAGAGGAAGGCGGGGGGGGGGGGAAGCAGGCTCCCCACTGAGCAGAGAGCCCGATGTGGGGCTCGATCCCAGGACCCTGAGATCATGACCTTAGCTGAAGGCAGAGGCTTAACCCACTGAGCCACCCAGGCACCTTTAATTCTGGATTTTCTCTTCTTAGGCTTCCAAGAACAAAACACTTATTGAATGTCATCAATGAAAACTTTGGCACCCTTGCCTTCTGCCGCAGATGGCTGGATCGCTTGGGAGAAAGTAAATACTTGATGGCTTTGAAGAATCTGTGTGACTTGGGCATTGTAGATCCATATCCACCATTATGTGACATTAAAGGATCATACACAGCACAGTTTGAACATACCATACTGTTGCGTCCAACGTGTAAAGAAGTTGTCAGCAGAGGAGATGACTATTAAACTTAGTCCAAAGCCGCCTCAACATCTTTTATTTTCTAAGCTTTGTTGGAATACATTATACCAGAAGTAATTTGCAACATGTTGTCTGTTTAACAGTGGACCTATGTAATGCTTTTATCCATGTTTAAAAAGGAAGGAATTTGATCGAAGGCAAACCATCCAATGTAATTAGCCAAGGAAAAGGCTTTCAAGACTTTCAAATGTTAACTGTTTTTTCCCATCTAGGAAATGCTATAAAGCTCAAATTAGTTAGGAATGACTTATACATTTTTTGTTTGAACACCTAAGAGATGCTTTTCAGATATTTATATTGCCATATTCTTAATTGAATGCTTTGAATGACTACATCCAATTCTGCACCTATACCCTCTGGTATTGCTTTTTAACCTTCCTGGAATCCATTTTCTAAAAAATAAAGACATTTTCAGATCTGAGAGCTATATTTCAATGTCTGTGGTTATAATTCTGCACAGGAATTAGCTAAACATAAATAGCTGAACATGTAGGGAAATGTAGAGACTTTTATCTTGATTGTAGACCTCTACACTGAAACTGTTCTGATATAGTGGCTGAAACAAGTTCTGTACATGCATAAAATGGGAGAATCTTAAGAAATTAATATAGAGCTTTAGGAATAGTTTGCCTTTGTTTTCTTTTTAGAACCATTTTAATCTTTGTCTTTCATTTTTTTCCCTGACATTGGAAAGATCTGTTAATTGAAACATGCTAGTAGGAACATTATACCAGCTCGAAACCTTGATTTAGTAAAATCTCAACATATAGATCCTCTGTCCAGTGGTAGTACTTACCAGGAAACGTATTCAGCTTACTCAGTAAACCAAAAGGGCATTTAAAACTACAAATACTAAGACAGGGAAACTTCCTGTACTTGGATTGTGCTCTAGTTAGGAAAGTTTAATTGCATCATTAGGCTTTTTCATTAGTGAGCCAAATTACTTTAATACCCTGCCCTCTGGACTGGCTTGAATTCAAAACTATGGTGGCATTTCAGGGAGTGAGGTTACAGTAACATGGCAGCTAAGTGCATAAGTTGAATGTAAGACGCTGAATACTTGCTTGAACTGAGTCCCACTACAGATTCTTGAACAAATTGCTTGAATTCTTTGTAACTGAATTTTTGGCAATGTTCCAACATAATTTTAAAACTGTTTATGTACCAAGGTAAAGCCTTAATTTGTATATGCTTTAGCACAATAAGATTCACTGCCTCTGGGATGCTGTTTAGTTTGTATTTTGTTTAATGTTTTTCTCATAGGAAGAAAAACCAGACTTCTGTACTTAGATCTATTATACATTAAAAAGCTGCTCTTTCAGCATTAGAGCTATAAATGAATGTTATCTTATGGGATAAATAATCTAGTTTTTAGCTATATGAGCCATGTTTATTATGGTGCTAATGTTCAAGAGCTACTTTTGGATTATTTCCTCCATTTTCTGTGATGTGCCTAGTGGCAGAGCTCACCAATTCATGCTTGGGCATGTTACAGGTCTTGGGGCCTCCAGCTAGTTCTTTTGGGGTTCTAAGTCCACACCTTCTTCATGTGTTTTGGTGGGAGACAGAAAGTACCTTGATTTCTAAGCTCAGAGAGTTTCACAATTGACCTTATGAGTGAAAAATGTTGGAGTTTTGTAAGACCTCTTTAGCAGTTATCTCAAACCCGTTATGAGCTCCCCCTCTCTGGTGTAACTGTTGGGAGCAGTAGCATCACTGCAAGCCCCTGGAATAGCTGGAAGGAATATGATCTTGTAAATAGGAAAGCTGTCACTTAAAAAAAATTGTATTGTTTACCTACTAGCCATGTATCTCTTGAAATCATTTTGTCATGTTTACAATGATGTACCTTACTGGTAACAAATTAGTTTGATGTTTAACAAATAGTGCCTTTAGTAAATTATTTTACAACCAAAACATGTTGTTTTTTGTTAGATCAACTTAGCTGAATGTAAAGTCTACATTGAGATATATAGAACAAGAAATCTTAAGTTTCTGTTCATTGGCTAGGTTTTAGTTTTGTTGTAAATTTAAGGGACTTTTTTTATATCAGTTTTACATTTGTACCAAAATTGAGCATAAAGTACAGAGTTCCCATATACCCCACAGCCTCCCCTCAAAGGTTTTGGTTTTGAGGGATTAAAGTAAAAGGCTAAGTCACTTTGTCTCATATATTTTTACAATGAAGTTAAGTACTGAAACAAGCAACCTATACTACTAGAAACAGCAAAGCTTCCAGAGTGGTTTTTAAAATAATCTCCCTAAAATTAGGTGCAAAAGTGTACAGCAGCTAACCCAAATACAAAGTAATCCTTGAAATTAAGAGAGGCTAGACTCTAGTATCTTGACCACATAAATTTTTAATGAGGTATAATTATATTAACAGTTGAGGTAACAACTTGCATAGGTATTTAAATGAACGATTTTAAACTTTAGCCATTTAATACTGAAGCTGTATTTTTGGCATAAATGATTGGTCTGTTCAGAGATAAATTCTCATTGCACTTCATGATCAGCTGCCCCAATGACTTGTTCTCTAAAATTTAAGTAAAATTTGCTAATAGAGGTCCTTTTCAAGCTCATACTTAATAGATGATCAGTAGCTGAGAACAGCATTCCACAGGATATTATCTTTCATTAAGATTTCAACCTGTAGGGAAACCCCCTTTCAAAAAAGGAAAAAATGATCTTCCAGTTTGTTAACCCTGAGCTAAGATGTTAAATAGCTGATCTGTAGAGGTTAGTGAATAGTTACCAGCAGTTGAATTTTGAAGAAATCTAGTAAGATTATTAAGGAAGAGCAGAATATTTCATATGTACTTTTTAATAAGATGCAAGTTTAGATAATTTTTTAATTAAAAAAGTAAGGGCCCAGTGTTTAAGTATCTGAGGCTCCTAATCTTCACATAATTGGAGCAAAACTTATCCAGGCCTTTAGCTATTTAGAAATAGAAGATGCTGAATATGTTGCTCAGTTGCCAATTTTTTTTTCTCTTCAAGAAGACAATTTTTTTCCTTCAAAAATCTCAAGATATGATATGGTGCAAAGCTTTTAAGAGATCTAATGTTAAACATATAAAATGAACTTATTCAACTTAAACTGTACTTGTATATCATAATACACTGCTGAATTCAGATTTTTGATAAGACTGTTTATTTAGAATCTGGACAAACCTGTTTGCTGCCAAACCATCATTGTAAGTCCCAGCCATCATTGTTTTCATGTCCTCAGTACTGAAGTAATTTAAATACACTATTTATAAAGCTGTCATTTTCATTTTGGACTATGCCAAATAAAGAACAATTCTTAAAACTTAATAAATTTTTGGAAAAATGGAAGTTCCGTTAACCAAAGTAATGTCTATTCTGAGCCCTGTAACACACAAAGCCTCAGGAATATAAATTAGTGTGATTGATGATTATTTAGGTGATACCTTGATATTTCACAGTAGTAGTTTAACTCCCTTCAAAGGGCAAAGATAACTTCAGCATACAAATGGCCTGAAAGAAATTTTTTTTTTTGGTATGACTATTAGTAAAGAAAGTATCTAATTTTCCATCTAATAAGAATTTGTATAGAAAATGCCTACAAAAGATAAATAAATGTATAAAATGATGCCACCTGAATTTCGGTAAAAGATTGCACAAATTCATGATCTGAGCCAATTAAGACATCAAAATAAAAAAGAGGTAATGCTAGTCTGAAGTAAATACTAAAAGTTTAAAACTCCCAAGTACTTGAAAAAAGTTTAGTTACCTGCTTGCTGTCATTGATACACATATTTATGCTAATCTTGTTTCTGTAAAAGGAATTTTGTTGTAGATACAAAATGTATAAACAGTGCATTGATTGCTAAGTAAAAAAACAATGAAACTCAAAATTGTAAGCCCTTTTAAAAAGTATATATAAAATCGCAAGAAGAAAGCCCCACTGTCTTTGGATCAGCTAAGGATTTCATTAGAAGAGGTATCAGCTTCTTCATTGGGATGTTGGCTACCAGACAGGAATTCTGGAGGCAAGAGTTTAGAATGTCCATTCTCAGTAACTCGCTGGGTATAAAACAAGATATAAGCTTGGGCCTTGCATACTTCATCCATAGTGCACATGCTTAGCTTGGAATCATTGCAGTGTACCCAGAACCCTAGAGTGAAGCACAGAAATATACCTTAATGTTTATAAAATAACTTTAGAAAGTTTCTAATATAAATTAAAATGGATTTAAAGGCATTATAGTCTCAATGAGAGTTACGTTTCTTTGAAGGGAAAATAATTAGCCAATCCATTTCTATTAATGAGAAATACAGCTTGGCAGTATGTTATTCTGGAATCATCTACCTCTATTCTAGAAGTAATCTGAAATTTAAAAATCTTACTAGTTCACTTGACACTATCTTTAATTCTAGGTATAATCCGACCAGTTAATGCTTTTGCTGCTAATCATACTGTAAAGCAAGCAGTGTGCAACTCACTCTTGGTAGTTTATTGTTAAATTAATTGCATTCGTGGATTATGTGGGCTTTCTCTCCATCTTTTTTCTGGGTGAGGGAATGGTATGAATGGGGAGGCTTAGTCCTCATTCAGTAGTAGTTGAAGGAAGGGGAAATAAAAAGTGAAACCTAAGTCAATTTTGCCACCTATGAAGACTATCCTTGAGGGTCCACGGAGGCAGTAAGTGAAAGTGAGTTTTAAAACCTGAACTCGGGTGCCTGGGTGGCTCAGGTGGTGAAGCGTCTGCCTCTGGCTCATGTCATGATGCCAGGGTCCTGGGATCCAGCCCCGTGTCAGGCTCCCTGCTCAATGGGGAGTCTGCTGCTCTCTCTCTCCCTCTGCCCCTTCCCCATCCTTTCTGCCCCCTCCTTCTCTCTCTCCCTCAAATAAATAAAATCTTTAAAAAATAAAAAAGAAAACCTGAACTCAGAGTTTGTTCTAAATATCTGTGATCCCCAGTTCATTAATGCTCTGTTCTCTAACAAAATTGACAAGATGGAACCAGTAGACAGAGGACTTGTCCTTACAAATACGCTTATAAGATAGCAAAATGACTTTTAACTAATGTGACCATCCTTATTATCCTATTGCTACAGCCTCTGAAAGTCAAAACTACTATAATCCTGCAGAAAATATTCCATTTTCTGCACAAATCCTTGATTTCTTTTTGTTTTTTAAGAACTACAGAAGTATTATTGAAAAAAAAGGATCAGGGGCGCCTGGGTGGCTCAGTGGGTGAAAGCCTCTGCCTTCGGCTCAGTCATGATCCCTGGGTCCTGGGATCGAGCCCCACATTGGGCTCTCTGCTCAGCAGGGAGACTGCTTCTCTTCCTCTCTCTCTGCCTGCCTCTCTGCCTACTTGTGATCTCTGTCAAATAAATCAATAAAACAAAACAAAAAAAAAGTATTGTTAAAAAAAAAGGCCAAGTGGCTTCACTTAAGATGATTAGTGGCCAATTTAGAAATTATAAAGCCTGAATACCAGTTTCCAGGTGTGACCCAAAATAAAATACTTTCCCCATCTATATACCTCCTTCAGAATTATAGCAGTAGGCAGTGTAGTGTCCTGAGCCAAATCCTTTCCCATGGTGCATTACTACCGCAGATAAATCATAGATAAAACATTCTGGTCTGAGGGATTTCAAGGATTCCCTGCAGCAATAAGGCTCCATGTTTAAGATTTCTTCAAAGCCAACATGAACACCAATTTTCTCTCGGTTATTACGTCCTGACCACCTGTGAACAAACCAGGGTAGAATAAAAAAAAGTCAAGGGAATATAACCATGTACTAGGTTCAGACAGTCATAATAAAAGGCCTCAATATAGAATACAAAGTGTCATATGTAAAATAATGTAAATGTAAAATCCTTCCAATGCTGAAGTTGGCTATAAATGGAAAATTTACGTTCATTTAACAGGTTTTAAAATATTTGTCTTCTGCAGTTAATTGATAGTGGAAGTAAATCAACTTTTAGCAAAGGAAATTATGGCCTAGATTAATTCAGGGTACCAAAGGGTTTTTAATTCTCTTTTGCCTTGTCACACCATGTGGAAGATACTCCAGAATCTAGAATTTGTTCTTGGGAGACATAACCTGGACCTTTCTTGGCCAAGTATATGGAAAAAGCAGGACCAAAAAAAGGCACCTCTAATTCTTTGGAACATTTTAAAGTTCTTCTAAGAAAAAAATAAGAACTGTAACCCTTCCCTATAAGTCAGCACAACACTCATTAGGGATAGAACTCAAATAATGCCTCTGTACTGTCATTTTCTCAGTCTGTTGGTCATGCTTCCTCTTATTGAACCAAAGCACAACAAGCAATGTTTTTATCATGCACACAGTATGAGCTGGTGCTACAGGGGAAAATAATGTGTTATTCAAGAAACTATAATGAAGCTTGGTTTACAGTGGTACAGAGACAAAAGACAGACACAGATGAAAACATGATAGCATTAAAGAACTAAAACATGAGGTTATGACAAATAATAGTAAGCAAAGGAGGAGAAAGGAAGATAGGTTTTGTGAAGCAGAAATATGTGAAAAGGTTATTAGCACACTATAAAATTGTGTGGAACTAAAGATGAGACTTGCAAATTAAATTATCTGTTGGGAGAGTCATATCCCAAAACTTCTCCCATGAAATGTGTAAGAGATCCTATATTCAATGCACCTGTTAAGTAGTTAACATGGAAGACCAAGCATATAAAAAAACTGGGACTTGCTTAACACAAGTTCCTATAATTCCTATCATTCAAAAGATTCTTTTAGTTTACCATATCATTCAAACCTTACATTATTTAATGCTAAATAAACACTCATAATATATCTAAATAGACAATACTCATTCCTATTGATTAAATTGGGTACCCAGGTTTTTTTCTGCTGATGGAAATACAGTAAAATGATAACAAGATAACACTATACCCCAAGTTCATAGTAGTTTGCTTCAAAGAGAAGGGAGAGCATTGAACTGGGAGGCACACATGGGGAGTGTCTAAGGTGCCAGAAATGTTCCATTTCTTAACGCTTTTTCAGAGGCTCCTCTATACCCCTCCTCTATCCCATTTTCCCTTTTATATTTTATATATCCTATATATTGTATACATTGGCAAATACAATAGTGCTTTTGAACAGATGAAGAAAAAGGAGAAAGATAAATGTGGTAAAGGCAGCATAAACAAATAAACATGGCATGAAGGGTCAAAAATGTTTTGGGCAAAAGACAAAGAGATAGGGTCAAATAGGTTTAACTCAAACGAGAGCTTGAAATACCAGATTAAAGCTGCAATTAGGAAGAACAGGAAGTTCTTCAACAGTATCATAGCCAATTCAGCATAAATTTAAGTAACCAAAATTGAAGTCCTTTCAGTTCTGTCTTTACAGAATCTCGTTTATGCTCTTACTTCTCCATGCTCCCCGGCCCTTCTTACCTGGTCATGGACTACAATATTAACCTCCTAACTAATCTTCTTGTTTTTATTCCACTTGATTTAATGCATAGTGGCAGGTCTCACCTGATTTCACTAAACCTTTTTTGAATACCCTTCCAGGTTCCTCCTCCATACTTCATGTTACTCCCTTAGGCTAAAGTGCTCCTCCTTCTGCATATACCACATTAATTCACTTAATAAATATTTTGGGGCAACTACTATGCACAGAACTCGGTTCTGGGCCTTGAGACATAGGCATAGACAAGGTCCCTGTCATTACTGAGCTCTTGTTCCACTGCCAGAGGGAGAGGAGTACGTAAATAAACTACAGATTGCAGACAGTGGGGTTTTGCCATTTATGCAAAAATGGGGTAATGTGATAATGAGGGTTGGGTGGTGCTACTTTTAAATAGGACGGTTGGGGAAGTGTGCTCTTAAGAATGGACATATGAACTGAGACTTAAATGACACAAAGACCCCTATGCCATCAGACTCTGGGAACATTTAGACATCAGCTAACTCCCTCTTCCAAATCTCCGATAAATCAATTTGTATATAACTTGTGATACTTAGCATTTTTCTTTTTCCTTTTTAATTTTTAAAAAATTTTAACGAGGCTTCATGCACAGCATGGGGCTTGAACTCTCAACCCTGAGATTATGAGTCGTATACTCTACCAACTGAGCCAGCCAGGTGCCCCCACAGTATTTCTATTTCACTACTATTTCCGTGCATGCCTGACTATAATCTTGAGGAAAGACTCCTACTTTATATTCCACAGGAATATAGAACAACATCTTGCATTTAACAGCACTCACGTGTTACTTGTTGACTATACCTTTAACAGCTTCCATAAGTAACTGAAATAACTGGGAAATGGGGTTGAGAAGAAAGAGGTACTGGACTTTTACTTTACCTTCTGCAAAGTTTGGATTGTTTTTAAATATTTTATTTATTTATTTGGCAGGGGTAGAGATAACAAGCAGGCAGGGAGGCAGGCAGAGGTGGGGGGGGGAGCAGGCTCTCTGCTGAGCAGAGAGCCTGATGTGGGCCTTGATCTCAGGGGACTCGATCCCAGGACAGAGGCTTTAACCCACTGATCCACCCAGGTGCCCCAAGTTTGGATTGTTTTAAAACACATGTATTATTTTAATTATTTAAAAAAAAGAAAAACTTTAAGGGGAGCCTGGGTGGTTCAGTTAAGTGCCTGCCTTGGGCTCAGGTCATGATTTTAGAGTTCTGGGGTCAAGCCCTGCAATCAGGCTCCCTTCTCAGCAGGGGAGCCTGCTTCTCCCTCTCCCTGGGCCCTGGCTCATGTGTGCTCTCTCTCTTGCTCACTCAGTCTCTCAAAAAATAGATAAAATCTTAAAAACACACACACACGCACATACACAACTTTAAACAAGCCAAAAACCAATATGTATGAAAAACACAGTCTCGAAAGTTTTCAAATCATCACACATAAAGTAACTTAAGAACAAAGCCCTAGGGCGCCTGGGTGGCTCAGTGGGTTAAGCCGCTGCCTTCGGCTCAGGTCATGATCTCAGGGTCCTGGGATCGAGTCCCGCATCGGGCTCTCTGCTCAGCAGGGAGCCTGCTTCCCTTCCTCTCTCTCTCTGCCTGCCTCTCCGTCTACTTGTGATTTCTCTCTGTCAAATAAATAAATAAAATCTTAAAAAAAAAATTTAAAAAAAAAAAAAAAAAAGCCCTAAGGTTAACATGGTTATTGCCAGGTATGAAACCATATGCTTTGCTTAACCAACAGTTTTGCAAAGTAATTTGTCTGACTAAATGTATTTATGAACTCTAGAGTCTTTTTTGTTTTTGTTTTTGTTAATTGCTCTGAATTGAACTGCTATACCTTAGGTATTTTCCAAGAATGAGGCAATTGGGTCAAATACTCTTAAGTTATGAATTTAAAACTTTTATACCTAAAATATGTTGAATATTAAACTCTGTAAGCAGGAGCTTACAAGAATAATATTACAGACCAAAATGTGAAGGGTCTACTCATTGGCAATGCAATCTACGAAGGAAGCTAACCAGATGCTTAGTTACTGAAAATGGTGTCTATTGATTAAGGCTAGAGATAATGACAACATTCTTTTTTATCTTTTAAAAAAACATAAAACTAGATAGATGTGAAGTCCTCTACTAGCCAAGTATATACTATTAACATCTGATTCATCACATGTGTTAAATTTTGAAGTACTATAAGCACAAGGAATAATTAACTTCGAGTGTGTATTTGGAGGGGTGACTGAGTGGCTGGCTCAGTTAGTAGAGCAAAAGATTTTATCTTGGGGCTTTAAGTTCAAGCCCCACACTGAGTATAGAGATTACTTAAAAACAAAAAAATATTTAAAGCAAACAAACCAACATACAAAAGAAGTGTGTAGTTGGACTACTACTACTACTAACCTGAATCGTTTGAGATGTAGTCTGAGAACTTGAGGTAGGTGGCAAATCATAAGCTGTTTTTGTGCTTCTGTGAGTACAACTGATTTTGAAGAAAACCTTCTACGCTTTGCTGTGATATCAAAGACAGAATGGGAATCAAATTTAAAGATACAAGGAAATGCTGAGTAAACTTTAAGCACTTTAGACATGTATTATTAAACATTTTCTCTGTTACAGGTATTGTATTGTGGTACAGATAAAGACATGGCCTCTCAAAAAACTTAGAGGCACACAATTTAAGAGCTAGTCAGGCAGACAGACATGTAAACAATTAAGCACCTGATTTAATATACTCTCACAAATAAGGCAAAAGAATGATCTAGTGGCTATAATATTTAAAAATGGATTTGGCTATGCCATTTAATAAGATGTTAAAACTGTCCCTAAACATGCTTTAATATACTCTTCTCAAATTCTTAATTTAAAAAAGCATCATAGTTCATCTACTGAGGTTAACTGGAATGCCAGGGTGGGGTTCTTACTAGTTCAGAATATTCTTCCCCACTTTCTGACAAAGCAGTCCTCTTCCAGCTCTGAGCCTAAGGCCTCCGTCAGTGTCTTGCTTTTGCTATTTTGGTTGCTATTTTGGTACCAGATCTTAAACAAGTGGCACTTAGGATTCTTTTTGTTGTCTCTTCTGCTTCTCTGGAGGTCCACCCATGAATTGTGCCTGCAGCTTCTGGCTGCGCCACTATCCACTAGAGTTTGCTCCGGATGCCCAGGAGCTGTCCTTCAACTGATACAACAGCTCTGACTCAAGCCACAGCACCAGCTGCTTCTCACGCAGGTGGTGGAACCAGCCCCCATGAGGCTGTCCCGTAAGCTATCTACATTTGCTACAGGTGGCCTGTCCTCTAGGTCTCTATCCCTGAGATCCAGCTATCCAGTGCTGCTGAAGGTCCTGTACCTACTTTTGGATCATCTCCCTGAATACACGGCCCACGTATAGCTAGCTAAGTAATACCAGGGCGCCAGAGTGGCTCAGATGGTTAAGTGTCTGCCTTCGGCTCAGGTCACGATCCTTTGGTCCTGGGGTTGAGCCCCACGTCAGGCTCCCTGCTCAATGGGGAGCCTGCTTCTCCCTCTGCCTCTCTCTCAGTCTCTCATGAATAAATAAATAAAAATTTTTTAAAAAGTGATATCAACTCCCTGACTTATAATTTTAAACATCTGCCTTTATATATTAAATTACAGCAGCTCTTTTAGGACTTTATTTGAGAGGCCCAGTAAACACACACAAAAATGTTATAGAACGGTATTCTGCATTTGTTCATGGTATCTTTCTATTCCCAGATTTGGTGGATGAAAGCATCTAGGACCATTCACATTTATGTCCAAGCAAAAAAGTACGTCACCATTTGAATTTGATAAAGGTTCACTTTTTTTCAAACCTTATAAATCCTAGGCTATTTATCACAGAGTTCATATTAGATAGCACTCAGAAAATGTTCATATAAGTTATTCTTAAAAAATCATCAACTGATGTGACATTTCTTCAATGCTGGACTATGGACTATCCAATACATCTTTTATATTATCTTAGAAGTTTAGTATCTAAACCCTAAGATCATCTTTTTCAAACATGGAAATTAGAGAGAATACCTAAAAATGTATAGCATAAACACTAAGATACCACACTGATAGAGAAGATAAGGACACCAGAAAAAGATACAGCAGCTCTGTGATGTTTTATACACAATTTCCCTGAAGAATGACGCTTCCCTTTAACCGAAAGGATTATTTCATTCCCCAGTGCTAGGGGGGAGGGGCTCTCTCTAGTAGAGAGAATTTCTCATAATAGATCTTTAATTGTTGGTTTCTTCCATTACATATGTGAGCTCCTTGAAAGTGTTTTACTTCTATCCAAAGCAATTAGAACAATGAGTAATATAGAAGAGATAGTCAGTAGATGGTTTTTGACTAAATCTTTGTTTTTATGAAGCCTCTCTATAGCAGTAGTCCAGCTATGTATTTCCTATTGTATAGGTATGCATACACACTTACATACATATATTATCTATACATCAATGTTCTGATATGTAGCAAAAAGACTCTTAAAGCATTTTACTTAGTACTAAATAATGCGTTTTCCTTTTGCTAGTCCTCATCGCTACTTTATTCTACCTCACATATTAAGTTCAAATTTCTTATTTCATGAATCCTTTCTCACCATATTTGACTATGAGATCAAAAAAAATTTAATGTCACCAATAATGCAAAACACATAGTTCACAGATGCCAGTTATAAAGTAAAAATACCTATCCCAGTTTCTTTTGATGAACTAACAAAGTTTATTTCCAGAACTGCTACTTCAGGAATTTCTTTCAGCTTCCTCTCATTTGTGTTATCCTTTTTAATCTTAGAAAAGCAAAAGAATATACAGTCTCTACTTACAGTTACAGTGGTCACATACGTAGATTTTTCCTTCTAAAGCTTCAGTTTCTGTGAATTTGGCCAGCATTTCAGTAACCAGACATGGCTGGGAAGTAATATCTCTTCCACTGCATTGGTATCTTTCTGGAAATTCCAGTGATAAGTCCCAGAAAGGTTCTATGGTATTTGATTTGTTGTCACATGCAAGACATGTAACCTGCAAATAAAAATATTAGTTTCTCAGAATAAATGAAACAAGATGGGATTGGGAGGGAGACAAACCATAAGTGACTCTTAATCTCACAAAACAAACTGAGGGTTGCTGGGGGGAGGGGGGTTGGGAGAAGGGGGGTGGGGTTATGGACATTGGGGAGGGTGTGCTTTGGTGAGTGCTGTGGGGTGTGTGGACCTGGCGATTCATGGACCTGTACCCCTGGGGATAAAAATATAAGTTTATAAAAAATAAGAAATTTAAAAAAATTATTAGTTTCTCAGATTACAATCCTATCAAAACATTTACTCCCTTCACTATAGAAGTCACTGCTGTAAATTAGCTTTTCCTCTGAAAATGCACTGTCAGAATTCTGAGTAATCTGCTTCATATTATTTTCAGGGATTTTTTTTTCATTATTATAATTTTTCCTTTCAATAGCTGTCATTAAACCCACTATGTACTGGTGGGGTTTATTTTATTTATTTATTTATTTTTAAAGATATATTTGTCAATGAGAGAGAGGAGATAACAAGTAGGGGGAGCAGCAGGCAAAGGGAAAAGGGAAAGCAGGCTCCCTGCTGAGCAGGGAGGCCAATGTAGGGCTTGATCCCAGGACCCTGAGATCATGACCTGAGCGGAAGGCAGAGGCTTTAACCCACTGAGCCATCCAGGTGCCCCTTTCCTCACTTATCTTTCATTAATTTTCTCTCCCCAAATCCCTGTAACTTTTTAACAGTGATACAAATAAAATACTATTTGTATATTTTTGTATATAGCCTTACCAACTGATAACTTCAAAAGACAATACATTTAATATAAATGATGCCATACTCTCACAGGCATCCTTGCTCTATTCAAAATATAAAGTTGTAACTTTCTGGAAAGAAATTTGTAGCCAAGGATCAAAAGTCCTATCCTTTGACAAAGTAATTCTAGGACTCTGTCTTAGTGAAATCATTAGAAGAAAATGTATTGAGACATTATAATAATAGAAAAATTGGAAATAGTTTACAAGTCAACAATACAGGAATGGGTAAATAAATTATGGTATATACATATAATGAACACTGACATGTTGTTAAAAAAAATGATCAAATATCTTAATGACTATGAAAAATCTTTACCTTAATAATGAAAAAAGCAGATAAATTTGGGGTACCTGGGTAGCTTACTTGGTTAAGTGACTGCCTTCAGCTCAGGTCATGATCCTGGAGTGCCTGGATGAGTCTCACATGGGGCTCCCTGCTTGGCAGGGAGTCTGCTTCTCCCTCTGACCCACCCCCTTCCCATGCTCTCTCTCTTTCTGATCCTCTCCCTCTCAAATAAATAAATAAAATCTTTGGAAAAAAAAAAAAGCAGGTAAATTCAGCATGACTGCACAAGTAGGAGAAAATATAAAATGTACAGAAGAGGGGTGCCTGGATGGCTCAGTCAGTTAGCATCTGCCTTTGGCTCAGGTCATGATCCCAGGGTCCTGAGATAGAGCCCTTTCTTGGGCTCCCTGCTAATTGGGGTTCTGCTTTTCCCTTTCCCTCTGCCACTCCCCCTGCTTAATGTTCTTTCTCTCTCCCTCTCTTAAATAAATAATTTTTTTTTTTAAATGTGCAAAAGAAAGGGTGCGTGGGTTGCTTAATCAGTTAAAATGCCCCCCCCCTTTTTAAAGATTATTTATTTATAAGATAGAGATCACAAGTAGGCAGAGGCAGGCAGAGAGAGAGGGGGGTAAGAAGGCTCCCGGCTGAGCAGAGAGCCCGGTGCAGGGTTTGATCCCAGGACCCTGAGATCATGACCTGAGTTGAAGGCAGAAGCTTAACCCACTGAGCCACCCAGGTGCCCCATAAAGTGCCTGACTCTTTTTTTTTTTTTTTTTAAAGATTTTATTTATTTATTTGTCAGAGAGAGAGCGAGCGAGAGCGAGCACAGGCAAACAGAGTGGAAGGCAGAGTCAGAGGGAGAAGCAGGCTCCCTGCCAAGCAAGGAGCCCGATGTGGGACTCGATCCCAGGACCCTGGGATCATGACCTGAGCCGAAGGCAGCTGCTTAACCAACTGAGCCACCCAGGCGTCCCATGACTCTTGATCAGATCTTGATCGCAGGGTCAATGAGTTCAAGCCCCGTGTTGGGCTCCACATGGAGCCTACTTAAAAAACAAAAACAAAAACAAAACTTTAAATAAAAATAAAAATAAAAATAAAAATAAAAATTTTAATGTATAGAAGAAAAAAAACCTAGAAGAAAGTATACCAAAATATTAATAGTTTTATGTGTGGGTTGTGGGGTTATGAGATAAGGGGATGATTTTTCTTTTGCTACATAGATTTACCATATCATTCAGGTTTTATGACTATATCTTACTTCTGTTTATAATAGTGCATTTTAACTTTTTTTTAAAGTAAGCTCTGGGCCCAATGTAGGGCTTGAACTCACCACCTCAAGGATCAAGAACTGTGTGCTCTACCAACTGAGCCAGCCAGGCTCTCCTATTAATGGTGCTTTTTAAGCTTTTAGATAAAAGTGGTGGAAAAATAAAATTGCATGCAACACAAGAAACAAATCTTACTTAATAAATGGCACAATGTAGAACTTTGCATTTCTGAAACATTAAGTGGGATAAACATCAAAAATAAACCCTAATAATTACATAGGACATACTTAAGGCGCCTGGCTGGCTCAGATGGTAGAGCATGCAACTCTTGATTTCAGGGTTGTGAGTTGAAGCCCCACATCAGGCATAGAGCTTTAAAAAATTTTTTAAATAAATATATTTAAGCTACATTCCAGAAAAGTATGCTATAAGGACAAAAGATTGTATCATTACTGTGAAAGTAAAACAGAGGAGCAGAGGTAGGTGTACAAGGGGAAAGAAAGGACCTGTACAGCCCAACTGCCTAAAACAAAAGATTTTTAAGTTCCGTGTGATGGAAAAGTAGAGAGCCTTATGTCTAGTAATAGTTTACCAATAAGTCCACTCATTATAGAGAGCTATTAATTAGATGGAAGATTCTGGTTTCGTGATTCCTTTTCACAAGGGAAACTTTTATAGCTGTAATTAAAATAAAGGAAAACCATTTAGGATTATTCTCAATGAAATCACGTCTATTTACTTTAAAACTTCCCTACCTATTTATTAAAGCTTTCAGGCTTTTTCCCCTTTCGTTTTACAGAAAGTCCTCCAGGGCTACTTCTTTATTCCTGAAATTACTAAAATCCATTCTCAGGGCAGCAGCATCTTCAAATCTATTCCTTGTGGGGTTAAACCCTCTCTTCTCAATCCCTCAGAAAATGAATTTAATATTATCAACCTAAGAAGCTGTTTCCTGATTCCCTCTCCCCACAAAAAAAATCATTGATACCATAGGTGAAAAACTGCTTCCAGTGATTCATGAAGGAAACATGTAAATCAGTGAAACACTGTAAATGAGTGAGCTGACTTCTGTAAAAGCAATCTATTTTGATGTGAAAATAGTATTAACTCTAACACACTAGAAATACAGAGAAAATGCATTTTTAGGCTTCATTTTATGAATTCCCAAGATGAAAATAAGATTTAAAAAAAAAAAACCCATACCTGACTAAGAAGTTGTCCATGAAAAATATTATTCACAACATTCAGAACCTGTTTGATAAGTTTCCTTTGAGAAGTAGGGAGAAGAGCTGGTAACCTAGTACCAGTTGTCTCTAGTTCATGTTGTATTTTATCCAAAAGTTCACAAAGAAATTCCTGAGCATCCTGTTGGGCATAACCACGAAAAGCTGGAATTAGCCTCCACACGGAGTGCAGCATGGCAAATGGTGAGACCAAGGCCCACTTTCCAGACCACATGACTTGGAACAAAGTATGCAGTTCATGACAGAGAGAAATGTACTGTGAACTTGGCTCCCTTGGCTGAATAAGTTCCATCTTTCTACTCTTTGACGCTCCACCACTTAGTCCTAATGACAAACTTGGGTGTCTGGAGGGAGCACTGCCCGTATCTTTTTCTTGACATTCATTCATTTGATATACTGTATCTGTGATTGGTGGGTGCTTATAAGGTGATCTTGTCTTATCACTAGCTGTCACAGCCAGCCATCGGTTCAGATCAAGTTTTAAAAAACATTGCCGAAAAATAAGTAAATGACTCAACACTTGAAGAACAGAATTCATATAGCAAGTATTTCCCAAATTTCTCAATCCCGTTACACCAGGGGTTACTATTGGTCTTCGTTTACCTGAGGAGTCACTGGCTTTTTTTAATCTTACATCTTCTGAGGTAGATACTATTTCATCTTTTGCTGGTGATGCTGGGGTTTGTGGTGGAACTTGAACAGGAACGATTTCTACTGTGGTAGACTGAGCTGGACCTTGCAAACGTAAACTCTTTCTAGGAGGTATAGTTTCCAGTTCTGCTTTAACTTGAAATTCTAATTCTTGTCGTCTTTTCCTTACTTCTCTTTTTGCTATTTTTTCCTGAAATTGTTCCTCTTGCCGTTTTCTTCCAATGGGTGATTGCTCAAACCAAGTTCGAAAGATTTTACTCATTAATATCCTTCTCCTGTGCCAAAGAGCAGTATACATTTGATCTTCATTTTGAAGCAGAGATTGGGTGCCATCCTGTAAGTAGTAATTCTCATCACTCGTACCCATAGACCGCAAAACCCTTCCACTACGAGTGGTGCCCTGATAATTTTGACTTTTGATTGCACTTAACATACTTCGTAGTAACTTCATGTCTCCAGTTGCATTATCATTAAGAACATAATCATCACAAAGGTAACAAAAAACATACATCTCATTCACTTCCAGCGCGACAGGATGACTGCTATCTTGAAAGTGCTTGAGTGCATGTTCTTCAATGTATCTTCCACAGGCAACATGAGAACAGCTAAGGCAAGCCCAAATCGACTCAGTTGTATTGCAGTCCACACAATGCCACTTCTGAGGGTTGAGGATGGAATGGTCTTGAGCAAGCCGTAACTGCCCAATATGTTTGCACTTATCCATTGTTAACATTTATTTAGTCTAGCTGAGAAACGCATAATCCAAACAAGTCTCTGTTCACGATACCTGAAGCATCTGAAAACTAAGCAGAATAATACCATGTTTTAAATTAAAGAGCCAATATTTTTTATAAGGTATTTTACCAAGAATTATTTTATCTATTTTTTAAGATTTGATTGGTTCATTATTCATCTCAGAGAGAGAAAAGGGGGCGCCTGGGTGGTTCAGTCCATTAAGCATTTGCCTGAGGCTCAGGTCATGATCCTAGGGTCCTGGGATTGAGTCCCTCAAAACAGGGCTCCCTGCTTGGCAAGGAGTCTGCTTTTTCCTTTGCCCTCCCCCCACTCATGTGTGCACAGGCACTCTCTCTATAAAATATTTTTTACACAATATTTTTTTTACACTTTTTTTTTTTTACACAAGTGCAGGGGAGAAGCAGAGGGAGAAGCAGACTCCCCACTGTACAGGGGGGTCCTGATCCCAGGACCCAGAGATCATGACCAGAGCCAAAGGCAGAGGCTTAATCATCTGAGTCACCCAGGTACCCTTCAAGAATAATTTTATAGGGGCACTTGGGTGGCTCAGTGGGTTAAGTCTCTCCCTTCGGTTCAGGTCATGATCCCAGGGTCCTGGGATCGAGCCCCGCATGGGGCTCTCTGCTCGGCGGGGAGCCTGCTTGCCCGCCCCCCTCCCGCCTCTGCCTGCTTGTGATCTCTGTCTGTCAAATAAATAAATAAATAAATTTTTAAAAAAAGAAGAATTTTATAAATTTGCTTCATCTCCTCCCAATTTCTGGGCTGTCTGTCATAATACCATAGGCAGTTCCCACCATTCTCTTGCTCTAGAGGTCTCTTATCTCTCATCTGCCTTGCTCTGAAAGCACACACACTTCACTTTACTTTCTTTAAAAACTGGAGTGTCGGGGCACTTGGGTGGCTCAGTGGATTAAAGCCTCTGCCTTCGGCTCAGGTCATGATCCCAGGGTCCTGTGATAGAGCCCCACATTGGGCTCTCCGCCCAGCAGGGAGCCTGCTTCCTTTCCTCCCTCTCTGCCTGCCTCTCGGCCTACTTGTGATCTCTGTCTGTCAAATAAATAAATAAAATATTAAAAAAAAAATAAAAACTGGAGTGTCTGGGGGTCTTAGTTGTTAGGTGTCTGTCTTTGGCTCGGGTCGTGGTCCCAGGGTCCTGGGATTGAGTTCTTGTGTTGGACTCCCTGCTGGGCGGGAAACCTGCTTCTCCCTTTCCCACTCCCCACTGCTTGTGCCCCACCCCCTGTCAAATAAATAAATAAATAATCTTAAAAAAAAAAAAAACTTTATAATTTTTAAAGAATTTTCTGCCACCATCTACTGGTAAAGAATGGATAATGACCCCTTTTCAATGAACTAGAATAAGATCTATCCTTTTACCCAACAGTCAAGGTCTGTTTACAAAACTATATTCACTTTCTTAAAAATTAGGGCTGGCAAGATCCAAATATATCTCAATATCTACATTCTGAGAGCCCTATCCACATAGTTATTAAAGCATAACCATAGTTAAAAGCACAAGATCTGAAACAAAAACTTAAGAGGTAAGAATTCTACCTCTGCTACATTCTGTTTATATGTCTGATTTGAGCAAATATTTTAATGTCTTTAAAATTCTTCTGTAAAACAGGGAAAAATCATACCAACTTCAATGAAGAACAGAGATAATATAAAATATTTGTCTAACAGAGTAAACACCCAATATATGGTAGCTATAATGGTAGCTATAGTGAACATCTATTTATTTAAATAAATCCCAGTATTCTACCTAATTACCATTTTAAATTTAGCTTTCCACCAGTAAATCAATAATGACCTTCAATTCATGGCTCTATAACATACTTTGAATTTGACAGACTTGACAGTTTACCCGAGGCAGGCAGAGAGATAGGAGAATGCTTTTGTGTTTGAATAGCATCTCAGGACTGTGCAAGGATAAGCAAGCAAAAGAAAAAAAGATAAAAGGAAGAATATGAACTGGATGGCAATATAATAAATTTTTATACTCTGGTGGGTCTACACACTATCTGAAGTTAGAAGTGTATTCTAAAAACAAAAACAAAACCCCACCCCAACAAAACAAAACAAAATGAACAAAACCTATATGGCTTTGACCCAGAAACGTGCTTCTTTATCATAATAGAGTCACAAATACTTTTTGCTACAACTATCTAAAAATAGGGGCACCTGGCTGGCTCAGTGGATGGAGCATGCAACTCGATCTCTGGGTTGTGAATTTGAGGCCCATGCTGGGTTAAAAGATCACTTCAAATAAAATCTTTAAAAATAAATAAAAATAAAAATAGTAATCTAGTTAAAAAGTAGGGATCACAAAATACTTTACTGGGGTGCCTGGGTGCCTTAATTGGTTAAGCGTCTGTCTTCAGCTCAGGTGATGATCCCTGGGTCCTGAGATTAAGCCCCTGTCAGGCTGTCTGCTCAGCAGGGTGTCTGCTTCTCCTCCCTCGGCCCCCTCTCTGCACTCATGCTCCTGCATATGTGCTCTCTCTCAAATAAATAAAATATTTTTAAAAATTTTTTTCTTCATTGATTTAACACAAATTGAACACAGGTTTCAGGTCACAAGTGGGGACCTAGTTACAAAACACTCAGAACATTTTACGGAGCATGACTGATGCTCTAAATTTTTTAGGGCAAAAAGACAATATGAATTTCAATGGTACTTGCAGGTGCCACCTCTTGGGCCCTAAGAAAGCTGCAAAGGTAAAGCTGATATTTGGTTCCTTCCCACCTCTTTTTTGGGTATAATTTCCTAGCAGTCAGACAGCACCTCTCCCTCCGCTTCTTAACTTTTTCAGATGTAGGCTGTATCTGTAGGGACGTAAGGCTGACCAGTCTTAACCCTCACATGTACACATATTTCAAGCACACATTTTAAATTTATTTCTCATCCTCCAAAATTTCCTGTGGTCCAAAACCTGTTCAAATACAGTATTTTATTAGAACTGCTGGCATTCAACAATAGTTGCTAATGGCAAAATTAAGACATCAGTGAATGATATGTTCCATTATAACAAATCCTTGCAGGTACTGAAGCTAACTATCTCATTCTTGACTCCTCTTTCTCTCTCGCCACATCAGTCCTTCAGGAAAATTGGTTGGCTTTATCTTCAAAATATATCTAGAAACTGACTACGTATTACCTCTGCTGCTCTCACTCTGATCCAAGCTCCATTAAGTCTCACCAGGATGACTGCAATAAGGCTTCTTAAATGTTCTCCCTGCTTTGATTCTTGCTGCCACCAAAAGTTCACACAGCAACAGCACGCACTGCCTTTAAACCCAGACCACCAGGGCCCAGACCTGAGGCTTTAGAGGGTCCCATTATGTGGAGTCAGCAGAGTCAAGGGGATGTCGTCACCTGGAGCCTGCAAACATCTCCAACTCCCCTTTTGGACCCATTCACCAGTACCTGGGACCTTGGAAATTCCTGCCCCAATCATCATCAAGCCTGCTTCCAGGGCCTACAGGCAATAAAAAAAAGCCATGGATGAATTCTGTAGAGAAGAATGACATGATCAGATACATAGGTTACAGATGGATCTGAAATGACAGATCTAGAGAAAGGATGACTGATTACAAGATATTTCTCCAAGTATTATAAGAAAATTCTAGCTGTAGCAGTGTTAAAGCAAGGACAGGAGCAGAGGTAGATTAGTGTTAAAGCTAACATTGGCTGAAAGAACTGGTTCAATATGGAGATTAAGAGAAAAATCTAGGGCCCTGTTCTACTTTTATTTATTTATTTTTAAAGATTTTATTTATGAGAGTAAGAATGAGAGAGCAGAGAGGCCAGCTTGGGGCTCAACGGGGGTGGGCTCGATCCCAGGACCCTGAGATCATGACCTGATCTTAACCCACTGAACCACCAAGGTATCCTATCTACTTTTATTTTTAAAAGATTGTAAAAAATAAAATGAAAGGATCATATAAAGAATACAGAGATAATTAAACGTTCATTTCTGGCAAGTCTGATAGTAATTATTAGTTCAGCTTCTTGAGAGGAGGGAAATGCCGTTTACTTGCACTCAAGGGAAATTATTTCATTCTAAAAAATGTTTTTTTAAAAAGAGTTATGTATTTGAGTGAAAAAGAGTACAGAGAGAGAGAGAAGTCTGTGTACAAGCAGGGGGAGGGGCAGAGGGAGAGGGAGAAGCAGAGTCCCCACTGAGCAAGGGATTCCCAGTGCTGGGCTTGATCCCAGGACTCCAAGATCATGACCTGAGCTGAAGGCAGGCACTTGACTAGGCCATCCAGGTGCCCCTCATTCTAAAATTTTAGAGGTGGTATGAGTTAACACCTTGCACAACATTCAGAAAAGACGATGCAAAATAAAAAATACCTAGAAAGAATACACATAGTTTATTTTGGGGTTATCCATATTTTCAAGTACCTAAAAATTATGAGCATGGGTTATTTGTGTAAGTTTTATGCAGGAATATATACATGCTAGTGTATATTTAGCTATGTATGTGCTCAATATAGCCTCTTTACTCCTTTCTCTATATTCTGCAAATAGTTCCCAGTTATTACTAAAAAATCTATTTAGATGATTGTAAGTTCCTCACTACCCTTCAACAGGAAGTGGCCTATAATTAAACAGCATGTTTCCATTCAGTGAAAAATCACGAAAAGTGTAAAATGTGATGAGATGCCATCTATCAGGGAGGCTATATAGCAGTGGAGAGGTATCACAGCAAAATGGTTAGAAAGCACACTCAGGAATCCAAAAGCCTGAGTTTAACACTTGATTGTATTTACTATGTGACCTAGACAAATCACTTATGCTCCACTCACCTCAGTTTTCTTATTTAAAAAAACAAACAAACAAACAAACAAACAAAAACAACAATGGTAAGAAAACTAATACAGTTGTGGAGGGAATTAGAGAAATTTATAAAGCACCTAGAATAAATCCTGACACTTAACGTGGCTCTTAGTACATGTTAACTGACAATGCTACTGCTACAACTACTACTAATTTCCTTCTAGTTTCATCACCTGTAGCCAGGGATTCACTCTTCCCAGCCATATATGTACTAAGCCCAACTAGGGTGCTAACTGATAATTAAGATGTTGGCTGAGAACTAAGGTCTGACCTCTCCCAGGGTATTTGCATTTTAAAAGAGCTTTCAAAGATAAAATTAAAAAAAAAAAAAAAAAAAAAAAAAAACCCAAAGAAGTGAAACCAGGGTTGCCAGCTCTGGTAGAGCATGAGACTCTCGATCTCAGGGTTGTGAGTTTGAGTGGCATGTTGGGTGTAGAGATTACTTAAAAATAAATTAAAAAAAAATTTTTTTTAAAGCAAAAACAAAACCAAAAAAAAACCCCACCCACAAAGACATGAAACCAGAATGGTGGAATGACAGATCAGGGGATTGATATTTTAGACCAGGGGCCCACTTACCCTGTCTACTTATGAAAGAAACCAGGAGAGGGCAGACAACCAAGAGAAGGGCAGGGAAGTAAACAAGCACTAGCAAACCAGGTTGTTGCCACCTGAGATTTCCAGTTCGCTCTGCTGCCTAGACCTAAAGCTCGAAGACACTAAGGTATCCCCAAAGGGGCCTGCCTCATCACAAAAAGATCTAAAAGCTTGGAAGAAAAGAAAAGGGGGATGGGTGTATTTTCTTGACACTTCCTATTTTCCTCCACTGGGTTAAGAGCGCTTCTTTTCATTTGCTAATTAACTGCGGAGAAGCTATGTATTGCCTGTTTAGCTTGCAGATTGGCTATGTAATTTTTAGCAGTATATTCACTTTAAAAAGAGATGACAATATTTCTGCATCCTCCATGTAGAGTCTGATAAAATATTACCTGTGCCTATATATAATAGCAACACACAGTCATGATGTTTTGAATGAAATCTATAAATAATGATTAAAATGATCTATACTACCATTTTCTCAGACATTTAAAAATGTTTCACACTTAAAATTCCAAGTAATATTGGGGCACCTGGGTGGCTCAGTGGGTTAAAGCCTCTGCCTTTGGCTCAGGTCATGATCTCAGGGTCCTGGGATGGAGCCTCACATCAGGCTCTCTGCTCAGTAGGGAGCCTGCTTCTCCCTCTCTCTGCCTGCCTCTCTGCCTACTTGTGATCTCTGTCTGTCAAGTAAATAAATACAAAATCTTAAAAAAAATTTCCAAGTAATACCTATAAAATGCTTTCTATAAAACCAAGTATGCGGGGTGCCTGGGTGGCTCAGATGGTTAAGCGTCTGCCTTCAGCTCAGGTCATGATCTCAGGGTCCTGGGATGGTACCTGCATCATGGGGAAGCCTGTTTCTCCCTCTCCCTGCCACTCCCTCTATGTGTTCCCTCTCTCGCTGTGTCTCTCCTCTGTCAAATAAATAAATAAACAAATAAAATCTTAAAAAAAAGAAAAAACCATATTTTACTTATTGAAAGCTTACTATTTTACATAGGTTTAACATTTAATTAAAGCAATTATAGAATAGAAAACTAAAATGACTAGAAGAGAAATAAAACATTTGATCTTATTATATATAGTATTTTTAATTAAAAATTTACATCGTTGGGACGCCTGGGTGGCTCAGTTGGTTAAGCAGCTGCCTTCGGCTCAGGTCATGATCCCAGGGTCCTGGGATCGAGTCCCACATCGGGCTCCTTGCTTGGCAGGGAGCCTGCTTCTCCCTCTGCCTCTGCCTGCCTCTTTGTCTGCCTGTGCTCGCTTGCTCTCTCTCCCTCTGTCTCTTAGAAATAAATAAATAAAATCTAAAAAAAAAAAAAAATTTACATCACAAAAAAAAATCAAATCTCATGGGTAAAATATTTAACTTGTTACAGCACAAAATTGCTTATACTTACCACCTAGTGAAAACTATCTCAAATTAATTTTCACTTACTCAAATTATGGCCCTTTGCAACATAACCGTCCAGACTTTAAGCATGTAGTAATACTTTTCTGACGTCTATTTCAATAGCTCCTCCTACTGGCACAGTTTCAATGATCAGATCTAGAGAGCTGACCACCAAACCTTTCTGAACCAGTCTCAGGCACACTGCAAACTCAGTTTACCTATACATCTTGTCTTCAGAGAATTAATTCCCTTTTCCAATATCCTCTTATTAAAGATAGTATAAGTATCATTTAAGTACCCAGGCTAGGCTGTTTTGTTTTTTTTTTCACTCGTCCCTCTCATTTTTTCCATACGAACACTCAATTTATCATATATATATATATTCATCACTCCCCAAGTCTTCTCATTTGCAGTTATCATTCTCATTATGCACTTTATCATTCCTGAGGTACAGCAGTAACCTCCAAACCTGAGGTACAGCAGTCACCTTCCAGTCTTATCCAGACTCTTACTCTCCTCTATGATATTATCCTGGTGAATCAGTCTTCAAGTTTGCTTTGAGCATTTTACCTGCTTCCCATGCGCACAGTCCCCCTGCCCCCCGACCCCTCCCCAGTGCTTGTGCTCTCTCAAATAAATAAAATCTTAAAAAAAAAAAAAAATAGGAAGTCTAGGGACGTCCTGGAGGCTCAGTGGGTTTAGCATCTGCCTTCTGCTTGGGTTGTGATCATGGGGTCCTGGGATCCAGTCCCGCATCAGGCTCCTTGCTTGGCAGGGAGCCTGCTTCTCCCCCTGTCTGCCACTCCCTGTGCTTGTGCCCATGCTCTCTGACAAATAAATGAAATCTTAAAAAAAAAAAAAAAAAAAAGTATACTTGAAAGAGAGAAAGAAAGAGAAAAAGAATCAGAAATTATGGGGGCTCAGTGGGTTGAGCCTCTGCCTTCCGCTCGGGTTGTGATCTCAGGGTCTTAGGATTAAGCCCCGCTTCCGGCTGTCTGTTTGGTGGGGAGCCTGCTTCCTCCTCTCTCTCTGCCTGACTCTCTGTCTACTTGTGATAGCTTTGTCAAATAAATAAAATCTTAAAAAAACATAAAAGAATAGGAAATTATGGATCACTAAAACTGCTTCCCACCCTCAACCAAGTGGCCATTTTTCCCTCAGAACAGTCAAAGCAATTTCCTGATATTTATAATATCCTACTTTCTTCATCCTTAACCACAGCCTACCACATGTCTTGTCCCATTTTGTGTGCTTTCAGGTACCCCAAAAAGATTTTATACAAATATTAATTGAGACATAACTTTCTGACCCCTGATTAAAACTGTTTTAGGCACCTAATTGTCTTAGTTGGTACAGAATGCAACTTTTTTTTTTTTTAAACATTTTATTTATTTGTCAAAGAGAGTGCAAAAGCACAAGCAGGGGGGACAACAAGCTGAGCAAGGAGTCCAATTGCAGACTTGATCCCAGGACCTTAGGATCACCTCCAGAGCTGAAGGCAGATGCTTAACCAACTAGGCCACCCAGGTGTCCCCAGGATGCAACTCTTAATAGAGGATTCAGCTTTTTGGGGGGAGGGGGGAGTACAGGGAAATGTAGAGGGGGATGGAGAGAGAGAATCTTAAGCAGGCTCCACACAGCAGGGAGCCAAACACGCAGGGCTTGATCTCACAACTCTGAGATCATTACTTGAGCTGAAATCAGGAGTCAGGAGGCTTAACCCACTGACCTGGGCCACCCAGGAGCCCCTAGAGCATTCAGCTCAATCATGGTATCAGGAATTTGAGCTCCATGCTAGTAGAGATTACTTAAAAATAAAATATTTTAAAAAATAAAAAATAAAAAAATAAACAGGGGCACCTGGCTGGCTCAGTTAGTGGAGTGTACAACCCTTGAACTTGGGTTGTGAGTTCAAGCCCCATGATGTGTGTAGAGATTACTTCAAAAAAAAAAATCAAGTCTTCGGGGTGCCTGGGTGGCTCAGTGGGTTGAAGCCTCTGCCTTTGGCTCAGTCATGGTCCCAGGGTCCTGGGATCGAGCCCCGCGTCGGGCTCTCTGCTCAGCAGGGAGCCTGCTTCCTCCTCTCTTTCTCTGCCTGCCTCTCTGCCTACTTGTGATTTCTGTCTGTCAAATAAATAAATAAAATCTTTAATAAATAAATAAATAAATAAATGAAAATAATAAAATAAAAAAGTTTTTAAAAGATTATTTAAGTTTTAGTAGGGTATGTAGGGACCCTTTAAATAAATATTTGTGCTTCAAATACAAATATTAGTAAGAACTATAAAAATCACTGAAAAATTAGAAGGGGAGCTAATTTTTTCTTCAAAAATTAATATTCAGGGGCACCTGGGTGGCTCAGTATGTTGAGCATTTGCCTTCAGCTCAAGTCATGATTTCAGGGACCTAGGATAGAGCACCATGTGTGGCTCCCTGCTGAGCTGAGGGGTCTGCTTCTTCCTCTCCCTCTGCCCCCCCTCCCCACTACTCCCTGCTTGTGCTTTCTAATAAATAAATAAAATGTTTTTTAAAAATTAACATTCCGGGGCACCTGGGTGGCTCAGTGGGTTAAGGCCTCTGCCTTCGGCTCCGGTCCTGGGATCCAGCCCCGCATCAGGCTCTCTGCTCAATGGGGAGCCTGCTTCCCTCTCTCTCTCTCTCTCTCTCTCTCTCTGCCTGCCACGCTGCCATCTCTGTCAAATAAATAAATAACAATTTAAAAAAAAATTAACATTCCACTATTAAATTTGTTATCCTCAACAAAATGATCTTTTCAGCTGACCACTCCCTTTCCACCTATTTTATCTTAAGACACTTAGAAAACACGGAAAGCTACAATATCATTAGCAAGCTTTGGAAATTCCTACAGGAGGTCAGTCACATAAAAGTCACCTCAATCCTCTAGTCATTGCAATTGGTAACACAATTTTTGGATTCTTTGCTTTAAAAAATATGTTTTTGTTAAAGATTTTATTTATTTGTCAGAGAAAGAGAGATACCACAAGCAGGCAGAGAGGCAGGCAGAGAGAGGCAGGCACTCTAAGCAGAGAGCCCAATGCGGGGCTCGACCCTAGGACCCTGAGATCATGACCTGAGCTGAAAGCAGAGGCTTTAACGTACTGAGCCACCCAGGCACCCCTAAAAACTATGTTTTTATGAAAGACAGGAAGTTACTGGAAAAATAAACATATGAAAAATAGCCAAACTAATTACTATTTTAAAAAGTAACACAGAATAAGGAATCTGGCCAATATACATACCTAAAAATTATTTTAAAATCTGAATAGATGTTAAACATTATGCTTTATTAAGAAGTTACTCCCTTTTCAGAGCTCATACTTTGTCAAATAATCATGACATTTGCATTTTATATAGTTCCTACTGTCTCATAGCACAGTTTCACACATTTTTTAAAAAAATTGTTTAAAAGTCTTGAAAGACCACTAGATCAATCTAAACTCCTCAAAATGGCCTATATGAGCCTTCGAATTGTTGCACAGTATATACTTTTCTACTCTCATCTATAACCAGCCACTTTCCACACATCTTTTGTTAAAATGTTTTTATACACAGATGACCACTTTGTGAATAATTTCATTTTTTTTTAAGATTTTATTTATTTATTTGACAGAGAGAGAGATCACAAGTAGGCAGAGCAGCAGGCTGAGACAGAGGGGAAGCAGGCTCCCCGCTGAGCAGAGAGCCTGACGCGGGTCTCGATCCCAGGACCCTGAGATCATGACCTGAGCCAAAGGCAGAGGCTTTAACCCACTGAGCCACCCAGGTGCCCCAATAATTTCAATTTTTAAATTTTTTCATAACTGGGATATTTACTACTGCTTCAGGAAATGGGTGTGTACATTTTATATACATTCTACTTCAGTTAAGGAAAAACATATGTACCACTGGGCATAAAAAATAAATATTTATATGCCTGGGTGGCACAGTGGGTCGAGCGAAGGACTCAGTTTCAGCTCAGGTCATCTCTGGGTAATGGGATCCAGCTCCACCTTGGGCTCTGTGCTCCGCATGGGGTCTGCTTAAGACTCTCTCCCTATGTCCTTGTCTGTGTGTGCATGCGCTTGCTGTCTCTCTAAAATAAATCTTAAGAGGGGCACCTGGGTGATTCAGTTGTTAAGCTTCTGCCTTCAGCTTAGGTCATGATCCCAGGGTCCTGGGATGGAGCCCCACATTGGGCTCCCTACTCAGTGAGAAGCCTGCTTCTCCTTCTCCCACTCCCCCTGCTTGTGTTCCCTCTCTTGTTTCTCTTTGTCAAATAAATAAATAAAATCTTTAAAAATAAATTTTGAAAAATCTTTAAAAAAAGAATATTTATCTCTAATGAGATAAATTTATCTCATTAGAGAACCTCCCAAAAGGATAGATATTAAAGAGTTGGCATATGTTGAATTTTAACAAAGATAATTTTTACAATAAAACTTAACTATTTTTTTTTAAAGATGTATTTATTTATTTGAGGTGGGAGGGACAGAGGGAGAGAGAAACCCAAGCAAACTCCGTGCTGAGCAGGAGCCCAATAAGGGCTGATTTCACTCAGAGATCACGACTAGAGCCAAAATCAAAAGTCAGCAGCTACCAACTGAGCCACCAAGGCGCCCCACAAAACTTAATTTTCTTTCAACAGTACCAAATAACCTAAAAAGATCCTCTAAAAGCTATTAAAAGTAGGAAGATCTGTTATTTTCCATAATAAAAGATAGAAGGAAATGGCAATTTCAATAGGAAGTAGGTCTTGAGAATTACTAGCCACCTCAATCTTTGCATGTATTTGGATGAGAATAAAAATAACCTTATCCATGGTAATTAGGGCAAACCCTACCCAGTCCTTATGAGCAGTTTCCAAATTTCCATTTATTTCATTAGTACCCAGTACTCTGAAGAGATGTTTGCAAAATGCCAAGGGTCAAGCATAGTGCCTGGTACAAAGGGCTTCAAAATTCTGAAGTTAGAAATTATTGAACGAACACAATGAACTCTCTTTTCCCTCTTAGGTATGCTATTATGCCTATTATGTGCTTTGGCACCTCTTGTCAATCATGATGTATTTCCTTTCCTTTATCCCTAGAAAGGCCCTGGTTATTCTTTCTTCCTCTAGAGACCTAAAATCTATAATTACTCTGATCTCGCTTGAAACTCCTCATTAAACAAAAAAGGTACCCTTTTACCCTGGACCTTCTTCGTGTCTCTAACACTGCCTCCCCAGAAGCACAGAGATTGAATCTAGTTGATGATGTTCTAAGGAAAAGCTCGTGGAAAGCAAGTTCTGCCACCAGGTTATTTGATTTCCTCACCCATCACTATTTTTAAGTATTTCAATCATGGGCAATTTTGTTCCAAAATATTTATCATTAGTGTCATGCCACCATACTTCTACATCAATCTGGTGCTAATTTCATAACAGTGGGGGAAACATTCACAAAAAATTTGAGCATTGTAATATGGGTCTAGAAAACAGAATTCAAATACTTTGTGTAAAATGCCTAGACTATCATTCTAGCACATTCATGACTTGGCCTATCATGCATAAATTAGCTTTTCCTATGTTATGTAGAACTCCACTAAAAGTGGAATTCTTTATAATAAAGTTTTATGGTATCTGAAGGTGCTGTGAAAAACCACCATACTTAAATAATCTTTATCACTGCCAGAAAGCCAGTATTATAAAATCCTCCTATATTTTAGTTACTTGTCACCTATTAAGGTTGGGCCTAAGGGAAGAACAATTTCCCACATTTCCTGCCTTGATTAGACTCTTAAACCTGTGTCCTAGTCTCTCTAATCCCCCTCAACCAGACAATTCCAAAAGAATCCGGCAACCCTGTTTGTTCTGCCTAACATTACAGGAAGGAGAAAAACTTCCAAGCATCCTTTTTTGGCCACCAAGAAGCCAAGGTGTTGCCTTTCTCTGTATCTCTGTACCATTCAAAAACACGAACATTAACAGGGGGTTTTCCTCTATGTTAAGCAGATAGTCAGGTACTGAGGATACAAACAAAATACAATCAGACTCAACCCAGTGAGCAGAAAATCCTCTTACATACCACCAATGCTATAATACCCAGTAAGATTCAAGTACGTAGAGGAAAAGTTTGGTAGCGGGTACATATGATAATTTATTCCTTTCTCTAGTAGAAAACGAAAAATCTGTGACAAAGGTGGGTAGAGACAATTAAGTAGAAACAATATATGTCAAATATTTAATCCGAATCTTCAACAGATTTTCCATTTTAAGAATTATAAAAAGTGTATCATTGTATAGCATGCTCAACACAGATCCACTTAGCACTTAAATGTTTGTAAGCTAAAAGATCTTGGACAATTAATATTTTGAAAGAAAAACAAGATAAATGTTCAATCAAAAAAGTTTTTTTAAAAAGTTCAGCTTTCTACAATGTACTCATCGAACTCTGTTCAATATTAGAATATCTTTACATTTCAATACGGATAATCTACAATGAAAAATCCTAGACTGAAAAATCTGCCATCCATTGCAAAACTAATAGCTAGTACCCCAAAAGTTAGAGAAATCAGAGCAGGAAGGAGAGAAACTAAACAAGTCAAAACGTTAAAAATCTCTTTAAGTCCCAGGGGTGAGGGGGGGGAAATTAAACAAAAATAAAAATCCCTTTCAAGTCCCAAGATGCTAAATTAAGGATAAAAGGATTAAGGTTCTGAGAATATGAAGTTTTCCTCTTTCAAGACAACTAAATATTGAATCTCACTGATGATTATGAAATATTCTATAAACATGTGCTTAACTCCTGTTGGCTTTCTGAATTTGATCAGAGTGACTAGCCAATTCTTTTTCCTTGTTTACACTGAATACTGGTTTTAAGGACAACTCAAAATGGAATTCCAGGCCCAATGTTACCAACCCCCCTACTTTTTCCCCACAGGCAGCTACTTCACAGATAATAAGGAATTCAAGTGCAGGGCCTGAAGGTCCTATTTCCATGCTAATTTCACAATCCCGTTACTTGCAAGATATGACCATTAGAGTTTAAGAGTGGGGGAACTCGGGAGGGCTTAAAGACAAAGCGACTCTCCTAAGACTTGCTAAATTGTTTACTTCCAAAATTAAAACAGCAAGAAATTACCCAGTTACCAAAAGAATTTACAATAGGTCAAACTTGGTTGAAACAATTACCACGTTTCACTTTTTTTTTTTTTAAATTGGGAATGGGGGGGCAGGAGGAGGATGTCCTACCACCTCTTAAACTTGAGCATTTCTTCGAATGCTGACACATTTCTTGTGCCTCAAAAATGGGTTTAGCCTATTAGCATTCCTTCCCCGAAGGCCAGCGGGAATGGTTTAGGAAGCTGGTATTCAAAAATCCCAAGTGTCTCCAAGTGGCAGCAGGTGCTGTTCATACAGGGACTCAATCCATGGAGGGAAAGCAAGCCTTTCCTCGCAAACGGAGGGCTAGAAAGTGCCCTTCCAACGCCTCCCAGGGGGCTTGGAGCATCACTTGGCGGCAATCAGAGCAGGGGTAGGATTCGGTTTTATCTCCAGAGAACCAGCTCTGCAGCGCGCCCCAGCGCGCATCAGATTCGCGATCACAGCTCCTCAACGCTCCCGAACGCCGGTCAGTGCCCATCTTCCCCTCCGCATCCCCGAAAGTCTTGCTATTTCACCCCTTCTCCCAACTCGTCCCCCTCCAGCCCAGCGCGGGGTGGCTACGCGATGACCGGGGCCACAGGGACGCGGCTCCTCGCAGCATCTCTGGGCACTCTTGAGGCGGTCGGGCGCCGGGACCCCGGCCAGGGCATCGCACAACCCCTCGAAACTTCCCAGAGGCGCCAATTCTAAATTCGCTGGACCCGCCGCCGCTGCCACCGCCGCCTCCTCGCGCCCCTGAGCGCGCTCCCCTCAGTCGTCGTTCCGCAGCCCCCCTGTCCCTCCCTTAGGGATCCCCCTACGTCCTCCGCGGCGGGGAAACGCCGCCAGGTGCCTCCCAGCCCCGGGGACTCCAGTGGAACCTCCGCTCCCGCAGAGACCCCGTTCGGGCAACCGCCGCAGCCGCGCGCCGGTCACGCACACTCACCAGCCCGAGCCCGAGCGGCCATCTTTGCGCTCACCCCGGGACCCCCGCCCCCGGGTTCGGTGGGGGCCGCGGCGGCGGCGGCGACGGCGGCGGCGGTGGTCCGGGGGAGCGGCTACGTCACTAGTGACGACGCCCCGCCCCGCTCCGCCCGCCCCGGGCCTTCGGAGTGTTGGGGGTGCAGCTCCACTCGGCGGCCGTCTACCCGCTGCGGGAGCAGGCCTGGAGGGCGGGAGGCACCCGGGCTTCCCGTCCGCGTCAGGGGATGCTTTTCCTGGCCTGCGTGTGGCTCTGCGTAGACGGTCGCAGCTTCTTCCCAAGGCAGGCTTCGCACCTGCCCTCACCGTCGCGGTCTGGGACGGTGCAGCCACTGTTCAGCACTTTTCTGTAAGATGCAGAATATTCCACGGACTTTGGTACTCTGCCACAGCATCGCTGCGACTCACACAGCGTCGAATTGTTTGGCAGAGAGGCGCGCCAATTCCGTTATTTTCAAAATGAGTGCAAATTAACTGGCGTAGAAATTCCTCGAGAAAAAGTTTCCTTTCCGAGGTGCAACCTAGGTGTAAGCTCCAGGTTATCCCCCTTGAATTCGGTTTCCTCAGTTAGCAGTTGGGCAAGTAAGGTTCCACATTCAGCAGAGAGATTACTTAAAAAAAAAAAATCTTATTTAAAAAAATATTAAATGAAGGATACACAGGTCAAGCCAACTATATCTGCCATTCCTATTCTTCGGAGAGTACTTTTTAATAAATTATCTTGTTGGAGTATATGGCCCCTTCTCTCTCTTTTCAAGAGTTTTTAGAGTGGGACGAATACAAGACCCCAAACCAGTCGATCTGTAGGAAACTCTTTCAAAGCGCTCCTTGGGGCTCTGACAGTGGAGCATGAGGCTCTTGATCTTGGGGTTGTGAGTTCAAACCCTATGCTAACTATAGAGATTAATTAAAAACAAAAATCTTAAAAAACAGCTAGCTAAATAAATAAAAGCACTTGTCAATCTGTACAAGGTGAAACGGGTTGAGGTTAACTGAATAATGATTTAAAGGCATGTTGAGAAGGCAAACTAGACACCATGCAGCAAAAATATATACTACTCACATTGTACAACACTTGTGATACATCAACATTTTAATAATGGTGGCAAGATTACAAGTGACTTTTTAAAAGATATTATTTTTAAGTAATCTCTCCACCCTTGATTCTTGAATTTAGAATCCCAAGGTCAAGAGTTGCATGTTCCACTGACTGAGCCAGCAGATGCCCCTCAAGTGATTTTTATTTTCTAAATCTTCTGCAATGATCATAATTTTCTAAATTTTTTAAATTTAAAAAACCATTTTTAAAGAGTTAAATAGAATAACGATCATTAGTAAAAAATGGTAATCAGAAAATAAGTTGCATGTGGCCAAAGTGATAGCAGTAGTTCAAAGAATTTCCTGAGATCAGATTTCAAAGAAAAGGTGGTACTTAAGCTGGTCTTTTAAGGACTAAGATGATTTGACTAAACGAAGAGAAGGCGAAATGGGAGCACAACAAAACAAGGGCAGGCTGAGTAAGGCATAGGAGGTACTGAGTAGACAGTTGTTCTCAATAAAAGGTCTTGAGTACAAAGGTGTAAGCTAGGGAGAGGTGCTGGATGGGAAGGATGAGCTGGGGATAAGAAATCATCTGGAGGTTATTGTCAATTGTGTTAATAATTAAAGATAAGTAATGAGATAGATTGTAGCTTAGCCTGTATTTATTGATTGTACTTACTATTCATTCAGCTTTGAAAATTTCTTCCGCTACCATTTTATTCTGGGTCTTAACCTAGGCCTAAATTATGGCATGTCTAACTTGTTTCCTGACACCCCTCCGGAACCTCTCTGGGGGTAATCGCGAGGTTTTTCTCATGTAATTTTCCTATTTGTTTTACACCCATCTCATGAAATTTACGCTTTTTACTGTAACAACAACAACACAAGTCTTCTTCCCTTCACATGTCATCAAAAGTCTTCCCCAAACTTACCCATTATAACTTCAAAATCAGTCTTTCTCCTTATCAGCCTTTGACTGCTAGGTCAGTCTCTTTACGGTCTCACACACTTTGGGCACTTCCCACCTTTAAATCGGGGCAGATGTTTATCTCCTAAGTAGAAGGCCCTCCAACTTTCACTCCTGCAGATCATTACAATCAACTTCTTTCCGAGCTGGCCTAAGCTCTCACCTCCTGGAAATTGCTTTCCTAGTAACTAGGCTTTCAGATCCCCATCCCCCAACCCCCAATACATTATTATGCAGTCACAGCTTTTGTTCTGAGTTCCGCGCCTGGTTCTCTCTTTGCATTGTAACCTCTTTGGGGACAAGGAATGTGCACTTGCTCTGCTTGGGTGTCCCTCTACAGCTCTTTGTATGGTGCTGGCCAAAAATTCTCTTCAAAATGCTTAATGAATTGATGGAATTAGATGCTCCCTCGCATAATATGGGACTGTGGAAATGATGTGGAGGGGTTTCCCTTGTTTCCACAGTCCTCCCACTGGGAGAAATGGCAATTTGCCCTTTTTCTAAGGTAAGTAGACAGTTTCCTAACAAGATAAAATTTTAATGATTCTGGTACCTGAGTCTGAGGCCATGTCCACAACTTGTGAAGTGGGTAGAACATAAACCTGTTGTTTCTTGGATGCTGAGAGTGTGAATGAACTAAAGGAAGACAAAATCCTGCAATTTTTGTTTAACCTTACAGCTGCTTTTCAGTCTTTGTGCTCACTTTTAGAATTTTCTATTCCAGTCTTTCATGAAAATGAAAAATGTCTTAGGAATCCTAATTGACAAAGAATTTAGGAGCTTGTTAACTTTGAGGAAGCTACAAGAATTTCCAGTTTGTTAGACTAAATGTTCCTATCAGTAGTTTTAAAGTTATGAAAGGTTCACTTGACATATTTTTTGGACAACTATGTGCCTGGCACCATGCTAGGTAGGCACTGAGATGTCCATGACCTTCATTTCAATGGTAGAAAGAGATAAAGAGTTTAATGGAGGAAATAGGAAAAGAAAATACTACAGGACTCAGACCTAAAGTTTGATTAAGGTGTAGGAACACCCTGCAGTTGATTTTTTAAAAAGAGAGTGAGCCACAAAACCTTTAATTTGAGGAAAATATACAAGAAAGAAGTTGAGAGAGTAATACTGAACTAGAATGGCAGATGACAAGATATGGTCTTAGTAAATGAATATAGATAGAAGAAAGTGAGCAGAAAGAAATGGCTTTAGAATTAGCCTTTTTAATTCTCTCTTTTTTAAGTAGACTCCATGCCTGGTGTGAGGCTTAAACTCACTACCTTGAGATGGAGAATCCCATGCTCTACTGATTGAGCCAATCAGACACCATTTTTAATTCTAAGAAAGAAAGAATGAGGCCTCTTAACAGGTAGGGGGAGGCAAATGCAGATTAAGAAGTAGAAGATACCAAAACTGATTTAATTTTAAAAGATTAAAATATTTGGGATAGCTATTTTCTTAAGCCTTGAAACCTTTCTAAGGTTAACCTAAGGATGGGTGTGTATATAATGATATAACATGTTTATCTAATTATTATCACAATGTATGACAGTTTATCTAGTTCTTTAAACGTGTTGCATGTTTTACTTCTGTCTCCTTTGTAAAGTTAGGAAAATAGTGTCCTGATTTTCTTACAATGATGGTTTAAAGATCAAATGAACTTTTGCATGTGTAAACCCTTCTGAAACTGTAAAGAGAAAAAAAGTATATGTATTTATCATTATTATTTCTCTCAGGATTATTGCTATCTTATAAAGTTCTTTGAGGTCAGGAACTGAGTTTTGTTCATATTTATAATCCTTTAAATTGAGTTTCATTTCTGTACTAAAGGAATAGTTCACTAGAGGATAAACACTGTAGACGTTAAAATTAGTTACAGTACTGTGAGAAACATGTTGAACAAAGTTTTAGACTCCCTTTCTCATAGAAAGCAAAGAAAGGATCTGGAAAAGTATATAGAGAGAGGACAGGGGTTAGAGTTGAAATTTTAACTTATAAAGCTTTAGTAAACCATGCCAAGAAGATATTAAGAATACCTTTTTCTTTTTCTTAAAGATTATTTATTTATTTGACACAGAGAGAGAGACAGCCAGGTGGAACAAAGGCTGGGGGAGAGGGAGAGGGAGAGGGAGAAGCAGGCTTTCTGGTGAACAGGGTGTCTGATGTGGGGCTGGATCCCAGGACCCTTGGGATCATGACCTGAGCTGAAGGCAGTTGCTCAATGAATGCAACACCCAGGCACCCCCTAAAAGTACCTTTCATGAAGGAAAGTACTCTTTCTTTTCTCCTTTTTCTTTTTCTTCTTCTTTTTAGTTAATTAATTTATCTCTATACCCAATGTGGGACTCGGATTCATGGCTCTGAGATCAAGAGTGGCTTCTTTTTCCAACTGAGCCAGACAGTGATCTTTCATGAGGAAAGATTATTGAGGTATTTAAATTTTATTTTATACTTTGTACATGTTTTTAAGCCCGGGGGCGGGGGGCACCTGGGTGGCTCAATTTGTTAAGTAACTGCCTTTGGCTCAGGTCATGATTCCAGGGTCCTGGGATCAAGCGTCTCATCAGGTTTCCTGCCTAGCTAGTGGAGAGTCTGCTTCTCCCTCTCTCTGTCCTTCTCCTGACTCATGCGCTCTGTCTCTCTCTCTCTCAAATAAATTATATATATATATATTATATATATATATATATATATATATAATATATATATATATAAAAGTATAGGTGGTTAACCATAATTGTTTGTATAATTATTTACATCTTCCCAAACCATTTAGAAATTGAAATACTTCAGAGTTGCAAAAAGCCAGAAAGCTGAATATAAAGCAGCAATCAATGCAGCAAAGTACTACATCAATTAAAGGAAACTTCATATTGTAGTTTCAAGATATATGTATGCCATAAAAAAAAAAAAAAAAAAGCCAACACTTCTGGGGCACCTGGCTGTCTCAGAAGATAGAGCATTTGATTCTAGATTTTGGGATTGTAAATTTGAGCCCCACCTTGGGTGTAGGGGTTACTGAAAAAATAAAATCTTAAAAAAAAAAAAAAAAGCTAACAGTTCTTCCTGTGCAGGAGCTAGGATGATCACCTTGCTTTTCTCTGCCATCTTAAGGTGACTTCCTTCAGGCCAGAGGGCCCACTTGGTGACATCATTGCTTCAGCCATCTATTGTATGTAGGCTTCTCCTTGTTCAGCTAACCAGAGCTTAATGAAATTCTAGGAAACAACATTTCCAGGGGAGATTCCTCAACGGAAAAGAAGTTTATGTAAGGCAGATAGTCTTCATCTATTTCATTTTATCTCTGGTCCTAAAACTTGTGTTTATAGAACTAAGCCCAACATATGCTTTATACAGGTTTCTTAATTTCTAAATGAGATATATGGCTCCTGATCTTTAGAAAAATAATGAAGAATCAATCAATCAGTAGAAAACAAAAGCTGACATAAAAGAGGTCTTCTTAGCAACAATGAGGTTTTCTTTCATCTCTTTACATCAGTGTCTCAGAATGGATCACAGAAGGAAACTCGTATAACTTTACTACTTAACACTTATGAAATTGTTTCTTCTTTTCATGAACATGAATGATAGTATTAAAGAACAACTTAAACATTTAACTTTTTTGCTTATGCTTATAACATTTTACTGAATTAAGCCAAAACTGGCTTAATATTGTCATTAGCTAATCATCAGATTAAACTGGGCAAAAGAATTATAATTTGACTAGTGTCATTGTGAATAATTTTCTCCCTTTTTGCTTACTACTGATGTACCTGTAATGAAGATTAGGGTTATTCCTACAAAAAAGTCCTATAAAATATGCGTTTGATGTGTTGGTATAATGGGATGCCAGGGAAAACCAAACTTCCTCGGCTCTATTTTGAGGGTCAGAAATACCCATTTTATTAACATAATTTAACAATTAAGGTTAAAATGCAAACCTGAGATTTTGTTCAGCTTATATCAGTTTGTTCAGCTTATATCAGTTTTTTTTTTTCTAAGCAAGATCCATATCAAACATGGGGCCTGAAATCACGACCCCGAGATCAAGAGTTGCATGCTCCCTGACTGAGCTAGCTAGGCACTCCAAGCTCTGATCAGTTTTACTATCTTAATGCAAATCCGTGGATTAGATAAATCAATAGTGTTCTGAAGATAATGGGAAATAGCTTTTTAAACTTGGGGACTGGCAGGGGAAAATGAGAAACACTCATAGATATTATGTTGCCTCAGAGGTCTGATCAAGAGTAGAACAGCATCAGGGTACTCACTGGGTGTTTGGGGGAAATAGAGGGACTCTGAATGAACGAAAAACATTTTATCTTAAGATGAGCGCTAGTTAAGAAGTCCAACACTTTAAATATCTCTCAAAATGTTAAGAATTATTTCTTCATAGTCAGCTCTGGGCCTAAGAATAAAAAGAACCTTTTTTGCAAGTCATTTAACCTTCATGCATCTCAATTACTTTCTCTGAAAATTACAAAACTGACTCAGCAGAATTCACATTGTTGTTTTGAGGATTATGTGAATGCTATTGTAAACTGAGAAGTACTACATGAATTCAAAGTAAAACTTAAGTACAAAAGGTGGAGGGGTGCGTGGTTGGCTCGTCAGTTAAGCGGCTGTTTTCATCTCAGGTCATGATTCCGGAATCCTGGGATGGAGCCCATGGAAGTCTCCCTGCTCAGCAGGGGGTCGCTTCTCCGTCTTTCCCCCTGCTCATTCTCTCTCTCTCTCTCAAATAAATAAATATCTTTAAAATAACAACAGGAATAAAGTATACCTTTTTTTAAAAAAGTGGATAATCTTTCTGTGTAATTTACAAATTATTTTACTGACACCAGTAAAAATCAGAATTGTGTTATTCCTTTTAGATGCTACTGTATGTAACACAGAGATGTGACAAAATTTTTAAATGATAATAGTTCCCAGTAAATGTTAGCTGCTGTTATTATTGTTGAATCATATCTTACTACATAAGGTACTTGGTTGCTAAGCTTTTCTGCTTCTTCCATTTCTTTGTTCTCTTCCTTTTCACTGGCTCCTAAACCTCTGCTTTTAAACATGCAGTTTTCCACATCCTGAAAGAAATTGCCTTGTCTCAACGACTTTATTTCTCTTCTCCCTTATAACATCAAAAAGCTTGGATCAGTAGATCTCAGTGGCATAGAAATAGTTGCCATGAAACCATTTTCATCACAATCATTTAAAAACTCAGTTTCCTTCAGTCTCCTATTTAGACATATGTCTTGCCTCCCCCTGCCCACTTTACTTAGTTTCTTTCTTTCTTTTTTTTTTTTACTTACCATTTCTTAATTCATCATTAGTATTCTTTGTACCATTATAACCTGAATGATTTTATGTATTGTCAGCCACTAATAGAACATTTTATGGGTTAGGGGTGCCTGGGTGGCTCAGTGGGTTGGGCCTCTGCCTTTGGCTCAGATTGTGATCTCAGGGTCCTTTGAACTCAGTTTTCACCAAAATGAGAGAAGTTGGATACATAGCAAGTTGTGACAGGCTATTTGTTTTCCCCCTTCTTTTCAGGTGAACTGACTCCTTTAGGAATGGAAATGCAACTTTGGAGTCACTTTGTCTAGGCAGTGTTTTAACCACATACTCTAAATTGTATAGTTACCAGAATTTGATGGATGACAACATAGATTTTAAACTAAGCCATGTAGTATAATTTGTTCAACTTTTGACCGAGTAGATTTTATTGAAGCCTTTATAGTGATACGGTAGGATTTAGATGCATTAGTTCATACATATTTTGTTTTCTCAAGTAAATGCCTAACAGTATAAACTAGCTAAAAAGATTTCCTTAATTGTTTTTGTTGGCATGTCAGTGTTAACAATTGGGACTTGAGTGTTTTAGATTTCATCTGAAATTAGTGGTTCAGATACAACAATAAATGGTTTTCATGGCTGTCATCTTTGATTAATGTAATATTAAACCTCTTGAGTATATTATACCACTACTTTTGTTATTCAACTGACAGATTTGAAAAATAATAAAGACAGAGTATCTGTCTTACAAATACATTAAATGTATGTATAGTCTTTGATTTTGTCAGTTAAGATACCTTTGCCTTTTTCAGAGGCATTTGGCTTTCTTCTTTTAGCAGGTTTTGTCACTAAATCTACCAACATACTTTCAGTAACTTGATTAACAAATCTGATGGAGGAGAGGATTATGAGTTACCTCAAAGATATATAAGGATCTCATTTCTAGGGGCGTGTGGGTAGCTCAGTCGGTTAAATGTCTGCCTTTGGCTCAGGTCATGATCCCAGTTCCCTGGCATAGAGCCCTGCATCAGGCTCCCTGCTCAACGAGAAGCCTGCTTCTCCCTCTCCCACTTCCCCTGCTTTTGTTCCCTCTCTTGCTGTCTCGCTCTCTCTGTCAAATAAATAAATAAAATCTTAAGAAAAAAAAAAAGGACCTCATTTCTATATATATATAGACTGAGGAAAGGAGAAGGTATAAATTAGTTATAAAGCCTTTCACTGCAGAACAATTTATACCTTAAAATATTTTCACATACATTATCTTTATTCATCCTTATTAATACATAGCTTAGGAAATTAAGGTATTAAGTGACTTGTTTGAAGCCACACAGAATTCATCAGACCTGGGATTTGAAAACAGTTCTTCTTGGGTGCCTGGGTAGCTTAGTCAGTTAAGTATCTGTCTTTGGCTCATGATCCAGAGTCCTGGGATCAAGTCCCACGTTGGGCTCCCTGTTCAGTAGGGAGTCTGCTTCTCCCTCTCCCCTTCACCCTGCTTGTGCTTGCTCTCTCTCTCTCTCTCAAATAAATAAAATATTTTTTAAAAAGAGCGAAACCAAGTTTTCTTATGACCAACCATTGTTCTTTACAGTGTACCTTATAGATACCATGGAAATGATTTCTTTTGAGAAATAGTTACTAAGACACCTCCAACCCCTCAACTTGTCTGCTTGTGAAAAAAATGTACTTAAGCCTGACTGTCGAAATCAGCCGGAATGTAGTGTGTTAGAATCTCCAAGCAGAATTTGTATAGGTGTAATGAGAAAAATTGGTTTAGAGAACTTTACCTACAGTTTATCTCCTGTTAGTTTCTTGCCTTGCTAAGCTAATTTGACATATATTTCAAGGTGTCCAAATTGATTGAGATGTTGTTCTATCATAAGTTATAGAAGTGCTTCCACTATAATTTATTCACTGATAGGTAAACTCATTGGAATGGAATGAAAAACAAAAGAAAAGACGGTCTCAAAGAAGAAACAGAAATGCATCTGCTTTCTAAACTACTCATTGTAAGAATGGGTGGGGGATCAGCTGGTTCATAATTAAGGCTTTACTCGTCTTCCTTATCTGAGCTATAACTTTATTTTTAAAAAATATTTTATTAATTTATTTGACAGAGATCACAAGTAGGTAGAGAGGCCGGCAGAGAGAGGAGGAAGCAGGCTCCCTGCCAAGCGGAGAGCCCGATGCGGGTCTCGATCCCAGGACCCCAGGATCATGACCTGAGCCGAAGGCAGAGGCTTTAACCCACTGAACCACCCAGGCACCCCTGAGCTGTAACTTTATTTACTCCATCTGCATTTTATGTGAAATGCATTGATGGTCACAAATCTGTTTCTTCTGTCACACTCAGTGATATAGAAAATATCCTAATAAGCACTGGCATCCAAATAATAAGTGGGACAGTGTGGGGGTGAAATGACTGGTCCAAAATCATACAGGGATACTTAGCTTCCTGGATCCCAGAGCAGAGCTGTTCCATCTAAGACTTGGTGATTCAGTAACCTCATGTTATTAGAAAATTCTCCCTTAAGGGAAACAAAAATTTGTTTTCTTGTAACATTTACCCTCTGGGCCTAATTCTGCCTCCCAGGACCTCACTGCTTGTACTGCTTTCTCCAAACTCCTGCACCCTCCCTAGCCCACCTCAGTCTCTTATGTCTTGTGTAGCTTAATTTCAGAAGTTGTTTGGTTTCCTGAGGAAATATCCCCAACCAAGAGTTTTCAGTATTTAACATTTTTTTCTCTTTTTTCATTGCCCACTTTTGCCTACTTGCAGAGAATTTAACATACCTTTAATACATTTTGTCCTTCCTCCTACCGCCCCTTGTCTCCAATCTCTTCTTTTTATTTTTACTCCTTATTTTAGATAATAGAACCATCATTTAGTCAATCATTTATTTTAGGTACCTTAGGATCATTTTTTTTACTCTCTACGCTAGCATTATCCATCACACTGAATCGGGGCCCAGTCTTGCCCGTTCTATGATGAAAGTGTCTCTGAGACGCATTTCTTTTTCCATTGCTACTGCCCCAGCTCTCATTCTCATCCCTTGTTAGAGCCATTATAATTAGCCTCTGTGCTGGTGTCCCTGCTGCTTTTCTCTCTGTGCCACCCTACTGCATGGTCAAAAGTTGACAATTTGATGAGAAAAATGAGATATGCATATAATAAAAAATTAGAGAATAGCACAAGATAGAATTTATAATCCAATGCTTCAAGTTGTGCATGGGCCACTTAGTTTCATGTAAAGTCAGTTAAAGGTGCTTATCATCCTGAAAATTTCTGGAGAAATCTCTGGAAATGGTGTAAGGGACAGGTGAGATACTGATATGCAAAGGGGAGTTTAAAAAAATGCCCCATTTTTTAATGAATTAATTAGATAATTTGTTAATTAATAATGACAACAATAAAATAACTACCTATGGACATTGGGGAAGGTATGTGCTATGGTGAGTGCTGTGAAGTGTGTAAACCAATGTACCCCTTGGGCTAATAATACATTATATGCTAATTTAAAAAATTGTTCTTGAAAATAAAACTTTCAAAAAATTGAAAAATAATAAAATGACTACCATCTAATTGAACACTTGTATTATGTTAGTTTGCAGGATGGACTTTATTGCCTGTCTTCCTGGCCTTTCTGATCTGGGCTTCAGATAAGGTTACTGAGCTCTGAAATTTTGAAATAGTTTGCCTAATATCACAGTAAATTTCAGAACTGGAACTTAAACTCATGTGTGTTTGGTTTTTAAAGCTCAGGGTTGTTTCACTGTTTCACTAAAACTCATTCACTTATCTCTGGCAGTGTAGAAATTAGTACAGACAAATGGTGTTAAAGAAGATTGCAAGCTCATATAACTGATTTTTTTTTTTAGTATTTTATTTATTTATTTGACAGACAGAGATTACAAGTAGGGAGAGAGGCAGTCAGAGAGAGGAGGAAGCAGGCTCCCTGCTGAGCAGAGAGCCCGATGTGGGGCTTGATCCCAGGACCCTGGGATCATGACCTGAGCTGAAGGCAGAGGCTTTAACCCACTGAGCCACCCAGGTGCCCCCATATAACTGATTTTTGAGGTTATTTCTTTGGCACCATGGGCTATGTCCATTAATTTCATCATTTATAATCAAGGGATGGATTAGAGATAAGACATCACTACTGCCTTCCAGGAGTTCAGTGTGATGGGGAAGACAGGCAATACAATGTGATCAAAGTTATAATAATGAGAAAAGATCAGGGATGTGGTTAAGGCTAAAAAAAACCCGTTACTTTATAGCCCTGCTTCTGACAGTAACTAGTTGTTTCTTTTTTAAAGTAGGTTCCATGGAGGCATCTAGGTCGCTCAGTGGATTAAGCCTCTGTTTTCGGCTCAGGTCATGATCTCAGGGTCCTGGGATCGAGCCCCGCATCAGGCTCTCTGCTCAGCAGGGAGCCTGCTTTCCCCTCTCTCTCTCTGCCTGTGTCTCTGCCTACTTGTGATCTCTGTCAAATAAATAAAAAAAAATTAAAAAAATAAATAAATAAGAATTTTTAAAAATAAAGAAAAAAAAATAAAGTAGTTTCCATGCCCAACATGGGGCTCAAAGTCAGGACCACAACATCAAGAATCATATACTTTACCAACTGAGCCATCCAGGTGCCCTGATAGTAACTTGTTTAGACTAGTCATTGTCTAAAAAAACCAAACAGACGTTTGTTTATTCTCTTCTGTAAAATGAAGCGGTACGACTAAATAAGGGAATTTCTTATTGAAAATTCATTGCCTTTTAAAAAAGTATTTTTTTATTTTTTTGTTTATTTTAGTCATCTCTGTACTCAACATGAGGTTCAAACTCATTACCCTGAGATCAAGAGTCACATGCTCTTTGGTCTGAGCCAGCCAGGTACTCCCTCATTATTATTTTTATTCCTAACCTTTAGTTCTGTTTTTGCTTTTCCATTTCATTCATTCGCTGACTTATTATCATTCCTTCCATCCATTGAGATTTATTGAGTATTTTCTATGTTCCGGGTGCTTTGTGGTACTCTGGGAACACAAACATAAGCTACGGTAACCCCTTCCCTTACAGATTGTCATTATTACTTGGAGGTAAATTTAATGTAGTGTCCCAAGAGAGGCATTTACATAGTGCTGTGGAGTACAATGGACAGGGTGTAGGGTGGGAGAATGATGAAGATGGTGAGGGGGAAGACTTGACAAGGAATGGACATTAACAAAGACTCTTGAAGACTGAGAAGGAACTTGCTAAAACAAGTACACATGCGGGATGACTGGGTGACTCAGTGGTTTAAGAGTCCAACTCTTGATTTCGACTCAGGTCATGATCTCAGGTTGTGAGATCAAACCCCGTGTCAACCTCCTCACTCGGTGGGGAGTCGGCTTGAGATTCTCTCTCTCTCTCTCTCTCACCCATGTGCTGTGCTCTCTCTCTCTCAAATAAGTAAATCTTAAAAAAGGAGAAAATGTTCTAAACTTGCTGTCTTTAATCCTTCTCTTCCCATTTTATTTTTTTAAAAAAATTTTGATTAATTTTTTAAAAGATTTTATTTATTTATTTGACAGAGACAGACAGAGACAGCACAAATAGGGGAAGCAGCAGGCAGGGGGAAAGGGAGAAGCAGGCTCCCCAATGAGCAGGGAGCCCAATGCAGGGCTTGATCCCAGGGCCCTGGGATCACGACCTGAGCCAAAGGCAGCCACTTAATGACTAAACCACTCAGGTACCCCTTAATTAATTTTTTTAAAAGATTTATTTATTTTAGAGAGAAAGAGAATGTCCAAGTGGCAGGAGGGGCAGAGGGAGAGAGAGAACCCACAACCAGACTCCCTTGCTGAGGGCAGTGCCCTACCTGAGTTTGATCCCAGGACTCTCATCATGACCTGAGCCAAAACTAGTTGGCCCCTTAACTGACTGAGCCACTCAGGCACTTTGTAGTCCCATAATCTTTAAAAGTTAACCCAGTTAGGCTTTCATCTCTATCATTCCATAGAAGTAGCTCTTGTAGAACTACCTAGTAATACCAACTTCTGAATTGTGATAAACAGAGGTAAATTCTTAGTTTTCATCATTAGGGGCATTAATGCAATTGGTCACTTTCTCTTTCTAGAAATATTTACTTTCTTTTGTGTCCCAGGAATACCACACTTTCCTAGTTTAATTCCTCCCTCATTAGTTGTTCCTTGTCAAGCTTTTTTTGCAGAATCTTTCTCTTTTCCCCACTTTTTATTATCTTATTTATTTATTTACTTTCTTTTTAAAGATTCTACTTATTTATTTGACAGAAAGAGAGAGACAGTGAGGGAATACAAGCTAGGGGAGTGGTAGAGGGAGAAGCAGGCTTCCCACTGAGCAGAGAGCCCAATTCGGGGCTTGATCCCAGGACCCTGGGATCATGACCTGAACTGAAAGCAGAGGCTTGACCAACTGAGCCACCCAAAGTGCCCCTATTTATTTACTTTTAAGTAAACTCTATCCCTAATGTGGGGCTTGAACTCACTGTTATAAGTCACTTATAGGAGCCATTATGATAAGGAAAGAGATTAAAAGGTATCTTTTCCTGGAACATTTTGGAAAATTGAACTTTTATTTTCTTTTTAGCCCTCAGAAGGAAATATACAGGTTATACGGTTCTATCCCAGATTATGAGGTTTGGACTAGAAAATGTTTCACCAAATGATGATTTTACCAAATGATAAGGATAGTTCTCATATGCAAAACTGTCATCTAAGAAGGACCCCTCTATCATTCTGTCAGCTGAAGAGCAGTAGTACTTGATGGCATACTGGGCTGCCTTGGACTTCCTCTTTTTTGCTTATTGGAGGTATTTTATTACCAGCCTGTTTTTGTGAAGCTGTGCTTGTACTGGGTGTGATTCAGCCATTTGGGCTGGTTGGACAGGCATCTTCTCTATTTCTTCCCACTTGATGTTTCCTTCTGCCAGAAACTATGCTCTTTCAAAGAGGACTACCTTCCCAAATGAAGCTGTATTTTTTAAGTCTTTGTCTTTCTGAAAGTCTAATCTAGCATGAATCTAAAAGATGATATTAGAGTACGATGAAATGCTATTGTGTCAAAACTCTGAAAGTAGGTGTGACTAGGTAAGATTTTCAGGGTATGGATTATAATAAAATTTCAGTGATTTTGCAATCAAAACAGACCTTGATGAAATTCTTTTTTCTTCCCCTGCATAGTAGGTATTCTCACAGAGTTGTTTTAAGGATTGAATGAATTAATATATGTAAAATAGGCATGGCCAATTATTTAGGCACATGATAAATGGTAAGTATTTGCTGATGGTGGTAATAGTATATTATTATGGTGACATATTTTATTGCTGCAGATAGCAATAGCTATAGTAAGAACGAACTACACAGTTGGAAGTACTAGGTTAGAGGGGTGCCTGGCTGGCTTAGTCAGTAGAGTATGCCACTCTTAATTTCAGGATTGTAAGTTATCTCAGGATTGTAAATTTGAGCCCCACATTGGGTATAGAGATTACTTAAAAACAAAATCTTAAAAAAAGAAAAAAGTACTAGGGGAGCCTAGGTGACTCAGTCAGTTAAACATCTGCCTTCAGCTTGGGTTATGATCCCAGGGTCCTGGAGGATCAAGCTCTGTGTGGGGGTCCCTGCTGAGCAGGGAGTCTGCTTCTCCGTGTCCCTCTCTGTTGCTCCCCCTGCTAGTGCTCTCTCACTTGCACTCTCTCTCTCAAATAAATAAATACAATCTAAATAAGTAAATAAATATTTTTTAAAAAGTACTAGATTGGGTGGTAGCAGTTGATGATTTCTTGCTTTCTTGCTTTCTTTCTTTCTTTCTTTTTGTAAAGATTTTATTTGACACAGAGAGAGAATACAAGCAGGGGGAGTGGGAGAAGCCGGCCTCCTACCCAGCAGGAAGCCCTACACGGGATTCTATCTCAGGACCTGAGCTGAAGGCAGATGCCTAATGACTGAGCCACCCAGGCACCCCCAATTGATGATTTCCAACTCTGATAGCCACTGTACTTTATTATAGAGTAGGGAACAATCAATTTCTGGACTATTCAGTTTAAAGTTATGTTGGTCATACATATTTACTGATTTGTTTTTAAATTTTTAGAAGTTTATTAACATTTTTTAGTAGACTCTACACCGAACATGGGGTATGAACTCACAACCTCGAGATCAAGAATTGTATACTCTTCTGACTGATGCAGCCAGAAGTCCCTGTTTGCCATACATCTACTATGAGGACAAATGGGGGCGCCTGGGTGGCTCAGTGGGTTAAAGCCTCTGCCTTCGGCTCAGGTCATGATCTCAGGATCCTGGGATGGAGTCCCACATTGGGTTCTGTGCTCAGCAGGGAGTCTGCTTACCCCTCTCTCTGCCTGCCTCTCTGCCTATTTGTGATCACTCTCTGTCAAATAAATTGATAAAATCTTAAAAAACAACAACAATGACTGTATTTTTCTTTTCTTCATTATCTTTTTTCTCCAGTAATTTACTATCGACCTAGTAAGGACATAGCCCTGTGATCCCTGGCTTCTTTATTTTTTTAAAAAGATTTTATTTGGGGCACCTGGGTGGCTCAGTGGGTTAAAGCCTCTGCATTCAGCCCAGGGCATGATCTCAGGCTCCTGGGATTGAGTTCCACGTCGTGCTCTCCGCTCAGCGGGGAGCCTGCTTCCCTTCCTCTCTCTTTGCCTGCTTCTCTGCCTACTTGTGATCTCTATCAAATAAATAAATAAAAATCTTAAAAAAAAAAAGAAAAGAATGGAAGAGTTGAGTTAAAAAAAAAAAAGATTTTATTTAATTATTTGAGAGAAAGAGATACCATAAATAGGGATAGGAGCAGAGGGAGAAGCAGATTCTCTGCTGAGCAGAGAGTTTCATGTGGGATCATGACCTGAACCAAAGACACTCTAAAAGTATCTAAAGACACTCTACTGTGAGTCACCTAGGTGCCCCATAACTTTTGCTTTAAAAAAAAAAAAAATATATATATATATATATATATATATTTTAAAGTTTACTTACTGCTAGTAATCTCTACACCTAACCTGGGGCTTGAACAAGAGATCAAGGGTTGCACGCTCCACCTACTGAGGTAGGCGCTCCTGCAGCTTTTGCTTTTCAAGGTACTGTGTCCTGGAGCTAGGTTTCTAACTCTCGTGACTGAGTGTTTTTAGGAATAATTGCAAAGAAGCAGGAAATGTGGATGACCATTTTTTCGTCAGTTAGTGCAACCAGTGTGGGAAAGATGCTTATTGGAAAGTAGATCAAGAGTGTAGTTTTTTATTGTTGTTGTTGTTGTTTAGGTTTATTTAGTTTTGTTGGCTTTTGGTTTTGGTTTCTAAGTGAGCTCTAAACCCAGTGTGGGGCTTGAACACACTGCTCAGAGCTCAAGAGTCACCTGCTCTACCTGCTGAACTATCCAGGTGCCCTATGAAGATAGTTTTGATATAGAATATGCTTCTGTAATTCTCTAGCAAAGAGTTTTTAGGTTTGGAAGAGACCTGATAAAGTCCAGGCCAGTGGTTGATCTGGACATCCCTGGGTCCCTTCTTCATTTCTCTCCCATCATCCTCCCTTGTCTTGTGATCCTAGTCACAAGGAACTCACAGTTTCCAGAGGCAGCCCTTCTGTTTTAGGACTGCTGTTGGTAACTTTTCCCGATGTCGAGTAGAAACTAGGCTTCTGGTAGCTTCTTATTTGTCCTACAAATGATTGAAAGAGCAATTTTCATAGATCAGAAACAAGTTTAGTCTATTTTTATTGTGTGGTTGACAGAAGTGAATCCTCAATGTGCTCTATCTCATTAAGGATTTATGAAATTACCATTCTTTATGCAATACTTTTGTTTCAAAGTACGTTCTGTATAGTACATTGTATTTTGTTTTAGGCTGTCATCTGAGAGGAGGCCGGGATAATTACACACACACACACACACACACACACACACACACATACACACCCTAATCCTTATGAGGTAGATATTATTTCCATTTTACAGATAAGGAAACTGAAGTTAGATAACTTCAAAATCACCCAAATAGAAAACTACATTGGCATTTAGATCTCAGAGGCTCCAAGAGATTAATTCCTGGCCTTTTCACAAGAATCCTTGGACTTTTCACTGCAATATGCTGTCTGATCAAATGGAGTATCTTGTGGTAGCAAGAAGGTAAGAGACCTGAGGTCACAGAACTTGTTTTGGAGCTGGAGTCAGTCTTATAGTCTTTTGGTCTTGTTTCTACTTGCTTGTATAGTATAGTGGATGTTATTGGCTTGAAAGTATAAATTTGGCTCTATTTTTTTTTTCCCCCAGTGTGCTTGCAGACAAGGGTGCCTGTTTGATCCTTGGATTTAAAAAGAACCTGTTGAAAAAAAAAAAAAAAAAAAAAAAAACTGTTGATGTTTTTAGGACTGTATGAATGGCAACTTGCTCCAAAATTGGACTGTGCCTCTACTGTGAGATGATTCCACTCTAAGATTTCCAGTTTGATTGCTTTTAAGACATAGTATAGAACCCAGTTCTTTCCATAAGACTGGCCAGTTCTGATGGAACCCAGTGCTGAGACAAGAAAATACAGTCATTTCCCCAGAGGATTAGGGACGAATGTAGGTACAGGGATACCTAGCACCATCCTCACATGGGCAGGCTTTTTGCTAGATATCTTAACAATAAAGTCAAAGTTAATTGATGGGTATGATCAGGAATAATAGTCAAAATGAAAGGCTTTTGTTTTCCAAAACACTCCAAACTCCAAACTCCGCAGAGATGGTTTAAATATACATCAAATCCCAAATCTTCTACCCTAAAAGGACAGAAATCAATCACAGTTCTCCGAATTCTCTTTTTTCTCAGGCTCACCTGTCCACACTTCAGAACTTTCTGAATGCTCCGACTTTACACCGATGGCAGACTCCAGCTCCACTCATCCAAAGCTTTCCATTTTGGTCAGTTTAAGTTCCTAAAGAGGCAGCTGCCATCAGAAGGCTAGGTATTATGAGCTCACGCAGGGCTGTGGGGGAGGGGTGAGCTGGCCTGTGGGGACTCCCCTATAGAGGAGCTGGTCACTCCACTTCAAACAAATCTGCATCACACTGGGGTTTCCACCCCTTTTTCTATGTCAATGATCCCCATTTGTCCCTAGTGCCTGGGGTTTCAGGTCCTGGTGAGCCATTCTCATGTTATCTTCCTTTTGTTTTTAGGCTGAATTCTGCCTTAGCGACAATTATCATTTATTCTGTACCTTTTAGTTTGGTGGTGAATGCTGAGGTTTTGCTAGCCTTTCAGTTGCTGTCATTCAGGCCCTTTCTAAAGAACAGGGGCTGAAACATCAATTCCTTGATCTGTCTCTGGCTGGCTGAGAAAAATCTTAGTGTTGGAGAGGGTTTCGGAGTCCAAATTTCTCTTTGGTGACAGGAAAGAGTTGGGGGGGGGGGGGACAAAAACCAAAAAACAGCCCTTCCCGTGTTTCTGAGTCTCTCATCTCTTAAACCTCTTCTGAAGATCTTTCTGTCTTCAAAACACACACTTTTCAGAGTTTCACAGACCTGATACCCATGAAGGTAAAGTCTCCAAATTAGGAACCCTGCCTGCTCTAGTGTCCTTCTGGAGTCATAGGGGTTCTGGTCCCGTGTGAAGGAGGAAGTGGAGAATGTGGCAAGGGACTGATCTCTCAAGTTTTCATCATTTCCATTAAGCACTTTTAGCCTCATGTGTTTGAAATTCTGGGAGCACTTTGTACTATGACATATTAATTCCCAAGTTGCTATCATATTTTCTTAGAACTTTGAACATCATCAACACTGTAGTTTCATAACGTTTTTAGGGGAAATGAAGCTCTGAGAGTCCCCATCCATTGCATGTGGCAGTAAAGTGACCTCTAGTGGACTTTCCTAGTAGTTTCCAGGAAATTCTGGAAATAACAGCTGTTGGAGGGATAGGCCATTTAAATTAGATGAGCTATTCAGCTGCCTATTGCCAGGAAGTTGGTTCAGTGCTGGGTAAGCTTCAATGCCAAGCCTGGGACAGGTGAGGGAGATACTTACAGATGAAGCAAGATGTATCATTCATAAAAGTGGCTGCAAAAATTCCCTGGATCAGATTATGAACAATGAATTAAGACCAACTCACTGGATTGATTTTAGAAAAAAGAATGTTGTGTCTTTGAATAACACAGAGTAAGAATGATAGGAAGTCATGATAGACCTTTAGGCAAAGTGAGGGAAGACATATTCCACATTTTATGTTCTTTTCCTCCTCCTCCTCCTCCTCCTCCTCTTCCTCCTCCTCCTCATTCTTCTTCTTCTTCTTTTTAAAGATATATTTATTAAGCACCATGATCAGACTATTACATTTAGCAATTGGCAGCAGGGGAGCAAAAAAGTAAACCCCCAAACCAAAAAATTACATTAAAACCATTTCTTGGAGTGCTTTACATCTTCCACGGAATGGAAACTAAAATAACCTGTTATATAATCAATCACAAATAGTCCTCAAGTTTTTTGTCCATATGCGTGAGTATTGTCTAAAACATGTCTTCTTTGTGGCAGCTTGGCTCTGCCACCACTGTGTTTGGCTGAGATCATAAACCTGTTGTAACCTGTAGCTTCCCTGTCACTTCTCTGGCTCTCTTTTCCTGCTCAGCTTTGTTTCCTGGCAGTCGTTAAAAACCTTCTGCCACTGCTGTTGCTACTGCTGCTGCTGGAACCACTGTAGCCACCTTGGTTTCATGGTTTGGCAAATGTTGGCCTCCACCACCCTAGCGACCGGAGCTTTAGCCTCCAAAATATCCTCCTCTCATGGGTCCAGATTTTGAAGATCGATTATTGTAACTGCCAAAATCATTCTAGCATCCACCACCTCCAGAGTTGCGTCTAACATTACCAAATCCATTATAGCCATCCCCACTGCCACCATATCCACCACCACCTCGACTCCCAGCAAAGCCCCCTCACCACTGAAGTGTCCTCTATGACCAAAGTAGTCATTCCCACCAAAACCACCTGCATGACCACCACCAAATTTGCCAGAACTACTTCGACTTCTTTGGCTGGATGAGGCACTTTCCACCTTTTGCTTAGATAGTGCTCTCCTTACTTCACAGTTGTTGACATTCACAGTGTGGTATTTCTGAATGACAGTCTTGTGTACAGAGTCATGGTCATCAAGTGTTATAAAAGCAAAGCCTCTCGTCGCCACTGCCTCAGTCAGTCATGATGTCAGTCACTTCAGTTTTCCTATATTGTTCAAAATCATCTCTTAGATGATGTTCTTCAGTGTTTTCTTTAACACCACTGACAAAAATCTTTTTCACAGCCAAGTGGGCACCATGTCTTTGAGAATCTTCTCATGAGGCAGCTGTCTTTGGTTCCACAGATGTTCCATATGCCTTGGGTGGCCTTGCGTTCATGGCTTCATCCACCTCCTCCACAGTGGCATATGTGACAACTCCAAAACCTCTGGAATGCTTGGTGTTTGGATCTCTCATGACCACATGGGACACTCTGACTTAGACATGGCCCTGGTTGGAGGGGAGAATTCAATGATGCTTAATCAGGGGTGTCCATGGGCAGAAAGCTTTATGTTCTGTTTTGAGTCCTGGGAATTTTTATTGGGAGGAAGAAAAGGAAGTGAACATTTTTTAAAAGTTCTAGCTTAGGGATGCCTGGGTGGCTCAGTTGGTTGGACGACTGCCTTCGGCTCAGGTCATGATCCCGGAGTCCCGATATTGAGTCCCGCATCGGGCTCCCAGCACCATGGGGAGTCTGCTTGTCTCTCTGCCCTTCTCCTCACTCATGCTCTCTCTCCCTGTCTCTCTCTCAAATAAATAAATAAAATCTTAAAAAAAAAAAAGTTCTAGCTTAGAGCAAAACATCCTCTCGTCTCTGTCTCTCTCACTCTCATGCTATACCTTTTAACTAGCCCTTCTCAACAACCAAAAAAAGGGCAAGTCCCATGTACAGTCATTGCCCAGGATCTAACCTGGCTCCTTTACTGGCCCTGGATTATGCTTCCTGCCCACTGGACCTGCACTGATCTTGGTTACCCTACTTGCTACTTGGAGCTCTTCAGGAACATTTACTTGGACTTAACTCTCAGCAAGTACCCACTTTTTTTTTTGTTGTTGTTGTTTTTAGCAAGTACCCACTCTTGGAGGTTTTAAGGAAGATACCCTGCCCCAACTCTGTCCACAAAGACCCAAACCATGGCAGCAGCTGGCCCACTCTTATACTAGGAAATAGCTGATTTGGACATTTGGTTTGGGCCTTTTGTCTAATAATAATAACCCCTCCTTCCCTTGACCTTTCTAACCTGGTACTTAGTCTTGTACCTGTGAGCCTATTTCTCAAGTCACTACCCCCTGGCTTTGGTCCCAGGTCTCATCTAACTCTATAGGACTCAGGCTCCCTTAGTTAGGTCTGCCCTTTTGGGGACACTGTTACAATGGGGTTTATATAATGCCCTCAGGATAAAGTAGTTGTATATTAATAATGAGAATTTTTTTTCAAAGGAATAGGGAAAGTCAATATGTAATATTCTTTTGATTAGCATTTAAAAATTCTGTTAAACCAAATTCTATCATACATTTAAATTTGAATGCCTTTTTCTAAAGTTTAAATCAAGAAAACAGAGGTGTATACTCAATACATATAGAAAATTTGAAAAACCTAAATAATGGTTAGAAAAAACAAGTTATATGTGAATTTCTTTTTTTTTAAGATTTTATTTATTTATTGACAAAGAGAAAGAGCACAAGCAGGGGGAGAAGCAGGCAGAGGGAGATGGAGAACCAGGCTCCTTGCTGAGTAGGGAGCTCAATGTGGGGCTCAATCCCAGGAGCCTGGGATTACAACCCTAGCTAAAGACAGACACCCTACTGACAGAGCCACCCAGGCACCCTGTGTGTGAATTTCTGTTTGTGCTAAATTATTATAAACATTTGCCTGCCTACAGAATTATCATCTCATTGCTTATCTTTCTAGTTGCATTGAAACCCTCCCAATGAACCATGTTTACATCTGTGACCATTCATGAGCTTAACAATAAGGCTTAATGCTTCTTTTTCGTAAATAGCAGCTCATATGGTCCTCATAACATATATGGGCTATAAAGTTGCAATCCGAGAAGAATTCAGAGGTTAGTGGTATGCATGGTTTAATGAAGGATGACAATTGACAAAATACTTCAAGTTTAGCTGGTAGTAGAAGAAAGCCATTTGAGAATTAAGTTCAACAGGAGTATAAAAACTGTGTTTAGGTTTGCCATGATTGGGTGAATCTAAAGTATAGGATTCCATGTTCTTCTAGCATGAAAGAAATTATTTTTTTAATGAAGATTTTTGTTTATTTGAGAAAGAGAGAGGGAAAGCACGAGAAGGGGGAGGCAGGCTCCCCACCTAGCAGGGAACTTGATGTAGGGTTCAATCCCAGGACTTTGAGATCATGACCTGAGTGAAGGCAGAGTTGTAACTGACTTTATTCTTTTTTTTTTTTTTTTTAAAGATTTTATTTATGTATTTGTCAGACAGAGATCACAGGCAGGCAGAGAGAGAGGAAGAAGCAGGCTCCCTGCCCAGCGGAGAGCCCAATGCTGGGCTCGTGAACGGTGGGATCATGACCTGAGTCGAAGGCAGAGGCTTTAACCTACTGAGTCACACAGGCACCCCTAACTGACTTTATTCATAAGGCATCCCGAAAGAAATTATTTTTAAAGTAGTAAATAAATTTACCTACAAAGTAAACTGCGACTGTTTTTTTGAGTGTCAAGATGATTTCTAATTTCCCATCAAAAATAAAGAGAAGAGGACCTGCTAGCTCAGTTGGTGGAACATATGACTTGAACTTGGGGTTGTGAGTTCAAGCCTCATGATAGGTGCAGAATTTACGTTTAAAAAAAGGTAAAAATAAGAAAGAAAAATGAAGAAAAGATCTTAAGAGTCGAGAAAAGCAATATTTACCTCTTTATATTGAAGATTTGAAACACTTTTTTACTTTTCCCAGAGAAACACTTCCATTAGTGCATTTTGCCATCAGGGGGTGCTCTGGGATAATACTTTTCAGCAAAATAGCTATCTTTTCTGCTCTGCTACCTGAAAAAAAGCAAACGTTTATCTTTGTTAATTCTATTTTGTATCCAGATTCACTAACCCTCAGAAGTGTCAGTTTAAATTAAAAAGGTGAAAAGAATATTGAGAACTGTTTCAAATGTAAATAGCCAGTGTCTGGCTCCTAAGGAAAAGACAAACACTGGAAGATATTTTTTTGAGGATTTTGTTTCCTTTTTGAAGGGATTCAAATCACAGTAAGTCAAAGCTGCACCTGAATTTTACTGAGTTGGAAAATGAAAACCATATCTCGGGGATTAGCATTTGCTCTTTTATTTTAGTTCTTTTTTGTAGCATTACTTTTACTATGTCTTTGGCCAATACTATAAGGATATATTATAGTTGAAATTGCTCTCTTCCAAAGTTGTATCAATGTTTCTGTAATTAACTTATTCTTAAGGCAGGGGGTTAGGAACTAAGAATTCCACAATAGTTCCACTGCCACCCCTGCCAAATTTATTGACCAGTTCTTAGGTTCTATTCTTGCCTCTCTAGGGTTGGTGAGGTGGGGATTGAGGCAGTGGGGAGGAAACTCAATTCTGTTTTCATGGACTGGAAGGGAGAATCAGACGTGATCACAGTAGCTATGCCAAGCACAGAATGCTAACTAGTCAAGGTCACCAAAATGACATTTACAGAGATGGCTACAACATCTGGTGGCCAGAACAGAGGGTCCTCACTGTTTTGGTCTAAATTACTCATAGGATTTTACTGCAAATATCTGTTAATGTTGGCTCCTTCCAGCCTGGGTGGAAATGACCTTGATATATAGCAGAAAGATAGAGGGAAATGTTACCTCTTCGATAATGGAAGATTATATAGTCCCTCAATTCATCCCCTTGGGCAAAAAGAGGTAAGCCTTCCATTTTTAAATGATCAAAAGTTGATCATTTAACTTTCTCTATGCAAAAAGGAAATTTAGTTGAGGATTTATATAATGTAATTTGGGAGATTTTATTTGAGAATAATGTCTAGACATCAGTTTTTAGCATACTCTTTATGCACTGCATTAATTTAAAAAAACAAGATATATTCATGCCATGAATATATATGCCATGAATATAATGCCAAAAATACATTTTCCTTAAATATGTTTTAGGTTCTACTTCCCAAATTGGCTTTTACATTTTGCCTTTATGGCTTTTCTTTCTAGAGATGATACGGAGAAAAAGGAAACGAAAGAGTTCTGAGTAAAGAAAAATGTACACAAACTTTCCCTCCCACTTAATTTTGATATTTACAATTACATTTTTCTTGTTCTTTCTGCCCATAAAAAAAAAAAACCCACACCTTTCTTAGACTCTTTGATTATAGTAGAACATCCTAAAAAAAAGATTTTCTTTATTAGAAACCATAGCAGATTATCAAGTGGCCGAGAACTAAAACAGAAAGAAAATGTTCTCTAATATTTGTTTTTGTTTTCTGTTTTTCTCATGGCTGCTCATCTATAAGTTACAAAGTTTTAAAATTTAAAGTAAGCCAGAAACTTACTGATTTTCTAGATGGTTGTCTCCTATTTTGTGAACCGATCAAGCAACTGAAGGGGGATGTGCAGTCACTAGACTGGCTTCTGACCTGCACACACATTTTTTTTTTTTTTTCAATTAATCCTTTGCACAGAACAGATGCTCTGGGTGCAGTTTTAGGCCAAAAGAATGTCCAAAATATGTGGGTGTGAATTTGGCCAAAGGGTTAGTTGAATGTGGAGCACAGATACCAGCCTGGAAACAGGTCACATTTTAATGAAAAATGCACATTCAGCATGGCATTGTGCTTTTCAAAGAGGTGATTCCCAGCCATGGAGAACACAAGGGAGAAACAGGCATTCATGTGGAACTGCTTTAAAACAGAATTCTTGTGTATCCTGGCTGGTGGGGCAGGGCTCACTAGTACCCCTTGGGAAATGAGATAATGGAATTTTGCTAGGCATAATTGAGTTGTTGTTTTTTTTTTTTTAACCATAAATCGTCATTCTTCAAAAAGGAAAAGAAACTTCTACAATCAAATAAAGGAAAGATTTCATAATTATAACTGGCCATGCTAGAAAAAAAATCTATCTGAAAGGGGAAAAGGTGTAGTCCCATTCATACACTCAGAATATGACTAAGCAGAGAAATAGAATTTTCCTTGGTTCACAAGAAAAGAAAAGAATAGTGAAGAAAACAAAGTGACCAAAAAAATCTCTACCTTTACATGTTAAAGAGTGAAATACAGAACTCACTTAAATACATGTTTTGTTAGAAATGATTTTATTTTTTCTCAAGAAATGTGTGTGTGTACATGTGTATTTTAAACATTTGAAATCATCTGTAAGTACATAAGCAGCATAATTGAGCTTATTTTTAAGAATGAAAGAAATATAGAAATAATAAACTCCATCACTTTTAAAATGGGAACAAAATGCTTTTTGGTAGTGTTAACAAATAGAATTTAATTTTATGTCATTATTATGATTAGTTATAGATGGCATACAAAAATAGCAACAGAAAGTGTCTTCTAAAAAAGTGAATGCATTAATGGAGGTATTATATTCGAAGTAAAGCAGGTGATTGTTTATTCTACTTTCTGCTGGTCAGTTAGGATGATGAGGGGCTATGAAGTTAGGACATCCAAGAAGAATGAAAGAATCTTTGTGTTGTTTAGTCTGAAGAAGGCAAGACTAGAAAAGTCAAGAGGAGGAAGAAGAAGGTTGCTTCTGGATGAGTCCTCCAAACTGAATTTTGTTCAGTGAATGGACAAAAGAGGGATCAGTCAAATTTTGGTGAGTACCACCATTCTTGGTACCAGTTCCCATGCTGTTCCCTCCCTTCATGATGGTCTTACTCTCCAAGGGTGGGCCTTTAGGCTCCTGTCTGATTGGGAGATTATCCTAATTTTTTTTTTTAAATTGTCAAAAGACAATATAAAAAGAAAAGACACAGAATGGAAGAAGACTTTTGCAACCTGTAACACCAATGAAGTACGTACTAGTATTCAGAATAAAGAACCTCTAAAAAAAAAAAAGACTACGTTATATTAAAAAAGGACAAAATAGGTGAAGGGCATTTCACCATTTCATACTAAGGGATATCTAAATCACTGATAAAAAAACATGAAAAAAGTATTCAACTTCACTTCTAATCAGGTTTATGAAGATTAGTGGGATACCTTTTATAATGACTAGATTTTTGAAAATTAGAAAAATTGGGGTTTGGTCAGGATAAGAAGCAATAGTAGCTCAGATACACTTCTAGTAGCAGTCTAAGTTGGCACAACCACTTTGGAAATTAGTTTACATTATCAAGGAAAGTTGAGACACCCTTATCCAATGACACAACAATTCTACTCTGGAAATATACTATGTGCTAATGTTTAAGTTCATGTTTAACAGTGTTTATAATGATAACACTGTTCATAGTAGCCCCTAAATGGAAACATCATAAATATCCATTAACTGTACAATGGATGAATAAATTGATGTATACTTGTAAAATTATTCAGAAATGAAAGTGAGCAAAATGCAGCAATAAGTAACAATATGGAACAAAAGAGAGTACATACAGTATAATTCCATTTCTATAAAGTTCAAAAATAGGCAAAACTAAATTCTTTTATTTAAGGATACACACATGGATGGTAAAACTAAAGGAAAGCAAAGACATGATCATAATAAAAGTTAAGATAATGATTAGCTCCAGAGGGATGGAAGAATAAAAAGAGGTCCATTCTCCAGAGTTAGCAATTATTGGTGATTTCTAGAAGGAAAGAGGTATATAGAAAGTTCATGAATTGAAAACAAAGTGTGGGAGTGCCTGGGTGGCTCAGTGGGTTAAAGCCTCTGCCTTTGGCTTGGGTCATGATCCCAGGGTTCTGGGATCGAGCCTCGCAGCGGGCTCTCTGGTCAGTGGGGAGTCTGCTTCCTCCTTTCTCTCTGCCTGCCTCTCTGCCTACTTATGATCTCTCTGCCTACTTGTGATCTTTCGTACTTGGGAACTGGTACCAAAATAAAATCTTTAAAAAAAAAAAAAAAAGAAAAAGAAAACAAAGTGTGTCTAGAAGAAGAGATATCTATAAGTAAGGCATTCTCTAGAATTACCAGATTGAACTTTTGAAATGTTTTAGAAGATAAATTAATAATACAAGCCTAAGTCAGTATGAATTTTTATTTCTGATTCATTTATAACTTAAAATGTTATGAGAGTAGACTATTGGTAAAATTGTAAAATAGGGAAAAAAAATTTTGCCTCCATGACTCAAGTCTTCTCTTTTGATTTTATCTCTTTGCCCAAATCCCATGTCTCATTTCTAATTTTGTTTAACAAAGATGGTAGCGGCTCCTTGGTTTAAGGGATTAATTCTCCCAAGAATTTGCATTTTAAGAGATTTTTTAGAAAAGACTGAAAAGCTTTAAAGACTCTAAATAAAATCTCAGATGATGGAATTTAAGCTATTTTCACAAGGTGGTTCACTTGTAACATTTTGTGGCTGCTTATAGATGATCCACTGAAGAAGAGATCCCTTTTTGCTTGAAAATTTGTTTCTTTTGAAACTGACAAAGACTTAAAGTACTTTGCCTGTAGTTTTTTATATGATTTAGAGGTAAAATCTCTGTTAAGTCAGTGAACTGTAGAGATACACATTTTAGGGCCCATGTATGAGGGGACTGTTCTCAGCTTCAATTGAAATATAAGTAACCGCTAAAATATGGAACTTAGAAGTCCTTCATAAAAGAAACTGGGAAAAAATTATACTCTTGACTAGAATGGAATGAATTTTTTGACTTAGAAAGTATAAATTGTTAAGATCACTAGTTTAGCAAAGTTAGAAAAAATATATTATTAGGTGGAAATATAAGAATAAGTAATTCATTGAATTTGAAGCGTGGCCCTTAAGTAATTAACCCTAAGATTGGACCATCTCTTGGGATAGAAACAATCATCAGAAAATACCAAATAGCTAACTGATACACTTGGTCATTTGTGGAAGCAGCCAACAGAAGACTTTTAAATAACTTGGACTATATTTTGACTGTTGAATATCCAAAATTCATGCAGTGACAATAACTGCTAAGCCAACTCGAAACTGTGGATAAAAATAATTGCTCCTATGTTGGTCTAAATGTAGTGTGACAATATCAAGTGGCAAAATATGTAGATACACATTCTCTTGAGAGTTTGATTAGTTTCTTTTCTGAGGGGTTGGGATTATTTGCAATAGATTTCAAAATGGTTCTTTGAGCTTCCTGATGGATCTTTGTTCTAGGGTAGCCAATCTTGTTATAGTTAATACCTTATTTTCTGTTTCTCTTATCCAATTTTTATGGAAATATCACAATTACATAAAGAGATACATATTCATTTGTTCTCAGGAACATTTTAAAAGAAAAAAGAATTGGAGGCTGGCTAAAAACCCACTATAATGGGATAGTTGTAAATCATATATATATATATATATTTGTATATAGTACACGATGAAAGATAAAATGGAATAAATGAAGGATAAAATGGAATATTATTCAGCTATTAAAACGAATGAGCTAGGTTTATAGTACAGATAAGAATTCCTCATTCCTACTACATTACCTTGTTTTTCCCAGCCCGTGCCTCTGGCCTCATGCGGAGTTCCCTACAGTCAGTTGACAGAGGAAGAGAAATCGCAGGCTTGTTCTTAGGCAGTCTGTGCCATATGTAGGCACCACTTGAACATGAACAGCTATAGTACTACAGTCCCTTTCTGGGATATGAAGGACAATGATGAAGGGAGGAAATGTATGGGCAAAATGTGAAGCAGTGTACCTGGTTGTTCATTTTTGCTTCATAGTAAAAACAGCCAGATTAGTGAATATACACTAATTCATGGGTTGCGTTTTGGCTAGCTGGTAAGAGACTTGGAAGGAAGATGATTGGAAAACTGGTAACAAAGAAGTTTGGGGAAGAGGTATGTGGATAGACCTTCCTGACTGGGTGAAAAACGTGAAGATTATTTGTGTCTCATGTGAATGTTCACCAAAGTTTGTCCTTAGTAGAGGAGGGCTTTAATAACCAAATGGATAGGATTCCAGTCCTTCTCTTTCCCAAACCACCCCTGTCATTGCCCAGTGGGCTCATGAACAAGGTGGCCATTGGTGGCAGGGACAGAGGTTATTCATGGGCTCAATGACATGGACTTATTTTTTTCTTTTTTTTTTTAAGATTTTATTTATTTGACAGAGAGAGACACAATGAGCGAGGGAACACAAGCAGGGAGAGTGGGAGATGGAGAAGCAGGCTTCCCGTGGAACAGGGAGCCCGATGCAGGGCTCGATCCCAGGTATCATGGTATTTCACACAGCATTGCTTCTGGTCAAGGAACTTGCTTCACACCAAATGAATGTGACATGCTCATGGAATTCACTGGTCTTAGTATGTTCCTCACCATCCTGAGGCAGCTGGCTTCACAAAATGCTGGAATGATCTTTTGAAGACTCAGTTATAGAGAGCCAGCTAAGTGGCTGTATCTTACAGGGTTAGGACAAGATTCTCTGGGAAGTTCTATATGCTCTGTATATTCTGGTGTTCTCTCATAGCCAGGATTCATGGGTCCAGGAATCAAGGGGTAGAAATGGGAGTGGCACCATTTATTTTTCTTTCCTGTCCCTATGACCTCATGTACTCCTGGGCTAGAGTTCTTGGTTTCAAATGGAATAATGCCTTTACCAGGAGACACAACAATTACTCTACTGAATTAGAGGTTAAGACTGTCACCTGACCACTTCGGGTTCCCCATGCCTCTAAACAGGCGAAGAAAGGAGTTGCTATGCTGGCTGGGGTGAATGATCCTGATTACCAAGGTGAAATTGGACTGTTACTTCACAGTGGAAGGGAGGAAATGTATGTTGTTTTTTTAAAAATTATTATTATTATTATTATTATTATTATCAACCACTACACCCAACATGGGGCTTGATCTCACAACCCCAAGATCAAGAGTTGCATGCTCTATTGGTTGAGCCAGCCAGACACCCCTGGCTCTCTCTTATTATTACCATGCAGTTAAAGATGCAGATAAAATAAACATTATTACCATGCAGTTAAAGTAGTAGAAAACTACAACAACCCAATTCAGGCAGAACCAGAGATGACCCAGAATCTTTAGGAATGAAGGTTTAACTTACCCCACTTCCGCTGAGGTACTTTCTGAGGACAAAGGGAATACAGAATAGAGAGTGAAAGAATAGTTTTAAATACTAGTTATGACCATGTGATCAGTAATAATGAGGTCTATAATTATCATGAGTACTTTTTCTTTATTATGAATATGTTACTGTGTGTATAGCAAGTATCTTTGTTTTCTTCCCTTTCTTATCCTCATATCATATAAAACATTTTGACTTTATATCATAATATTTAAGTTACATGACATTAATAAAAGACTCAAGAACTTTGCATCTTCTTCTGGGGAAAGGGTTAATGTTTTTTTCAGTTATATAAAGGTTAGTTGTATCATGTTAGGTGGAAATATAACCATGTCATTATGGACTGAATGTTTGTTTCCTCCCCAAATTCATATGTTGAAACCTCATCCCTCTAATGTGAAGGTATTAAGACATGGGGCCTTTGGGAGGTAATTAGGATTAGATGAGGTCATGAGGGTGAAGACCTTGTGAATGGCGCTAGTGCCCTTATAAAAGTCATGAGAAAGCTTCCTTCTCTCTGCTCTCTGCCATGTGAGGATACAAGAAGTCAGCAGTCTGGGACACCTGGCTGACTCGGTCAGTAGAGCATATGACTCTTGATATTGGGCTTGTGAATTCAAGTCCCACACTTGGTGTAGAACTTACTTAAGAAAAAAAAGTCAGCAACCAGGAGAGGGTTATCACTAGAACTCAACCATGCTGGCAACTTGTTCCCAAATTTCCAAACTTTAGAACTGTACAGTGAGAAATAAATTTTTGTTGTTTATAAGCCATTCAGTTTATGGTACTTTGGTATAGTAACCTAAACTAAGGTACTTGTTATCTTTAAGAAAAAATTAAAAAAAAATGTAAAGTAAGCTGTATCCCCAACATGGGGATAGTAACCCTGAGATCAGGAGTCACATGATCTACCAGCTGAGCCAGCCAGGTGCCCCTAAGGTATTCATTATCTTTATTTAGATATTAAGTATGGTTTAAAGAGTGCCAAGTTGACAAGAGGAGGTCTTGTGATGATTAATTTCATGTATCAACTTGGCTAGGCTGTGGTGTCCAGATGTTTGGTCAAACACCAAACTAGATGTTGCTGTGGTATTTTTTAGATGTGATTAACATTTAAATCAGTAGTTTGAAGAAAGCAGATTACCTTCCATAATGTCAGCTGCTGAGCAATGCATACCACAAGTTACATTCTTATTAAAAATTCATATTCAAACGTATTAAATACTCATGGAAAAATGTCTGGAAATAATGCACACCAAACCAACACTGATTACCTCTGGGAAATGGGACAAGGACTGAGGTGAGGAAAGACTGTATCTTTCCTTTTTAATTTTATAAAATTTCTGTAATTATAAAATTTTCCCAATCAGAATGTATTACTTACATTTGTCCTTGATTCCAGAGGAAGATCATACTTTTCTTTATTTTGATTTTATTTTGGCTAAAGGATCAGTTACCACCTTTAGTGTGACAAGATATGGTTCCCAATACTCACCTACACTGTATGGAGCAACTAGCTCTTGCTATGTATGTCAGAGCATAGCTATCCTATGGCCATCTTCCCTCCAACCCGCAGGCTATAAAATGTATTTTTTTTAAAAGATTTATTTATTTATTTATTTATTTGACAGAGATCGCAAGTAGGCAGAGAGGCAGGCAGAGAGTGAGAGGGAAGCAGGCTCCCCGCTGAGCAGAGAGCCCAATGTGGGGCTCGGTCCCAGGACCTTGAGATCATGACCTGAGCCGAAGGCAGAGGCTTTAACCCACTGAGTAATACAGGCACCCCAACCTGCAGGCTATAGAAGTGTGCAGAATAAGACTGAGAATGATACAACTTGCTTGAGATTCCATATTTAATAATAAATAAATTTAGTAACATATTATTAAAGCTAGAAGATATTTTGTGTGAGTAAAAGTAGATTTTATTAGTAGTGTACTTGCAGTGTTGCAAGTTGGGTTTCCCAGGCCACAGACTCTGAGACAGAGCTGAGCAAGAAGGATGTTTATTAAGCAGAGCTCTTGGGATCAAAACTTGTCAAAACATGGGGAAGGAAGCAGAAGGGTAAGTCCAGCTGTGATACGCACCAACCACAATCTCAGCTGACCCCACAAAGAGTTCTGAAGCTAGACTAGCCTTTCAGGGTTGCCTTTTCGTTGGCCCTAGATGGCCAAGTCTTTCTACTCCTGCAACAGCCAGTCATTGGATGTGGGCCACCCTGGAACCGGGTGTGGTTTCCTGCAAAGGTACTTTCTGCTTCTCAGACTATCCTGGAAGGGGCTGGCTGACAGCTGACAGCTGATTGAAGCAGTTACTAAAAGGTGTTAACGCAGGGTAGGGCTGCCTGCCAACAGTTCTGCTAGCAGCTGGAGCAACAAGTCCTTCAGTGACGAGGGATTTGGGTGGCACATCACAATACCTGTCTCATTCACCCTTCTTATTCTGGGGATCAACTTCTCAAAACTGTTCATGTGTCTTTTTTTTTTTTTAAGAATGTAATATGAATCAATATGATAATTCATTGAGATAATTCATGTAGGATACTTATGGTGCTTATAAAGTGTCATTATTATCAATATTATTAATACTATTATCAATATTTTTATTCTCACCTAGTTGCAGAGAGATATCTTGAAAAATACATTATTATTATTTTCTAATAAAAAACATTATTATTATTATTTTCTAAATTACATTTTTATTAAGCATGGAAAAGGGCTGGTAGAAGTGGAAAAGAATACTATTATGTTGTGCATACATTATATCAAGTTGATCTTGAAATAGGTTCAAAGTTTAGGTTGTCTTCCTGAGGTATGAGTGCTAGTCCCTTTTCACATGATAAAGGGAATTTTATTCTTCCTTTTGCTTTTAAAAGATGTAATTCGCTGTCATTCGATGGTTCCTAAGAAATTCTCTTTTCTGGTTTATTAAGGGAAAAGCCAGGTCCAGATTTTAAATTCATTCCCTTGATAAATGTAATCCCATCATAAATCATAACAATAAGTGAAAAGTTGGCTTCTGCTCTAGAAAAAAATAGTCGTATGAGAGTATTGTTTTAATGCTGCTGACATTTGGTTTTATGCATTTAACTGCTGTTCTAGTGAAAAGTATCTGTTAATGGAAAAAATAATAGAGGCTAACACTTACTCTTTAAGTATTTCACCTGTATTCACTTAGTATCGTATCAGTTTTATGAGGTAGATACTGTTACTGTCTCTCTTTTATAGAGCATGAAATCGAGGCTCAGAGAGGGTAAGTTAAGTGGCAGAGCAGGAATTAAAACCCAGGATAATTGGACTAGAAGCTTCATACTTCTGGCCATTCCACTTTACTGCCATGCAGGACTGATTTGAGTCCATCTCTCTCAATTAATCAGTCATTTATTGAAAACATACTATGAGCCCAGCACCGCCCAGCTTGGAGAAAATAAAAAATTATAAAAGCCTTCTCTGTGTGTTTACAATCTAGTGGAGGGGTTTCAGGATATTCAAGGGGGAGTGTTTCCTAAACTGTAATTATTTATTTACCATTTTTCTTTGTTGTCATGTTTGCCACATGAAGTATTACTTCCCCTTCTCTGAACTTTCTTGCCTCCTGAATTTGTACACTGAAATCTCTCAAGTGCATTAAAAAAAAAATAATAAAAAAAGCAAAAAAACCAAAACCAAACCCAAAACAAACACAAAGAGGGGTGCCTGGGTGGCTAAGTCAGTTAAGTGTCATGATCCTGGGGTCAAGCCCCACATAGAGCCTTCTGCTCAGTGGGAGCCTGCTTCTTCCTCTCCCTGCCACTCCCCCTGCTTGTACTGTTTCTCTCTGTCAAATAAATAAGTGGAAACTTAAAAAACAAACAAACAAAGGCTTAAAGATGGTTTTTCCTGTATCTTTTATACCTTCTTGAAAGATGATTCTGTACTTTGGTCAGTACAATAAGACACTGAAGAAAAAGAAGCTGAAGAATGTTATTTTGTTTTACTATTGCACATGCCTCTAGGTTATTTAATATTTTATTTTTTGATTATTTTAGTCTTTTTAAAAATCACAGTTGAGAATAATTATTTGGTAATGATGAACTTATTCCAAGGTTGATGAAATAGCAAAATATTCCAAGATACAAGAGAAATAAGATCACTAAGATCCCATAATTTATATTTATTTATTTATTTTAGATTTTATTTATTTATTTGAGAGACAGAGTACCCGATAGTGAGAGAGGGGCAAAGGGAGAGGTAGGAGCCTGCATCCTACAAGCAGGCTCCTGCTGAGCAGAGAGCCTGATGTGGGGCTCAATCCTAGGACCCTGGGATCATGACCTGAGCTAAAGGCAGATGCTTAACCAACTGAGCCACCCAGGCACCCCTATTTACTTATCCTAGAGAGTGAGCGAGCAAGTGCGGGGTGGGGGGAAGGGGAGAAAGAGAAACCTTAGCAGGCTCTGTGTTGAGCATGGAGCCCCACACAGGGCTTGACCCTATGACCTAGAGACTATGCTACTTAGGGGCCCAGTGGTCCTCCAATTTTAATCTCTCATATCATCCTATAGTTTTTCTTCAAAAGCTATACATATATATATCTTCTTACTATACTTTAAGGACAAAAGTTATGTTTGTTTTGTTGTTTACAGCAAATGATCTGTAGTGTCTGACAGAAAGTCAGTGTCAAGTGAATTGAATAAATGAACAATTATTTAATCATTGTGGAGAGTACCCAATCAATTAGCACGGGCAAAAGTAAACACTTTTCCATATTGAGCACATATTCTGTTAAGAGCACTTTGTAGACTCTAAGAAAAGATCAAGACATAATCCTTGCTCTCAAGGAACTTGCAGTCTAGATGGATGTAGGGCAGGGAGCAAGGACAGGGGCATTAAAGGGTTATGCAGATGGAAAGGTATAGACAGTCTATAGTGGTCTATGGGGAGCTTCATCATTCCCTAGTAACTTAGCTTCATAGGAGAGGGTCAGCATGGAGGGTTCCTTTTTATCAGGGCAGAAAAAACTTTTGCATATATTTAACTGCAGCCTCTCTCAAGAATTTTTAGAAACTTTATCTCTCATTTTTTTAATCTATCATCTATTCTGGGTAATTCTTTCAACTTAACCTTATATGATCAATTTAAATAGACCTTCTTTTTCTGTTTTTGGAACATGCGGATTGGTGGTGAATGTTGATATTCTGCTTTGAGAGTCATTATCTAGTCACTTGCCAGTTTTCTTTTCTCCAGGCTATCTGACTTCATTTTTAAAAGTTTTCACCATAAATTTCATTTTCCTATCTTCCAGTTCTAATTAGTGCTCTCCTCTGACTTATCTCTACAAATTTCGGGTTTACGTTGTGAAGCTGAGATTTGACCATGGTCCTTATAATAGAATCATTATTTTCCTATTTATGGCTACTTTCCTTTGTCTTTGTCTCTTTGTTTTTTTTTCTTTGTTGGCCATACAAACAATTGTCTCTCTCTTTTTTTCCTTATGCTTTATTTTACAGGTTTATTAGCACCAAGTTTTCCTCTAATTATGGGATATCGTTAACTTTGTACAAGTCACATCTCCTCTGGTACACGGAACACTGCCTCCTATATTCATGCACCTGTGTGCAATTCTGCTGGATCTGGGCTGGCCACACTTTAGCCAGTAGAATTCAGAGGATGTGACACTGTGCTTGTTCCAGGCTTAAGCCTTAAGGAGACCTCGCTTTCTGGGGAAAGCCAGCTGCTGTGTAATATGTTTACCCCGAGACTGCCATCTGTGAGCAGTTGTCCAACACATGGCCTCACCATAAGGCCGACCTAGCCACATGGAGAGGCCGTGGGGAGGAGAACCAGACTCTGGCCAATAGCCCCAGCTGATCTTCTAACCGACAGCTACACCAACTTGCCTGCCTGTGAGTAAGGCCATCGGCGGAAATAGATTCTCTAGTCCGAGTTGCACTACCCAGCTGACAGCCTGTGGAGCGGTGACAAGCCTTGCCCAACTTACAGAGCTGTGAGCAAATAAACCATTTTTAAGCCACTATATGTGGGGGGCAATTTGTAGCAAGAGACAATTGAAACATTCTCTCTGGGCAAGACCCTTTGTTTGACTTGTAACCTGTGAATTAGTTGCACAAGACACTCTGTACCTACTATAAATTCTCTATTAGAGTGTGGTATACCTTGTTCCATGGCTCCTTAAGTTCTGCCTACAGCCCTGTGCTGCTGCTCTAGATTCTTACTTGATGTTAGTTTGTGGCTGGTCTCATTGAATTTTTTTTTCTTAGATCTAAATCTCTAAATTGCCAGAGTCATTGGAAATACTTATTTTGTCCTCCAGTGTGCTAATATGCTCTCAGCTTGGTGGCATGTCATGTGATGAGCTTGCCTTCTTCTTCCTCATTTCCCTCAGCAATCTCACAGCTGCTTTCTCACAGCTGGACTGGCTGATTCACTATCTTTTTTTTGGCCCTCAGAAAATCCTCCTGGCATAGTTTCTAGGATTCAGAAACTTGCCTTTCCCACCATTTTGCTGTTTCTGGCTCAAGTACCCTAAATGGGGTACTTGAGCACTTTTCTAAGATACCACATGCCCGTTCCTGTGAATTTCTTGTGAATACTATGTCCTATTAGAAAGCTGATGAGAAATACTTCTCTTTTTTCGTGGAGTTTTGGCTCAGAATATTTCTGAAGCAATCACCATCAATTAATTATGCCTCAAGACTTCCGTGATAGGGATATGAAACCAGTAATTTTTTTCACATCACTTTGAACTCATGTCTTAGGATATTACAGCACATTTGCTCTCCTTGAGCTGAATTCATTCCAGAAAGAACATGTTTCTTAGTAAGTATTGCCCAGTTATTTTTGAAGATATTTAAGCTTGGAGAATATTAAAGTAATTGATTCTCAACATTTTAAAAATTACTTTCAATTTTAGCCACTGCTGGCCATCTGTTTATTCACTTCAGAAAGAGTTCCAAACATAGCCTAGAGTCATCATGAGTAATCTTAACAGACTCACTGGAGCATATGCTATAACCCCAGTCTTCCCAGGATTTCAAAGTGCTTTAGAAAAGAACTGCATGCCATATTAGGGTCTATTTATCCTGTCTCATACATGATGTACTCAGAATAAGAGCTAAGCATGTTATCTGAGGTAACAGCAAAATAGAAGATTTGATCTATGTAGCAGGTAGCCTGTAAGGTTAGTACAACACAAATAAATTCTCGTGATGCCAGGTTACTAGTTGTAGGACAGAAGGCCACTGTTTCCCCTGCCCACCAACCTCCTCAACCTTGGAAGAACACTAATTGTCACAGGTCCCTGTGTACGGGCCTAAAATCTTTCTGGGGCAATATGATTTACCTGGTGTTATGCTTTCCTACTGTACTGGATGCTAAACATTTTTTTTTTTTTTTTAAATCCAGCCTCTCGTCTTTGCAGGAACTACTTCTCTACTTCCTGGGATTCTGATGGGCTACAGTTCCTAGGGCCTCACTCATTTGGCCATAGCTGGATGACAGAAGAGAGGATTCCTTCTGCAGAAATAGCTAGATTAATAAATAATTAATAAATATTAATAATTAATAAATAGCATGGAGCCACACACAGAAATTTTCTCAAACTTCATGGGGGCTGTCTTATATTAGAAGAAAACTAACAAATAGGAGTAGGGTGTGGACACAGAGAAAATAAAATTTGCCAGTATTGGTGTGGCCTAAGGATATAGCTGTATTCGAACTTTTCAGACAAGTTGCTTATCTGCTCTTTCACTTAAACTCATTTAAATTGCGTTTGTCTTACTTGCCATCAAGATTCCTAATTAATAGCAATGTATTCTTTAAGGAAAATGTATGCAACTATAAAAATAACTTTCTTATCCAGTAATCCTACTTCTGGATATGTACCCAAAAGAAAGGAAACCATTATCTTGAAGAGATGTCTGTACTCCTATGTTCACTGCAGCATTATTCACAATAGCCAATGTATGGAAACAACATCAGTGTCCATCAGCAAATGAATGGATCAAGAAAGCTATACACACATATTTTTATACATAAACACACACACATCTACTTATTATTCAACCTGAAGAAGAAGGAAATCCAGTCATTTGCGACAATACAAAAGAACCTGGGGATATTATGCTAAGTGAAATAAGCCAGACAGAAAAAGACAAATATTGCCTGGTATTACTTACATGTAAGTGTAAGCAATGGAGTAGAAGGGTGGTTACCAGAGGCTAGAGGTAGGGCAAAAGGGGAGCTATTGATCAAAGGGTACAAACTTTCAGTTATAAAATAAATAAGTTCTGGAGATCAGTACAGTATGGTGATTGTGGCTAATAATCATGTATTATGTGCATGAAATTTGTGGAGAGTAGATCTTAAGTGTTTTTACCCACCCACACACATAACTATGGGAGGTAATGGATATGTTAATTAGCATCATATTCATAATGTATACTTAAAACATCATGTTCCACATTTAAACATATACAATTTTTTTAAAAGATTTTAATTATTTATTTGAGAGATAGAGATCACAAGTAGGCAGAGAGGCAGGCAGAGAGAGAGGAGGAAGCAGGCTCCCTGCTGAGCAGAGAGCCTGATGTGGGGCTCGATCCCAGGACCCTGGGATCATGACCTGAGCCAAAGGCAGAGGCTTTAACCCCCTGAGCCACCCAAGCGCCCCACATATACAATTTTTAAAAGATTTTATTTATTTATTTGACCGAGAGAGACAGGCAGGCAGAGAGAGGGGGGAAGCAGGCTCCCTGCTGAGCAGAGATTTGGGGCTCGATCCCAGGACCCCGAGATCATGACCTGAGCCGAAGGCAGAGGCTTAACCCACTGTGCCACCCAGGCGCCCCTAAACATATACAATTTTTATAAAAAAATAAATGAAAGAATTAATGAATGAAATGCAGAGCTTAAACTGAAAGTCACTAATCAAAGTGAACGGACAAAATTCAAGTCCAAAAAGGAGGAAGGGAAGTAGTAAAAGGAAAGAGGAGGCAGTCTTAAGCTTGGAAAATCTTGAAAGATTATTCTAATTTTCATTTTAAGCATAAAAATATGTAATGTCAAAGCTGGCAGAGGTATTAAGTGCATTAAAAACAAGTTTACTGATCTGTGGTTATAAATGTCCTTTTCGCTGCTCCTGACACACCCATCAGAAAGTAGCTCATGCTCAGTGCAGTCATGACGTCATCAGCACGTCCCAAAGTCAGTATCATCTGTCCCCACAGTCATTCCTAAGGAGGTACATTGGCTAGAGTTCCTTAATTCCTTTTATTTCTCTGGGTCCTATATTCCTAATATTTTAGGCTAAAGTGAAGCTACAAGCTATTCCTTGGGCTAACGTCTCCCTGTAGGTACCAGTAAATTGTTTTGGAAAAAGATTAAGATGGAGATTCTTGTCAAACAAGGCTCTACCTGTCTGGATTAAGGAAATCACTTCTAGCTCTGGTACTCTTGCCTTCTGAAAAATTATGAGTTTACATGAAAATTCTATTCTAAAATATTAACAACTGTCTCTTACATTTTGAAAAAGAAAGTGCTGGCAACAACTTTTCTTTTCTCTGCTTCTATGAGTTCTATTTGCATATAATACGGGAATTAAATATATATATACAATATTTTATATATATGCTATATATATTAAATATATATACAATATTTCATGATACCTTCTTTCCTTCCTTTTTTCTTTCTTTCTTTGTCTTTCTCTTTTTTTTTTTGAAATAGATTCCATGCCCAGTGTGGAGCCCAATGCAGAGCTTATTCATGACCTTGAGATCAAGACCTCAGCTGAGATCAAGAGTTGGACACCTGACCGACTGAGCCACCCAGGTACCTCCATGATACCTATATTTCTATCACTTTTTAAATTCCTTCATCTGTCAAAGGACACTTAGGTTTCTATACCTTGGCTATTATGAGTAACTCTGCAATGAACATGGGAATGTGGATGTCTTTTCAGGACAGTGATTTTATCTCCTCTGGATATATATCCAGAAGTGGGATTGCTGGCTCTCCTATAGTAGTTCTATTTTTCATTTTTTGATGAACCTTTCTCATATTTCATTGATTAGAATTGGATTACATGATTACATATTAATCCCCCTCATAAGAGGAACAAGGTTTCTTAATCTTGGCAGTAGTGGCATTTTGTACCGAGTAATTGTTGTGAAGGGCTATGCTGTGCATTGTAGGATGTTCAATGGCATCTCTGTTTTTTTTATCCAGTAGTACCCTCCCACCAGTTGTGACAACCAAAATGTCCCTGGACATTGCAAAATGTCCCCTGGGAGGCAAAATCAAAACCGTTGCTTTAAATAATTTAAGATTATCTGAAAGTGACTCAGGTTTGTACAATGCAAATGGGGATATATACTTGAACCAATCAAGGTTCTGTCAGGAAGGTAATGGATCCGGCTGGGTAGCTAACAATACCTTGTTCAAACACATTGCATGTTAAACATAAAGGCATAATGGGATCAGTATGTAATTTAAAATTTTAGTTTTCCTCCACCTTACAGTTCTTCAAAACAAATTTCTGGACAGTTCGGTGAAATTAGAAGTTAAAAAATGAGCTTATGTTGAGGGATTTATCTTACAAAGTAAAACTGAATCAGGCCCCTTTAAGTAGGAAATTATAGAAACCCAATCCAAACTGCTTATATGAAAAGTAGAATTCGCTGGCTCATGTTGATAAATCATAGCCAAATTTTATCCAGTGCTTCCCCCTGTAACAGGAGTTGTTCAAGTGTTTCTCAAATGTTAATTGATCTAATTCTCAGAATAATTCTATGAAATCTTTACTATTATTTCCAGAAGGAAATAAGTCATAGGGAAATTAAGTAATAGTAATCAGCCACTAAATGGTCATACTTTGTAAGTGCTCCTGGAGTCCTGAAGAGGAATTGATTAATTCTGACCTGGATATGAGAAGATCCCATAGAAAAGGGGCATTTTTACTTTGCTTGGAGGGAAGGGTAGAATTTTTATATTGATGACATATCATTGTATTGAAGGTGAGGAATAGAGAGGAGAAAATGTTCTCTCTCTCTCTGGGTAGTGTTCAGTTAGGGCTGGACTCTGGTAAAAATTCTCTGGATCTCCAAAGTAGAGCTCTACTTAACTTATAAGCCCCCAGCCATTTCCCCCACAGGTGCACTCACAGCTCTGTTGTGGCTAGTTCGGGATTAATTCTGACATCAGCTGCAAAGCACTTGGAGCCAGCACTCTGACTTTCAATTCTTCTTAGGAAGCTGGGCTCACTAGACTAAACTGTTTCTACCTGTCTTCCAATGGGTCTCTTGCCCTGCTCTGATTTGACTTCGATTGGAAGTAGGGTCATCACATACAGCCCACAGTTTGTGCACTGTAGAATTCCAGGGGCAGCACTCAGAGAAACCTCTTCAATGTCTGCAAGAAGCCGTGAAACTATGGTGTTATAACCCCTAATACAACCGCTGAGGCCTCCAAGCCCACATCAGTAGGAAACAGGCTGGGAAAATTTTTCTCCAAGAAGGACCTAGTCTCTACAACTGACTTCAGATGTGGCTACAGAGGACAATGAGTGTGAAAGAATCCCTCAGATAGCAGAACCAGGCTGATCAGATGGGCCGGAACACTTATCCTCTCCCAGGGCAGGGAATCTTTGTAGTTCCTACTCATTAGGATTTGACAGTTGCTATTGACCATAACTACTATGTATTTCCCATCCTTCCCTTCTCTGACCTGGAGTTTTATTGTGGCTATCATGTCTTTGCCATACCACTGCATACTGGATGTCTCAGTTTATGAGTTACTGTTCCAAAAGGAACCACATCCAAACCTGACTTAGGACTGCCTAACGCTCAGAGACCTGAGACTCCGAAATGGGTGTGGTAACTGGCTGGGGTGTTGTGCTGGTTCTCTTGAGGAGGAGTTGAATGTGTTCTTATGTATCAGAAGGGTGTATAGCAACACTTGGGCAGCCAGAGAGGTGGTTTGTAGAAAATCCTGCTCACTGGTCTCTCATATCCATTCTCTCAATCTTCCTTTTGGGAATAGAATCTCTAAATTTTAGTTGGGCACATGGTTATCAAGCTAGAAATAACATTTTTCAGCTGCACATAGGTGGGTGGGCCACAGAGCTATGTCCTGGTCAGTGGGGCGTGAAGGAGAAGATCTGTGCTCTTTGGGACATATCTTCACTCCTCTTTTTCGCCCTTTCACACAGGCTGCGGTGTGGTAGTTAATCGTTTGACTGTGTGGTTGGGAACTGCATTGAGTAAATTTTCTTTGCAGGAATTGGCAAATTTCCTTAAAGGGCGTGATAGGAAATACTTTGACTTACATGGCATGGAGTTTCTATCATAACTACTCAAATCTGCCATCATAGTTTAAAAGCAACTACAAAAAATACTTACACAATTGGCCACGGTTGTGTTCCAATAAAGTTTTATTTACAACCAGCTATAACGTCTCTATCCCGGATCTAATAGAACAATGAGACAGATGAAATCTAGGCCCCTGGATGACTTCATGGAAGAAAACCACCCTACATTTCTCTTCATCTATTAGCTCAGACTTTCATGTGGAGCATTAAGTCTTTATTCTTATTTAAGTCACTGTTATGTTGGATTTTGTTAAGGTGTTCAAACAAATATCTTTTTTCTTTTTTAAGATTTTATTTACTTATCTAATGAAGAGTTAGGGACCACAAGTAGGCAGAGAGGCAAACAGAGGGAGAGGAAGAAGCATGCTCTCCTCTGAGCAGGGAGCCTGACATGGGGCTTGATTCCAGGACCCTGGGATCATGACCCCAGGTGAAGGCTGCCACTTAACCGACTAAGCTACCCAGGTACCCTTCAAATCAGTATCTTTTTTTTTTTTTTAAATTTTATTTATTTATTTGACAGAGAGAAATCACAAGTAGATGGAGAGGCAGGCAGAGAGAGAGAGAGAGAAGCAGGCTCCCTGCTGAGCAGAGAGCCCGATGCGGGACTTGATCCCAGGACCCTGAGATCATGACCCCAGCCGAAGGCAGCGACTTAACCCACTGAGCCACCCAGGCGCCCCTCAAATCAGTATCTTAATGTACCTGTATCTTACTGTAAGAATTCCCTAAATACTTCTGATCATGATACACTGGAAGCATTGTTACTTTATTTTAGTCACAATTATTTCTACAAAAAGAAGGGATGATTGGGAAAATAACTTTCAAAATCCCATGGCAAATCTGTGATGATATGGGGAAATGCTCTCATTTCCCTTGATTCTGAAGATGTCAGAAGTGGCAACTAAAGTTTCTTTGTTTTTATTTTTAACCTGAAATCATTATGGAAGTAGTTAGGAGATGTTAAATTTGTTAATGTTAGGAGATGTTAAATAATTCTGAGCAAGTTATTTACTAGGAAAGATTTAATGAACAACATTTCATTAAATGCACGTTAGGTGGTTGCAGGCTCCTACCTGCAGTTCTGGTTAAACATAAATATCCTAAAGGCAGCATACTTGTAAAGGAAATTCCAGTATGTTGCATAACATACTCCTGTTTTACTCATCTCATTTTACTCAATTGTATGTACTATTATCTATTTCCCTAAGTACCTTTTTAAAAAATTCATGATCAATATGAAATTGCAAATAGTGCAATAATTCCTTTCATGCTGCTTACAGCCCACTGTTTTCTGAAGAGCAAGGTAATTAAGACAAAATAACTTATCATTTTGAAAGAAAATCACTAAATGAAACAGGCAATTGGAAGGAATGGTATATCATTATTTTTGAGATTTTTGAGTTTGCATTAATTGTTCATGTTAAAAAGTAGATCTTCAAAGTGCTCTTTCTCTGTTTTGCTTTATCTCTTTAGTGAAGGAATCTGTACTCTCTTTATGTTCTTTGTAGTAAATACATTCATTCATTTGCTTAATTTCACCTTCTTGGATTCACTGTTTTACAAGTACAAAGTGATGCATATATTGCCAACTTGGAGTCTTGCAGTAGTAGGTGTGGTTGTATAGCAAATGTCATGTTTCTTATTTGTGTGTTATTTTCTAAACATATTCAAGGCAGCGCCCCCTGAGACAGCTGTGACAATAATGCCCCACCATGACAACAGAGGAGCAGTGCCAAAGCTCAGCAAAACAAAATTTACTTGGCAGGGGAGAGAGAATAGAGGCTTTTCATAGCCCTTTGGAAATGCTAATAAGGTCTCAACCTTGAATCATGTTTGCTTTTTATCTGGGAAACCCTTTCCAGTTATGATACCATCTGTATAAGGAGAAGGAAGAGATTCCAAGTTCAAAGTGCATAAGCTGCAGATTTATGAGAAGGGTTAGTCCCAAATCCAGGTGTTTCCTTTTCACCTGGGAGAACAGTGCATTTGGGGACATTTTAAAGCTCACGGTCAACTTCTTTGGGTCCTTAACTTAAGACAGTCTGGAGCTTGGCAGACATCACCACCAGGGGTGGTGTTGTATTAAAGTGCATGAAATACATTTGCAATGTGTAAACAGTTGACTCAGAGCTCAGATTCTGTTCTCATGAATAGCTCTTTTAAGCTTCCCTGCCCTTTTTGTCCATGTTGCATAGTTAGGAAAAAAATATATTATTATATGTGATAGCTCAATTTAAAGACCCACACTAAACCAAATAAGCTCAGGCTTCACTTTCATACCCACCCTGCAGTATCTGGCACTAATCTTTTAAATAACTTGTCAGAGGAATATCTTTTGTGGGTGTGTTAAAAATGTTCATGCTGTTATATCCCAACAACACATGAAGGCTTGAAGCTGAGTTGTTGTGTGAAAGCTCTCCCCTCCATTTCTCTGTCTCACCCTCACTGGAATAATTAGACGGATGGTGCTTTTCTTCTGTGGTTTATCTGTGTTTTCAATGGCATAAATCCAAAGAAGAGATGGGCCATTCAGAATTCTAAAAATCAACACTTTAATATATCTGTTTGAAAATTTCTATTTCCTCTTTGCTGCTTCTAAAAAACTTAGAAACTCGAGGTGTCATATATAAAAACTGTAACTATCCTTTTCATAATTTTTAGAGCTGCTAATTTATAGCCCAAAGAATTATATAAGCTGATACTGTTTAATATAAAGACAATTAATACAGGATCATGGGAAACCCAAGTTGTATCACTACATAGCAAAGAACACCTATTTGTTATGATTTACTGTCTTAAAATTTATCTTTTCCTATAGAAGAAACAATATTATTATTAGTGGTCCCTTTGAATGCTTACTATTATTACTCTTCAGTACTCGATGTCAGAGAATATTTTCTTCTTCATTATTCTCACATATACTCTAATAATAAGAAAATCAGATGGAATAAAAACAACATAGGAATATTGTTTGTGTCTATGTAAATGAACATGGCTTAAATAAACTTGATAATTTAGTACTATGAATAATAATATAAATATACATTGAGTAGTCTCTGTAATAAAATGTTGAAAGTTCCATTTACATGGGTTTTCAAATTAAAGTGATTTAGGGACCAAAACATACTTTCACAATAAAATCATTTCTCAGTCTTTCAACAAACCAAAATATATGTGTATATTGATATACAAGTAAAAGAATGCTTATTGTAGAAAATGTGGAAAATTTTTACCTGAAATTTTATTACAGATCATTACAAATATTTTAAAATTTATCTTTCTAGTCTTTTTAAAGAAATGGACACAGGCATATATTTGGGGAATAAATTGGCTTGGAGTCCTGTCCCACTGCCATGAAGCCACCATTGCTCCATTTGCAACTCTCCACTTGTAGCTGTTGACCTGATATGATCACTCATGTCATTTGGGCAGGGGTTTAGAAGGTGGAGAAAGAGACAGAGACTTGTGACCAAAGGTAGACTAGGAATTAATACCAAGTCAGGCAAGAAAGATGGAAGTAAAGGGTGTTAATTGAGGTTGGTCAGAGGGGGTCTGAGAAGCAGAGTAGATCCTTTAATCTATTTTAATGAATGCTAATCAGCTGGTTTAGTGAAAATCTCCTCATGATATGCTAAAACACAATGGCTTATGCAAACATTTGATAAACCATTTTCAAGTGGATACAGTCTTTTTTTTTTTTTTTTTTTATTTCCAGCATAACAGTATTCATTATTTTTGCACCACACCCCGTGCTCCATGCAATCCGTGCCCTCTATAGGATACAGTCTTTTTATTAAGACATGGCCCTGGGAAGAGATAGCATGGTTGTATTCTTCCTTAGTCGTTTACAGTGTGGATGCACATGCACACACACACACACACATATAGCTGTGTGAATTAAATTAATTATTACTATTTTTTGTTTTTTGTTTTAAAGATTTCATTTATTTGTTGACAGAGAGAGAGCACAAGCAGAGGGAGCAGGAGAGGGAGAAGCAGGCTCTCCGCTGAGCAGGGAGCCCCCGTGTGGGTCTTGATCCTAGGACCCTGGGATCATAACCTGAGCCAAAGGCAGATACTTAACTAACTGAACCACCCAGGTACCCCTAAAATAAATTTTTTATTAATTAATTTGATTGGGGCACCTGGATGTCTCAGTTAGTTAAGCATCTGCCTTTGGCTCAGGTCATGATCCCAGGGTCCTGGGATTGAGCCCCACTTGGGGTTCCCTGCTCAGCCGGGAGCCTGCTTCTCCCTCCCTCTCTGTCCCCTCCCCACTCATGGGCTTGCTCTCTCTCTCTCTCTCTCACACACACACACAACTAAATAAAGAAAATCTTAAAAGAAACCATTTATTTTAGAAGTGGTAATAATATTTTGAACACAAATGTAACCCAAAGGTACTAGGCAAGAAATAATTAAAGGCATTCTAAATTGAGCCTAGCCAGATGGGTCTAAAAACTATTTTCTGGAGCTCCTGGGTGGCTCAGTCAGTTAAGCCTCTACCTTCAGCCCAGGTCATGATCTCAGGGCCTTGGGATCAAGCCCCATATCGGGCTCCCTGCTCAGTGAGGGACCTGATTCTTCTCCCACTCCCCCTGCCTGTGTTTCTTCTCTCGCTGGGTCTCTCTCTGCCAAATAAATAAATAAAATCTTAAAAAAAAAAAAAAGCTATTTTCTGCATGCATTGCTACTTTAGGAAGAATGGGGAGCTTTCTTTTAAGGGATGGAGAACCAACCCACCCAGGAAAGTTGTCTGTTGTTACCTGGGATAATCTTCCTAGTGGGAAAAATCCTTGGAAATTCTTCTTTTCCATCTAAAAACCAAAGAGTAGGCATAAGTAATTTCTCCTCTCTAATTAAAACAGAGATCAGAAGGATAAATGAAATCTTATGTGTCAGAGTTTATCACAGAGGAGATTGTCAGGGATGAACCCAGGGAGGGAGAGGTGATAATATTATGACCCTACAGATGTAATCACTGTTATCACTGATCCTGTGGTCCTCTGGCTGGGGCTTGGGTCTCTTAGTGTGGTGATTCCATATGTAGCATCAGTCTCAACTGGCATGTTCACATGTTATAAGTTTTTTGGGAGTGGGGCTTGAGATTCTATCTTTTAAACAGTTTTTCAACTCAGGCAAGTTAGGAGCTGCTGTCTTAGAGCTTTATAACTTTTAAATTGTGATTGCTGACTCTGGTCATTAGACCTAGTGAGAGTTTCTTAAAGTAATGGTCCCCAAAGTAGGATGTCAGAAGAAAATATTAGAAATACTTGTATGTTTATGCTTTAAAAATCTCATTTAAAAAATGTTGTATTTGTGGGGCACCTGGGTGGCTCAGTTGGTTAACGTCTGACTTTTGCTCTCAGCTCAGGTCTTGATCTCAGGGTGATGAGGCCCAGTGTGGAGCCTACTTTAAAAAAAGAAAAGAAAAGAAAAGAAAAGTAAAAAGAAAATAAGTTCTACCTTTTCTTTGCTTTCTTTTCTTTTCTTTTTTTTTTTTTTTAAGATTTTATTTATTTATTTGACAGAGAAAGAGAGATCACAAAGAGTAGGCAGAGGCAGGCCAGGGGGTTGGGGGGGAAGCAGGCTCCCTGCTAAGCAGAGAGCCTGATGAGGGGCTTGATTCGAAGACCCTGAGGTCATGACCTGAGCCGAAGGCAGAGGCTTAACCCACTGAGCCACCCAGGCGCCCCTACTTTTTCATGTTTGATTAAATACGTAATACATGAGTATATATTAATGCATATTATATAATTTATGAATTAATACTTGTATGGTGGGACTTCTGCTCAAAATGTTTTACTGATAAGGTTGAGTAGTGAAAAGGAAATTTGGAAACCACTGCTGTAGAAGGCTGGGAAAATTAAAACTTAGCCTTACAATGTTTGGTCTTCAGAAGCAGATATAATGGACAATACACTTCTAGAGTCACTGGTATCTTGGAAAATGACCAATCCAGACAGGATAAGGTTAAAATCCCAGGAAAAGGAGAAAATGGATAGGAATTGGGCTTCTGGCCACTGATAACTTGAGAGGCAATATGACGTAGCCAAAAGAGAATAGGCTTAGGAGTCAGCAGATCTGACCCAAACTTTGAGTTCTGCCACATCACAGCTATGTGATCCCATCTCTCAGGTGGTTTCTCCATCTGTGAGACAGGGATAGACATACTTAACTGACACAAATGCTTTGAGAATTCAGTGAGATTACATGTTTAACAGAGGTTAGCACATAGTAGGTGTACTATGAAATGATGGTTATTGTTATTAACAGCTCTAGTTGGGAATGTACCATTTATTGAGGCCCTTTAAGGTAGCAGCTGATAGTTTGGGCTCTGAAGTCAATTTGCTTGAGTTGGAATCCTGGCATTCCCACCCATTAACTGTGTTATATTGGGCCAGCTGATGACAGTAATAATAATAACAACAACAACAATAATAATAATGATACCTGTCTCCTGGGGTTATTGTGAGGAGTTATTGTTATTGTGCTGTTTTAAAGAGATTATATAGAGAGAGCATGTAGCTTGATGTCTGGCTAATAATATATGCTTAATCAATGTTAACTGTTATCATTGTCATGGTCATCACTATCATCATCATCATCCCCATCACCAGGTTTTTTTTTTAAGTGAGAAGTTATGTGATAATTAAACAAGTATAGCCATGTAGTTGCAATTCTGTAATTAATAACTAAGTAAACTGACCAATAAATCTGTAGGTATGGTTCATGTAACAGTGATTCTTAGATGGTTGTATACACTAAAATCTGTGGAGCTTATGAAGAATATAGTTGAGTCCAACTTTATTTTAAGATTTTATTTCTTTGACAGAAAGAGAGCAAAACTAGGCAGAGTGGCAGGAAGAGGCAAAGGGAGAAGCAGACTTTGCGCTGAGCAGAAAGCTTAATGCAGGGCTTGATCCCAGGACCCTGGGATCATGACCTGAGCTGAAGGCAGATGCTTAACTGACTGAGCCACCCAGGCCCTCCTGAGTCCCCTCTTTAGTTTTCCTGGATCAGAATTTTTATGATGGAGCCAGGCAGCTGTATTTTCCACAGGACATGTGAGTGATCCTGAGAACCACTGATGATAATGTTCTCTTAATAGTTTTAGTTTTCTTCAGTTACTTCAAATTTCCTCAAATCCCAAGGAAATCATTCAGGTAGTGCTAAATTAGAAATGCCTCCATGATCCACTTGACTGTCTGATTATTATTTGGTGCCTAGCAAACTGTACTCTGGATTTAGACTATTAAGCTACTGGTTTGGGGTTTTAAAATGCTTGCCTTTCATTAGGAGATAACATTTTGCTTTTTATTTTCACTAAACCACCATCTTACTTTACTGTTTGATATAAATGAAAATATTCTTAATCAGGACTGAAGGAGAATTTAAGGACTAACTAAGCCAATCTCCAAACTTTATTATACTTTACCCTATGTCTAATTAGTAGCAAAATCAGCTAAAATTCAGTTTCTTGATTTCTGGCTTTGTGGGTTTTTTTGTTACAACATGCTACTCCCAATATTTTGAGTTCCCAAGTATAATGGGTAAGCTGGCTGCAATTAGCAAGCCCAGGAGTGGGTCTTCTGCTTGGTGTTTTCATAAACTGGGAACTGCTCCATGGTTGGGTGACCACTCTCTGAGCAGGCGCCCACCAAGAGGCAGAACTGAGTGGCGAACCCCTTCCCTTCCCCGGGAGGAGTGGTGTGGGTGTGTCTGTCAAGTTTAGAAACTTGAAAGGGGGTTGTGTGGCTGAGATAAAAATGCTAGGTCACAGGCTGGGTGAACACAGAGCGTGGATGGAAACCAGGGAAATGAGTGATTGACTGCTTTTCTGTGGGGGCTCATTGAAGAATGGGGGCACAAAATTTCAGCTCCAGGGCTAGGGATCAGGGTGCCACCATTTTCATCTCCCAAAGTGGAGTTGAAAGCCTTCAGGAAACAAAAGCCACATAGAGCAGTCTGGAGCCACATGCACTGAGCCCAGCCCATTTGCAAGACCAGGTGTAATACCTCCTGGCTGAAGATATTTGAGAATCAGTGCAAGAGGCTCCTCCCCTAGAAGATCAGCAGGAACATCCGGCTTATACCAAGTTTACCAATTATACAGAACTGCAAAACTCCAGCACCAAAGGAAAATAGTATATAGAATTTGTGTTTTTTTTCTTATGATTCTATAGTCTTTTTGTTAAATTTTTTCCTTTTCAACTAATTTCTTATTTTATCAACTCTTTTTTAAAGTCTTTTTTAATTTTCATTTTTACTTTTACATTTGTTTGTATATATCATTTTTTGCTTCATTTTATTCCATTTTGTTTTTATATATATATATAAGTCTTTCTTTACAACTTTGGGATCTAGTTTTTTCTAAAAAATGGATCAAAAGACACCCAGGATCTTTTATTGTTCTGTTCTGCTCACTTGTTTGATTTTATTCTCTTTTTACCTTTTTCTCTTTTTTTTTTTTTAATATTTTATTTATTTATTTAACAGAGAGAGACACAGCAAGAGAGGGAACACAAGCAGGGAGAGTGAGGCTTCCCACTGAGCAGGGAGCCTGATGTGGGGTTCAATCCCAGAACCCTGAGATCATGGCTTGAGTTGAAGGCAGATGCTTAATGACTGAGTCACCTAGGTACCCCCCCCCCTTTATATCCTTTTTGGTTTCTGATCTCTTCTGATTTGTCTAGTGTATACTTTCCTGGAGTCATTGTTGCTGTTTTGTATTTTGTTCCTTCTTTCATCTATTCTTCTCTGGGCATAATGACAAGATGAAAGAACTCACCCCAAAAAAGAAAACAAGTAATAGTACTCACTGCCAGGGACTTAATGAATACAGATACAAGTAAGATGTTAGAACTAGAATTCAGAATAATGATTGTAAAGTTACTAGCTGGGCATGAAAAAAGCATGACTCTAGAGAATCCCTTTCTGGAGAAATAAAAGAACTAACCTCTAATCAGGTTGAAATAAAAAAGGCTATTAATGAGATGCAGTAAAAAATGGAGGCTCTAACTACTAGGGTAAAGGGGCAGAAGAGAGAGTCAATGATATAGAGGACAAACTGGTAAAGATTAAGGAAACTGAGAAAAAGAGAGATAGCTACAGGATCACAAGGGGATACTCTGAGATATAAGTGATACCATAAAGCAAAACAATATTAGAATAATTGGGGTTCCAGAGGAAGAGGAAAGAGGGAGCAGAAGGTTTATTTGAACAAATTATAGCTGAGAACTTCCCTAATCTGGGGAAAGAAACAGGCATTCATGTCCAGGAGGCATAGAAAATACCCCCATCAAAATCAGTAAAAAGAGATCAACACCTCAACATACAATAGTCAAGCTTGCATATTTCAGAGACAAAGAGAAAATCCTGAAAGTAGCTTGGGACAAGAGGTCCTTAACCTACAAAGGTAGAAATATAAGGTTGGCAGCAGACTTATCCACAGAGACCTGGCAGGTGAGAAAGGACTGGCATGATATTTTCAGTGTGCTAAATGAGAAAATATGCAGCCAAGAATACTTCATCCAGCAAGACTGTCATTCAGAATTGAAGGAGAGGTAAAGAGCTTCCAGGACAAACAGAAACTAAAAGAATTTGTGATCACTAAACCAGCCCTGGAAGAAATATTAAAGGGGATGCTTTAAGTGAAGGGAGGGCCCAAAAGTAACATAGACCAGAAAGGAACAGAGACAAGCTACAGAAAAGTGACTTTACAGGTCATACAATGGCACTGAGGTCATATCTTTTAATAATTACTCTAAATATAAATGGACTAAATGCTTCAATCAAAAGAGGGTATCAGATTAAATAAAAAAGCAATATCCCTTGATATGCTGTCTGCAAGAGACTCATTTTAGATCCAAAGACACTTCCAAATTGACAATGAGAGGATAGAAAACCATTTATCATGCTAATAGATCAAAAGAAAACTGGAGTGGCAATCCTTATATCAGACAAATTAGATTTTAAACCAAAGACTGTAATAAGAGACGAGGAAGGACACTATATCATAATTAAATAATAAATTAAACACTTCAATAATAATACAGTAATAGTAGGGGACTTTATAACACCCCACCCAGTGCAATGGACAGATCATCTAAGCAGAAGATCAACCAGGAAATAAGGGCTTTGAATGACATACCAGACCAGATGGACTTCACAGATATGTTCAGAGCATTCTGCCCTAAAGCAATAGAATACTTATTCCTCTCTAGTGCGCATGGAACATTCTCCAGAATAGATCACATTCTGGGTCACAAATCAGGTCTCAACTAGTACCCAAAGATTGGGATCATTTCCTGCCTATTTTTGGATCACAATGTTTTGAAACTAGAACTCAATCACAAGAGGAAATTTGGAGGGGCACCTGGGTGGCTCAGTGGGTTAAAGCCTCTGCCTTCAGCTCGGGTCATGATCCGAGGGTCCTGGGATCGAGCCCTGCATCGGGCTCTCTGCTCAGCAGGGAGCCTGCTTCCTCCTCTCTCTCTGCTTGCCTCTCTGACTTCTTGTGATCTCTCTGTCTCTGCCAAGTAAATAAATAAAATCTTAAAAAAAAAGAGGAAATTTGGAAATAACTCAAATAGACAGAAGCTAAAGAGTATCCTACTAAAGAATGAATGGGTCAACCAGGAAATTAAAGAAGAAATTAAAAAGTTCATGGAAACAAATGAAAATGAAAACACAACTGTTCAAAATCTTTGGGTTATACAAAGGGAGTCCTAAGAGGGAAGTATATAACAATACAAACATTTCTCAAGAAACAAGAAAGGTCTCAAATACTAAGCTAACCTTACACCAAAAGGAGCTGGAGAAAGAACAGCAAATAAAGCCTAAACCCAGCAGAAGAGAATTAATAAAGTTTAGAGTAGAAATCAATGAAATAGAAACCAAAAGAGCAGTAGAACAGATCAAATAAACTAGGAGCTGGTTCTTTGAAAGAGTTAATAAGATCAATAAATCCCTGGTCAAACTTGTCAAAAAGAAAAGAGAAAGGACCCAAATTAATAAAATAATGACTGAAAGAGGCAAGATCACAACCAACTCCAAAGAAATGCAATTATAAGAAGATATTATGAGCCACTATATACCCCCAAAATGAGGCAATCTGGAAGAAATGGATGCCTTCCTAGAAATATATCAACTTCCAAAACTGAAACAGGAAAACATAGAAAATGTGAACAGACCCATAACCAGCAAGAAAATTGAACCAGTAATAAAAAATTTCTTAAAAAACAAAAGTCCAGGGCCAGGTGGCTTTCTAGGAGAATTCTGCCAAACATTTATTTTTTAAAGATTTTATTCATTAGGGGTGCCTGGGTGGCGCAGTGGGTTAGGGCCTCTGCCTTTGACTCAGGTCATGATCCCAGGGTCCTGGGATCAAGCCCTGCATGGGGTTCTCTGCTCGGTGGGGAGCCTGCTTCCTCCTCTCTCTCTCTATCTGCCTCTCTGTCTACTTGTGATCTCTGTCTGTCAAATAAATAAATAATTTTTTTTAAGATTTAAAAATTTTATTAGAGAGAGAGAACACAAGCAAGGGAAGCTGCAGGCAGAGGGAGAAGCAGACTCCCTGCTGAGCAAGGAGTTCAATGTGAGGGATCATGACATGAGCTGACGCTTAACTGACTGAGCCACCCAGGTGTCCCATCTCCCAAATATTTAAAGAAAAATTAATACATCTTCTTCTGAAGCTGTTTCAAAAAATATAAATGGAGGGAAAACTTCCAAACTCATTTCATGAGGCCAGCATTACTTGGTCCCAAAACCAAAGACCCTGCTAAAAAGGGGACTTGTAGACCAATATCCCTTATGAACATGGATGCCAAAATTCGCACCAAGATCCTAGCCAGTAGGATCCAACAGTACATTAAAAGGACTATTCACCTTGACAAAGTAGGATTTATTCCTGGGCTACAAAGGTGGTTCAGTATCAATCAATGTGATACACTACATTAAGAAAAGAAAGGACAAGAACCATAAATGCAGAAAAGGCATTTCACAAAATACAGCATGTTCTTGATTAAAACTCTTCACAGTGTAGGGATAGAGGAAATAGACCTCAATATCATAAAAGCCGTATACGAAAAGCCCACAGCAAATATAATTCTCAATTGGGAAAAACTGAGAGTTTTTCTTCTAAGGTCAGAAACACAGCAGAGATGTTTACTCTCACCACTGTTGTTCAGCATAGTACTAGAAGTCCTAGCTTCAGTAATCAGACAACAAAAAGAAATAAAATGTATCCAAATTGGCAAAGAAGAAGTCAGACTCTCACTCTTTGTGAATGATGACATGATAGTCTTATATGGAAAACCCAAAAGACTCCACCCCCAAATTGCTAGACCTCATATAGGAATTCAGTGAAGTGACAGGATATAAAGTTCATGCACAGAAATCAGTTGCATTTCTACACACTAACAATGACACAGAAGAAAGAGAAATTAAGGAATTGACCCCATTTGTAAGTGCACCAAAACCATAGGATACCTAGGAATAAACCTAACTAAAGAGGCAAAAGACAACTAGGTGGAGTGGTAAGGTTTTATTTTTCATATTTAAAACTTTACACTTCCTAGAGCTGATTTGTGTGTGTGTGTGTGTGTGTGTTTGCACATGGATGTGCATGGTGTATTTTTTCTAAATGTAAACTACTCGTACATGTTCCTTGTGTTAAAAAGTAGATCCTTTATAGTGCATGTAGTGTTGTATCTTTGCACTGCCTTACGTTTTACATTTTAATAATTCTGAAATTGCCAACTGTCCATCAGAGCTGTGCATCAAAACCATTTTTTACATAGTTACTTAAGCCATGTGTAGAAGTTTCTATAATCTGATTGTCACTTTTGTTAGGTTATTTGCATAATACTATAAATATTTAAATTTAAATTTGGGTTCCTTATCGTTACTTAAGATAATTTCAAAAAGATTACACTTTGGGGGGCACCTTGGTGGCTCAGTCAGTTAACCATTTGCCGTCAGCTCAGGTCATGATCCTAGGGTCCTGGGATCGAGCCCCATGTTGGGCTCCCTGCTCAGTGGGGAGCCTGCTTCTCCTTCTGTGCCCTGCTTGTGCTCTCTCTCTTTCTCTGTAAAGTAAATACATCAAATCTTTAAAAAAAAAAAAAAGATTACACTTTCATGTAGCAGTGAAAAGTTACTGTGTATTTGAAGGGAATGAAAATAGATCAATAGGATATATATTTTTTTCTCAGGGAATAAAAGTTTATCGTTCTAAGATTGATTTGCTGTCCATATTTTCTTGGTTAGCAAAAATCATATGCTTTCCAGGTTCCAAAAAGGGAGCCACCCACAAATACTTTGTTTCATTTTGTCCGTGATGTGAGCAAAAGAATTATGTATCATGGGCCTGGCAATGCAATTAAAGCCAATGAAAATTGCTAAATAAAGGAAAAATTAGTATGGCAGATTCAGATATCATGACAGACGCAGGTAATAAGTATGTCAAAATTTTCTGGATAATATTCAAGGGAAGCTGTCTGACTTCCAGTCATATGCAATTCAACTAATAAAAAAAAACAAATGCAGAGTGCAGAATAAATCTGGGTATTCTTTAATTAATCTGCTTTGAAATTATTCTGTCAAACCTGAAGGTAGTAAAGAGGATCAGCAAGTAGACCAAATCAAGGTTGCTGATGCCACATATCATGTTGTCTGTAAAAAGTGATTTGGAAGTTTAGAAATAGGAAAAGTCTTTAACTTTAGTTGTAATACTGCATAATAAAGTGGAATATTATTTTATGGTAAGTATATGCTATTATTAAGTAAAACATTTTTGTATACATTCAATATATTGTTTTAGAATTTTAGAATCAAACTATTTGAGATGCAGGTATGGATCAAGACTCCTCTGCCTGCTACCTCTTGTTTTTTTCCTTGGGGAGAGCTGTTGTGTTCTACTTAAGATTCACTACATAGTCTGAGTTAGGACCAAGAGAACTACAGGAAAGGGGATGTAAGCCTTATCTTTATCTTACAACAGTGGAGAGACTATAAAAAGAACTGGGTTGGACTTGGTAAGCTGAATTTGGACTGTTAATGCCTGAGCTGTGATGTTATTTGGGAAAGGAATGTTATTTGAGTGTTATTTGTGATGTTATTTGGGAAAGGAAAATATATTGAAGTGATTATCCTTGAGACTCCCGGAGTAAGTTTATACATTTGTGAGTGGGGGGTAGTGGTTTCCATGATGACAGTGGAAAGTCTGTTGTCATTCATCTCAGGAGAGGCAGTTCCCGGGACTGGAAATAAGGCAGGACTTGGGTAAGCCTTAGACTGAAGGCAAGAGAGAGAACTCTTCTCTTAACTGGACTTTTTGGCATTTTGCTTGGGCTTTGCTACATGGACATAACCAGTACACTACTAGTGGTGGGGGTGAGTCAGAGCTTTCCACATGAAGGCAGATTGAAATCTAGGCATGGTTGTACCCTCTGGTTCCCTGAATGTTGGCTCTTTGTCCCATAGGCTCTGGGAGAAGCCATATTTTATAGCAATTGTAAATTGCTTCTCATGTAATATTGGTGTGCATATATCTCTTGGGGAGCGTTTTATTGGTGAAGATATCTGAGACCCACTTCTAAAAATTCTAATTGAGTAAGTGTGAAGTAGGGCCCTTAATCTTGTTTATAACAAATACTCCAGACAATTCTAATGCATTTAGTTCACATTTTAGGAGATAATCTTAGGCTGTCTCCAGTTTTCTACTTTCGAATCTTGGTTGAAGTCTCATTAGAAGTGGTAGTGTGCTGTGATGAAATACTGCAAGAGCCTGTTACATGCTTAAAAAGATGTGGCAAAAGGGAGGGTGATGCCTTACCCCCAGACCAAAGAAGTAGGAGTAGTGGTGATGACCAGGATGATGAAAACCATGTTTAGTAGAATGCTATCTCATGAGGGACATCATGAGAGGCCGTGGACTTAGGCTGCTAAGGAGGTGGCAAGGTTGAAGTCTGCAAGGATTTATCAGGGAGAAAAATAACAGGAAATAATTTTGGAGTCAAGGATCTACCTGGTTTAGGCTAAAGGGGCTTGAGAGCATAGAGCGGTTCCCAGAAGAAGAAAAGACCATTCTTTTCCCTCCCTACTCCACACCCAGATAATAAATAGTCAGTAAAGACCGACTTCAGTATCCTTCAAGACAGTAGGACACTGCTGCTCTTGGGAATCATTCCCATCAGCCAGGACTTCCCTGGCAGCTCCTAGTCATGCTGCTGGTCTTGGGGACTTTCTCAGGTTTTAATGTTTGGTAACCACCTCTCAGCCCTCTTCCCCAAACTCCTCAAGCAACACAGTGAGTAGAAATGTTAGTCACCTCTGAAGAGGGTATGGGGTCTCTACCAAAGTCCTGAATGGCCTCACCAGTTGGGACTCCATTTGTCTTTCAAGAAATTCCCTTTTTGAGATTATGCAAGGGTATCAGGATTGTGGAGTCCTAATCAGTGTCCTGTGTTCTCTCTCTTCTTTAGGACCACACTCAGGACCAGCTTCCCTTTCTCTCCCTTGGCTCAAGAAACATTCTTAAATTTTCCATGGGTACCCCTTCCCAGTGTTCCTCTCACGCTGCAGGTGGTTGGTAGTAGAACTTTCCCCTGGCAAGGTCCATTCTCAGGGGTCTAATGTGCTTGGCAATGGCTCGAATTAGCTCTTTCTGTGTTGCCCTAAGTACAGGACCATAGAGGCAGACTCAGGCACAGGTACTGTTGTAAGGATAGATCTAAGGGAAACTTAAGGTAGATTTACTAACTAAACTTTGAAAAGCATCCTCAGGAAACACTAATAATATCAATTTCTAGGCAAGAATAAGTGAAAAGAAGCTTTTCTACGTTAACGTCAAAGAAAGGCGGTTTTGACCTTTTGTTCTCGATAGATTGTTTGCTTGAGTTAAGAAATGTTCACATGGAATAGTTGTCATTAATATGGGTGACCTAAAGGTTAATATAGCTTAGGAAATGCTTTTCATTGTTCTGTATTGTTTGTTTCCCTTTTGTGAAATTCTGTGGCCAGGGAACTGCATAGTTCCAGTATGCGGTCCAGTAGCACATTACTAATTGCATTCTTTAAGATACAGATTTATGTTGGTTTGTTTGACCATGCCAGGAGGGAAACCAGTGTGGGGGGTTATAAAATGTCAAGGTTATAAACTTCATGGGGCTTTCAGGCAAATGAGGAATTTTTATTAATTCTTTAAATGCAAATGTCTAGTAATATCTCTACTTGTCACACCCCCTGCAGCGCTCCAGGTAGGAAAGGATTTCAGCCTGCTCAGTTAGGGGCCAAACAGAGGAGAAAAAAAAACAAAAAACAACAATAAAAAAATCCTGATTATTCAGAGTCTCTTTGTCGTCAAATAGCATAGATAAATATGAAAGAGCCCCCTTTCCCCCTGACTCTGTCCTTTAAAAAAAAGTGTATCAAACACCGAAGCAAAACAGAGGAATCACTCTCATTTTGTACCCCCTGGAAGGAAACATTTTAGAATGAAATCAGCAAGTACCTTGGCAGGCACCCAAGATATCAGGTAAATTGTTAACTATTTGACTATTCTTTTACAAGAGCAAAATTGAGTGGGATATTAAAGCAAAACCTCTTTATTTTAAACTCATGGTTCATAGTCCCATTTTAGATGCCCCTAAATAGTGCTTCCAAAGAACTTTTAAAAGTGTTCTTTTCTTTTTTTCCTTTTTGTATAATAGGAGCAAAAGTCTGATGACAAAATCAACATATATCAATCACCTTCCTATTCTGGTCAAGGGCATACGGGGTTGTGTGAAAAAGGTCCTAAGTCTGTCTTCTTGTGATCAAGTCAGCATGGAATGAACTTTTTATACTTTACCATATTGTCAGTAGCCAAATATTATTCCTGCCCTGGATTTTTGTTTATAATCACAGTAGAGGTTTAAAGAAAGTTAAAAGAAGAGATTGCTTTATACCAGTAGTTTTCAATCTGTGGACTCAGGATTCCTGAGAAACTGGAGAATTAGAGACAGGGTTCTCTCTAATTGGCATATGAAACGCCGTTACGTGTAGATCAATAAATATCAAGTCTTACATATATATGCGCTTTATGAGGTAAAGCACCACATGGGTTTTTATTCATTTTTGGTCCGTCAGTGCCTTCCTCAGTGCCTAGGACACATTAGGCATTCTGTAAATAAATAAATGAATAAAGGAAATAATGAATATTATTTTTCTAATATATGTGAGTGCTGTTATAATAAATAAAATGTCAATTTATTTAACAAGCACTACTAAATTAATATTTTATCATCACAGTTTCTCGTTTTTCTATTATGGTAAACTATAAACAACATAAAATTTACCATTTGAATGATTTTTAAATGGACAGTTCTGTAGCATTAGTCATCATGATTTCTTAACCGATACTGTGGACATAAATACTACCTTGGGGTCCCAACTAAACTTCACAGTGATCTTCATAGTCCTACAAAGATTGGAAACCACTTATGTTCAGTTTTTCTGACAGGAAGTTCTCTCTTCTTGATAATATTCAGTGTCCTATATTTCACCTCTTCAAAGAGTTTCATGATTAGTTTGATAAAAGCATTAAAGGGGTGCCTGGGTGACTCAGTCTGTTAAGCATCTGCCTTCAGCTTGGGTCATGAATCCAGGGTCCTGGGATCGAGCCTCACATTGGTCTCTCTGCTCAGTGGGGAGATTGCTTCTCCCTCTGCTCTTCCTCCTGTGTGTGTTCTCTTTCTCTCTGTCAGATAAATAAATAAAATTTTTTTAAAAAAGCATTAAAAAATGTTCTTGCTTAAGTACAGAGATGAAATCTGTCTTCTTGTATTTTTCCATTGGTGTTCATGATTCTAGTTTGAAGAAACAGACTCAATACATTATGCCTTCTTCCAAGGTACAGCCCTTATCAGTTACCAGCTTTCCAGGTTTTTTTTTTTTTTTTCCTTTTAAAACACCTTCTAGAATCTTGGTCACATCTAACCAAAATTCCTCCTACTGAGCTCTGAAATTGAAGGATTAAAAACTGTGCTGCTCTCTATCAATTCTAGGCCTTAACAAATATGAATAGCTATAAAAAGCATTTGCAGGTTGAATGGATTGAGCTTGTCTTTTCCACACCTCAAAGACCAAGCCCACTGGAACAGCTCAGCCTTGTGCTTATGTTGGAAAGGCCTGATCCAAGACAGAGCCGCCTTCACTCCTCCTGTCAGTACTGATGAAGCAATACTGGGCTACCCTCCTCCTCTCCCCACTTCCCTCCAATCAGCTCAGCACATAGGAGACTTGAAGCTTTCCCTCACAGTCTTACATGTGCCAACTTTTAAAGATTTGTTTATTTTAGAGAGAGAGAGAGCACACATGCATGTGCTTGTGGCGGGGGGAGGGTGTGCTCAGAGAGAGAAAATCCTTAAGCAGACTCTCCACTGAGCATGGCAGCTGATGTTGGGCTCCATCCCGTGACCCATGAGATCATGACCTGAGCCTAAACCAAGAATTGGATATTCAACTGACTGAGACACCCAACTTTCATTTCATTTGTGCCAACTTTCATTTTTTTTATTTCTTTAAAGATTTATTTATTTGAGAGAGAGAGAAAGAGAGAGAGTGAGAAGCGGTTGGGGGGGGCCTGGAGGGTCAGAGGGAGAAAGAGAATCTCTAGCAGACTCCCACCTGAGCGCAGAGTCTGATGCAGGGCTGTACTTGGGGCTCAACCCCAATACCCTGAGATCATGACCTGAGCCAAAATCAAGAGCTGGATGCTCAACTGACTGAACCACCCAGGCGCCCCACATGTGCCAACTTTTGAAGACATCTTTGAGCATCAATCTATCACTATAATTTCTTTTCCTTCATGTCTTCCCTTCTGTTTTCCTTTTCATTAGATATTTGGGATACTTCAAAGAAAAACAAAGGCAAAACAAAAATGTTCTTTCTTTCTCCTATTTTCTTCTCCTTTCTCTCTTTTCTCTCCACCATCCTGCCATGTGTCCCATAGACTGCTGATTTCCTTTTGTGGTTTGTTTGCCAACAATAACATCTTTCTGAATTATCCATCTTAATTAAAAATGAATGTCAGTGTTAAACCAGACTCCTGGCCTCATATTTTGATGAAGAATTATTATACTCAGAACACAGTGGACCTAGTGCTAGGTCACACTCTAATGAATGCCCAAGGAAGGTTGATTATTGAGTGAAAGACAAAATGACAAAACAAGTTAGTTGGGGTTGCCAGTCCATACTTGGCTGTTTCTTGTGTTTCCCTGATTACCAGAGCCAGAATTAGCAATGAGTGGGAGACCATGCTTTCTTTTTCCAGCTCCCACCCCATGTTGACTCACATGGACATTTCAAAAGAATCCCCAAGTTCAAAATAATTTGTAATGAATACAAACACTTCATTTATAATTTTGGCCTTTTATTAAGGTCTATAAAGGAATGTTGTATTTGATGGTTAAATAATGTGTATGGGAACCAAAATCTAAATTTAAGTTTTGACTTGCTTCCAGAAGTCAGTTCTTGGTTGAGAACTTGAATGTTTATCTCTTTGGTAGTTACTTCTGCAAGTGATCCTCTGACAAAACCTACTCACACCATGATACAGAATCAACAGGGGCTAGGTTTATCTTGCTTTCCCCCCTCTTATTTAAAAAAATCTCTTCTGCTCACTCAGAATTTATCAGTATCTGTTTAATTCTTTTGGGTATTGTTCTAATGAATTACCTGAAAGAATTGATGAAAGCCAACTAGTTCTAGTTAGGACACCACAGTTGAATTTATCTCAACTGAGCCAATCGGGCCATCAGTTTTAAGGGCAGTATAGGCTCTTATAGTAATAACTGATCTGTCCCCTTTTACTAGGACAAATACTTTTGTAATTGCTTACAAACAAGGAAGAATTTCTGATTGCTCTTTAACAGAAAACAGGAAATTCTGTTGGTCATTATCCCATGATGATCATCTAAATATGCATCTGATGATACGTCCCAGAGAATTCTAGGACTGGAAGAAAGCTATTAGATCTTATGGTCTATTTCCCAACAGTCCTTTATGTCCATCGTAAAGAGTCTAAGGCCAGATCCTTATCATATTACGTTGTATTTTCTCTACAAGAGTTGATATTGTTAACTTCCTCTCTTGGAAGCAGAAACATTCCCCTTATTCCGCTCTGAAAGCACTTGGGAGTGTCTGTAGTGTAATATGTAGGTTTGTTGTCCTCTGCCTGTGGAAAGGACATTGCTAACCTATCATTAATACCCTTCAAATGACAATTTCTTCCAAAACAAAAGTCATGGGAGAAACAAAATGAGGAACTGTCACAGATAAAATGGGACTTGAGACACATATCACCCAAGTGCAATCTATGGGCTTGGTTTCAATCCTGATTTGAGCAAAACAACTGTAAAAAGATATTTTTGAGGGGCGCCTGGGTAGCTCAGTGGGTTTAAGCCTCTGCCTTTGGCCCAGGTCATGATCCCAAGGTCCTGGGATGGATCCCCACATCGGCTCTTTGCTCAGCAGGAAGCCTGCTTCCTCCTCTCTCTGCCTGCCTCTCTGCCTACTTGTGATCTCTATCTAATAAATAAATAAAATCTTTTTTTTTTTTTTTTAAAAAGGTATTTTTGAGACAGCTGAAAAATTTGACCATGGACTGCATAGTAGATGATATTAAGAAATAATTGTTAGTTTTGTTAGATATGTTCATTGTATTGGGTTGTGTTAAAAAATTCTTTTTTTCCCCAAGATTTTAAAAATTTATTCATGAGAGACAGAGGGAGAGAGAGAGAGAGGCAGAGGCAGAGGAAGAACCAGGCTCCCCAAGGAGCAGAGTACCCAATGTGGGACTCCATCCCAGGACCCTGGGATCATAACCCAAGCCAAAGGCAGATGCTTAACCATCTGAGCCAGCCAGGTGCCCCCCCCAAATTCTTTTCTATTAGGGATGCAAACTGAAGTATTTATGGTAGAAATGATAATATATTTGGGATTTGCTCTAAAATATTCCAGAAAAAATAAGATGACATAAGATTGGATAAATGTTTATTATTAGAACTGTATTAGAACTCTCTATAGAGCACTTGCTTTAATTTTGTATATCTTTGAAAATTTCCAAAAATATAAAGGTTTTTTCTAAAGAGAAAGAGAACATCCTTTATTTTCCCCCCTATTAATTTGTTATTTTTATTATTGTAGAAGCAGAGAAGAAATATTATCCAGCCCAGGTCTTGCCTTTATTATTTTGAATAAAGATAAAATCATTCAATAATTAATCACTAAATTAAATACAATGGTTGTTTATTTTTATTTTTTAGTGCTAATAAAATAAATAATATTTCAGGTGCTTTATACATATTTAATTAATAACTATAGAGCAGGTTCTATTATTCTCCTTTTGCATTTGGGGAAACTGAGTTTCCAAGAGATTATATAACTAGTACAAAGTTAATAGAATGATCTGGAAATGGAGCCTGAGGTCTGGACACAGATCTGTCTAATTGCAAAGCCCATGTTCTTTGCACTATTGTCCTACCACCCATTCTGCCTGTAGTTGGGGCCTTGCTGCCTCGAGACATCCAAGTCAACTGACTAATTATCAGTAGAACTCTTAAAACAGAAACCAATATGTCACCGTGCTGCAAACCTCCCAAGGACTTCCCATCTCACATAGAGTAAAACCCAAAATGTTTATACACCCCAAAGGGCCTTCAGTAGTTGTCTCCCTCCTTGCCATCCATTCTACCTCATCACTTTTAACTCTACCCTTTGTTTACTCTGTCGCAACCACAACGGCATGTTCAGTGCTTTTCTGGAAGGGTACAGAGCATCCTGCTTAGTCCCTTTACTTGGGGGCCTTCACTCTGCCTGAAATCACCTTCCCCCAGATAGGACGTGGCTCACTTTCTTCTCCCTTCCTTCGTTTCCTGCGGTCTTTGCTCAAATGTCTTCTTATCAGAGAACGCTTCCCTGACCATCTAATGGATGAGCCACCGCCACTGAAGTTTTCTCTTTTCCTCTTATCCTTCTTTCTCCTCACAGGGCTTATCACTACCTGACATTCTGTACGTATTTGTTTGTTTCCCTTCAGTAGAATGCATATCAGTGAAGAAGAGGGATTATGTCTGTTTATTCACTGCTCTATCTCTAGCACCTAGACCAGTGCCTGACATAGAGTAGTTGCTCAATTATTTGTTGAATCACTAAATGACTCTCAGCCTCATCAGCTCAGTGATCTGAGTCACCGGGTCACATACATCATGCCCAGGCTGGGCGACCAACTGGGATCACTGACACAGATGGGATCACTGTCACTGATGGGATCACTGACAAAACCAGTGGCCCCTGTCATGTCCTGCATTCTGATGTGAACATTGTAGAAAGATTAGCATTGGCAGATCCATCATTTCCTAGCTACCTATGAGCAAATTTCTTAACTCTTTTTAGTTTTAGTTTCCTTATATGTAAAATGAGATAATAATTATTAGACAATTACATGATTATTAGATACTTATATAGAATACTATACAATTTGTCTAGTTCAAATCTTCTTTTTATGGTAAATCAGAAGTTCCTCCTTAAGCTCTAAAAACGTTTTCTGCTTTCATAATTCCAGACATCTGATCAGGCAGCCAAGAGCTCTGAAAGGCTTTTGGCTGGAAACTGAGGATTTATTAAAGCCAATGTGCTCTCCCTCTTGTTTGAGCATGTAGATGACATGGAATAACCCTTCTGATTTATTGAATTTGTTTTTCCAGCGTCGTTTAGGCTGCCACATGATCACTTCCCAGTTTGATAAGAATCACTTCATAATGGGGATTAGATGGTACAGAAATGACAGTGGTCTCTGGTAGATCTATCACATTCTTTTTTTTTTTTTAAACCAAGAACCTCCAGCATGCCAACTTTGCACAAAGACTTATTGTTGTTTTAATTTTCCAGGACTTAATAAATTAGCCATTGTTATGAGATAACCTGGCTGGTAAAAAAAATATTTCTTTAAATGAAGCGAAAGTAGGGATACATTGATAAAAAAAAATTTTAATACCATGTAGCCTTTTTTTTTTTTAAAAAACTTTGAGTGGAAAGTGGTAGAACCACAGGAATGTACATTAACAAAAACAATAAGCTAATTAAATAACACACAAATGTTGTATTGTCTGGGTACTAATGCTTGAAGGTCATGTCTGACTTAATAACAGTGAAGGGAATCTACTAAGGGAGGATTATTTGACAGGAATCATTCCTTTCTACAAGTTATGTGTAGGTTAAGATAATCAACCATTCTTTTTCTTTTCCATATGGGTAGGGCTATAAAGAAGAGAATCCTCTGCATTATACATTTCTAGCTTATTATTTGGTGTTGTTTAGCTCACAGGATCTTGGGAAGAAAAGAGAAGAAGCAAGAAGAGAGGAGAGGACTGTGCTCATGGGGCAGTAAGCTGGGGGTTAGTGTTCTAGTTAGTTAGCTATGGGGAAGGAGACTGAGCTTTGGGCAGGCTGTTGGGGTTTAATACCTAACAGAGCAGGAAGCAATGGAGCACTGAGCCTGTGGCACTTCCCCCGCCATCTCTATACAAACAGCAACAGTCCAAAAGCACAAAGGTAGGTCTGACACCTGGAGCTGGGTTTCCTGGTGACTGTCTCTGTCTTGGCAATGGGCTGTGTTTACAGTCTAAGCAACAGAGAGGAGCTAATGAAGCAAAGGAGGGACGCACAAAATAATGACATAACATAAAGGTACTGTCTACTCAGCTTGTGGAGGGTTTAGGAAGGATGGAGAAGTTAGCCTACTGCATTTGCTTCGGTTCATCTGTGGCCCAGGCTCGCTCCATTCCAGAGTCTACAGTTACCCAGTGTTGCTTCTTAATTACTGGAGGGCTGTCAGGGCTGCGAAAATCATGTGATATAATCAATAAGCTTTCAGGGAAACCTGTTGGGATTAATGATAATAGCTGGGTACCAAGATCTCCTTGGTATTGGGCATAAAGACGGTGCTCAATAGATATTTGAAGCAACTTAATGCTGACATAGGCTCAAGTCATGGACCCTGTTTCTTTACCAATGTAACCCATGGTGTTATAGGTCTATGTTGGAAAAGCTAAGAGATATTCAGGGCTGGTTTTCTCATTTGTGTGTTCCTGTTTCATGAGGGTATAATAATACAGACAGGTGGAAGTCATGAGGAAAAGCCAAGAACAAATTTTAAGACACAAGGCTAAAAAAAGGTCAGTGGGCCCACATCCTGTCTCAGAGACCCAAATGACAGAGTCAGGTGTCAGCTCTGAGTGTGACTGTGCTGTGTTCCTTTAAGCTAGCTTCTCTAAGATGATATTTTAGGGCCTTATGCAAGTTAAATTTAAAAAGATTGTTTGGAAAAGCTATGAGATACAATCTATGTAAGCAATATTGGATCCTTAGTGGAGTAAATGCAATGGGTCACTTTTGACAAAGGTAGTGCAGAGCCACTCTAAGAAGTGTAACTCCTGAGGCAACAAAGGACACCAGTTTATAAGACTTTTGCCACTAGAGGGTTGTATGGATGAAGGGAATAGCATGGAACCTCAGCCTTGTACTCCTCTCTGGTCCCTATCAGACAAGAGTGATTCAGTCTAGGTATCACAAGCTCTGAAGTCGGTCACATAATGAAACAGTCTGAGAACAGAGACCAATTAAAGCTGCTTCTGAAGATGCCTGATGTAATGTGAGAACAAGGCAGCTCTGAGTTCTGTCATCAGGTGGGCAGCACTGTTACTCTTTGCCATATTGCCAGAGCAAAGACTGAAGGAAGAGGCAGAGATCACAAATGGATTCTGTGGCCAGGAGATGCAGCTAGAACCCAGGAGTGATGCAAGCTGAGAGAGTTCATGTGTCGCTGCCAATTTCCCGGTGAGCGCTATGGCCAAATGAAGTACTGTTGTGGTCAGGGAAACACATTTTTACTAAATGGTAGTGACCGAGAAGAGGTAGCAATGTCTAATTGTTGTAAATCAGAGTTAAAGCAGAATATTTGTTTCCACCTTTTGTGATTTGAACACTGAGGTCATTACTTCCTAATTTCCAGTTTTATGACTTTCTCCATTTCCTGCTAGCATCAGTCAGCTAAAGAATATTTGGCTGGTAGACAACAGGAAAATACCATGCATAGCAGTTGAAGATGTATGTGTGAGGGAAAAATATCATGGCCCTATAAAATTAACAAGAAGAATCCTGGCATATATCCAATAACGACTTCTCATTTTTAAACCATAGCTCATTCCAAGTAATTCTTGCGTTCTAAAAAGAACACCTGTTCATCTTTCTGTAGATCTGTTGGAAGTCCAGGCATGAGAATGTAGAAAAAAATTTCCAAGCCAAATTACTATGTAATACGTAATATTTCACGGTGTGAGACATTTGTTGATGTATTTGCCTTTTAGGCTTCTTGGAAAATGATGCATATTGAGCCACATAGTAGACAAAGTGGTTGCCTTTTAGGACCATTGCTTGCTCACACCCTATCCCTACCTCATTCTACTGCTAAGAGTCACTAAGGGGCCAAATGGGACTTCAAGTAGAAAGAGCATTCGCACAGGGTAGATATCCCTCAAAGATCAAGGCTGATATGAGGAGGACTAGGGAAGGAATAGAGCCTGTGCTAGTAAGTTGGAGGCCACCACCATGTTCGGAACTCCTTGAACTTCTGGTATGCTCTGGCAGAATGGACAGGGATGGACTGGGGGAAGGAGAGCAGCAGGGACTGGGGGGAACAGGACTGAAGAGCAGCAGCCTGGAATTGTGAACAAGCCAGGCTGTGGTTTCAGGCTGCCATCGAAGTCCACCGGCAGAGGAGTTCTCTACGTGGACACAAAAGGAAAGATGATACTTGTAAATGAGTGAGCGCTAGATGGAAGGTGGAGGCGGGGGGTCAGGACCAGATTTTGATTAGAAAGTTCTCGTAAGTCAACTAAGGTCAGCCAGGTCAGGGAGAAGCAGGCAAAAAGGATTTTAATAGTAACAAGCATTAGGAACTTGATTTAAGGAACCTCCATCTCTCTCAGAGGTCAGGATCTGGGCAAGAGGTCTGAGTAACAGATCTGCTTCTTTGCCACCAGTCTCCCCTCTCTCAAATCCACCTCCTACTGCATTTAGATCCCAAACGTGGTGTGCATTACTCCTCTGCTCAAAAAAGCTTTGAATGACTCCCTGTTGTTTAAAGACCAAGTTCCACCTCCCTGGGCAAGTATCGAAGAATTTCAACGATCTCGCCTTAACCTCATTATCACTCACCTTCCTAATCCCACCATTCCTGACAGAGTGGTACATTTTTGTTTTCGTTCAAATGTAATTTGCTTTCCTGCTGCCGGAGAACCCAGGATGAGACAGCAGGATCTTGCCCTCATCTGTCCTGGTGTCCTGTTATAGAACATTGATTAGTGGACCATGTTGTCAGCTACCATAGCCCTCTCTCTGTTCACATCCTATATGATGTCTCAGTAACATCTGACCATCTCCTTGAAACACTGTTCTCTCTTCTCTCATGTTCTCCTAATTATTCTCCAACTGCACTTGTTCCTCCTAAATTTTTGCTGTTCTAGGTGCAAGTTTCTACCCTCTAACAATGTCTCTCTAACTCTCCCACACTCTGGCCCGTGCTAATGACCATTTGGTTCTGTTTTTATGAGTTTGAGTTTGGCTTTTTTAGATTCTACAAATAAGTGTGATCATACAGTGTTTGTGTTTCTCTGACTTACTAAGCACAATGCCCTCAAGTTCATCCATGTCATCACAAATGGCAGGATGTTCTTCTTCCTCATGGCTGAATAATGTTCCAGTGTGTGTATATATGTTCAGCACATCTTTGTTATCTATTGATGGACACTTACGTTGTTTCCCTATCTTGACTATTGTGAATAATGCTGCAGTGAACAGGAGAGCACAGATATCTCTTTGATAGCTGTTTTAATTTCCTAGGACTTTCCCAGCACCTTGCATGTTTCCTCTCCCTCATTTGAGCTTCTGCCATTGCCTATCTGGTCTGCTGGTCCCAGGAGGATGAGGCATACAGAGTATAGTCATTCCCTTAGCCCTACAGATAGAAGAGGAGATGTCTCGATTGAACCCCCAGCCAATCTGCAGATGTGAGCAAAAATAAATTATTGTTGGGGCATCTGGGTAGTCCAGTTGGCTAAGCATCTGACTCTTGATCTCAGCTCAGGTTTGATCTCAGGGTTGTGAGTTCAAGCCTCATGTTGCTCTCCATGCTGGTTATAGAGCCTATGTAAAAAAAAAAACAAACAAAATTATTGTTGCTTTTTGCCAGTGAATGGTAGTAATGGTTATGTAGCAGTAGCAAATCAACATATCATCTATTTGCCTATGATTTCCAAATATAAATATTCAGCCTTTCCTCTCTCTTCTGTGCTCTGTGCTTGTGTAACCAACTGACTACTTGGCATCTCTACTTGATGTTTAATAGGTATCTCAAACCAAAAGAAATCCAAGATGGGACTCTATAGCCATCCCTAAACTTGCCTTTTCCTATCTCAGACTATACCATCACCCTTCTATGACTAGGAGTAATTTTTTTTTTAAAGATTTTATTTATTTATTTGACGGAAAGAGATCACAAGTAGACAGAGAGGCAGGCAGAGAGAGAAAGGGGGAAGCAGGCTCTCCGCGGAGCAGAGAGCCCGATGCGGGGCTCGATCCCAGGACCCTGAGATCATGACCCGAGCCGAAGGCAGAGGCTTTAACCCACTGAGCCACCCAGGCACCCCTAGGAGTAATTTTTGATTCTCCATTCTTTTGCTTTCCACATCGAACCCACTGTCAAGCCCTGCACGATTTCCTACAGAATTTTGCGTGTAAATTCGGCCAGTTTTCTCATCTTCATCAATATACCATCTCTTGTCTAGAGAAGTTCAGTAAACTTTTGGTTGGTCTTTCTGCCTTCACTTTTCTCCTTTCTTCTACCCATTCCTCACATTATCATTCAGAGTGATATTTTAAAAGAGTAAATCAGACCCTTCCACCCCCCTCTAATTTCTGTTCATCAGTACTTAGAATAAAATCCAAACTCCTGAAGTTTCTCATGTTTTGGCCCCTGCCTCCTTCTTCAGATCTCACTTTATACCACTCTCTGGTCTCACAGCTTTTCTTTTTTGCACTCCAAACTGTCCACGTATTCTGACATAGGGGACATGGTATTGGCTGTTTCCTTTAATAAGAATGCTCTCGGGGGGCCTGGGCTGCTCAGCCAGTTAAGTGTCTGCCTTTGGCTCAGGTCATGATCCCAGGGTCCTGGGATTGAGCCCCATGTCAGGCTCCCTGCTCAGTGGGGAGCCTGCTTCTCCCTCTCTGATCTCAAATAAATAAATAAAATCTAAAAAATCTAAAAAAAAAAGAATGCTCTTGCCCATCTATTTATATGGCTGCTGCCTCCTCACCATATAGTTCTATCAGCTTAAACATTACCTCCTCAGAGAGGCCTTCCCTGACCACTTTGTTTTAGGGGGCCCCTCACCCTTACCACCCTGTCTGCTGGGTGGAATACACACTGTGCTCTGTTGCCCTAACCTCCGCAGTAGAGGCTCTGCTGCCCCAGCTGCTGTGAGTGCTGTTGGCAGACAGTCTTCAGCTGTCAGCCCTTTTAGGGATTGCTTCAGTGGCAGAGAACAAGACCAACACCCCTTCTCAGGGTGGCTCACACCCTGTGGGGGTATAATGGTCAGGACAACTGTGAAGGATCATTCCACTTCAGCATTCCCTAAAGGATGGGTTGAGGCTGTGGTTGGGCCTGCGTTGCCACCAACTTCTCTCTGCCCACTTCTAGTTCCTTCTCCTCTTTCCCACAGGTGCTGATTTTAAGGACACTCCTTTCTTCACTGGGTTTAAAATGATTTGGCGTGGCACAGTTGTTGGGCACCTGCCTTTGACTCAGGTCGTGGTCCCAGGGTCTCGGGACTGAGTCCCACATTGGGCTCTCTGCTCAGCAGGAAGCCTGCTTCTTCCTCTCCCATTCCCCCTGCTTGTGTTCCCTCTCTGGCTGTGTCTCTCTCTGTCAAATAAATAAAGTCTTAAGAAAAAATTATTTGTAATTATTTTCCCAAATCATTGATAGGTTGATTGTTTCTCCTATTAGAATGTAAATTACAAGCTCCCAGAGACCTGGCTTCTTCACTGTTATATCCCCAGTGTCTTGAAGCTGGGAACATAATCATCATCATAATAACAACTGTCTAGTATTTACTATATGCCAGGTGCGTATATAATACATTATTTCCCCAATTGACCTCTCTTTGCTGGTGTTTGAATTGTACTAGTCTTTCCCCTCTTCCATCCTGCAAATATTGGAAGGAGGGATGTGCCTTCTCTATTGAAGGAAATACATACTGAATCTGTAGCCCTGTGAAGAAATGATTTCTCTTGCAGAGTATAATATTATTTCTGCAGTGTTATCAAGGTCAGTGTTATTGACTCCCGGTAACAGTAGCCAGATTGTAGCAGTTGAAGTTCCTCAGGGACACTTCTTAATGATGGGAGAAAATTTTTTTCCTTTGCCTTAAGAATAATTGGAGCAACTTCTTTTGTTTTTCTGCTGATTTTTCTTCCTTACCTTGTAGAGGAAGGAAAAGGCAAAGAAGAGTTAGGCGGTAAGTGAGGAGTAAGATATCTTCTAAGCAGAATCATAGGGACATTTGGATGGCTCAGATGGTTAAATGTATGCCTTCGGCTCAGGTCATGATCTCAGGGTCCTGGGATGGAACCCCACATCGAGTTCCCTGCTCAGTAGGAAGTCTGCTTTCCCTTTTGCCTCTGCCTCTCTCCTCTGCTCATGTACTCTCTCTCTCTTAAATGAATAAATAAAATCTTTTTTAAAAATTAAAATTAAAAAATTAATTTAATTAAAAATTTTAAAATTAATTTAATTAAAATTTAAATTTTTTTAAAAAAATTAATTTAATTAAAATTAAAAAATTAAAAAAAATAGGTGAGAATGAAATTTGCAGGGGAGATTCAAACAGGAGTGATCTGGGGGAATCAATTGAGCCTGGAAAAAGACACAAGAGCATTTGGGTTTTTGGACCTTGGAAGGAGTGAAGACTTCTCCAGTAACAGTTGTATGTCATCATGGATGTTGGATTTCCAAACCTTAAGGTTTTGCAGAATTTCCAGGTCACAAATAATGGGCTCAGTACTCTGGAATAGCAATGCTTTATGCTGAGAATCTTCAAACTTCTGAAATCTGTCGCTGCCTGAGGATTTTCAAAGCCTGAGGATAATTTTACCAAATCCCAGATTGACCTCCTATAGAAGCAGTTTGTGGTTCATTATTTAAAAAAAAAAAAAAAAAAAAGGCAGGGAGAGAATCTGTAGGCCTTGGTCTAGTAAATGTACAAAGCACATAAGGATGGCCCTGGAGTTTCGACATGAGTGGAGGGACTTGAATTCTTTTACAACTGGAATGTACAGGAACTTCCCAACAGCTTGAAAGAATGCCTAGAATTTCTTTTTCTATCACGGTGACTGTTATTTCTCACAGAAGCAAGTGAATCTTCCCGAACTGCCCTGGTTCCTGTAGATGAGTCCCCAGCAGGCTTTTGGGGAGCAAAGCTGGCCAGTGCACCATGGCTTGGGCCCTTGGGGATCCCTGTGTTTCTCACGCAAGGTGTTAGAGCTGTTGTAAATGTTTAAAGCCAGCGGGAAAATTAAGGAGCATGGCCCAGAGCAGGACCTTGTCAGCTCCATAATGGGCGGTGGGCAGAAGAATTCTTCTACTTTCCTCCAGCCGCTTAGTGTAACTCAGAAAAAAAAAAAAAAAATGCCTGCTTTGTGGTCATTATCCAATTATAACAGCTTTTCACTTGGAAGAATTTAGTCATTTTTTGCTTTCAGTTCATCTGGGGGAAAGCAACATTCAATACAATCAGGATGGGGGGGGGTCTATGGCATTGAATTTTCCCTCAGTGATGGAGAATGAGTATTTCTCGTCAATCAGGGTGGTGAGTGCTTGATAAATAAGGCCGAGAATGTGTATAGAGATGAGGGATTATTATGCCTCACTTCTGGGGGTGTCCCCCACTAGAATGTGAGCTCTATGAGAGGAAGGAATTTGTTTTATTCACTGCTATATCCCCAGGGCCCAGAACGGTGTGTACTGCATAGAAAGGTCATGAGAAATACCAGAATTATTTATTTATTTGTTTGTTTGTTTTTAAAGATTTTTGTTTATTTCTTTGAGAGAGAGAAAATGAGAGAGAGAACATGACGGGGGGAGGATTAGAGGGAGAAACAGACTCCTTGCTCAGCAGGGAGCCCAATGCAGGATTTGATCCTGGAACCTTGAGATCATGAACTGAGCTGGAGGCAGTTGCTTAACAAACTGAGCCACCCAGGCGCCCCAAGAAATACATAAATTTAATTACTAAATTAATAAATGAAGATCTAGAGTCCAACAAATGATGCTGGGAGAGAAACTGAGAACTTTAAAAACTGTTATGCTGTTGAAGGGGCGCGGGATTTGGAATAGACATCTGGTTTGAGTACTTGTCTCTGCTAGTTACTGGCCCTGGGCAAGTTACTTTACTCTTCTTAAGGTCATATTCCGCATCTGTAAAATGAAATAATAACACCGACTTCAAAATGTTGTTCTGAGGATTAATTGAGATGAAGATTGTGATGGTATAGGGCACTCTGAAAATGTTGGTTCTCTCCCTATCCTTCCATAAATCATATTGCTCCAGTAAGGAATTTATATAACAATCTGCCTACTCAATGGGTGAATAACACAGGCATGTTTCTACTTATTGTTATAAAAACAGATTATAAGGAACTCTTCATGTGGTAGGGTATTTACTTTCTCGTTCTTTCTTTCTTTCTTTTTTTTACACATGAACTATTTTATTTTCTGTTTAAAAAAGGAAAACACATTTCAGAAAGATATTTAATTGGAACCCTAAAAAATCAGCTATGGACAATAGGAGGCTTTAACCATCACTTCTCAAATAGCTTTTACCTAATCCTACTAGATGACATTTGGGGGCAAGTGAAAACTTGGGGCAGTGTTTTCTAAACTTAGTTCTTTTTCTTGAGACATTGGTGAAACCTGTGCAATTTTGGAGGTTGCTTATTAAGTGTTTTTGTAGATACTACATTAAAAAATGTATTCATTGTGTTTTTGCTTCAAACTGCTTAGTATAACATTTATCAAAGGCAGAGCACATGCTGATAAAAATATCCAGTTGTGCATTCTCAAATGTTATAAAAAGCTCTCTAGGTTGCTGAAGGTCACTGCTGGGCAAGTCTCCATGCATAAGAGGTCAGAGTGCTACGTAATGTGAGTGTTTTTGAGTTTAAGAAATTCTGTGTGCTGTGATGCAAGTTGTGTACATTTCCTTGATTTTTTCTCTCCATACCTATTAAGGATAGGATAATCTTGGCTTTTATTTCCTGTTTACAGGAATGGGAATGAAAAATGTGAAGTCTTTGTGGTTTATTATTTTATTTGTGGCTTGATTCCTCATTTCTGAGAGAGGGTAAGTTAGGCGGTCCCCCATGTTTCCTTTCCCAATGTCACTGCTTATTTACCTTTCTCCTTACTTCTTAAACCTCTGCCTGGGGTACAATCGAGTGTGTCAACAGGACTGGCACTGCCTAAATGGAAATTAGGAAGCTGCCTAAGCAGCCTGATTTATGAGGCATTGAAAGGCACATCTGACCAAAAATAACTCTTCCACCCGCCTGCCATCAGTGCCTGAAATTCCCATGATAAGAATCTCCCATTAAAAATTTTCTGCAGACACGCATGGTTTATTTGGGTCAATAAAGCATTGTGTTAGAGAGAAAGAGGGAAGTGGGAAAATGAGAAAGTATCTCATTAGAATGATTCCATCTTCTGAATCTCTCAGTCTCTTGGTCAAGGGTAGCATCTTGACAAATCAGTATACTGTTTAAGGCTGGAGGGAAATTGGGAATTAGAATCTTGTGTAGGATCTTCTTGTATACTCTGAGCATTATGAAGCCGTGGGCCCTGGGGAGGAAATTCCCCAAAGCTGATTGAGGAGCTAAGGTAGCAAAGACACGTTTCGATGTTTCACAGTTGTGTTTAAGACCAGGTTAGGAAGTAGGGCACATAATAGCTGGAGGCATCTCCTTTCAGTTTCCCCTTTCTACCATCTTAGTTCTTGGGTAACCATAATAAGACTAATGATTCCCTTATTCATAAAATAACATTGTGATGAAGGCCAAGTAGATTTATGACCAGAGGGAGTTACATTTGTAGAACTAGAACCAATGATTAATTCTCTGACTTTGTTGAGACTATTCTGTAAAAGTGTTGAGAGCAGTGTTTCTGGTACTTATTAAATTGTCCATCCCTCGTCCCCAACCAGACCTTCTGAAACAGATGTTCTGAGGTAGGGGCCTGGGACTCTACTTTCTAACAAACATGTCTGCTGCTTTTTATGAACATTATTTGAGAATCACCAGTTGAGAGGCATTAGTAAATCATAGAGGTGGACAATTCAAGTTCACATGCTAGCTTTGCTGCTTATTTCATGACCTTGGACAAGCTGTTTAATCCTCTAGTTCTCAGTGTCCCCATAATGATAATAGTGGCTCTGCAAGGTTATTGAGTGAGGTCTGAGGAGATAAGTGAAGTTTAGCACAACACCTGACACCTAATAAGGGCAAAAATGGTAGTCATTATTATGAGTATGTGTATTGAAAAAGACCCCTAGGCAGTGCTTACTGACATTAAATATTTTGTGGACTATTTACTTTGTAAAAGATAAACTTAAAATTCTGTTTCAATGTGTGATAAAAGTAGTTCATTTCCTAATTTCCTAATTGTAATTACCTAAGGTTTCTCTGTTGCTTTATCATCTTTTGCTTTTCGGTCTCCTCAAACATAACTAACCGCAAGAGACGTCGATGGAAAAATTTTGTAATAAATATTCAGAACTATCTCGCATAAATCATGGTATCTAGCAATGGAAGAATTGGTTAACGTAGTATGTTCTACTTTGAAATATTTTGCATACTGTTACTAGAACAGACTCCCTGGTTCCTGTCCCAGGTGTTGCTTCCCTTTATTCTTACATATTTAAAAATATATTTTTAAGAAGATCTTATTTTTAAGGAATCTCTACACCCAATTTAGGACTTGAACCCACAACCCCAAGATCAAGTGTCCTACGCTCCACCAGCTAAGCCAGTCTCATGCCCCTATTCTCTCAGATCTTTATCCCTCGTGTCCCACCCTTTGCTCTCTCCTTAGTTGACAAGCGTGCCTACTTTCTCTATTTTTTTCTGTTTCCTCATCTCTCTTTGGTGTAGATTCTTCTCATTCATCTTTTAAGGAGAATTTCCCCACACAGCAAAAGTCAGAGCTGAGAGAATTGACTTGGAACGGTATTGATTTTCACAGCAGCTTGCTCAGCATTGGTATGGATAAGTGCACAAGCAGACCCTATGCCTAAATAGATCTCAGAATGCCAGACCAAGAGGAGAACAGCAAAGGTAAAAATATGGACTCTTACTAGTTCATCTTGGTATAAACTATAGGAAGCAGTATGTCGTAATGGCAATGTAAAAATGAGGAAGTCAGAAGAAAATTACGTAATTGCGGAATAGATTAACGGGATACATTACAAGCTTGAGTATGGAGAAGCAGAGCTGGGAAAGATGCTGACTCGCAGTGTTCTCCCTTCTACTACAATCTCAAAGAAACAGTTAATGAGGAAAATGGTGCAGTTGGTATCACCTCCCACGAATTCCTTTCTAAAGGCCAGAATCCCTTTTTAGTGGTGGAGATACGAACTCTGGACAGTAGAATTCTTGGGTTCAAATCCAGGCTCCACAATTACCAGCTGAGTGTCCTTGGACAATTTAGTTAGTCTCCCCATGCCTCAGTTTCCTTATTTGGGAAAAAGAAATCACAATAGCACACATTTCGGAGGCGCTTAGGAGGATCAAGTGAGAATAACACACAGAAAGCACTTAGAAAAATACCTACCTTGAAGTAAACTCTCAATGATCAATTGCTATTGGTGTTATGATCCATGATATTTTTTAGGTGCTAAGCTTGAAATTCTTGGTGGTATCCTGACAGGGAAAAAGGTGTCTGTGGAATTTCTGGGCAGACCAGTTTGCTCATCCTTTGAGAATTTGCCTGGTGGTTGTTTTTCTGTCTTAGAAGCAAGGTTCCCTGCCTGGCTGCTGTTTACCCCTTTATTCAGTTAAGTGCACTATGATTTGATCATTTCTAGTAAATCTTGGGATATTTTTGGATTTATAAGTTAATTCATTGCTAATCTATTAATGTGACTATATATTAAAAAAACCAGAGATGTATTCAGCATGTATGAAAACCTTCCCTTAACAGAACATGCATCTCAGTTCTGGAAATATCTATTTGGTCCAGTGCATCTTTCTTTCTCATGACATTCTACTTTTTTTGTTATTTAGCATGTGTGAATTGACTAATAGTAAATCCGGGAATTTGTCATTTAAAATATTGTAGGTCTCAAACATAGCCAGTAATGCTCAGAAAAGTAGAGAAATGTTTAAATCTCTGTGGCAAAAGTGTAGGAAAGCAAAGTAAAGGGCATCATTTTTCAAGAAGTATTCTCAGACAAATCATTCTCTGAGAGACTTAAAATAACATCAGTCATGCAAGGCACTCCCCTTTATTTCTATCCCATTTTTATCGTATCAATCTCCCTTGCAAAATTGAAGAGGTTGTTCATAAATATTTTCCTTCCAAACTGTGGGAAGTAAGTCATGAGTAACTTTGGCTCTTTGATATTAGGTTAGGGAACTGCTTATCATTGAAACAATGAACACAAAAGCAATTCAGTCCTGGGGCCTCTGACAAAACTCCTCAATACCCAGGCAGTGCTCACGCTCCTTGTTCTCAGGCATCCCAGGGGAGTGGCCACAGGACAGCCCCCACAAGGAATTTTCAAGAACCCCTTTCCCACCCTTCAGAGCTGATAAGTCTCTGATCCTTTAGAAAAGGATTTGTTCTGCAAGAACCCAGAGTATCCCGAAGAACTATGTTTACCCATAATGAGCCTTGCTCTCTGTTTAGTATAGCCAGAAGGACACTGCTTTTTGGACTTGTGGTCACATCCCTACAGATTTGACCTCATTTGGTGGACACTATTAAAAGATTATCCTATTATTGAGAATTTCCATTACATCACATACTAAATATTAGTAGAATTCCTCTATGGGGAAAGTGATGTAATAAGAGGGCGTAGACTTAGTTGACCTTAAGCAAATTATACGGATAGGTATGTGGACATTATGCAACTGATCTGCTGACTAATAAAGCCCACTGGTACTGGGAAAAATGCTCTGGGGGCAGAGACTTTCCTAGTAGCTCTTGAAGGAGGTGAAGCCATAGATGGAAATTTTCTTTGACTCTGTTGCCTTGGTACTGTGATGGTTATTTTGAAAGACGCCAAGGAAGAGAAAGTGTGGCAGAAAAATGAAATAATGGAATGGGAATCAGACCTTGAGGTGGCTTGCTCACACTTCAGTGGGTGAGGAACTCAGGGCTTCTTTTCTTTTTCTACTTTGGAAGCCAAATGACGCTCATAAGGAATTAAAACTGCATTTGAAGGGTTGCAGGTGATTTAAGAATAAGATATTAAGAAACAGTTATAACAATTTTTTTTTTTTAATGATGCCAGAAAAGGTGTTGAAAGAGCACCTAAGGACAAAGATTCCAGTTAAAAAGGAATGGGAAGACATATAAGGACCCAATAATTTGGCAAACTTGTTAAAATTAAACTTTTAGTTATAACTTTGCTTGGGCAGACTTTACAAATTAATTAAATTTTAATTGTTAAAAAAACAAATTACATGTGTAATATATGGACAATGAAAAATAAAAAATGAAAATCTCCCTCCCTTTTTCCCTTCTAGGGGTAACTACTACTGTGATTTGTCTGTCTTTCAGGGCTTACAGATCACTGTTTATATTATTAGTGCATTTTGGATAGGTGTTATTACTATATGTATTGTCTGCAATTTTTTAAACTTAATATATTCTGTACATTTTTCTATTCCTAAAAATTAGACAGTGTATTCTTTTTAATGGGCAGTCCTTATTTTAAATAAATTGAAATGGGAAACAAAGCTCCTTGGCAATTCTGCAACTTAAGAAAATCCTATATTTGATGTATTTAAAATACTTTTCTTGATGTGATATAATTATCAAAATGTTTGATAAGTTGCTTATAAATGATATCCTGCTAGATGGCATTCTACCTACCAGTATGAGATAGGAAAAGATAAGGTATGCTACAGGTTATAAAAGCAGATTTCACAAGACTATGTATAGTATAATTCCAGTTCTGTAGAAGGTTTGTACATGCACGGAAAGCAGTCTAGCAGCCTAGGCACTACAATGCTAACAGCTGTCATCACAGGATGGTTTTTTTCCCCTGATACAGTTTTCTGCATTTCCTTTTCTTCCTTCCTTCCTTCCTTCCTTCTTTCTTTTCTTTTTTCTTTTCTTTTCCTTTTCCTTTCCTTTCCTCTATTTCTCTTTCTTTCTTTCTTTCTTTCTTTCTTTCTTTCTTTCATCTTTCTTCTTTCTTTCTTCTTCTTTCAAGATTGGGTGGGCAGAGGGAGAGGGAGAGACTCTCAAGCAGAGTCCCAACTATGTGGGGCTTGATCTCACCACCCTGAGATCATGACCTGGCCGAAACCAAGAGTCAGATGTCTAAACAACTGTGCACCCAGGTGCCTGGTTTTCTGTATTTTCAATGATGAACTTCCCATTGCTTTTTAAAAAGTAAATGTAGTATTAAAATGCACTGCATCTGATAAAAGTTAATGTCCAAAATCTACAGAAACTAATCCCGTCTGAATTAGCTTTCACTCTATTGCCACATCCCAGAGTAAAAGAGCAGAAATACCAGGCCCTTCATTGATTTTATTAATTTGAGGATTTAGGTGTGAGTTCCCTCATTAAGACAAAGTAATCTTTAGCAGAGTTGATCAGGAAATGAGACAAAAATCAGGAAATCATATTCCTTTATTACATATATGAAATATAAAAAAATTAACAGAGCAATATATATATATATTTTTTGCAAGTCCACAGGACCTCAGGAAAAAAAATATGTTCTGTATGTGAAGTTAATCTTATGGCACTGTGGCTTAGTTTTGCATATTCAAGTACAGAAGAAACTGTATGTATTGTGGTTGTGCACAGGTACAGAAGATGGCTAATAAGGAAAACTGTTATTTGGTGAACTATCACATACATTGTGTCAAAAAAATGAGTAAATACAATGGCCATATACTGTTAATAAAGATAAGGAGGAAGCTGTTTCAACATTTAGGTTTAAATACTAAACACAAAAATAAACACAAATTCTGTGTCTATAATAATTTTTGCCATGTATACACGTGCATTGCAAATAAATGAGTTTTAAAAATGTAAAGTCCATTTCCTCTTCATGCAAGCATATTGCTACACTTAGATTTCTTCTTCCTCTTATTTTAAAGTCTCATCTTGTTTTTTAAAAAATTTTTCATCACGGCTGGTATCTGTGGAGTCTAACCTATAGCTGAGACTTCATACGCAAACATGTTCTCCTTTTAGGTTTTTTCCAAGTGTTCAGAGCTATAACATACAACTTCCTTTTGTCCACACATAGTGGCAGTGTTTCTGTTTCAGTAGGTTTTCTTACTCGCCCTCTATTTTTCTTTCTGTCCAACATGATCTTCAAACTTTCTCAACACAAGTGGTAGGTAGTAAAGTGCTTTATACAAGGAAATACTATATACATGTGGGGAGGTTCCATTTAACACTCCGCAGACCAAAGTTCACACACATCACACAAAAGGCTCTTTTTTAAGAAAAACCTTTTTTTTTGATAGTAGGGTTGGGGAGTCCTTAAAACATCCTTGATTACTTTAAGTAGCACAAATATAAGTAACATATCTGAAGCTGGAAGGAATCCTTGTTAGATGTACTGCTTTTAGTGGATTACTGCTAAATATCATACTGCTATTAAAAATACCCTTAATAGTTACGAATTACAGAATCAGTCCCATAAGAGGCAGGTATCAATAGAGGATTTTTCATTTGTCTTTATGAAGCAAACTGTATTTAAATCTGGCCCCCCAAGAGACAGGTTAGACTAGGCCCATGCATTGGAATATTTCTATATATTTTGGCACTTTAAAAATTCCAGTTTTGTTTTTGAGGTCTCCTTTCCATTAAGTTTGTGTTTCATATGTAGAGAAGTGCCATTATGTGCGCTATACCAGCTCTATACCTTTGTTGCTACTTGCACTCTCTTTTTAAAATATCCATGACTTTTCTTCCAAGAGATGGCTTCCAGTGCTGGACAAAACTTTTCATATTCACGACTAGTTTGCCTGTTCTTACATCTTCATGTCCTGCCACAAGGTACTCCAAACCTAAAAGAGAACAAAGTTAGGGGCCATATAGTATCATAATTTATGGAAGGGGAGAGATGTGACTTCGGTGGCTTTATATGCACTGAAATAGGATCACAGGGAGTGACAGCTGGCTCTTGATAAACTTTTACAGTGTGATAAGTGGCTTACATGTATTATTTCATTTATTTATTTATTAAAAAGATTTATTTATTTATTTGACAGATCACAAGTAGGCAGAGAGGCAGGCAGAGAGAGAGAGAGGAAAGCAGGCTCCCTGCCAAGCACAGAGCCCAAGGCGGGGCTCTATCCCAGGACCCTGGGATCATGACCTGAGCCGAAGGCAGAGGCTTTAACCCACTGAGCCACCCAGGTGCACCTGTATTATTTCATTTAATCTTGAAAATAACCCTATGAAGTAGGTATTACTGTTTTCTTGTTTCACAAATAGGGAAACTAAGGCTCGGCAAGATTCAAAACTTATTCAGTGTCTACAAGTGAATAGTAGCACTCTGACATAAGCTCAGGTTTGTCGAACTGTAGAATTTTTACTCTCTACTGTTACCACTCTCTATGGTAAAGAAGTGAGGATTCTATGGTACTTAGCATACTGCTATAAAGTGGTATTTTCTTGGAAACTCACCATGTGTCGAAGTGCATATTAAGGAGGATTTTATAAAAGTGAAACAACCATTTGGGAAAACATATTGGAAGAAAGTTATGAATAATGCAAAGTAACACATACATCCTATAGAAAGTCAATGAGTTTGTGGAATATGGGATGTTTGTTTGTCATATTAAAAAAAAAAATGAAACTTCACCAGATCTTTGTAATTCAAAATTCATTTTAAGCTTCAAATAAAAATTTTTGGCTAATGTACAGAATAATCAAAGGACAGTTTCATTACTTATTAATCTCCTTCAGTTGGTGTTTGTTATAATATCAATATTGGTATTTTGAAACAATTTTCTTCAATGTTATAGGATAAGCAAATAAGTAATTATGTTTATAAAAGAAAACTTTCCAAGATAAAGAGACATAAACTTTAAAACTTAAGAGAAAATAATAGATGTTAAAAAAAAAAAAAATTAAACTGAAAGTATTAGTTTAAACTCATGGCTTTATATGTATATATATAAATTACTATATATTAATAAAATAAAAATAAAACATATATATACACACACACACATATATATATATATATATATATTTGTTGTTGTTGTTGTTCACCCACTGAAATGACCTGGAAAAAAGGCATCCCAATACCAATAAACACCTATAATAGACATATTGTGGTCTCTAATTAAACAGAGCTCACTAAAAACAAAACAAAACAGAACAAGGCTTCTTGCAGAAATGCTACTGCAGGTCTAGGACAGGAAGATACAAGGTAGCATGGGGCATCTTACTGTGTTAAAAATCAAGGAAGCTCTCAAAGATTAATGGGGATCATTGTAAAAGGGCAAGGGGGCTAGCAAGAAACTTGCTAAAGCTGTGATAATTTGAGCACCCAGGAACATAATGATTGTATCTATCGAAATATACCGAATCAACAAAAATCCGTAATTCCAAAATGATACTTGAAAAAGCTTAATTCAGAGAAAAACTAGTTTGTCATCTTTTGAAACAACTGTTAAAATCATCCCTTACTTTGAAAGGTAAGCATTTTGGGAATTATAAGGAAAGAATTTAGCTTTTATCTTGCCTTTACAATAGAAAACATATTGAACGGTAACCTATAGCCCAGCTTGAAAAAGAAAGTCCCCTTACAGAAGAATGTCAGCTAGTGAATGAGGAGAATCAGGAAAACATTGTTTCTCAAGCTCTAATGAAATTACTGATTTAGGAAGGATTACCTGTTGGTGGTAACATCATTAAATCAATGGCCACTGGGAAACCGGATGTTTGTATCATGACCAAGTAACACCACACTTGTTATTTTTTAGTCTCAAAAGGAAAAAACGAAACTGCCCAATGGAGGGATCATACTGTCATCACTCTAACCCCAGGGTCAAGTTTAGCAACGCTGATGGTGGATTATCCAGGTCCTATGCGTCTTCTGATATGATTTAACATGAAGTACCTACCCAGCAGTATCTCTAATGGATTCTAGTCAAAATGTTTATCTTGAATCTGTCAAGATTTTCCTTAGAGATTACAAGAAACATAGGAGGTAGAGGGACAAGCTAAATGACACCATGAGGAACTAACCAGACAAATATAGAAGGTAAAATAATCTACAGAACACTTGGCCTGGATTCTTCAACACTAACATTTCTTCAACAACAATTAAGAAAGGAACTGTGCTTGAATAAAAGAGACTTAAGAGACTTAAAAACCAGATATAATGTGTGATGCTGGATTAAACACTGACAAGGACAAACCAGTTCTAAAGGACATTTGAGACCAGCTAGGAAATTGGAATATGGTCTGAGTATTAGGATATATGAAAATAAACTATAATTGAAGGCAACGATCACTAACTAAATAAAGTAGGCTGCAGAATGGAGCATACTATCATTTTATTTTGGTTAAAAAGTACAATATATACATGCACAGAGAAAGGCCTTGAAGGATTTGCACTAAGCTATTAACAGAGAGAAGCCCTGGAGGTAAGAAATATGAAGTTTTAAATTTTCCTCTAAATTTTTATAATGTACATGTGTATAGCTTCTATAGTGAGAGGGTTTTTAAGAGTATTATTAAAAGAAATAGCTATAATGGTGTTTTCAAAAAAAAAAAAAAAAGGAAAATAATGGTAGAGATTTTAATTAACACTGGAGAGCACAAATGTAAGATGGACCATAAGGTATTTAAATTATTTGAAGAGTAATCTTAGCATCTGCATGAAAAAGAATCCCAATGTTTAATTAATAGACTAATTAAATATAATGATCTTGATATTGTTTGTAGCATACAAAGTAATAAAATCCTCATATAAAAATACAACAAATAATTTTTAGGAAACTTCATTGTTAAGTTTAGTATTTTAAATGAATTTACTTTGAAACTATAAAAAGAACACATCCTATAGGTGTTTGCCACTAATTTAAAGTGTGAATATATATTGAACTAATAGAAATGATACTGTGTGAATCCACTAATTAGGGAGCAGCATGATGCCAAAAATTAGCATGGGAAACAATGTTATCTGTTGTATCACTTACTAGCATTTACTTTTTACTTTCCTATTTTTTTGCTTTCGACATCTACTTTACTACCTGTTTAAGGGCACAAAGTTTGTTTCCATAGGAAAGGGAAATGTAATAGTTTAGTGCTAGTCTTGATATTCTAAATTGATTGATGAATGAGTAAATGTATGTATGAATGTAGGAATGAATGAATTTCCAGGGTTGCCAATTAGATTGTTCCTGTTCAAAAAGTAGCAGAGGAAGCTAGTTGGCATGTAAGGTTTCCGAATTTTCTTATCAGCTTTCTTTGGCCTTAGCTATTGAACTTGTAAAAATGGGAAAACAAAGTGAAATGAAAGAGTGTCTGGTTTTGCTTTGGCAGGTTCCCGTCTTTTCTTCAAAGTGAGTAAACATGTTTTTAAGGATTCTTTGAATAATTGCACTTATGTTTTCAATTGTGATGAACTCAGTTGATTCTTTGACTATAGCAGAAATATAGTTCACATCCTGGAGGGTGGCTCAGATGCTCAAAGCTTTTTCGTTTTTTTTCACTATCTTACTAAAAACTGGGCAGATTATTTTTTCTTTTTTCAAGATAGTAGATAGTGCTTATAAGAAGAGCCTCTACACACAGATTATTGGGAAATAGAACTTAAATTAAGGAATCTTCATTTCTTATGTTCAAAATCTAAGATTCTGATTACTTCATTTGTTCTTCAGAAACATATTTATTATTTAAAACATGGTTTCCTTTTCCTTATTAAAATTCAAATGAATTTTAAAAATATTAAAATGGTATAAAAGGATGTAAGAGATTAGTCAACAGTCAAAAATCCAAGAGTTTTATATTTTAGGTTGTTTAGGTTGGGGGGGATATTTCATTGATAGTTTCGTTTTTTTTTTCTTTGTCACTCAGTTATCTCTTTCAGTTATTAATCAAAGACCACAGTGACTTCTTATGAACATAACTGGGATTCCCTGGACTTTTATTTAAAAGGAATTAGATACAAAACATAAATTATGCACCTGTATTAGCAATGCAATTAAGACACAAATGGCAACTACATGAAGTGGGAAATATGGAGGATTTTTAAAAATATAGTTTTTTAAAGACTTTATTTGTCAGAGAGAGAGAGGGAAAGAGAGAAAGAAAATGCAAGCACAAGCAGAAGAAGGAGGCGGAGGGAGAAGCAGGCTCTCCACTGAGCAGGGAGCTCCACAGGGGGGTCAGTCTCTGGACTCCAGGATCATAGGCAGATGCTTAATGGACTAAGCCACTCAGGTGTCCCCCAAATATGCTTGTTTTAATAGAACTTATTATCTGGGTACTATGTTATTATTTAGGTACTAGTGGTAAGTCCTAGAGATGCTATGATCAAATATCTAAATCCCATCCTCAAATTTAATGAAGGAGACAGAAATAAGCAGCTTATGACACAGTATGAAAGTTTACTTCTAGAGTGTGAAGGTTAAGAATCGCACACTAACTCACTGGCTCTTCCACTATAATTACATTTAAAGATGCAAATTCCCTTAATTTCAAGATTCTCTAAGATTCTACAGTGGTTTGTTGCTGTTGTTGTTTTAATTTCTGCTGTTTCTAATTTGAAGCCAGCATGATCGTTTAATGAAAAACAAAATGATGAGAATTTGAGAGTTGTTTTCTATCCAGGAGACACAGATGCTTCTCATGAAATTGTAAAAAATGAATTCAATATTATTTGCACAGATGGAATTTTGCATTTGAATTTCCCCTGGGAGCAAGTTCTACCCAGGGCACCATAATAGGACCTTGCTTTCAGGTGAAGTGTTAAATTTACGAAAGTGTTTTCTATGCTACTGGCACCTGGAACCAAGAGACTTCTCTTTTAGGACAGAAAATACTATACTGCTGGATTTTAAAATATTTTATTTTCATAGAACATGTGGAAGAGAATAATTTTTTGATGTCAGTTCAAAAAATTCCATTTGGATTTTGCCCAGAATTCAGATGGTGAAAAGGAGAGATAGTTTTGGTGAGTTTATTTCAGTTGTGGTTTAGCGAATGTTAAGACAAGGAGCAAATCAGCAGAGACAAAGTATTTATCAAGCTAGAAGAGTCTAATGCTTACCAGGATTGAGGATTGGACAAGTGCAACCTCTGTTAGTCCATGATTCCGGATATAATGTTCGTTTTCCTCGTAAAATTTTCAATTTGGTAGATTTTAAAACTTTTTTTATCTTCACATTGACCTCAGCATGAGATCCTTTATCGTGAGCTGATAAAATCTTTATTTTTAAAACTGTAACAACATAATTCATAACATCAAAATGCATAGAATTTCATATTGCTTTTTGAACTTGGAATGACTTAACATCTCAGAGTATAATGGAAAAGTTAATTAATGATGATGAAAATTTGCTTTAAAAATCATTAAGCTCAATTTGACGAGCACTGAGTAATATGTAGAATTGTTGAATCACTGTATTATACAACAGAAACTAATATAAAACTGTATGTTAACTATACTGGGATTTTTAAAAACCTCAAAAAATCATTAGGAAAAAAATCATTAGGCTCACTAACTTTTCCATTGGTTTCACCTTATTTATCTACATTAACTATACTCTTCCTTCTTAGACATTTTCAATTGCTGTTTCCCATATCATTATGCTAAGAGATTATCAGCCATTTGCCTACTTCAAACATAGTCCTAGACACATTTAGCTATCAAATCTAAATAGAAAGAAGATGTATAGGAAGTAGAATGTTTTATATTTAGATTCTGACTATATTTTACTCTGTGGTAAAGTTACACCAAAGAACAAACAAAATGTTACTACAGAATATATTTTATATATTCTAAAGAGATTAAATAATTAAATATTGATTATTTAATCTCCTTCCCTGGATGTAAAATGCAAGATGACTGGGGTTACGGTGGCTGTCTTTCCACATGACGGCAGAGCTTCAGTATTCTCTATAACTCACAATTCTATTATGCTCTGCTCTTCCATCTGTGAATTGGATGTGGCTGGGGATTAAGGAGTGGAATAATTTGGGGTGGAGAAGAAAGTACACCTAAGGAACACTGGTTGTAGTGTTCTATATAGTCAGAAGAGTTTTTACGTTCTCAACTATATCTTGATGGAAAATTCTGTGTATTGAGGGAACCCTATACTGGTTGGTCCCAATTCCTGAGAATAAGTTTGTCAGATAATAGCTTTTTTTAATAGAATCACCAAATTTTAGACTTTTAATGGATCTTAAAAGTTCATCTAGTCTTGTTTTATGTTTGAGGGAGCAAGTTTTAAGAAATTAATTGAACTTCCCAAATTTGCATGACCAGTCAGTTAGAGGTAGAATTTGGACTGGAATCCCAATAAGATATACAAATAAATGAAGGGTATATAGCATAGTGCCCCACTCATGGCTAATGCTCAATGAATGTTCACTATTGTTTTTCTACTAGATTATATACTCAAAGAGAACTGGGACCTCATCTACTCACTATTATAGCATTTAATAACTATTTGCCAAAGGAATAAACAAATGAATCAGTTTTTTTCCCCCCATTAGTAGAATGGGGAGGGAGAAACCATTTTTTTCCAAGTCTGTAGGTATATTGCATCTAATAAGAACAAGGTATTTAATTACATTATTAAGAGTGTCCAAGTTTTCTTTCTTTTTTTTTTTTTAAATAAAGATTGGGCTCTCTGCTCAGCAGGGAGGCTGCTTCCTCCTCTCTCTCTGCCTGTCCATTGTAGGGCTCAATTTCAGGACCCTGAGATCATGACCGGAGCTGAAGGCAGAGTCTTAACCCACTGAGCCACACAGGCATCCTGAGTGTTTTCTTAAGCAGAAAAGAATACAGTTGTATTAAAAGATGCCAGTGCAGTTGTTTGTAAATTTAGAGAGCTACTAAATATATGTAATATTCAAAACCAGTTGATATTTCCATTAACCTGACTACATTTGAACTAAATTGTTATTTTTTTTTTTTTGCTTTTGATAGCAAATACCATTTTCTCTGAACTAACTTTTCTTTATTGAGCACTATACATTTCAAAAATTTTCTTCTATTATTTAGCCAAGTTGTCAGGTGAAAGGAGGGAAATATGTAATTTTAGATAAGATTTATGAGGTTTTTAACATTTACTTTTTTATCTTTTATGAGATTAAATACAATGTTATCAAGAACCTAAACACTTGGTTTCAGAAATCGTGACTTAAAATTTTCTCTTCATTGAAATGTGTCTTTCAGGCAGTATGAATTATGGAACAATAAAAAGCCTTAGATACTAGTCAGGAATATGTTGGCAAGATAAGGCATCTAATTTGCTTTAATAGTAAACATAAAGCCATTTAGAATTTGAAGATAGTAACAGTCTTTACTTAGGGCAATGACATTTTCCTTTATCTATATTTTCCTGGTATTTGAAAGGTACAGGAGTCTAGAATATACAGAGAGGGCCGGGAAGAGGCTTGGATAGGCAGCTAAGCTCAGTGCTTCCCAAATATATATCCTCTTTCTTCCCCCTACCAGTTACTGAGGATATAGTGGGTGCTAGATATTATCCTGTCTGCTTTTCAAAAATCCCATTTTATGGGACAGGTGGCATCATCCCTATTTTACAGATGAAGAAGTCTGGAGAGGTTAAGTTACCCATGCAATAGACCAGAAATCAAACCCATACAGGTCTGAATCCAAAAATCGAGCTCTTAATCACTGTGAAATAGTGTTTGAACTGATTTTTCTTAGTATTACTACATGATAACTGGCACAGATTACTACTCAAAACTGGTATTACTACATAAAACTGGCACAGGAATCATTTTAGTGGCCAGAGACTTCCCTTTTAGATTATAACACAAAAAGCATCCACAAGAAAAGATTATGGATCATGGTTTTTCACTTTTTGTTACTTGCCTCTTTTGCTTATAGTAAGATGGGCTTGCCTTTGCTCAACCAGCTTCCTGCCCTCACCAGAACAATCAACACCATCTTTATTAAGTATTATTACATAAGACTAATGCTTTAATATATTGAGAATGCCATAGACTAAGCTTCCCCATTCCTAAAAATACTCTTTGTACCTGGTTTGAATAGATTCTTAGAAGCATTCAAGGACTTCAGACTCACCATATGAATATTTCATCCCACAGAATGCCTTGGAGTTTCCTAACACCTGTTCTTTACATTCACATTTACCTACAGAAAATAAATGAAAAATGGTGTTAGTTATTTAGAAATGAAGAAGAGAAAAAAAAAAACCCAGCAAGTACACCCAGGTATCATAACTCATTTTTTAAACGGAAGTATAATTAACATACAGTGTTATCTTAGTTTTCGGTATCAGGTTGTAGAACTCTTTAAGGCTTGAGTGATTCATCCAACATAATCCATAAATACTAAGAAACCATAAAAAGTCATTCAAACAAAGTAGAGTCACTTTCTAAATTGAATTAGTTACCAACAATAAGGTATTGACTTAAGAAAAATAGAAGTAGGAATAAGGGTATATTTTAATGCTTATAATTGATGTCATGACAGATATAGTCCAGTATTAAGATTTCATGCTAATGGAAAAGAACAACTGAATAGATAAACTGTCTTTTTACAATTAATGTTCACCACAGCAAAAGTCAAATATAAAGTCCTTTGAAAGTAATGCCATCCAACTTAAAAGTATTTATTGAGCACCTATTATGTGCAGGACATGATTTTATATACTTCAGAATATATAAAGATGAACAATAAACAATTCTTGTCTGAAGGCTTATAATTCAGCAAGAAGAATAAAGCAAGTGTACACACAGTGATAAGTGTTCTAGGACGGGTTCGATATGCTTGGGTGGGAGGGTCACATCTTGGGAAGATGGGAAAAGGCTACATGGCCGAAGAAGGTTTTGAAATGGACTCTGAAGAATAGGTAGGGTGCTTTCTCCCAACAGTTTAAATAATGCATGACAGTTATTTTGTGTCAGACATTTGCCAGGCCCTGTGGAAGACTTTCAAAATACGTTTGACAGAGTCTATATATGGCATTCTCATTGATTTATCTGCTTCCTCTCTAAACTGTGATCCTTGATGATGACAGTTATGACTTATTTATCTTTATATTCCTAGAACCCAGAAGGGGTAGAATTTCCCTTCTTACTTACTTAACAATTCAATATAATTTTATCATCCCTCTCCTTCTGCCCTCATGCATTGCATTTTGTAGGCATCGAGTGGCATGGAAGTTGGTAACACTTACTAAGGAGCAGTTACTGTGTGCCAGGCACTATTTTAAGTGTCTTATATTTATTTACTCATCTAAGATTCTAACAGGTAGAGATTTGACAAGAATGTAGAGATAAAAGAGTGAGGAAATAAATGAAAGAGAGAAGAGCTGAGTGTGTTCATGGAAAAGTCAGTGGTTCTGTTTTCCCTAGATACAGATTGAATTGTGGATAGTAGTAGGTACCATGGAGGACCTTGATTAATAGGCAGTTAAGGCCTGAACTTAATTTGTTAGAGAAAGAGGATTTTTTTTAAAATTTGAGTATAGTTCACACACAATGTTACATTAGTTTCAGGTGATTCAGCAAGTTATATGTTATACTGTGTCTCCACAAGTGTAGCTATCATCTGTCACCACGCAGTGCTGTTACAATACCATTGACTATATTCCCTATGCTATGCCTTTATTCCCATGACTTACTAATTTCATAAATGGAAGCCTGTATTTCCCACTCCCCTTCACCCATTTTGCCCATTGATAAAGGGGAATTTTCAAAGCTTATCAGATTGAAGAAATTACATGAAATAAGACATATACTGTATCAATAGTACTGAAATGGAGAGAAAATAGAAGTAGGGACTAGTTAGAAGCTGATGAAACTGATGACAGCAACAGTAACTGAATTGAGCGCCTGAATTCCTATATTCTAGGAATATAAAGATAAATAAGTCATAACTGTCATCATGGCCACAAGCCATAAATTATATAAGGAACGTTACGATCTTGTTTAATATTTATAATAATCTAATGAGATAGACATTATTAACAAATGAAAAAATAAACAGAGATGTTAATTAGTTTGTCCAAGGCAACATAACTAACAAGTAGAAGAGCCAGATTTTTGGCCTGGGTTTGGGAGAATCTGAAGCCCTTGATCTTTCCACTGTACTGTCTTAAGTCAGATGAAATGTGGCTCAGTTGAACTTTAGCTCAGTTGAACTAAAGAGGTGGCTGTAGGTCTAGAGAGGAAGAAATTTTAAAGGAGGCTGCAGACTTAGGGTCTAAAAATCCTGTCAGTGGATTGGAAGAGGAAGCCTAAGGTTGAACTTGGAGTTTTCCTGTTACCTTGGAGCCAAGGTGATGGAAGATTGAAGTATTACTAATGGAAATAAGGAAGTTAGGAGGAGAGCACTGCAGGGGTGTACAAGTTAAGGCTTTTTGTTGCAATTGTGGTTTAACTTAATTGTTGAAGGGATATGGAGTAGCTCACAGAGAGGAGAAAAAGCTGAAGAACCAGAACTTAGAAAAGGCACGAATCAGGAGAGCTGCGGAGATGTAGGTAGCAGGAGCTGTTGTGCAGCCCCTTTCGTGGATTTGCCTTTGGAATCATGAACTGGGATCACTTTCAGATCTTGTCCCTTTCAGCTTAAGATTTAAATTCCCGGGAAAGCACATCTGATTAGCTGGGCCAAAACTGTATTAAATGGAGGGTGGGGAAGTGTGGCTCCCCAGAGCAAAACTGGGTTGAGCTACCACAGAAATAGCAGGAATAAAGAGGAAATGGATCTGGTTAGGCAAAAACAACAGACGTCTAGTATGAAGAGAATATAATGAATTAGAGTTGCTGACAAAACATCCACGTGGAAATGAGAGTATGATTCTGGTGAGACGAGGTTGGGTAGACATGGTGATGTGGCAAATAGTGACATATTGGCTCTAACTAAAGCTGCTCTAGAAACTAGAGAATGAGATATGCAAGTGGAAAATCACAGTGGAATTAAATAGTGGGAATGAGAAACCTGAGGTGCTTAAAATTATCTGCCGTGACTTGTTAAATAATATTGCATATAATCTAAACATGGCAGAGAGGGTTGCTCATTCAGAAATTGGAGTAACCTAAGTGGATAGCCTGCGGCCTTTGATAATTCCACCAAAGCTGGAGAGTATGGTAACTACCTTGCTAAAAAACCTGATGCAACTCCAAATGGTATATATTATTACTCAAACTGATGGTTTTCTTTGTAGTCCTTCAGCCAATTAGAACATACAAAAAGTTCTGTTATTTGAAGATCTTTTGGTGGTCGTTTTCCAATATTCCTTTTTCATATGTTAAGAAATGACATTAAATTTTTTTTCATAAAGATTACCATTGTAATCTTTTTTTTTTTTAAGATTTTATTTATTCGACAGAGAGAGATCACAAATAGGCAGAGAGGCAGGCAGAGAGAGAGAGAGGAGGAAGCAGGCTCCCCAACAAGGAGAGAGCCCGATGCGGGGCTCGATCCCAGGACCCTGGGATCATGACTTGAGCCGAAGGCAGAGGCTTTAACCCGCTGAGCCACCCAGGCTCCCCTGTAATCATTTTTTTAAAAGATTTTATTTACGTATTTGAGAGAGAGTGGCAGGGAGGGGCAGAGAGGGTGGAAGGGGGGGAGAGCCTTTTGCGGGGCTCAATTTCATAATTCTGAGAGCATGACCTGAGCTGAAACCAAAAGTCTGATGCTTAACCAACTGAGCCACTCAGATGCCCCTAAAATTTGTTTTTGAATGAATCTTTGTTGATTAGGCTTTAACCCAGATGTGTTTTCTTAAAGGAAACCTGGAAGGGAAGAAAAGAATACTATTTACAGTTCTGTGGTACTGGTTAAAACCAGATTTCTTGTATAAATTCTGTAGAACTATTTAAAGCCAGTTTTGTTGTACAAGCTCTATGGTACTAATTAAAGCTAGATTTGTTGTACAGGAGGTAAAATTTACATCCAATGTTCTCTATCTCCTAAGAAGTAGTAGAAGTTAAGGGTATCTTGTTGGTATAGTGCATTATATTTCTAGTTTGGGAAACTTATGATAGGTAAATAGGTAGGGAGGCACATATATTTGAGAATGAATTATGGTGCTTCAAAAACTGATTACCATTCTTTTTCTTTTGTTTAAAAAAGGTGCCACGAGCACAGCACTATTCTATACCCAATGGGAATACTGATATTTAGCAGGAAACCGAACAATGGCTTCCTCAAACTGGAGCTCTTCCAGATGAATTTCAGAGACTCTCTAGGGGTATTACAGACCTAACAGCTGTTGTGGATGTGAGTCTAGAGTGATTCTGATGCCAGCATGTTATGTGCTGAGTTGGTGTGTTGCCAGCTCCCTAGTAACATGATTGGCTTAATGAATGTCCTATGGTCCTAAACACTAGATTTTTACAGATTTGGCTTGGCAGGCAAAGTTGAATAATTATGAAAGCCATTGTGTTAGAAAAACAGAAAAAAAGTTTCAAAAATGGTTAAAGTTAAAATTACAGAATTCAGACTATTTAGCATTGAGGCCAAAAATTAATGGGAAAGATTTTTATTTTTCAAATGCTAAAAAAGATAAATATGACTACTTTGTATTCCTTCATCTTTCCCACATTCTAAACCTAAAATGAAACCATTAGGAAAATGATCATAAGATTATGTTAGGTGAAAAAAACCATGACACAGAATTGTAAGTACCAGTGTTTCTCAAATTTGGGTTCTTGATTCTTGAAGAGTTCATAAGTTTTCTATAAAAGTGTATTAAAATTGTTGTTTCTTACTCTGCCCCAGTGACCCTGGTCTCCTTGCTGACCTCAGGGCTTTTGCACTTGCTGTTTCTTCTGCCTAAACTCTCCTCCCTCTTTTATCTGTATACCTCTCTTTCTCTCTTTTTTAGTTTAGTTTAGTGTTTTGTTTTTTAACCTCATATGTCATCTTCCATAGGATTTCCCTTGATCACTTTTTTTTAAAGATTTTTATTTATTTGTTTGACACAGAGAGAGAGATCACAAGCAGACAGAGCAGCAGGCACAGAGAGAGTGGGGGAAGCAGCCCCCCCCACCCCCGCCACTGAGCAGCGAGCCTGATGCGGGGCTCATTCCCAGGACCCTGAGATCATGACCTGAGCTGAAGGTAGAGGCTTAACCCATTGAGCCACTCAGGTACCCGAACACGTTTTTTATAAAAGTATGCCCCTCCTGACCACTTATCATCTCCTCCCTGCTTTATTTCTCTATTGTATTAGACAACATGACACTAAATATTTTACTTATTTATTAGTTGTCTTCTAAGAAGACAAGAACGTAGGCTCCTTGGAGCTGGGTTTTTGTTTTTGTTTTTGTTTTTTTAATCTGTTCTGTTCTCTTAATGTATTTATAGTACTGGCATACATTATGGGTATTTGATAAATATTTGTGGGGTAGATGAATGAATTTATAAGGAATCAACTAGTTAGTGAGAAAATGACAAAATTGGAAATACACAGAGAAAGAGACCTGAATAACGAAGTGTGAAAAATTACTAAAACTGTTAGTAATCAGAAAAATACAATTTAAAATGGCGAGGTCCCAGTCCATAATCATCAGATTGGCAAAAGTTGAAAGATTTGGTAATGTTAACTGTAGAAGCCCAAAAATATTAAATGAGTTGAGAATTGCGTCAGCATTAGTGAGGTAGAATAGTGCTTGGTCCCTTGTGTGTGTTATATAAAAATTTGTTAAACGGGGCGCCTGGGTGGCTCAGTGGGTTAAGCCTCTGCCTTCAGCTCGGGTCATGATCCCAGAGTCCTGGGATCGAGCCCCGCATTGGGCTCTCTGCTCAGCAGGGAACCTGCTTCCTCCTCTCTCTCTGCCTGCCTCTCTGCCTACTTGTGATCTCTCTGTGTCAAATAAATAAATAAAATCTTTAAAAAAATTTTTGTTAAATAAATACAAAGTATCAGTGAGGATATGAAGCAACAGGATGTCATACTTTGCTGGTAGAATGCAAATCTGTATAACTACTTTGGAGATCTATTTGGCAATATTGGTAAATTTGATAAAAAAGCACACTTGTGACCCAGTAGTGGCTGGGCTATACCCTAGGAGAAGGATCAACAAACATTTTCTATAAAGGGATAGATAATAAATGTGTTGGGATTTACAGGTTAAGAGACAAAGTTAAAGATACTATGCAGGTATTAATATTGTTAACTATTTAAATGATAACTATAAACATTAGAGCAGGTATCTTGTGCAGTGTAGACAAACAGTCAGCAGGCCAGATTTGGTCTGAGTGCTAGTTTGCCAGCCCCTGCTCTAGTGAAACTCCTTAAATTCACCAAATCACATTTAAGAGAGCATTTGTTGGGGCACCAGGATGGCTCAGTTGATTGTGCTCCCTGCTGGGTTGGGAGTCTGCTTGTCTCTCTCCCTCTGCTCCTCCCCCACCCTCCGGGGCTCGCTTTCTCTCAAATAAATAAATAAAATCCTTTAAAAAATTATTTTAAAAAAAGAACATTCATTGTAGCATTACATATAACAGTGGGAAATTGGAAATTAATAATATCCTAAATGGCAAACAATGAGAGGATAAAAAATGTCATATTCAAATAATAGAATGCTTAAATCTAAAAAAATACATATTCAGAGCAAAGAAAAGTTTTAAAGGCATAGGTAGGTTATTACATACATGCAATTTTAAAAACACTTTCTATTTATAGAAGTAGCAAAATAGTAAAAACATGAAAGTTAATGATAAATACCAAAATTCTGGTTAGTAGCTTTTCTGTGGAGTAAGGAAGGCTAGTAAATTTGGAGATTGGTGCAGGTCTTCAAATGTATCTATAACACTTTAAAATTTAAATAAAAATATGAAACAATTATGGCAAAACTTACAATTTGGTAACATTAACAGGTGTGTAAGTGGGTGTTCACAATACATATTTGGCATTTGTGATGTTTGTTAAAAAAAATTTTTGGTGAACATTTCACAATACATACAAATAAGGGGTCATTACTATGTTGTACACCTAAACTAATAAGTTATATGCCAATTATACCCCACTAAAAATGTTTTTTAAAAATTTATTATTAAGTTTCCTTTGGATCATTTGGGAAGCACTTTATAACCAAATGCTTACACAAGATTTCATGCACACATTTGTGTTTGTGTTATGGAGCAAGTTGGTGCTGAATAGAACGACTTGCCTTTCTACAAGAAAAGAAGAGAGGCGGGATGAACACAGAACCCATGTATTCATACCAATATCACAGCACGCTCATCAAACAAAGAAACAGATAAACATCATAAGAAAACGGAGTCCGAGGAAAGAGTATATAGATTTTTTAGATTTAAAGAACCATATTTAGGGGCGCCTGAGTGGCTCAGTGGGTTAAAGCCTCTGCCTTCGGCTCAGGTCATGATCCCAGGGTCCTAGGATCGAGCCCCACATCGGGCTCTCTGCTTGCTGGGGAGTCTGCTTCCTCCTCTCTCTCTGCCTGCCTCTCCGCCTACTTGTGATCTCTGTGTGCCAGATAAATAAATAAAATCTTAAAAAAAAAAAAAAGAACCATATTTATGTAGGAAAGAGTGTTTTGGCTTCAGTAAAAATCACTTTTCATATTCAAGTAATGAATTTTATTACTTGAATATTATTATTTATTATTTATTATATAATATATAATAACTTATTTTACTATATATTATTATTAATATTATTTATTATTATTCAAATAATTTTATCTGAATTTTATTGGTTTTGTTATTTGGCTTATAATTAGTTTGTAAAATTATTTTTGTTTTCCAGTTGCAAAAAAAGATAAAACATAAGGAGTTCGCCTTAGCTTTGTGTATATTAAGTTATGCTAGGTCTGTAATAATATTTTTCCTTTAAATGAATTTCTCCACTTCCAAACCTGATATATTCAATTAGCTCTCACCCCAATAAAACAGTATGTTTTAGAAAGAAAAACAAACCAAAAATCTAATGGTTTGGGTAATGAGATTTGGTATTTTTTTACTGTGGTATTTTGCATTTTTCCAGATTTTCTATACTAATTAAAAATGTTACCCTAATAATCAGAAAATAAACAAAATCTTGTTAAAATACTCTGGCTCTCTCTAATGGTTTTATGCTTGTCGGCAGGGGTGTCACTACTTTATTGACCTCAGAACTAAAGAGTTCCCTTGCTGGATCCAAGGTTTATTTTCTAATTTGTCATGAATCACTGTTACTAGAGACTAGGCCTGGAAATATGATAACTGGTTATAGCCATTGTCTCACCTGAGTGTCGAAGTGCAGAAAATCCTTGCTCATCCTCCCACTCCCAGGTTGGTTCGCTTTTATTGTGCAGGGGATGGAAGTGAGGAATTTCATGATACCAGTCTATGTCTGTGCTGCTAATAAAACAGAAAATGATGAAGTTAAGGACTTTCTTAGAACGTGAATGAAATGAACATATATGTGGAGACTTAAACCTAATCGGGTACCTTCCCATCCTTTTAGTTTTCAGAAATAGTGTTTTAAGGGCCTATTATTAAGAATAATTTATTCTGCAAAATGAACCAGACCATTTCTAGAATCCTGCAAGAACAAGTTACTCTGCAATTTGACAAAGATTCTTAAAAATATGGTGCAAATACATTTTTGCTCCACTGACAGCATGTAAGATTTTCCAGATCACTATCAGATTGTCAGAAGAATCTGAATGACACACGGACAGAGCAAGAGCCATGAGCATTCACCTGCTGATGCAGTCTCCTGTGAGTGGGTCACAGCTCCCTGCGCAGTCACAGGGTCTGCAGCCGTAGTCTCCGAAGCCCCAGTATCCCACCATACACCTGTCACAGTGTGGTCCTGCCACCCCAGGCTTGCAAGGGCAGTCACCATTGCTGGGGTCACAAAAGGTTACTGAGCTGAAAGGAAGGACAGCTGATCCGACTGGATGACAGGAACACACTACAACAGAGAGGACACACAAGGATCAGTGAGTAACTGGTTATCCGTGACCTGGTTTCCCTTTACCACCCAGCATACCTCTGAGGTTCCCCTCGGGCTCTCTGCTTGGTGGGGAGCCTGCTTACCCCCCCCTCTACTTGTGATCTCTGCCTGACAAATAAATAAATAAAATCCTTTTAAAAAAATGAACTACATTGTTTATTCTAAATTAGAGGGCATTAAATATGAATGGATTTTGCTTGGGGTGTTGAGAATGAATCAGCAAAGAAGACAAAGAAGGAGTTAGGCAGAAAGGAAGATAAATCAAGAGAGTATGGTGTTCTGGAAGCCAAACAAAGTTTCAACATCAGGTAGGCCACATCAACTGTTTAAATGCTGATAGTCCCCAAAAGATGGGGATTGGGAATATATTTTTGCATTGGACAAAATGAAGAGCATTGGTATCCTTAATAGGAAAAGTTTCACTCTACTGATGAGTGGTGAACCTATCTGAAGAGAACTCAGAAGATGGGAGTAGAGGAATTTGAGCATGAGAACAGACAGTTCTTTTGAGAAGCTTTTCTATAATGGCACAGAAAACTGAAGGGGGATATGAATGAAAGTGATGGTTTGAGGTTTTGTTTTGTTTATTTTAAGATGAGAGAAATTGCAACAGGTTTGATGTTGATGGGAATGATCCAAGAGAAAGGGAAAAATGGGTCACCTGAAGAAAGCTGGGAGCATTGTTGGAGGGATAGTTAAGCATACCGGGGTAAGGCAGACAGACAGGATCTGGGGCAGAAGAGAAAGTGCTGGCCTTGGGTAGGAACATGATCAGTTCATAGTAACAGGATGCAGGGCACAGCTTGTGGACTCAGATGCAGGAAAGTGGATACATGCAGGAGAGCAAGCTGGGGATTTTCTTCTGGTTCCTTGTAGTTTCTGGATGAAATAGTAAGCAAAGTCGTCAGGCGAGAGAGATGAAGAGTGGCAGTGGGAGAGGGAACGAGAGACACAGAAAATGAAGTGTCATTTCCAGGCACATGAAGGCTACACTTGAGATCAGTAGTCATGAATTTAGAGTGGTGTAGCCGAGAAGGTTCAGGTTTGAGATGGAAGAAAGCTGGATTTAATCGGCACAGTGTTATGGCTGACTATGTGCCCTCCAGATTCATATGTTGAACCTACGCTCCACTGTGATGGTATCTGGAAGTGGGAGCTTTGGGAGCTTTGGATGTGGTCTCAGGGGTGATAAGATTCGTGCCCTTCTATGGGGAAGAAAAGCGCAGTGCTCTCTTCTTTGTGAAGGACGTGACGCTACGATGAAAGGTTGGCAGTCTACAACCCAGAAGAGAGCTCTCAACAGGACCCAACTGTCCTGAAGGGTATCTAGATCTCATGGAGATTTCCTGAGGCTGAAATGGTTTTAAATGAAATTACTTCAGCAAAATACATAGTGCAATCTGATATCTACTAGGTCAGGTCTTCCTGCTAAATCTTCTCAACTGATAATACTTGAGATCTCCACTTCCTTCTTTATCCCCTTGGAAACACTTTCTATTGATCTATTCCTTTGTCATTAAAATAACAGTTTGGCTTCAATCTGGCTTCAAATCTCTACTGGCTGTGTGACTTTTGGCCGGATACCTCGCTTCTCATTAGCCCAGGTTCCTTGTCTTTAGAATAGAAATGACAACCGTATCTATCCTTATGCAGTTGCTATACGGGTAAAAGGAGATCATGCTTGTAGTGTATGACTACAATAGTGTTGTGTCTGACACATGGTTAATTAATAGTGAACCAACAACTTAATTCAATAAATAATTCTTATGGAGATATAGGACCTATGCTTGTATAAGTAATGGTGCCAGCCCTTAAGGAATTCATGGTCTTGTTGGGGAAAACAGAGGAGTCAATAAAAACTTTCCATACACTCTGACTAGGTACTCTAAAGGAGGCCTGGGCATTCTAAGGGAGCACAGAAAAGAGATGACAGGCTGAGGGAATCACATGGGGGTTCTTTTTATTTTATTTTATTTAAATTCAATTAATTAACATTTAGTGTACTATTAGTTTGAGGTAGAGGTCAGTGATCCATCAGTCTTATATCACACCCAGTGCTCATTACATCACGTGCCCTCCTTAAGACCCATCACCCAGTTTTCCCATCTCACCACCTCCCTCCCTCCCTTCCAGCAGCCCTCAGTTTGTTTCCTATAGTTAAGAGTCTCTCATGGTTTTTCTCCCTCTCTGATTTCATCTTGTTTTATTTTTCCCTCTCTTCCCCTACGATCCTCTGTTTTGTTTCTTAAATTCCACCTATCAGTGAGATCATATGATAATTGTCTTTCTCTGATGGACTTATTTTGCTTAGCATAATATCCTAGGGTATTATGTGCCATCCACACTGTTGCAAATGCCAAGATTTCATTGCCAAGATTTCATTTTTGAAGGCTGAATAATATTCCTGTGTGTGTGTGTGTGTGTGTGTGTGTGTGTGTACACATATGGCATCTCCTTTACCCATTCATCTGCTGATGGACATTTGGGCTCTTTCCATAGTTTGCCACGGTGGACATTGCTGCTATAAACATTGGGATGCAGGTGCCACTTCAGATCACTACATTTGTATGTTTGGGGCAAATATCTAGCAGTGCAATTGCTGGGTCATAGGGTAGCTCTATTTTCAACTTTTTGAGGAAACTCCATGCTGTTTTCCAGAGTGGCTGCACCAGCTTACATTCCCACCAGCAGTGTAGGAGGGTTCCCCTTTCTCTGCATCCTCCCCAGCATCTGTTGTTTCCTGACTTGTTAATTTTAGCCATTCTGACTAGTATGAGGTGGTATCGCATGGTGGTTTTGGTTTGTATTTCCCTGATACCATGTGATGTTGAGCATTTTTCATGTGTCTGTTGGCCATCTGGATGTCTTCTTTGCAAAAATGTCTTTCACGTCTTCTGTCCATTTCTTGGCTGGATTATTTGTCCCCAAAGGGTGTTGCATTTGGTAAGTTCTTTACAGATCTTGGACACTAGCCCTTTCTCTGATAAAACATTTGTAAATATCTTCTCCCATTTTGTCGGTTGTCTTTTGGTTTTGTTGACTGTTTCCTCTGCTGTGCAAAAGATTTTTATCTTGATGAAATCCCAATAGTTCATCTTTGCCTTTGTTTCTCTTGCCTTTGGAGATGTGTCTAGCAAGAAGTTGCTGTGGCTGAGATTGAAGATATTGCTGCCCGTGTTCTCCTTTAGGATTTTGATGGATTCCTGTCTCACGTTTAGGTCTTTCATCCATTTTGAGTTTATTTTTCACATGGGGATTCTAAAGAAGGGGTTATTTAGATACCTGAGCTGATCCTAAAAGATGAGTAGGAGTCGGCAAGCTGAAAGGGAGGGAGAAGATAGGCGGTTGTGTATTCCAGTCTTAGATATGCTCCCCATTGCATTTATTTTAAATAATTAAAACAAAATTTAATTGTGGTAAAAGACACATACCACAAAATGTAGCTTCTTCACCACTTTTAACTGAATAGTTCATCATCACTGCATTTTATGTGTCTGCATTATACGTGGAAGATCTTCCTGCTCCCTGAAAATGTGAAGCTCTTTCGTGCCCCAGGGCCCCTTGTCATTCCTGTGTTTTCTTTCCCTTCTTGTCCATCTGAACCCTGACATCCTTCTTTGTCGCACTCTCTCCAGACAGTTTAGTACTCTCCCCTCTATGCTGCCTCGGCTTTTAATGTCTATTTCTATTTTGTGTGCATTATAGTCCATTATTATTATTTGGTTGGATGCCTGTTGCCCTTACTATGAGATTCTGGACTAACGGACAGGATCTTTATCTTATTATTTTTGTTTTCCAGTCTCCAGAACAGTGTCTGGTGGATAGTAGATGCCCATGTCATCACTTGTGAAACTGACCTGAAGGACATTCCAGGCTGTGGGGATCATGTGTGAAAGGGCATGGCCTCTTTGGGGAGTGTGAGAATTTTAGAACGTACATTGAGTGGAAGACTGTTGAAGTTGAGGAGGCAGGAAAAAAAAGCATAGAGTTAGGGTTGGAGCCAAACTGTAGAAGGGCCGAACCCAAGAAGCTGAATTTTGTGCTGTGGGAATAAAAAGCCATAGGAAATAACACTTCAAAAAAAAAAAAAAAAAAGCAGAATTATGACATGGTTACAACTTAATTTTGAAGATGCTTTTGTGGCATTGCATGAAACAGACTAGAGTAGGGAGAAACTGATGGCAGGGAAACAAAAGAAATCAGAGAAAACAAGGAACCGGACTAAGAGAGTAGATGCTAGAACAGGAGGAAAGGTTGAAATGATGGGACTTGGAGGTCATCAGGATGAGGAGGAGAAAGGCGCTGTTAAGAGACAAACAAATTGAGGAAGATTTTCACATTTCTAGTTTATGAAAGTGAATGACGAATATGTCTCTTAAGCTAGCAAGGCACTGTTGCTTTGTTATTTGTTTTTAATTAATTAATTAACTAGGAAATAATTTGGAGAATTATATAATATGTCACACAAAATGTATCAAAGTGCTATGCGGAGACATTAAATGAAATCGCATAATCCAACACAAACATTTCATCATTTTGAGAAGACTAAATCAATATTTACTGCAATATTCAGTTCTAAGTCAGCTTAGTTCTTGACAGCAGATAGGGGAGCCAGATGAAAGAGGTCTTGGATTTCCCGCTATTGTAATATATAGTTTCCCATTGCCACCATTATCTTTTACTCTAATAGAAAATTCAAGCCTTTCTAGGATTTGACCTCTCTGTACTACCATATACTTTAAAACCTACACACATCTCAGGAATGGCCAGAGAAGAATGTGATTCTATCACATGTGCTGGTGGATTTCTGTCAGTGTGACTTTTTACATAATTACAAGATAAAAATACCACTTGGAAACTATGCAGAACTAGCTCCAGGCAGACAGCACTGACACTTTTCATGACATACTTTTTAAAACTGCACACCAAGGCTTGCCTTGCATACCTCTCTCCTTAAGTTTGTGGAACAGTCAATATCTGACACACATAATCTGCATTTCTTATATTCTTCTTGCTTGGGGGGAAAAAAAGGTCTGCCTAGATTCTGGTTCAGGTTCTGATTCTCCAACATATACTTCTTGCTGATTGTTGATTCTTTTTATTTTTTATAAACATATATTTTTATCCCCAGGGGTAAGGTCTGTGAATCAACATGTTTACACACTTCACAGCACTCACCTTAGCACATACCCTCCCCAATGTCCATACCCCCACCCCCCCCACACCCCCTCCTCCCAGCAACCCTCAGTTTGTTTTGTGAGATTACGAGTCACTTATGGTTTGTCTCCCTCCCAATCCCATCTTGTTTCATTTATTCTTCTCCTACCCCCTTAACTCCCCATGTTGCATCTCCACTTCCTCATATCAGGGAGATCATATGATAGTTGTCTTTCTCCGATTGACTTATTTTGCTAAGCATGATACCCTCTAGTTCCAGCTGATTGTTGATTCTAAAGTGCAACCTAAGCACCTGGCTTTTTACATATTCACTACAATGAATGCCAAAGTTGCAACCCAGTGGAATGACATAAATTATTGACATAACTTTGTCTTTTTGTTGCACGATAATAGTAAAGATCGAACTATTATCATATACTATAATTCTGAACTTAATTATTTTTTATTATTAATTTTTGGTAAAGCTATGGTGCACTGTCTTTAAAAGCCAAAATGGTGCTTTGAGTGGCAGCCAGATATATTTCAAAGCTATGTGGCCTCTCTAGGTATGAAGTGATTCATTATTGGAATTATTATCACCCGTCCCAAGCCCCTGCCCGAAACCATTTGCCCATTGTAGTTCTCTCAACCAAATTAGCAGAATAAAATTATTTGAAAATGTCACTTTAAATTCCTAAATATTATCACAAGATCTCTTTAACAACACAAACAGCTAATTTTAAATAGTACATTGTGTACTGATGTCTCCTGTTATAAGAAACCCTGAAATAATACAAAATATTCAAAACAGGTGAGATGAAGGAAAGTAAATGGGTACTTTTACAAAAGATTTCACAACACATTCCCTTCCGTAATAAATATATAATTGCTACATATATTCAAATTTTATTTACAGATACATGTTTTCAGCTACCTGTATATTGTGTGAAACACTGTCCCTCTATAGGCATTTACAGAAAAGAGTTAAGATGTGGGGCTGTTCTGGAGTGTCTTCTACCAGGAAACATACCGTTTGTAAAATAATGGTCGAACACATCTTTAAATAACCTTGTTTATCTAAAATTAATTGAAATTTTTTGAAATTAATTGTTTCAATTACAATACAGCTTGTTCAGAAATTGCCTATAAGATAGGCAATAAAATAGAAAGAGAGAACATAGGAAGGGCACCAACCTAAAAGTCAGCCTAGGTGAATTAAAATTCTGGTTATGAAGCTTGGTCTTTGTAAGAGTTTGTGAAATTAAACTCCTCATTTCAGTTTTCTTATTGATGGATTAAGTGTAATAATACCTATGCCATAGGGTTCCTGTGGGAGGACTGAATAAGATATTGTATATAGTTAGCAATGTATCAGGAGTTAGTAGCACCAAAAGCTCAGAGAGTAACTGTTAGTATTATCTGACTGAACCATATTAATTAAAACAATTTTTTTAATTAAGTAATATCTATGCCCAACATGGGGGCTCAAACTCATGACCCTGAGATCAAGAGTTGCATACTCTACCGACCAAGCCAGCCAGACGCTCCAATGTATTTTTTAAAAGTCCACCATTCATTCATTCATTCATTCAGTCAGTCACACCTTTGCCAAGGAGTTTCTGAACTTTAATGTTAACATGAACTATGCCAGAGGCTTAAGATATAAAGAAGAATGTGGAGTCATAACTAACTCTTCAGTGAATGAAGAGAGATATGAAATACCTAATTTACAGACAGTAAATGTTATAACCGAGATAGCCCGGGGTGCATGGGGACACAGAGGAATAACTGTCTTATTGCAGATATGAGTTGTTATTTATTTATTTTTATTCTTTATTCTTTTAATTTCTATCTTTTCATTTTTTTTTTAAACAATTTTAACAATTTGGTTTCCAAAATAGGCTGAAATTCTTCACTTTGCCCCTGGGAGGAATTTGGTGGCAAACAGCTTTCTTGACTACTTTGTCTTAGAGAATTAGGTTAATCTCCTAACTACATGTACTTTTCTTTAGATCAAATACATTCCATCTGCTCTTACTCCCCTTTTGGGGATGAGAGTATACTGAAGACAAGTAGGGTATGATCTATGATCCTGTTGTTTATAGGGAGATATCCCACCACATAATCTAGGACAAGAGTCACAGCTGTCAACCTACGTGAACATAGTAAGTATGTAAACAGGAATACAGAATGGTCAGGGACATAATGGGAGAGTTATGGCTTCCTTTATTCTGAGGGGGTTGTTAAAGCTTTTGGTGGTGGAGTCAAAGGAAACCATTGCTGCCTTTTCTCTTTATCTCCACCTTCACCCAAACTCTGAGTCGTTTGCACACCTTTCATTCAGAGTGATCTGCGATGCCGAGCCTACTGTTGAAACACCCAGTTGAGTTCAGCATCTTGTTCCTTTTAAAAATCACCACGACTCCTTAGTATTACCTGATGGCTGTAGCTTTTGCTGTTTTGTTAGTAAAGGCAACACTGGGAGCAACACACCCTGGAAGTATTTGCTCCTGATTTAGCCTTTCTAAAAACAGAATTCAAAGTTCAAGGCCTTTAGCTGGGAAAGCAGCAGCTTGTCAAGGCCTTTCACTGCTGCCCAGCGGCCCCTCCTTCCGCAGAGCTTCCCAGCCTCCCACCACTGTCTTCCCCTGAAAAGGCCAAGGCCCTATAAGATTTCTGATGGGGGATTTTAAATATCGAAGCCATTTCAAGAGCTCCCCCCTGAAATTCTTAAAATTGGAGTTAAAGGCAATGACTGAGATGCAGCTCTAAACAGAAAAGAGACAGTATGATCTATTATAACTGTATCAATTGTGAAGTTAAATGTTAGATAAAATAAAGTCTTCTGTCTTTTTTAGTACTATTTTCTCCTTTCCTTCTGCTATCGATTATCTCTGCTAGTGGATGAACAACTATGGAAAAATAAAGAAAAAATTGTAAACAAAGGCAGTTGTCAAAGGCAAGATGGTTGACCCCTTTACTCTCCTAGGGAACATTTTTATTTATCCTTTAAATATAATCACATCGTGTTCAAAGATAGGGCCACAATATTCAAGATAAATGTTAATTTCAAATAAAATTATGCAAGAATAAATCTAATCAGAAAATAAACTAAATGAAGACTTGCCTTTCACTTACTGAAATACAATGTCTCTTGAGTTACTGTACATCCCATGCTGAAGGAGATCAGTATACGCATAAGTCTAGTCATTTGTGCCCCTATTAAATGCTTTTAAAAATAAATGTATTTAAGTATATTTCCTATCTTTTCTATGAACTTTAAATGAGTAATGCAAATGAATACAAAAGCCATACCCTTTATTTTTGAAGCTTTACTATGACCACCGCTCAGACCCTTCGTTTGATTTCTGTATTCTTCCTGTTTACAAATTGTAACTGAGCCAGTTCCTATTTATTCCTGGGTATATCTAAAAAAATTTAGATAGCTAAATAGCCAATTTCATATTCCTGGGTTGCTACTCCATTTAAAGCTGAAGAAGAATTTGTACTTTTGAGTGTGCAAATTCTGTTACAGGAAAACTTTTAAGTGTAATTTTAGATACTGTATTTAGCTCGGGGGAATTTGGTTACATCAAACACCTTTATCTTTTTGTTGAAGAAAGGCTCCTGTAATTCCTGTTCCATGCAAGGCATCATTTATGCAGGCACCTAGTCAGGACCCTGGTCATCCCCAACTCCTTCTTCCTTTGGATAAAGAATCCCTATTGACCTCATCCGTCCTCTTCTTTGAATTGATGTGGTTCATCCCTGTGTATAATCTCTCATGGTACCTTTTTCTTCAGAGCAAGTATGTTTTTTTAAAGATTTTGTTTTCAAGTAATCACTACACCCAATGTGGGGCTCGAACTCATAACCCCAAACTCAAAAGAGTCACATGCTCCACTGACTGAGTCAGCTGCCCCTACAGTTTTTAACTATGTATTTACATGGAAAAATTTATTAACAGTCTGTTTCCATGGAGTTAGGGACTCTGTTTTGTTGTATACACAGTGAATACAATAGGCCTGCCACAAGGTAAATACTGTGTAAAGCTGTGGTGAGTTTTAAAAAATGAAAAAAAAATGGATGAATTATTATCACTTAATAAATATTTCTTAATGGTTGATGATCTTCTGGCCCCCGGTGTAATCTCTTTATGATTTTTACCTCCCTGCTGTCTCCATACTACACTGTGAAGGCCTAGAAGGTAGAAACCACATCTACCTAGGACCACGCTGACCCATTTTAGGGACTCTCTCAATCTTTGTTGAATGAATGCTCCTCTGAATGAGTGATGAGCATGAAATACGTGTTGATGAACCTTCTGAAAGGCTTGTATTCTCTCTTTTATAGCTTTTTAGCATTTTGGCACCACAGAATTGCAATCACAAGACATTAGAAACAGAGCAAACAAACACACGCACAACAGAAACAACAACAGAAAACTGAAATGGTGAAATAGAATGTTATCCTGAGTTTTCCCCATGCGAGACTGTTCCCTACATTTAATGCTTCACTCAGTCAAGTTTTATTATTTATTATTTGTGATAAAAGTTCTTTATTCTAACTCTGTAGGAGACATTCCCCACCCACAAATGCCTTTCACTGGCAGTGCAATTTTTTTTTCACATTAATCAATCTTTTTTCCTCACTTTCACCCAATTACATCTAATTACGGCTCTTTGTTCTAGGGAAGTAAATTATGTTTTGCCACTCCCTATGTCCCCTAATAGCTTTTGACTGTGTGAAGAAAGTTGTTGTGTTCTTTCTGAGCAGTTTCCTAGTTAAGTTGAGAATATTCAGCCTCTTTCATATTTATTCATTAGTGTCTCTCTTCGTGTTTTGTTGGCCTATGTGGAACCCTCCTCTGTTGTCTACATCTTTCTTATACTAAGATTCTTTAAGATAAATGCAGCTTTTTTTTTTAACATTTGTATCTATTTATTTGGCAGACAGAGATCACAAGTAGATCTCTAGATCACAAGAGAGAGAGGAGGAAGCCGCTCCCTGCCGAGCAGAGAGCCCAATGCGGGGCTGGATCCCAGAACCCTGGGATCACGACCTGAGCCAAAGGCAGAGACTAACCCACTGAGCCATCCAGGTGCCCCATAAATGCAGCTTTTTAGGTTCAAACTTTACATGGCTATTCATCAGGAAGCAGGGTCTTATTCAAAACCCAAGTCTAGGTTCCTTTGAAAAATTATTTTTGGTTCTGGGGCACCTGGGTGGCTCAGTGGGTTAAAGCCTCTGCCTTGGGCTCAGTCATGATCCCAGGGTCCTGGAAACCAGCCCCGCATCGGGCTCTCTGCTCAGTGGGGAGCCTGCTTCCTACTCTCTCTCTGCCTGCCTCTCTGTCTACTTGTGATCTGTCAAATAAATAAAATCTTTAAAAAATAGTTTTTGTTCTAATACACATAACCGATTATTTCTGCATTTTAAGATTCATTTTGTTTTCATCAACCAGAACACAGTGTAGAATCAAGTTTTTTAGATCTTTGTATGTCTTTGGATCAGTCTTCAGGGTCAAACAAACCTGGGTTCAAATTCCAGCCCTGTTTCAGACCAGCTGTGTGAACCTGGGCAAATTAAATAGTTAATTTAAGCCTCAGTGTCCTCATTTGTAAAATATAAAAAATACTGCCTAACTCCTAAAGATTGCTAAATGACATGGCTTATGTAAATTGCCCAGCCACAGTGTCTGGCCCATAGTAGTCATTCAATAAATGTTACTTCTCTTCTTTATAGCCTATTTAATTTTGTCCAGAATTTCTGAGAGTTTTGATATATTATAATTATTTATTGATTATTTATTGCTTGTCCTCATCAAATGCAGAATGGCATTTATTTATTCAATGAATTACACGTTCTGTTTTAGAGAGATGTTAGAGAATTTTGTGACCTCTCCCACTTCTCTTCCCAAATGTGACTGATTTTATTATTTATCAGTTCATAAAATTTCTCCTTTTGGGGGGTGGTAGTTTTAATTTATATCATTTGACCTTTTTAAAGGATAGTCCTAGTATGATTACTACATTATGATATACGAATTTTTTCTGTCTCTCTCAGTTCTTAATCCTCTGGTTTTACACCCTAGATTTTTTAAAAGCTGAGATTAAAGCTTCTCAGCTATTATTGCCAAGTGACTGGTTCTATTTACAGTTTGCTTTTCAAAAACTGTTACTTTATACTGATTCTATGCTGAAATCATTGCTTTTAGCATAAAACAAGGATGTCTGTGTTGTTTATAAGACATAAAACGGATTTGTGCTTTGTGGAAACTATATTTTGAAAGAAAAAGCCCACTAAGCTGCTATAAGGAAGACATTTTAATGACCCTTGGGAAAAAGTCCTTTTCTGATATGGGCTGGAACATAGGTACATGGAACATGGGTAAAAAGTGGGAAGCATCATGGCTTTACCTAAATGTGTTGTTGTGGTAAGGTATTATGGATTTAATGAATTTCAAAATTTTACTTCTGGGGGAATTTAAAGGGAAGGAATAACCATCCTAAAAGTAGAATGAAGTAATTATTAACTAGAGGTACAAACAAGTGGAGAAACACCGAGATTCTTCTTGGGACCATGATGAGAAGGTGATATTTGTGTAGACTGTGAAGGATGGAAAGACAGTCTGCAACAAGACAGTCACCCATTGTAGGCACTGTGTTTCCATCAGCTGAGCAGTTTTCACCTAAGATAGAAAGAAGAAAAGAAGAAGAAGAGCAAGAAGAAAAAAAAGGAGATAGATTTGGATGGATGATAAAGTTCTTTACAAAGATAGCTCACTAGGCAGGGTAATGGTAACCAAGTAACAAAACAGTATCTTGGTAAACACTTGGTTTGGGTTTTAGGGCAGAAGGACCAAGTTTATTTTTATTCACTCCCTGCTGAAAGGCAATTGACTACATTTATTTTGGCCCACCGGGGAGGAAGGAAGGGCATGTCGGTTTTTTAAGAAGTTGTTTACTTTGACAGGGAATAAATCCCGCTTTCTTTGCCATTTGCTGATTTTTCTTTAAATAGGGAGAGAGACTATGCAATAGTTAAAAATACGTCACAACACAAAAGTCAATAAATTTATGGTAAAGAGCTAACTGGCTCTTTCCTAAAAAAAGAGAGTAAATTCTATTCTATAAAGCATTTCTTCCAACATCTATTTCAGACCATGTGTTCTATTGAAGCATGAGAAATTTTCTGTAGAGAAATGTCATAGAATAGCTGTCAATATTCCACAGCCAATTTTCAATGAATCTAACATTTAAGTTATTCTTTGGTGTCAAAATGTGGTGGGGGGCCAGAATGGAGCTTCACGAAGAACTACAGTCAATGATTATTTAATCATACACAATCACATCCTATAGTGGTTTAGTGCTACGTTCTGAAGTATGTGAATGCAGAAATAAAAATAAATTGTCAGTGTAATGGTAAGCTAATTTTATCATAAATCCAGTCTCATTACACAGTAATGCACTTTAAAATATGAGGTATTCATGGGGCACCTGGGTGGCTCAGTGGGTTAAAGCCTCTGCCTTGGGCTCAGGTCATGATCCCAGGGTCCTGGGATCAAGCCCCGCATCAGGCTCTCTGCTTGGCAGGGAGCCTGCTTCCTCCTCTCTCTCTGCCTGCCTCTCTGCCTACTTCTGATCTCTCTCAAAAAAGAAAAAAAAAATATGAGGTACTCATGGTAAATTAATTTATATATTATGAATAAGAAGGAGTTTTCTGAATGGAATCACTAGGCATTTATTTTAAAACTGTTACACGAAAGACAGACATCTTAGAATTCTGCCAGAATTTTTTTTTTTTTTAAAGAAAAGCAGAAGTCCTAAGTTAGACATTCTTCAGAGGAAAAGATAAGTGACATAAATGCTTATGAGAATTTATATCTATCTTTGAGTCAGAAAAAATGTCTAGCCAGAGTTTTAGTAATCCTTTAGGATTTTCTGTCAAAGATATGGTTAATTCAGTGAGTAGATTAAGTTATAGATGATTATTAGCTCAAAATCTTTCATCCAAGGATGGAAGTGATAGAGATCACACTGGAAATAATGGTATATGCAATGGTTCTCAAGTGCTGGCCAGGGGACCAAAAGACTGAATCAGAATCACCAATGATGCTTTTTAGAAAAAGATACAGATTTCTGCCCTCAGTTCCTGTTGGAGAATCTGATTCAGAAGATCTAGGGAAGGGCTGTGAGAGTTCATATTTTCAATAAGTGCTCCAATTGACTCTGATCCATTGACAGGTTTAGGAACTAATGATTAGATTGAGGCAGTGCTTGAGATTAGAGAAAGAGGCTGAGGCAAGACTTCATTCAAGGGAGAGACACCATTTCACCTGTGGTATAGAGTCTGCGTCTGTCTGAGTTCTTGATTTGAAAAATGATCTGATAGCTTGAAATTGGGGGGAATACTTAAGCCACAAAAATTGGCCAGTGCTACAAATCAGGGCATTTCCCCTCACAAGAAAGCTAGCACACTACTGTTCAGTGGGTTATTCTCATATTTTTAATGTCTGCCAAAAGAAAATCTACTTAGGTGATAGGCTACCAAAGGTACCTAAGGGACATTCAAGATTTCAAGTGAGTTACTCTAAAAGAGACTGCTCTTTTAAAACAGAAAGACAGTATTCCTCAAAGTATCTTAGTACACAGTGATAATTACATCTTCCTTTTTACTTCTGTACCTTAGCAGCCAACCAAGTTGAGCCTCCATTCTGCCTTCAGCCCTAGATTCAGCTGGAAAGATTCACATTTTCCCTTGTGTTTACAGACCTTAAATGCACTGTCCTTTACATTTTTTTTTTCTGAGTTGTAGAAATAAATTTAGTCTCAATGATCTCTACTAGCCTTAAAAAAACAAACAGCTCTGGAATCCTCAGAAGTACTTTCTTGGCTATGGAAAAGTGTAGTTGATTGTTTGGGTCCCACAGTTGGTTCTGCTTAAGGCTGGAATAAAGAGGAAGTGAGAATAGAGTTGATTTCATTATTCACAGGAATAAATCTTTCGGCTAGTAGATTAGGTTTAGAGCTCTTTTTATTCAGGCTTGATGAATTTATGACCATCAACTAAAAATGTATAATAGGAACAATAACATTTAGCGAAGTGCTTGTCAGGAGAGTGGAAGGGAAAAAAATAGCCTGGAACATCAATAGGGCCAATAAATCCTTGACTTATTGGCAAAGAGCTAACTGTGAACACAGTCCCAAGATGAATGTCACCGATATTTCTTGGCTGGAATAATGTGTCCAGGTAAGTATTCTATGAAATGTGTTCTATGAGGAAGAATAACATCAATTCGTTTCACTTTCTAGATCAACTCATAAAAGTCAACAAAGGCAATCATTGATGAGAAAGTAAGACAAACACTATGTACTTTTAGAAGAAAAAAATAAAAATAATCCCCAAAGAAGTATCAAAGGCATCTTTTAGGGAAGTCTTCCCTTAATTGCTTTCACCCTACCCTACACTTTCTCTAAGACGCTCAATGTATCTCTTTCATTGTTTTGATCATACAGTGGGAATAATAATGGTACCAATTATCAAAGAGCTTTTGTGAAAATTAAATGAGTTAATAAATATACAGCCTTTTGAAGAGTGAACAGAGACTAGTAGGCATTCAACAAATGTCAGCTATTATCTATTATATCATCACCATCACCACAGTATATTGAAATAATCTGTTTCTTACGTTTCTCCCCATTTAGAATTAAAGATCTTTTAAGGAAGAGCTTTTCATCTTTACAGACCTAGTGCTTTACCACAGTGCCTCGCAGAGAGGAGGTACTCGGTAAGTGTTTCCTTAGCTAAACTGAGGTATAATTTATACTTCTAGTAAATTTTGTCTGGGCTGCTGCTTCAGAATTTCAATGGATCCAAATTCCTGAGAAGATATCAAGTAGGAAATAAGGGAGAGATGTTTTCATAAGTCATCCCTGGCAGTCCAGCAGACTAGACTGCCCAGCCTTAGTTAATATTATGTTTGTGATTATTTGTTGATAGGAATGTAAAGTTTATTATTTCCTTGATATATAGTTATAGGCTCTAACACTTAGAAATGAGGAACAAATATACAAATATACAGAAGGAATTTTCTGGGATATGTCTCCCCAAGTGAAGTCATCATATAGATATGTCACGATACAATAGCTGTATTTTCCAGTGTATTCTGTAGAACACAGGTCCCAGTAAGAAAAGTGTTCTCTGATTAAATTTGAGAGACACCTCAAAGCTTTATAGGAGGTGTAGAAGGAACATTAGCATATTAAATGGTCTGAAAAATCCTGAAGAAAAAAAATCTTTGAGTAATTCACCATTTCTTAAAATTGAAGGTCATAGAAGACATTTTCCTAATCTAATTCCAATTGACATCTCATAAAGTTAGTGTTCCATGAATCAAACTTTAGGAAAAAACCATACTATGGAAACATATTTATCCAGATATCCATTTTTTCTCAGTAAATCTCTTTGTAATTCATTTTTATAAATTCTAAGTCCATACGCACACAAATAGAAATGCACATCTTGGTTAATTTGGATGCTCAGGGAATAGTAGGATGTTCTAGCCAACTTAACCATAGAGTAAGTGCTAAGATGTGTTTAACCTTTGTTAAAAAGCATTCTGGGGATGGTTGGCTGGCTCATTTGGTAGAGCATGTGACTCTTGCTCCCAGGCTTTTGAGTTTTAGCCCCACATTGGGTGCAGAGATTACTTAAAAATAAAATCTTAAAAAAAAAAAAAGAAAAACATACTGAAGCAATCTTAAACTTTAGTATGATACAGTCACCTGGAAATTTTTTAAAGTGCACGTTTGATTCAGTAGGTCTGGGATGGAATAAGAAGTTCTGTATTTTCTAATCAGCAACCGGATGATGCCAGTGGGGCTGGTCTATGGGCCACACACTGAGTAGCAGGTTACTTTTCCACCTTGGTAAGCACAGTAGAATAAATAAAATTGTTATTTTGAATAACATTGTACATGTTGATAGAGACACATACTGAGATAGTTAGGATTTTTTAATATCATATCATAATATTGACTTGTTTTCCTCATACTACCTTCCTCAGAAAAGAAAGGTGGGAACTAACTGGGAGAAAAGTTCTAGTTACAGCAATATTTCTATCAGCATCTAGCATGAAATCTGGTACACTCTAACATAAATGTTATGTACAGGGACCCCTGGGTGATCAGTCAGTTAAGCATCCGACTCTTGATTTTGGCTTAGGTCATGGTCTCACAGAGTCCTGGGATCAAGCCACACGTTGGGCTTCGCACTCAGCAGGGATCCCCCACTTGTGCATGTTCTTTCTTTCTCTCTCTCTCATAAATAAATAAATCTTTAAAAAAAATAAAATGTGTACATTATTTATCATACACTTTATTATCAGAGTTACTAACTCTGAAGGTGATATGTAGACACATCTGTTAAGGAGGTGGTTAATGATAGGAAGATGTTACTAAATAAAAATGAAAACTCTGCCAAATATATTGTCACTCAAATAATATACTATGAAGAGTGTGAAAGTAGGGGAAAGGATTGGATGTGCTAATAAGTGTTGGTAGTTACCCCTCGCTCAGAAAAGGGAAGAGAAGAACAAAAAGAGTAATATTCTGGAAGAAGCTCCAGTAAGGAAATCCATGCTGAGGAAGCTGACACAGACAACTTGTCCCAAACATATGCTGGAATAACCATAAAATGAATGGAGATGTGCCTTCCTCAGCCATCTAATCAGTGGACCAGGGAACTATCTAGAGTACGAAAGAAGGAAATACAGATCTTCCCCCGCTAATCCATGTACTTCCTACAAATTATACTAAAAGGGCTAAATTAGTATCAATTATTTTCATAACTTCCTTACTTGGTACATTAAATACCATGAAAATATTTGTTCAGGAGTGATTAGCAATTTGACTCAGTAGAGTCATTTCTTTTTTCTTTTTAAAGATTTATTTATTTATTTGAGAGAGAGAATGAGAGAGAGAGAGAGCACAAGCATGAGAAGGGAGAGGTCAGAGGGAGAAGCAGACTCCCCACGGAGCTGAGAGCCCGATGTGGAACTCGATCCTGGGACTATAGAATCATGACCTGAGCCAAAGGCAGTTGCTTAACCAACTGAGCCACCCAGGCACCCCAGTAGTAGTAGTTTCTATCTTCAAGTGTTTCAGAATCTCACAACAACTTAAAGTGTTGAGGAACAAATTCAGAAAAATTTGTTATAATTACCTTACAATGTTTCCATTTTTAAAAAATAAATTAATGTAGTCTTGATGGGAGTTTTCACTGAAATGGCTTTGGTGCTTTTGGTCTTCTAATACTTAGATAATGCCTATAAATATCAACTTGGCAGGACCCAGGAAAATTATGCTAAATGATATTTATTGGCTGATTATCAACTACTTGTAAGTAGTTCAATCAGGTCCTTCTCACTGACTGTGTCCAAGATGAGGACAGCTCCAGCCAACCACCCATCTTATCTACTACTCTCATTCCCTTACCTTCTCTTGCCTTCCTTCCCTTTTTCTTGCCTCTCTGGTCATTCTGTATTTTTTTTTTCAGTTCTCATAATATTTCATATTCTTTCTTCCTTCTGTTTCTTTTTGGCACTGGTTATTTTCTCCAGAAGGAACAGCCATGTTATGTTGATTCCTATTAAACTTCAGGTCTCAGGTCTTACATCAAAACTCAAAACACTCAACTCTGGTTAATTGCTCCTCATGGGCTCTCCTCCACACTCTCTAACACAATACTGATCACCTTGTGTGATCTAACATACATGTACACACGTATATACCATTTGTCTACATACATACATAAATACATTTACACACACACATACATAAACATTGTGAAAACACTGTATCTAATGTGTTAGTTTCAACTAGTTTCACGTTTTGCTTATGTTTTTATAGAACTGGCAGTTTGAGGAGCAAAACTTTAAAATCTTTGTACAAGTCTCTAGAATAGTTATGTAAGTAGTGACCATTAATAAAGAGTCAACTTTTAACTAATCTCCTTTTTCACATTCTTTTTATAAAATTCTGAAGTGGTGAGCTCTCTAGGGTTTCAAAAGCTAGAGCTGGCAACCTTTTTATATTTTGTAAGAATATGAGCCATAGCACAATAACAAAAAGAAAACAAAGCAAAAATTTAAAAATGTATTTATCTTGGTTCCAAGTTTGCCAATAAACCTTTTCTTTCTTTTTCTTAAGGATTTTATTTATTTATTTGACAGAGAGAGACAGCGAGAGAGGGAATACAAGCAGGGATATTGGGAGAGGGAGAAGCAGGCTTCCCGCTAAGCCTGGAGCCTGATGTAGGGCTCGATCCTAGGACTCTGGGATCATGACCTGAGCCCAAGGCAGATGCTTAACAACTGGGCCACCCAGGCACCCCTAACCTTTTTCTATTTCTGTTTTTAATGGTTAGAGAACTTTGTTTTGTTCCCTGATGTATCCCAAACACTTGGCATATAACAGGCATTCAGAATATATTCATTGAATGACTTAAAGAACAAATATGTAAGTTAGGTACATTGTACAACCTACTGTTTCAAGTCAATGTTATTTAATAGTATCTTTGAAAAATGTATTCTGAAAATGTTGCCTGTTGTCCTACAGGATAGTTACCTTATCTAAGTCACTTAATGATAAATTAATCTACCTTCCTATTTCATATGCTTGGTAGTTTGTACATACTCATTTTTTAAACATTTCTGCTAGTGGTCTGAAGATATGCAGCGCACATTATCTATCTATCTATCTATCCTCTATGTATTTCCTTTTTTTTAAGATCTCATTTTTAAGTAATTCTCTACTCCCAAATGAAACTTGAACTCACAACCCTGAGATCAGGAGTCATATGCTTCATCAACTGAGCCAGCCAGGTGCCCACTTTTTATTTTTTTTTAATCTTATTTTATTTTATTATTATTATTTTAGTAGGCTCCATGCCTAGTATGGGGCTTGAACACATGACCCTGAGATTAAGAGTCACACACTTTACTGACTGAGCCAACCAGTCACCCCCCTATCTATTTAAATATATCCTGTAGAAAATGGTATTAAGACTGAATATATTGTGCATCTAAGCAATTTCATAGGCAAACACTTCATTCAGCACTTGGGGTTAAGGAGCTTTTATTTTATTCCCTAAGGTCCTGTAGGTTTTAAAGAAGTAATTATCTTTGACATAGGTATTTTTGATCAATAAAGAGTAGGGACGCTGTAATATTATTTCCCATCTTCTATCATATAGGACAATAATAGTTATTATAATACTAGTTTTCATTTCTTGAAGGCGTACTATAATAGGCAGTACACTAAACAGTTCACATACTTTTTTTTTTCACATCTTTTTTTCCCCTAAGATTTTATTTCTTTATTTATTTGAGAGAGAGCGAGAGCTAGCAAGAGAATACACAAGGAAGGGGGGACAGGGAGAGGGAGAAGCATACTCCCCACTGAGCAGGAAGCCTGACCATGTGGGTGGGGCTCGATCCTAGGACCTGGGATCATAACCTGAGCTGAAGGCAGATGCTTAACCAACTGAGCCACCCAGGCACCCCTCATATACTTTATCTTATATAGCTATCATTACAGCCCTATGGGGAGAAAAAATATCAAAGTCCAAACAGCCTGAATAGCTGGCACAGGGTCACATAGCCATAAGGAGCAGGGAAACTTCTATTCTAGATCTGTTCAAAACCTATTAAAATGAAATTCTGAGTACAAAGAGCAAGAGTGAAACCGTATTCTCAGAGAAATAGTAAGATGTAGACAGAAATTTTGAGCTCAATGTCAAAAGTGAGCTGGGCCACCTTCTGTCTTTTACAATCTTAGAGAAAAACAAACAAGCCCACTCAAATTTCGTGTAGATACCACCTGTCCGATGTTTTAAAATATGTATTTATTAAGAGCAATAGAATTACTTTCCTTTAAATTAAAAAAAACCCAAATATTAAATGGATATTTCCCATTATATTGCTACCTTATGGTCACTGTTTCTGAGCTAGAACACGGAGTCCTTGGTGGGAAAAGGAAGTACATGATCATCAATCTCCATTAATAGTCTTGAGTATTTTTTGTCGTCAAGTTAAGAGTTATGTCTTTTCGGCAACTACTCATGTATTTAGATGAACTCTTAATACACATTGAACATCTGCGGAAGCTCCGACTGCACCTTTCACGGTCATGTTTCAGATAATGTCTCATTAATTGAGCCCCTATTTTTAAAAAAAATTTTACTCTTTTTTCATATAAATCTCCTCTTGGAATTATGCTACAAAAAAGCAAAATCTATTCGATAAAAATTTAGTATTTGGGGAAAGAGTAGGGGATTATTGCTATGTTCTAACTTAGTTTATGTTAGGGCAGTGTCAGCCGAAGTGTATTCATAATGACACCCAAACCCATGGTTTTTCAGGTGTTCAAATTCGCCGTGGAGATAGATGAAAGTTCGAATGACCCAAGTACTCTTTATCAGTTTGAGTCTGCTTATTGCCTACGTCCTACTCATATATTTAGTCTTAAGATAATTTTACAGGGGCACTTGGGTGGCTCAGTGGGTTAAGCCTCTGCCTTCAGCTTGGGTCATGAAGGGTCCTGGGATCAAGCCCTGCATCAGGCTCTCTGCTCAGCAGAGAGCTAGCTTCCCCCTTTCTCTCTGCCTGCTGCTCTGCTTACTTGTGATCTCTCTCTCTCTCTGTGTCAAATAAATAAATAAAATATTTAAAATAATTTTACATACCCTCTTCTAAAGTAAGCTCTATACCAAATGTGGGGTTTGAACTCACAACCCTAAGATCAAGAGTCACCTGCTCTACCAAGCCAGCCAGCTGCCCCTTAAGATAATTTTAAACATCTCTCCCTCTTCATCATCCTTTTTTCCCTTTATTTCTCACCTTGTTTTCCAAAATGTGGTGCTACAGGAAACAATTTTACTTCATGCAGTATGATTAAAGAGATTACTTTTATGAATATGGTACTCTTTTCACCTAACAAGTTAAAAATTTGTGCCGCTTATCAGTGAAGAAAGGAACTAGTGTGTTGGAGTGTACTAAGAATTTCATGATCTCTCTCCCATGGACCAGCATATGAAGGATGGAAAGATTCATCTCTTTTGTACAAGTCAAGCTTTTCCCCAGGGACCTCTAGTTCACTTACTTTTGCAAGCATCTGGAGCAGAGAAGGGTCTCCGGAGGTCCCGGTAGAAGCCTGGCTTACATCGCTGGCAATGCTGACCTTCCGTATTGTGTTGACAATCAATGCAGACGCCACCGCTGCGATTGCCTGACGCCTCCCACACGCTAATGTCAAAGTGACAGGCATCAGCATGCCCATTGCACTTGCAGGCTGAGGGGGGAAAAAAGTCATGGCAGGAAAAACAAATAATTAAAATAACATTCTCTAATATTCAGGCTGTTAAAGATGAGGTAATGATTGCTAAGTTTTTTTTTTTTAATTGAAGCATAGCTAACATACAGTGTTGGTATTTAATTTTATTTTTGGTTTTTTAAGTAGTGCACATTTGCACAGTACAAGATTCAAAAAAGCCTATAAAAAGGCAGAGACTTTTATTTAGTTTTAAAATTTTAAATAAAAAAAATTAAGTTGTAGGATATGCTTGAAAGTCAGCAAAGCATGGATGTATCTTCTTAGACAGAGATATTATTATTTCCTTAGCAGCTGGGGTTGACATTTGTTTTGGAAAGACTATTTGAGTGGTTATCCATTTTTTACCTCTTTAACAGTAACACTTCACCATTTCCATTCCTGCTTCTTCTCAAGCACCAGTGTCATCACTAGGAGTCCCCTGACCATGCTTAGAAAACCCTACACTGTCAGACCTCATTTGAAAATGAAAATTCATATTGCAGTCACAGATCTAAATTCATGCTCACTAATGAACCTGGAAAGAACCTTGTAGTGGACAGGGGTTAGTAACTTGGCAGGTAGACTGATTTGTCTTTCAAGAGGCACTATTCCTCAGTATTTGATGTACTTGGTGGAATACAAGATAGTCTCCTGTAGAGCCTGGGTTTTTGGTGGTTTGGTTTTGTTTTTAGAAGGGGTCTGCATTATTTCTTTTGTAATAATTTTGCAAAGGCACTTATAAGATTATCAATAACACCAAGTGACAAGTCTCTGTGTTCTAGATGTATTTAGATACGCAGTTGGTGTCTGTGGAAAGACCAGAATGGCACTCTAGGAATTTAGGAGAAATTCTTTAGATTCTCTTGATGAGTGATTTAGAATAAGAATCCAGACTTTTCCTGGAGGTCAACTGTATTTGTGCTATTGTTTTTTCATTGTTTCCTTGACATGTTATGATTTTTTGATGAGATTCACAATCTTTAGAAAGCATAATATAAGATAATTTAAAATTTATGCTTAGAGGAAATCCCTTACATTTCCGAGAAACTTAAATAAATCAACTAGGATTCCAAATGATGTATGGGAAGAGACTTCCCACAACGTTACTGACAGAACTTGCCTTTAAATTCTTGCAAAACTGAAGTTTTTAAGTATAAACATTGTTACGGGCATGTGTATTTCTCTGAATGTTTTGAATCGCAAAGAAAAAAAATGGTTTGTATTCCCATATTTCTTACCCTCTTATCTAATCTCCAACCTCAAACCAGAAGTTAGCCCTAGTAATGCAGTCTCATTCTTGACGAACTGGCTTAATTTCAAATCTGACTTTTCATTTTAAGTATCATAAGTGAAGGCATCATGGTATTATGGAAGAAACATTTAATTTGGAGACTGAAGAGCTGGGATCAAGTCCTGACTATCATTTATTATCTTTGACAAGTTAGTTAATCTTACTGAGCCTCAATTTCCTGATCTCTCACATGGGATTAACACCACCTGGTTGCTTTATAGGGCTGTTTTGAGAACTGAATTTGAGATAGCCATTTTTATGATTATAATTTGGTATCTCAGCTACGAGGGCAATTGTATGCCATAATTTTCAGGGGCTCTTGTGTCTAGCCATGTTTTTATTTTGTCAACTTTTCAAGAAGGTCTTGCAAAATGTCCAAGAAAATGGCCAACACATTGTTGGCAAAATAGGCACACTGGCAACTTTGCAAGCAGTGATTGCTTCCAATGGTTGAGGTCATAGTGAGCAGTGATATGAGCTATGTTTGTGTAGGTCACAGTGCCTTTCACCCACCGCTTTATACTGTGTTTCTAGAGACAACAAGCAGTCCACAGATAAGTTTACTTTACAAAGAAGGCTTTTAGTCTTGTCAGCTTGGTACTCACTTCTGCACTCATGAGGAGATCCCGTTTTGCCATCAGCTGCCTCCCAAGGGCGGTCGTTGTATAATGGTGCACAGTGTTGGCAGTGGGTACCTGCTGTGTTGTGCTTACACATACACTTTCCATGGACCTACAAACAAAAATAAGAGTTGTGAGGCACAAACAATGTCAGGAAGGAATATTCTTCGCACAGTCTTATCTCATTGGTTGGCTTTAGGCATATGACATGCATTCACTTTCCTAAAGAAGTCATCAAGGTGTGAGGTCCTTTCTTTAGTTTGTCCTCTGATTAATTCAGAACACATAGAAGGGGCACCTGGATAGCTCAGTCAGTGAAGTATCTGACTCTTGATCTTAGCTTGGGTCTTGATCTCAGGATTGTGAGTTCAAGACCAGAGCTGGGCTCCACTCTGGGTGTGGAGCCAACTTTAAAAAAAAAAAAAAAGCTTACATAATACATTTTTCTTGGCTGTAGGTTACGTGACCCTATATGAGTAATTCTGGAGTAGTGGCTAGATATTTACTTAAATTTTTAATACCTTAAAATTTTTCAAATTCCTTACACAAAAGTACATCTTCACTATAAAAAATTTGGAAATCTGTAAATATGATGATTTCATATCACAATCAACATTTGAAGTTTATATTTCTAGTACTTTAAAAATACAATTATACATATATATATATTAAAGATTTATTAGAGAGAGAGAGTGAAACAGAACGTGAGAGAGGAGAGGGTCAGAGTGAGAAGCAGACTGAGCAGGGACTTGATCCTGGGACCCCAGGATCATGCACTGAACCAAAGGCAGTCATTTAACCAACTGAGCCACCCAGGTGACCACCACCCCCCCGCTCTATTATCTTTATATATATATATATATATATATATATATATGATATCATATATATATATGATTTCATTAATTTATTTGACAGAGAGCAAGTGCATGAGAGAGCACAAGCAGCGGGAGTGGCAGAGGGAGATGGAAAAGCAGACCCCTGCTGAGCAGGAAGCCTGACAAGGGGCTCGATCCCAGGACTCTGAGATCATGACCTGAGCCAAAGGCAGATGCTTAACCAACTGAGCTACCCAGGTGCCCCAAAATACAATTATATTTAAAACTTCTTTTTTCATATAACAATATATTGATATAATCTTTCCATTTCATTATATATTCTTGTATAGCACACATTTTTTTAAAAAGATTTTATTTATTTATTTGACAGATGGAGATCACAAGTAGGCAGGGAGGCAGGTAGAGAGAGAGTGGGGGAAGCAGGCTCCCTGCTGAGCAGAAAGCCCAATATGGGGCTTGATCCCAGGACCCTGTGATCATGACCTGGGCTGAAGGCAGAGGCTTTAACCCACTGAGCCACCCAGGCGCCCCTATAGCACACATTTTAATGGCTCCCTTGTATGGTATACAATTTATTTGACCAATCACCTATTTTTGGTTATTTAGGTTTTAAATATTTTTACATATTATATTCTAGTTCTATAACAAATATCCTTGTAGCTATTTGTGTACATCTTTATTTATTTAGAATGTATTTTCCAGAAGTAAAACTGAAAATCAAAATAAAAAAAAATATATATTTTTTAAAATATTTATCAAAATCAAAATCAAATATATATATATATATATATTTTTAAGGCTTTGAATGTATTATGTCATAATGACCATAATGATTTTGTTTTAATCCCACAATTCAGAGTGGTTGAGTTTATTAAAATAGTGTTCCTCATAGGGAGGCATACTTCAGTAGAATTCTCTAAGATCTGAGAGTTTTACGAGAATTTTAATTTTTTTTTGTAGACTCTCACCAACAGTTTCTAAAAATTAAGCTCTTGGATCATCATACTCCCTAATACCTAAGGACTGCCATGAACTCCAGCACCAACATGCACTTATTGACACATGATGTCATGACTGTGCAAATGAAAGCTTTGTAAAGTAGCTCAGAATGGGATCTCTAAATCTGGATCTATGAGTCTTGTTTTGTTTTGTTTTCCTTGAGAAACAGCATAAAAGGCAAATTAGCATGAAAGTAATAGATGATAGCAACTAATCAACAAATATTTAATGTATTTCCACCAGGATATATAGTATGTTAGGCAATGTTTGGTACACAAAGCATTATAAAACTTAATTTCTGTGTTTAAGAATAGTATAATGTAGCTGGATTAAAAATATTTACATAGAAAAAATTTTCAGATAAACAAAACAATAAATACTGAAGAAAATAAAAGGATGTTGGAATTTAAAAGATGTAGGAATCACCACAGATTGATAGTTGTGGAGGGCTTTAGGAAGGGGGTTGGGTTTTAAGCTAGTCCTTAAAGATGGGCAGTATTTCTGACAGGTAGAAGAGAAGAGTCTTCCCAGGAAGAGGAAACAAGATGAACCAAGGTATGGTGCTAGGAGGCTAGGGAGAATCTGTGAACAAAGTTCATTTGAATACAACCAAAATATTTTGACTGCAGTGATAAAGGAAGTACTAGAAATGACATGTACTCAAAGTGGCCAGAATCAAAAGGAATCAAACCCTAGAGTTCAACAAATCTGGAAATAGCTACCCCAGTACATTGATGTACTACTGCTTGACCCAATTTAACACCAGAGTAAGTCGTATTTTCTTACCCAGGAGCCCCTTTCTCTTTTAATTCTCTTAGCATATATGTCTTTGATTCCACTGGTAGAGGCACTTTGGATTATGCATTATCCAAGTCTGTGATATGACTTCTATGGACCTTATGCTCATAAAATGTTCAAGTGCAGGAATTATATAGGGCTTGGAGGACTGCAGGCTACTTGTGGGTGAGCCCCATGAGGTCTAAGTGGTGTAATCTGGAAAATTTCATAAATGATTTTGGTGGCTACCTTGCTAAATTTCACTTCTGTGTATTATAATATAAGGTTTCTATACTTAATGAAAGTTAACTATAACTGTCCTTTTAGTTCTTAGGGATTAATTAAAGTATTACTTCTTCTTAAGAGGGTAGGATTGGCTCCTTAGAGTACAATGATGTTGCAAGAATTTTTGTTAATTTTCCTTATAGAAACTGAACTAGTGTTATAGATCCAACTTACTGCTTTTGGTCTTGGAATACCCAAGTGTGAGATGAGTTACAGTTACCTGTTTTCTTGGGCTTTTTTTGGTGACAGTCTCTCCAAGAGCTGGTTAGATGTAAAGTCCCATGGAGTTGTAAGATACATCTCCATTCACACATGCAGGTGAGTCCGAAATTTGCACTTAGATTTGGAGATCTGCAGGAATTTAATTTTTACTGCTCTATGAGAGTGTGGTCTTCTAGAGTACCTGGGTAGCTCAGTCAGTTGAGCTTCTACCTTCAGCTCATATCATGATCCCTGTGTCCTGGGATCAAGTCCTGTGTTGGGCTCCCTGCCAAGAAGGGAGCCTGCTTTTTCCTCTCCTCCCTGCTTGTGTTCTCCTTTGATATCTCTGTCTGTCTGTCTCTCTCTCTCTCCTCCAAACAAATAAATAAAATCTTAAAAAAAAAAAAAAGAGGGGCGCCTGGGTGGCTCAGTGGGTTAAGCCGCTGCCTTCGGCTCAGGTCATGATCTCAGGGTCCTGGGATCGAGTCCCGCATCGGGCTCTCTGCTCGGCAGGGAGCCTGCTTCCTTCTCTCTCTCTCTGCCTGCCTCTCGGTGTACTTGTAATTTCTCTCTGTCAAATAAATAAATAAAATTTAAAAAAAAAAGAGTGTGGTCTTTTTATCCCAGCTCTTGGAAATCTGATTTTCATATTTTCTGGTAGAAATGCTCCAGTCCTGCTGCTTTTATTAAATCTTTTAAATTCAGCATTCCTTATCATGATGAAAAAATAGAAACCCTTTATTAAATAACTTTGGCATGGGAAGGTTCTCCAAAGACTCTCAGTAAAAGCTAGATGCTGACTTCATACAAAATGGAGTCTTTGGAAAAATTGAGTAAGAAAATTCTCCCAAAGTGGAAGTGTTTAGTAAAGTGAAGACACATTTATTATATAGCTAGCAGAAGATGGTAGGATAATGAAAATTAGTGGGAAGAGTAGTTTTACAATTGTCTTAATTCTATAACCTGTAAAAATAATCCCACATGCAGAACACCGAGGATACAAATATTTGATGAAGTTAGAGTCAGAATTCCTGGAATAAACCACCCTTAATTCACCACTACTGTTATATGGAGTATTATCTGAAGGGGGCATTTTAGAAAATGTTAAAAGTAAATATGGTAAAGACCAAAGTCAATAAATGCTATTTATATAAAACTTCTTAGTCCTTGATGCTGTGTCTAAAGAACATGTAGGATTTTCCTTAGATAAAAACCCCAAAGTAATATTCTGGGGAAAATCCATAAATAAAGAGGGCACGTGTTGGGGAGGTAGATTCTATATAGATCATGGAATATATTAAATATCAGCTTAGGATGCTGGAATTTACCCTGTAGGTACTGAAGATCCATTGAAGATCTTTGAATAAGGAAATGATTAAAAGGTATATTAAATACATGTTCTTTTCTTCTCTCTTAAAAAAACCTTCTTTCTACCTCATTCCCATCTTGTCTCTTGTGTTCTTTCTTCCACTTCCCTTTTTACTGTTTCTATGCCATACATACATACATATATATGGTAAATAAATATACCAGCTTATGGTTTTGTTTTTGTTTGTTTGTTTGTTTTTACCCCAGCTTATGGTTTCCAATAGCCAGTGGCACTCACATATATTTTCTTTTTTTTTTTTTTTAAAGATTTTATTTATTTATTTGACAGAGAGAGATCACAAGTAGGCAGAGAGGCAGGCAGAGAGAGAGAGGAGGAAGCAGACTCCCTGCTGAGCAGAGAGCCCGACGCGGGACTCGATCCCAGGACCCTGAGATCATGACCTGAGCCGAAGGCAGCGGCTTAACCCACTGAGCCACCCAGGCGCCCCTCACATATATTTTCTGATGATGCTCAAAAATCTAAAATGTTGTTAATTCTTATTGCCTTTTAGCATCTCTTCTCCTTTTAAACAACCATTTACTGAGTACTGTATAAAGATAGATGCTGTGAAGTATTGTTCATTTTCTTTAGAGGAACTAAATTTTCATTATAGGTCAGTTTATCAGGTTCGGTCTTGGAATGCCTGAGCCTATACGTAAAACCCAGCCGTAGCCCACAAGTTGCAGGCCTCAGGAGGGCACAGACATCTAGGGAAACCTCATCAAACATTCACATGTATCACAAGATAATGGGGACAGGTCCTTTCCCTCTGGAGTACAGATTTCAGAGCATTCCCTTGCTCCCACATGCTGAGAATTGGGATGAGCCTCCCAGGGCCTGAAAAATGCCGGCCCAGCAAATTTTTCTGCACACAGAAAAATTCGAGGAGCTGTCATTTTGAGAATTACCAAAAATAGCTGTAAATCATTATCTAGACCATCTGAAACAAGAAATCCTTCCTCAGCGATACAACCATTACTGTTCAAGCTTGAAAGATCACCCACTATTTGATGCTCGTGAAAAATGTGCAAGTAAAACTAGGTCTTTATTGGGGGGAAGAAAAACAACAGAAAAAGGAAACTTTAGTACCAAGTCAAACATAGCTCTTGTTTGATACACAAACATGAATTAATAAAGGGCAGGAAAATGGGATTATATACTTAAGGTGTAGTTGAAGAAGGGGTGGCTGGTTGTCTGATTGGAAAAGGAGAAATTGACTTTAACCGCAAGTTCATAACTCCTAATTATCTAAGAGGTATACCTTGGTATTTTGGTTATTCTGTGCATTTCATAATCCCCTTTTTTATACTAAGAACTATTTTTATACTAAGAACTATTCTGTTGATGTCAAAAATTTTCCTACTTGTATCTAATATTATTTGTTGTTAATATTAACCTATATGCAAGTAATTTTCAGCATACTTATAGGGAAGGACTCATGCAAACTTTGAACCACTAATTTAAGCAATTATTGGAAAAGGCATGCTCGTTAGTATGCACTTTAGTGCCATATATATATCTATATAGATATATATATTATATCTATATATATCTATTATATATTTTATATATATATCTATTATATATATATATATATATATATAATAGATATATATATAAAATATATCTATTTGGCTCTAACATATATATTAGCCAAATAGGTAAGGAGAGAAAATGCAATTTCTTCATATTTGAAGCTACAAACATAGCAATCTAAGTTGGGGGCAAAATGAGGAAATTATTATCTTTCAGATCCATCACTGGAAGATAGATAGGTCTTGCCTCAAAACGCTGCTTCTTCATTGTTGTCCCTTTTGGGGCAGAAGAAATTCCAGCAGTCTGTACCCATGGAGTTGAGGAAATTGGCCATGGCAAGAGAATGTGAGAATTGGATCATTGGTAGTGTCAGGTATATATGGGTTGGACAGTCACTTATCAAGATGTTGTAGAATACTTAAACATTAGGTGGGAGATTGACTTAGACAACATTCAGGGTCCTACCAGTCTTAGGATTCTATGATTTTTTTTAAAAAAAATTATTTATTTATGAATGAGAGAGAGAGCAAGAGTGAGCGAGTGCGAGGACAAGCAGGGGGAGAGGTAAGCAGGGAGAGAAGGAGGCTCCCCGCTGAGCAAGGAGCCCTATGTGGGACTCGATCCTACGACGCTGGGATTGGGATCATGACCTGAGCCGAAGGCGAATGCTCAACTGACTAAGCCACCCAGGTGTCCCAGGATTCTATGATTTTAAGGCCTTCTTCTCTGTGTTGGAAATACCGTTGGTTGTAGGCAACTACCCATAATCTTTTCTGAACTCCCAAGAAGACTTATGTGGCTGGGTCCTACTGCCAACTCACCAATGCAGAACATTTCCAGATCATCTGAAAATCAAAGGGATTTTGGAAGAGCTAGAAGAGTATCTCTTCCTTCCTGCAGGCACTTCTTGTGACACACAGATGAAGAAGTAAATAAATGTTAATAGATAGTCTCTGAAGACAGACTTTCATTTGTTGATATTGACTATACCTAAACGAGCATAAATTCTATTCTTTTTATTTTTCTTCTACTGTTTTCCACCCCTGCTGCATTTTTAAGAAATCATGGGCTAAATATCATTCTAGCTCCTGCCTTCCAAATAAAGGTATACTTCATCATCTAGTAATGCTTGCTACAGACATTCACCATAATGGAAATTACCGAAGCAAAAAAATCAATCCGGTTAATGCTTTGGAGGACTCATATTAATTGAATTCTTTTAGGAATGCCTGAAAAAAAATTGCTTCCCAACTGCTTTCCAAGAAAGAAAGGAACAGCTGTTGCTCCTGTCCTACTAAAAATTATAATGAAAATTAGTGGTGGGGGGGGAGCCTTCACAGCTAAGTATTCAGAAATTCTTGAATTTCATCAAGTAAGTGATTTTCTTGTGCCATGGTGCCTTTATTGTTTACATATACATGATTTTATTTTCATTTTTCCCATTCAACGTTGAATTCCAGTGGCAAATGAGTTTTCTTTCATACTGTCATTGGAACGTTAAAAAATGTTTGTGAAAAGAGAAAGCAAACAGTGCCTATTCTATGAACCAAAGGCAAATGCCCACTTACAGGCAGCTGCAGCAATTCACAGAACTCTATTTAACTATGACAAATGATTTAGAAGTGGAACAATGCTACACAGCAATTTAAGACAAAATGTGAAGGCAAAAACTGATTCATTTCTAAAGAGATAATATGTCCCTTTTAGAAGAAAAGGATTAACTTCTAAAAGAATGAACTTCTTAGGCATGCAAAGAGATAAACTCTAATAACGGGCTCGCCTGTTAGAGCCTTCCCCTCTCAAGCTGGACAAAAACCACAGACAACAATGCTGCAGCACAAACCTTTGAATAGAAAGCATTGTGAGGAAAACATGTCTTTTCATTAACAAATAAAATATCCCTTTTCTCCATTAAAGGTTTGAATGTTTTAATTTAACAGAAGATGTGGGAGTGCTATGGTGAATATGAAGCATAATAATTGAGTTTGGTGGAAAAGGTGGCTTGAAACATACTGTTTCAGAATGGGCCCAAAAGGTTGAAGGCTGAGTATTCCAAACCCTTGCCTAATGATATATATAGCAAGAATGCAACCAATTGAAAAGTTTTATGATCCACTCATTGGTCTGAACTTGGACACTAGAGAAAGCAGCCCTTGTAAGAAAGTGTGGGCAATAAAATAAAGTTAGATATAGAGCAGAAACAATTATGATTCAAGAATGAAAACTGGCCAGTACTTTGAGACTTCTCTTGTCTCAGCCAGTTGCCTGAAATTCTTCCTGTAGAAATTCATTCCTTTAGCTTTAAATGGGGTTGGAGATCGAGGAGCTCCCTACGAAAATGCACTTATGCTCAAAAAGGGGCAAATCCTCATATATTAGCAACAAACATATCAGCTGGGATTATAACCATCTGTTCTCAATCGTAGAACTAGACTCCAAGTTGCCTAGAGGAGGAAGAGACTTCATGATTGAGGAGAAGGGAAGGTCTTAGGGATAAAGGGAAGGAGCCAAAGACAAGCTATGCCTACGTTCGCCGTCTTGCCAAGAACCTTGCTTTGGCTGAAAGAGCTGAAAAAAACCATGAATGGAACAAATGCAAATTTCATAAGAAAACTGCATGTAATACACTGTATAGTAATCATGGGCTTATCTGCCTCCTCCGCTAGACTGTAAGCCCATTGAGGGAAGAAACTATGGGTTAAATTTCTTCGAATCTCCAGTAACTGACATGTAATAGGTTTTCAACAAGTATGTGTTAATTCTTTTTCATTCTGCAAATATTTTCAATAGAGCATTGATAACCTTAGTTATTGGATTTAGTTACATTTTATAAACTTGCCAAGAAGGCAGAGTACCAATGATGCATTTGGGAATAGGATACTTTCAATTGTTTGTCACAAAGCAGGATTTGGGGTAGAATAGGATTGAAAGACATTCACGTTTGTCCAGAGTGCTTCCTATAAGGTGTATACTAGTTACATCCAGGCAAGGCATGTTGGCAAATGTGTTCTTATCTGTAGTAGTCATCTCTAGTTGCTGTGGAAGATCTGTAAGCTTAAGGAACATGGAGGGAATGTTCCCTCCCTCAGTCACAGAAGGAAATGAGAATAATAATAACAACAGTGATGATGATAAATAATAACAATAGTAGTAGTAGATCATATTGAGTAGCACTCTGTACTGGGCACTGTTCTGGTTCACTGCATAACTATTAACTGATTGGATTTACACAAGAACCCTGTAAGGTAGGGACAATGATCAGTGCCATTTCACAAGGGAGGAAACTGAAGTTCAAAGAGTCCAGATAACTTGCCTAAGGTCACAAAAGCCAGTAAGTGCTGGAGCGACAGTATTTGAATTCTAGGAGGCTGACTCCAATCATCTTAACTCCTACCTATGCTATGATAAAACCCTAGGAAGAAGGATTTTGAGGGGTCCACTTCAGCCAAGTCCCTTAAGTGTGTTACCTCCGTAAAACAGATGTGTTCCAAAACAATTTGTCCTTGGAGAACTCTTCAGGACAGAAGCTGAATTGGGCTCAAAGTGAGCCATTTCATGAGGTTTCTGGTCTTGAGTGGATTATTAGTCCTGCTCCTCTGGGAGAAGCCTAGTGGTTTTGGAGATAGGAGAATACTAGCAGATTGGCCCCCATCACCCCCTGCCATGAATAAGTTGAGGGCATGTAAGGGATCTCATTGGTTCAGTGTAAAACCTGAGTCCTGAAGTTCAGTGTAAAACCCGTGTCCAAAAATTAATTAATTTCTGGGCCACTGCAAGTTTTACTTCTCAGAAACTTGGTGAATAAATTTATAGATGAAGAGGATAACAGGAATGTAAATAAACTCTAATTAAAGATTTGTTCCTTGTGGATAGCACCTCTTTATGTTATTTACTGTCCTTTTTAGATGCCATGGAGTTGGAAAATAATATCATATAGTGTGGTGGTTTTTACAGTCAGTATTATTTATGTTATTAATAGCAGTACTGTCAGTAATTCAGGTTATGGAGAATGGTTAAGTGAAAATATTGTAGATATCCTAATGATTCAGACACATTTTTAGATTCAGGTTGCTATGTTACTTCCATTTTTTTTCATGTACAAAATTTTGTATACCCCAAACTGTGATTTGTATATCTAAATGGCAGTTTATTTGTGCCATTGTGCATGCTCTTTACCACCGGAAAAAAAAAAAATCAGGAGTTGAAGGAGTATTCAGAAGCATGCATACACAAACAAGCAAAATTTTCAAATGCCACCAAATTTATGTACTCCAAATTGTGGGCATTTATTCCAAGATTGTTTAAAGATGTGGTTCAGCAGCTCTTTTTTCAAAGAGTATTACAGCTAGAACTAAGAACTAAAATCAAGTTTTGTGAGTTATCTTTCAACATACATCATGGCCCCTTTTGGAAAAATTAGATGATTGGTCAAACCAAAACCAAAGAAGTTAAAAACAAACTCCCCAAACCTATCTGTCTGCATAAAGGAGGGCAGAAACTGCTTCAGGGTGGAGAAAAACAAATTTGTGCCTTCAGATAAATTACAAAACACTTTTAGGTTTAAAAATATTATTAATAAAGTAACCTCATTTAAAAAGCCACATGAAAGTAGGTTTGAAAATATCCCCATTGTTTTATCTGTTGGACAGACATCATTTTTAAAAACCCAGTAGTCAGAAATAATTCTTAAAACCCACTGGAAAGAAAGAACAAATAGAAAACAGTTCTATGCAATCAAGTAATGGTGGGGGGAAAAAATCACATAAGTTGGTAATAGAATGATCTTATCTAAATGTAATCTTCATAAGCCTCCAGAGCATCACAATATTTAGTTCCATGCTATTTGTATTTTTTTAATTTTATTTTTTTTCAGTGTTTCAAACTTCATTGTTTATGCACCATGCCCAGCGCTCCATGCAATACGTTGTATTTTTATGGCAGAAATATTTATTATAGTCCCCAAAGGAAAGATAAAGTAACTGATGATACTGAAAAGAGGAAGCCAGTAGAACTAATCTTGAGAAAATATTGAACAATGGATAAATGTTACAAGTGAATCGAGCTAGATTATGTGCATAATTTCGTTTCAGATTTTCATGTGTGCAATGACAATATAGTAAGGCTCTATGATTTTAAGATGTGTATTTTAGTACATCTAAGGTTTTCTTGCCTTATAATATCCAATTAGCTTCTCTTCCCTGTGATAGCCACAATTTCTTCAGCTATAAGATACAGAACAAGAGAAGATTGGCAAATATCATTAGATTCTTGCTGTAGTTTTGTCCTGAGGCAAAATTTGAGTTTACTATAAAACTGTATAAGAAACTAGGGGCGCCTGGGTGGCTCAGTGGGTTAAAGCCTCTGCCTTTGGCTCAGGTCATGATCCCAGGGTCCTGGGATCGAGCCCCGCATCGGGCTCTCTGCTCAGCAGGGAGCCTGCTTCCTCCTCTCCCTCTGCCTGCTTCTCTGCCTACTTGTGATCTCTATCTGTCAAATAAATAAATAAAATCTTTAAAAAAGAAAAAACTGTGTTGGTATATAGCTAAGTAATTTGGAATTTCTTTCAAGCCAAATTGCTATCTGGTCCCTGTGTCCAGTTACTAAGACAGCTGTTACATAGCGGGTCCACCTGCTCCCATGTCTTTCCTCACTTGATCTCTGTTAAGTCTTGTTTTCATAACTTCATACACTGAAACTTTTCCGAGGTCATAATGCAAATCAGTGACAGAACAGGGAAGAGGACTCCAAGAGAGTTCTAAAATATTAGAGGCCCCATCTTAGAACAGTGATGGAATCAGGAGGATTTTCCCCCTTCCCATTAACACCTAAAATAACTTCCCATGATAACATCTCTTTGAAGGGAAAAGAGAGCATATCACTTTCAATTCCTTAGTACCTATTTAATATTAATAATTTTAGAAAAAAAAGCAAAAGTGGAATTAATAATATATAACTTCCAATGGGCTGTTAAAACTATTAACACGATAACTAGGAGACAAGAACCTGGGAAACTGAGTGAAGGCAAAAACTAGAAGAACTCATTTTGTAAGCAACTTATCTGTCACGCAGCATTTGACATCAGAATGGAGGAAGGATTTGTGGGGTTTTATTCAATGTCTTTTTGGATTTAGATGGTTTTTATAATGAGTTGGGGGCCAGGTAAATTCTATTAGAAGTGCTGTGGGGGATTAATAAATACTTTTCATCCTACTGACATTCACTTTCTCAATGTGTTCACATAGCCTCTGGTTATTTTAAAGGAAAATTCCTTGTCAGAGACTATTTTGCATTCTCACACAAAGTTTTTTCTTTTTTTTAAAATTTCATTCATTCCAGTTCACATTTCCCACTGTTTTCCTTCCTTCTTGACAGCTCTGTTTGACTGTCACTCAGCATTCTATACAGTACAGAGGGTATTACAAAAGTTGACTTGTTTAAGATAAATGAGCCCCTGATTGTGGTACAAGAAGCCAGTTGCTAGGGCATGTTTTCTTCCATAGTCTTTTGTTATTGAATTAATTAATTCATTCAGATGCTTCTTTTTATATCAGAAAAATTACTTGTTTCTAGGTAAATCTTATAAAATGTAGTCTTCATGATTGAGCATGCTCATATTAAAAAAAAAAAAAAAACAACAAATTTATGCTCGTTTGGCAACTCTATCAGGATGCAGAGTCATTAAGAAATTTGCGATCATCTGTATATGGCCAGAAACAACAGGCACAGCTTTTGGAAGAATTCGTTTTCCTCAATACCCATCCATTCAAAGCTATTGCTTTTAAAAACAGTCAGCTTAATGACCAGGACTTTAAAAGAAACATATTCATTCTACAAAATTCCTCCTTAACCAGCCATAGGTTTTTGTATGTTTAGCTACTGATTTTTTGTATTGTAATTAATTCATGTAACATAAAACTTAACATTTTAACCATGTTAAAGTGTCCAATTCAGTGGTCTTTAGTATATCAAAATGTTGTGCAATAATTACCACCATCTAATTCCAGAGCATTTTCGTCACCTCCAAAAGAAACCTTGCGCTCATTAAACAGTCACTCCCCATCTCTCCCCAACTCCTGGCAACCTCTACTGTCTTTATGGATTTGCCTATTCTGGACATTACATATAAAAGGTGTGATACAATATGTGGTCTTCTGTGTCTGCTTTCTTTCACTGAGCATAAAGTTTTCAAGGTTCATTCATGTTGTAGCATGCATCAGTACTTCATTCTTTTTTTACGCCTGGATAATATTCCTTTTTAAAAAAATAGCTTTCTTTGTGTCCTTTGTTTTTCACTTATCTTTTTATGTTTCAAGTTTTTATTTAAATTCTAGTTAATTAGCATATAGTTGTAACATGAGTTTCAGGAGTAGAATTTAGTGATTCATCACTTACATACAACATCCAGTGCTCACCACATCAAGAACTCTCCATAATGCCCGTCACCGTTTAGCCCATCCCCCCTTCCCACCTCCCCTCCAGCAGCCCTCAGTTTGTTCTCAATAGTTGAGTCTCTTCTATGGTTTGCCTCTCTCTCTTCCCCCCACCCCCAGGTTAATCAGGTTTGTTTCTTAAATTCCATGTATGAATGAAATAATATGGTATTTGTCTTTCTCTGATTTATTTTGCTTAGTATAATGTGCTCTAGCTCCATCCGCATTGCTGCAAATGTTGATTTCATTCTTTTTCATGATTGAGTAATATTCAATTGTATATAAACACCACATCTTCTTTATCCATTCATCAGTCAGTGGACATTTGTGCTCTATCCATAACTTAGCTATTGTTGATAGGATAATATTCCACTGTACAGATATACCACATTTTCTGTATCCATTCATCAGCTAAAGGGCACTGGAGTTGCTTCCACTTTTTAGTTTTTGTAAATGATGCTGCTATGTAAATGATGTTTCTCTATATTCTAGCCAACATTTATTATTATTTACCTTTTTGGTTATAGTCATCCTACTGGGTTTGAAGTGGTATTTCATTGTGGTTTTGATTTGCATTTCCCTAGTGACTAAGGATGCTGGACATCTTTTTTTAAAATCTAAATCCAGTTAGCCAACATATAGTATATCATTAGTTTCAGATGTAGAGTTCAGTAATTCATCAATTGCATGTAACACCCAATGCTCATCACATCACGTGCCCTGCTTAATGCCCATCATCTAGTTACCACATCCACCTACGGACCTCCCGTCCAGCAGCCCTCAGTTTGTTTCCTATAGTTAAGAGTCTCTGATGGTTTGTCTCCCTCCCTGACTTCTTCCCATTCAATTTTCCATCCTTTCTCCCAGGATCCTCTGTGCTATTTCTTACATTCCACATATGAGTGATACCATATGATAATTGTCTTTCTCTGATTGACTTATTTTGCTCAGAATAATAACCTCCAGTTCCATCCACATCAATGTAAATGGTCAGATTTCATCCTTTCTGTTCCATTGTACATATGTATATACCACATCTTTTTTTATCCATTCATCTGTCAAAGGACATCTGGGCTCTTTCCATATTTTGGCTGTTGTGGACATGGCTGCTATAAACATTGGGGTGCAGGTGCCCCTTCAGATCGCTACATTTGTATCTTTGGGGTAAATACCTAGTACTGCAATATTGGGTTATAGGGTAGCTCTACTTTCAATTTCTTGAGGAACCTCCATACTGTTTTCTACAGTGGTTGTGCCAGCCTGCATTTCCACCAGCAGTGTAAGAGTGTTCACCTTTCTCTGCATCCTTGCCAACATTTGTTGTTTTCTGACTTGTTAATTTTAGCCATTCTTACTGGTGCAAAGTGGCATCTCACTGTGCTTTTTTGATTTATATTTCCTTGATGCCAAATGATGCTGAGAATTTTCTCATGTGTCTGTTGGCCATTTGTAGGTCTTTTTTGGAGAAATGTCTGTTCATGTATTCTGCCCATTTCTTGATTGGATTATTTGTATTTTGGGTGTTGGGTTTGATAAGTTCTTTATAGATCTTGGATACTAACTAGCCCTTTATCTGATATGTCGTTTGCAAATATCTTTTCTCATTCTGTCGATTTTCTTTTGGTTTTATCAACTTCCCTTTGCTGTGTAGAAGCTTTTTATCTTGATGAATGCCAGTAGTTCATTTTTCTCTTTGTTTCCCTTGTCTCTGGAGACATGTCTAGCAAGAGTTGCTGCAGCTGAGGTTGAAGAGCTTGGTGCCTCTGTTCTCCTCTAGGATTTTGATGGATCCCTGTCTCAGATTTAGGTCTTTCATTCATTTTGAGTTTGTTTTTGTGTAAGAAAATGGCCCAGTTTCATTCTTCTACTTGTGGCTGTCCAATTTTCCCAACACTATATTTTGAAGGGACTTTTTCCCATTGGATATGCTTTCTTACTTTGTCAAAGATCAGTTGACCATAGAGTTGAGGTTCCATTTCTGGGTTCTCTATTCTGTTCCTCAGCTCTATGTGTCTGTTTTGTTGTCTTAATGATTACAGCTTTGTAATAGAGCTTGAAGTCTGGAATTGTGATGCCACCAGCTTTGGTTTTCTTTATCAGCATTCCTCTGTCTATTCAGGCTCTTTTCTGGTACCATACAAATTTTAGGATTATTTGTTCCGGCTCTGTGAAAAATGTCAATGCTATTTTGATACGGATTGCTTTGAATGTATAGATTGCTCTAGGTAGCATAGACATCTTAACAATATTTGTTCTTCCGATCTGTGAGCATGAAATGTTTTTCTATTACTTTGTGTCTTCCTGAATTTCCCTCTTAAGTGTTTTATAGTTTTTAGAGTACAGATCCTTTACCTCTTTAGTTAGTTTTATTCCTAGGCATCTTACTGTTTTTGGTACAGTTGTAAATGGGCTTGTTTTCTTATTTCTCTTTCTGCAGTTTCATTTTTCATGTAGAAATGCAATGGATCTCTATATATTGATTTTGTATCCTGCAATTCATTTATTAGTTCTAGCAGTTTTTTGGTGGAGTCTTTTGGATTTTTTTGTATAGAGTATCATGTCATCTGCAAATAGTGAAAGTTTTACTTTTCCTTTGCTGATTTGGATGCATTTTATTTCTTTTTGTTGTCTGATTGCTATGGCTAGGACTTCCAGTACTTTGGTAAATAAATGTTGTAAGCGTGGACATCCTTGTCTTGTTCCTGACCTTAAGGGAAAATCTTGTAGTTTTTCCCCATTAAGGATGATGTTAGCTGTGGGTTTTTTTATACATGGTCTTTATTATGTTTAGGTATGTCTCTCTACACCTACTATGTTGAGAGTTTTTATCATGAATGGATGTTGTACTTCGTCAAATGCTTTTTCTGCATCTACTGAAATAATCATATGGTTCTTTCTTATCCTTTCTCTTATTGATGTGATGTATCTCATTGATCGATTTGCAAATATTGAACACTTGCTACCCAGGAATAAATCCCATTTGATTGTGGCAAATTATTATTTTAATGTATTGTTGGATTCAGTTTGCTAGTATTTTGTTGAAGAGTTTTGCATTTATGTTTTCAGAAATATTGTCCTGTGGTTCTCTTTTTTGTGGTGTCTTTATCTGGTTTTGTTATCAGGATAATGCTGGCCTCAGAATGAATTGAAAGTTTTCCTTCTTTTTCTATTTTTTGGACTAGTTTGAGAAGAATAAGTACTAACCTTCTTTAAATGTTTGGTAGAACTTGCCTGTGAAGCCATCTGGTCCTGGATTTCTATTTGTTGGGAGCTTTTTGATTACCGATTTGATTTCTTGGCTGGTAATCAGTTTGTTCAACTCTTCTATTTCTTATTGTTTCAGCTTTGGTAGGTTATATGTTTCTAGGAATTTATCCATTTCTTCTGTATTGGTCAGTTTTGGGTCCTATAGTTTTTTCATAATATTCTCTTATAATTGTAGTATTTCTGTGGGGTTGGTTGTTATTTCTCCTCTGTCATTTGTAATTTTATTTATTTGGGTCCTTTCTCTCTCTCTCTCTCTCTCTCTTTTTTTTTTTTTTTGATAGGTCTGGATACAGGTTTATCAATTTTTATTCATTTTTCCCCCAAAGAACCAGCTCCTCTATCTGTTCTATTATTTTTCTGGTTTCTATATCATTTATTTCTGCTCTAGTGGGAATTATTTCCTTCCTTCTGCTGGTTTTAGGTTTTGCTTGTTGTTCTTTTTCTAAATTCCGTAGGTATAAAGTTAGGTAGCTTATATGAGATTTTTCTTGTTTCTTGAGGTAAGTCTATATGGGTATAAATTTCCCCCTTAGAACTACTTTTAACGCAACCTCAAAGTTTTAAACCATTGTCTTCATTTACATTTGGTTCTATGTACTTTTTAATTTCTTCTGTTTCCTGATTGACCCATTAATTGTTTAGTAGTATATTATTTAACCTCCATGTATTTGTGGGCTTTTCAGCTTTTTTCTTGTGGTTAACTTCTAATTCTATAGCATTCTGGTCAGAAAAGTGCATGTTATAATTTAGATTTTTCTTGAATTTGTTGAGGCTATTTTTTTTGTGACCTAGTATGTTATCTGTTCTTGAGAATTTTCCATGTGCACTTGAAAATAATGTGTATTCTGCTGTTTTAGGATGGAATGTTCTGAATATATCTGTTAAATCCATCTGTGTGTCATTCGAAGCCATTATTTCCTTGCTAATATTCTGTCGAGATGGTTTGTCCATTGACGTAAATGGGGTGTTAAAGGCCCCTACTATTATTGTATTATTATCAATTAGGTTTTTTTATGTTTATTATTAACTGTTTTGTGTATTTGGGTGTTCAAATGTTGGGTGGATAAATACTTAGAATTGTTATATATTGCTGTATTTTCCTCTTTATGATGATATGTTTTTCTTTATTACTGTCTTTGTTTTAAAGTCTATTTTGTCTATTTAAAGACTATATAAGTATTGCTACTCCCACTTTCTTTTGACATCCATTTGCATGACAAGTGTTTCTCCATCCTCTCACTTTCAATCTGCAGCTGCCTTTAGCTCTAAAATAAATGTCTTATAGGCAGCATATAGATGAGTCTTGTTTTTGTATCCATTCTGCCAGCCTGTCTTTTGATTGGATTATTTAGTCCATTTATAGTCAAAGTAATTATTCATATATATATTTATTTATATATTTATTGCTATTTTATTACCTGTTTTGCAGTCATTTATGAAGATTTTTCTGATCTCTTCTTGTCTTTCTTTTGTGGTTTGTTGGTTTTCTTTAGTGATACATTTGGATTTCTTTTTCTTTATCCTTCACATATTTTTAGTCATTTTTGATTTGTGGTTACCATAGGTTTGTATATAACATTTTCTGCATATAGCAGTCTGTATTAAGTTGATGCTCATTTAATTCTGAACCCATTTTTTTACTCCTCCCCTCCCACTTTTTAGGTATATATTGTTATATTTTACATCCTTTTATTCTGTGAGTTCCTTGACTTTTTATAGAAATATTCATATATATTGCTTTTGTGTTTTTATGTTACCTTCATACTGACACTTATGGTCTTCCCTTTCCACTCAGAGTCCCCTTTAATATTTCTTGCAGGGTTGGCTTAGTAGTAATGAACTCCTTTGGTTTTTGTCTGTCTGGAAAATTCTTTATTTATCCTTCTTTTCTGAATAATAGCCTTGTTGGATTAGCATATTCTTGGCTGTAGATTTTTCCATTCAGCACTTTGAATATGCCAGTCCCTTCTGGCTTGGAAAGTTTCTGCCAGCAAATCCACTGATAGCCTTATGAGATTTCCCTTGTATGTAACTGTATTTTGTCTTGCTACTTTTAAGATTATTTTTTTCTTTATCACTATAATTTGCCATTTTTATTACAATATACCTTGGTGTGGATCTGCTTTTGTTGATTTTGCTGGGGGTTCTCTGTGCCTCTTGGATCTAGAAATCTGTGTCCTTCCCCAGATTAGGGAAGTTCTCAGCTATTATTTCTTCAAGTAAATTTTCTCTTCCCTTTTCTCTCTCTTCTTCTTCTGGGAGTTCTATAATATGAATGTTATTACATTTTATGGTGTCACTGAGGTCTTTAAGACTGATCTCATTTTGAAAAATTCTCTTTGCTCTCTTTTGTTCAGCTTAATTACTTTCCATTACTCTATCTTCTAGTTTATTAATTCATTCCTCAGTTTCTTCCACCCTGTTGTTCATTCCATCAAATGTATTTCTGATTTTGTTTATTGAGCCCTTTATCTCTGCTGTTATTCCTTATCTCTGTGCTAAGAGTCTCACTGGTGCCTTTCACTCTTTTCTCAAGTCCAGCAAGTGTCTTTATGATCATTACTTTAAATCTGGCGGGTGCCTGGGTGGCTCAGTGAGTTTACTATCTGCCTTTAGCTCAGGTCATTATCCTGGGGTCCTGGGATTGAGCCCCACTTCAGTGGGAGTTTGGTTCTCCCTCTGCCACGCTGGTTCTAATGCAAGTATGACTGGGATGAATAGTTTCACCTGGGAATGGGGGGTGGCCGGGGGGAGATGGCTGGGTATAAGCAAGTCAAGTAGTGAGTGTTAGTGCTGCACTGATTCCCACAGATGGCCCTGTGCTAATACTGAGGGGTTAGGGGGTGTTGGGAAATGGCACCCCTTTGTTCTCAGAGGGGTCTCTTTGTGAACACTGCCTCTCTGGGACAGGCTCAGAGATGAATAAATAACCTCCCCACTGTGTACCCAGGAGCTCTTTAGATTGCTGTTTCTACACTTTGTGTCCGATGGCTATTTGCCCTACCTTCTCTCCAAGAGCAGCCTGAGTCCTTAGGGGCTCTCCCTGAGCCAAGCCAGCTGATCTTTAAAACTTCAGGTTTTAAACCCCACTGCTTACAAGAACTCATGTAATTCATCCCCTCTCACTTTCCAAGCCAATTGCTATGGGGCTTCCTCTTCTTTGGGCACTTCCTGTGTGTTAGTATGTCTCTTGTCCTTCTCCACAACCAGGGCTCCCTCCCCACTGCAGTGGCCATGATCTGTTTCTCTCCTAAACCAAGTCTCCACACTTTCTAACTTCTTCAATGTGGGCTTTTGTCTACCTTTAATTGTGGAGTTTTTCCAGGTTGATTTCTGGAGTACTTAGGATGATTTGATAGTTATCTAGTTGTATTCATGGGATGAGGCAAGTCTAGGTTCCTCCTACTTGGCCACCATCTTCCCCTCTCTATCTTCTCACATCTGTGATAGTTTTGTTTTTTTTTAATTTTAACTAATCTTCACATCCAATGTGGGACTCAAATTTATAACCCTGAGATCAAGAGACATACATTCCACTGACTGAGCCAGCCGGGCACCCCAGTAATATCTTCTGATACATAAAAGTGATTACTTTCGATGAAGTCCAATTTATTCCTTTTTTTCTTTTGTTGCTTTGTGCTTTTGATGACAAATCTAAGAAACCATTTCTTAATCCAAGGTCACACAGACATGTCTGTTTCCGTCTAAGAGTTTTATAATTTTCAGTCTACAGTTAAGTCTTTGATCCATTTTGAGTAAATTTTTGTATATGGTATAAGAAAAGGGTCCAAATTCATTATTTTGCATGTGTTTATCTGGTTGTCCCAGCACCATTTATTGAAAAGAGTCTTCTTTTTCCATTGAATAATCTGGACATCTTTGTTCAAAATCAGTTGACCATAGATGTCTGTATTTATTTCTGAACTCTTTATCTTATAAGGCTATATGTTCATCCTTATGCCAGCAGTATACTGTTTTTTTTTAAATTATTGTAACTTTGTAGTAAGTTTTGAAATTGGGAAGTGTGAGTCCTCCAACTTCATTGTTCTTCAATATTGTTTTGGATGTTCAAGACCCCTTGCCTTTCCATATGAATTCAGATTGTCCATTTCTGCAAAGAAGGCAGCTGGAATTTTGATAGGGATTTCACTGAATCTATATATCAATTTGGAGACTGTTTCCATCTTAGCAATATTAAACGTCCCAATCCATGAAAACAGGATGTTTTTCCTTTTGCTTGTATCTTTAATTTCTTTCAAGAATGTTTCAGAGTTTTCTGTGTGCAAATCTTACACCTACTTGGTTAAGTTTATTCTGAAGTATTTTATTCTTTTTTGATGCTATTGTAAATGGATTTGTTTTCTTAATTTTATTTTTGGGATTTTTTGAACTTACTATGTTAGACATTGTGAATGTCCCAGTATTGGCTAATAAAGAAGCAAGTAGTTTAGCAAATAGGGAAAGTTGAATATGTAAGAAAATAATTACAATATGGTACAATAAGTGTTTTAATCGGAGAGTCGTACTGGGCACCATGCGAAGCTTGAAGAATGATTGGAGTTCGGTTTTCAAGGCCACTAATGACCTAACTGTTTAATAAAATAGGCTATAATCCCTTACCTTTTATGTTAGTGAGATTAGGTGGCACAGTTTAATATCTTATTTTTTTTGTTTATTATTTTTATTTTTTTAAAGGAGAGAGAGAGGGCAGAGCAGGCAGAGGGACAGGGAAAAGCAGGCTTCCCACTGAGCAGAGAGCCCAACATGGGGCTCGATCCCAGGATCCCTCAATCCATGACCTAAGCCAAAGGCAGGCGCTTAATGGACTGAGGTAGCCAGGTACCCTGGGTGGCACAATTTGGAGCACAAGTCTCTTCACTACTCCTACTCCAGGATAATCCCAGAGTTAAATTCCCTTTTCTTTACATATAAGAATTGGATTAAATTGCAAATAAGAATTACAAGATAAATATGTTACAACTACAATCTTTAGCTCCCTTTCAACATTCTTTGCTATGGAATTACTATGGTTCCACCTTCTCTTTAATTTTAATGCTTACCTGGGCCTTATTTGGGAAACAAAGAAACCTCTGCCCTTCAGGAATTCTGAGAGCGACTGAGCCAGCTAAATTGCATGCCTGGTAGGGGTGCCCTTTAGAGATGCAAAACTAAGAGGCAAAAGACACCTGATCAGTTTACTTTTACAAACTTCATAATTGTTCATATTATATATAAAACATTTAATAGTGGAACCAATGTAATCATTTCTCCATCTCTAGTCTGTGAGCTCTCTTTATTTATTTATTTATTTATTTATTTATTTATTTATTTATTTTTTTATTTCCAGCATAACAGTATTCATTATTTTTGCACCACACCCCGTGCTCCATGCAATCCGTGCCCTCTATAATACCCACCACCTGGTACCCCAACCTCCCACCCCCCCGTCCCTTCAAAACCCTCAGATTGTTTTTCAGAGTCCATAGTCTCTCATGGTTCACCTCCCCTTCCAATTTCCCCCAACTCCCTTCTCCACTCTAAGTCCCCATGTCCTCCATGCTATTTGTTATGCTCCACAAATAAGTGAAACCATATGATAATTGACTCTCTCTGCTTGACTTATTTCACTCAGCATAATCTCTTCCAGTCCCGTCCATTCTGTGAGCTCTCTTAAAGCTAAAAATATATTTTAGTTTTTGAAAAATTTTTCTCTGCTTTTTTATTTCTATCTGAAGAGCTAAAAAGATATCAGAATTCCATATGTCTAAAAAAGTCTTATGAGTTAATAACTACTATATTCCTCCCATCTCCCCACACATGTACTATTTCATTCCTCTAAGATATTTGCATTGCTAAGATATAATACAACTGTAGTTTCAATTATAGCTTTAAGGTTTTGAATGCCAAAATTAACAGAACTTGTTTTCCTCACTATTTGAAATAGCTGTGAATTTCCTCTCTCTTGTGGAATGATTATGACATTGTGTGTGCATATATGTGTATTTTAACCTTATGTGTCTGGTGACTAAAAATTCTTGTAAGAAGGAATAAAGACTTAAGTTACAGTTAATCTTCTACTGAATTGTAATTGTTTTAGGACAAACTGAAGTACATTTCCAGCTCTTACAAATTTGGCAAGATACAAATGAAATACCACAGAGATAGGAGTCCTGGGGTTGTGAACCAGAAGTGAGATATCTATCTGTAACCTCAGCTTTTCTCTTTCCATGTAGCTTAACCACCCCCCACCTCCCCACCATTATATTAGCTGTGAAACTGCACGAGGAGGCCCTGCGGACCCAGGGATGTCCCAGCTATCTGTGGGATGGATCTGAAAATGCTACACTGAAAAGGAAATATTCATAAGGAAAAATTTTCAAAGTGGGATATGCCTTGAATATTTGAAGGGCACTTTATAGCAAGAAAAATGTCAAATTTACATTGTTTCTTCCCAAATTTATGCTAGCAACTATAACTTGTTAAAGCAACTCATTTTTGTATCTTTTCAATGCTCTAATTTTGACCTAAATATAGAGGCTTCCCTTTCTGAAAAAGCATGTTCATGAAAAGTTGAGTGAGCAAATATGGTATTTTGGAGAACCAACTTTACCTTTCTACTAGCTTATGTTTCACTTATAGAAATGTCCGCTCTGACACCAATAATTTGGCTTTAGTTGTTTCATTTAATCTTCCTGTGAAATAGTCAAAGGCCTGCAAATTAAAAAAATGTAAACATTCTGGGGGAAACTTTGAAAAGAACCTCATACGTGATTCTTCCATGAGTGCTAAAATTGTTTTGTAATACCTCTGGTTCTGAAGTCTTCTGGCTTCCTGATCATCAAATGAAAAGAATACTCAGGCAACTTTTGCCATCAAGAGAAGGTATATCTTACTGTCTCAAGAGAAAATAAGGCTAGATCCATCGGGCAGTTTTATAGTCAAAACACTGACAATTTCAGCCATGAACATATTTTACTGACTTGCCCTTCTACTAGAAAACACAAGGTAGTAAATGAAGTATCAACATTCTGTACACCTTCTACGGCATCTGTAGTTACTCATTGCCAAGGGACTAATGGCAAAGCTATAACGTAGTAACACACAGGAACATTGAAATGAGAAAGTCAAGACCTTGAAATGGATTGAGGATAATCTCACACTAACTGTATCAAATTGGCAAGTTTAATAGTTTGTTAATATTGGGAATAAAACTCTGTGTACCATTTTGCTGAGAGGATTCCCTTTTCCTTCAGATCCTGATGTGACAAATGAAATAATTGGGATCGCTGCTTCCTTTATTGTTTTTAAACCCTTGTTCTTTTCCTTAATATCCCGAAGAGTCAAGGGCTGTCTAATTATTACTTTTGGTTTATTTCACAGCACAGTAAAAAAAATTTTTTTAGAGAAGATGAAAACTGTGGTCTTAAATCTGTTCTGACTGTATAAAACTTGATATATGAGATGTGCAAACATAAATATATGATTAAATGTATTCAGGTTCAGACGAGAAAAACTTTTGTAATGAAACTATATGAATAGTTCTAAAGTTTGCCTTGCACAGCTAGGTAGCTAAGTAAGATTTTCCTTAAAACCTTACTTTCTGGTTCTACATATGGTTTCAATATTTACTCTTAGATTTACAATATGCCAGTTAAAATACTGATGCTTTTTTATAATTTTATAATGAGTTTCTGATTAGAAAAGAAAAATCTACCGTAAGAAGTATAGTACAAGGCATCTAAACAATTTTTCACCCTCTTCTAAGGCTTCCATGTTGTCCAATGGGTGATATGTTAGTAAAACAATGAAACATTCTATGTTCCCTTTTATTGCCATCCATCAATCCAACAACTGCGAAATCACCAGCTGATAGGAAAAAGAGAACTACATCAGTCCTCTCTAGCTGCAAAAAGAAAAAGCTTTAAGAACTTCTTTTCACATAACGTCTGGGATCCCAGCAGGCTGGAGTCAAAGTACGGTGTTCCTTGTTACAAAAGCTCTAGCTTTATGAACATGTCAAACAGCACATAAGCTACAATTTATTTTTGTTGTTATTGGCGGAAGAAGTGTATGTGGGAGAAGTAACAGAAGTGGCTGAGGTAATGTAATAGAGTGACAGCAACATCAGTAGCGGCTTCTAAATATCAGGCACTAGCTATCATAATTCTAATCCTCACAATAACTAAGAAGGTGGATCTTATTTACTTGGGAAACTGAGGTTTGGTGAGCCTGAATAACTTAGCAACTGCCATGGTGAGTCAAATCCAGACCTGACTCCAAACTAGGTAGGAGCTTAATCATTGCACTGGTCTGCCTTCCAGTAAAATGAACTGATGAGGAAAAACTGAACTGGTAAAGAATAAATGGAACGTACTGGGAAGAAGGGGAAGCAGGAAGAAGACACAGGAGGAGTGTTTTAAGATAAATGAGGCTGCCAACTTGTACCCCACCTTGTGCCTTTTTCTGCTCCCCTCTCCTGCAGAAAGAAAGTGACCCTACAATCTTAGCATGAGAAACAGACTAAGTATCATTTCTATTAACTTAATTGTCTATCATCAGCCATTAAAAATTCTAGCCGATAGGGGCGTCTGGGTGGCTCAGTGGTTTAAAGCCTCTGCCTTCGGCTCAGGTCATGATCCCAGGGTCCTGGGATCAAGCCCGGTATCAGGCTCTCTGCTTAGCGGGGAGCCTGCTTCCTCCTCTCTCTCCCTGCCTACTTGTGATCTCTGTCTGTCACATAAATAAATAAAATCTTTAAAAAAAAAAATTCTAGCCCACAAAGTCAGACCTTATTAATTACAATTAATTACTCATCCTGAAAACAATATTAGCTGCAGATGAATTGGCAAGGTCTATAAAGCAGCAGAGCTCAAACTTTAGCAAGCTTTGAAATCACCTAGGCCCTATCTCCAGAGTTTCTGATTCAGAAGGTCTGGGGTAGGACCTGAGAGTTGGCAATTCTTACAAGTTCCCAGGGAACGCTGGTGCTGCTGGTTCAGGACCACGCTGAGAATGACTAGTGCAAAGAAAAGCTGTGCTAACCACAGATTTATACGTACATACCTATGACAAGCTGACTAGTAAAAGAATAGGATTTCTCAAGAGGCTACCTTCCATTGCGCAAGCACAATTTTTGAATTCAGTTATTTACAACAGCATCTGTAAAATGAATAGTGTTCATACAAATGTAGGACAATTGACCTTATGGCCATGTTATTAATTAGGCAAAAGACTATGCTTTTAATGTGCAATTTGCTCACCTAAGCATTTGTAGAAGTAAGAATATCACATTTAGAAGAGGCAAGCATACCTGTATGTAATACCAGCCCTTCATAAGCCAGGAAAAAAATACATAAAAATAAAATGCACTTAGGGATGGAAACATCTGAAACCAGAACTATTTCCATTTCTGATAATAAACCTCTGCTGGCCTTATGGTGCTTATGGCTTAAAAAACAAACATTTTAATAGAGTAGAGACAAGAATATTCATAGAACTGGATTCCTGGAAGCCAACATACCCTTAGCCTGTTTCTTATCCCTTACCCTGCCCTGGCTCTGAGTTTGACTTAGTCTTGCCTGGTTTTGGCACATGTTGTAGTTATAATACTAGGAATGATATGACCACTGCTGCTGGAATCAATATGAAAATTGGGGAACAGGATGTCACAAAACTAGTATTATTTTAAAAGGCAGTTGCTTCCAGTTTCAGAGTGACCTGAAATTAGTAAAGAAGTATGATTCCTATCCCATCGGGTCTTCTAGGATAGAGACTTCTCATTCCCACATCCTTCAAAACAAAACAAACAAATAAACAAAAAACACCCAACTCTAAATAATCCCCTTTACTTGGTTATCAGGATCCTTTCTATAGGCTAACATTTTTCTTTTGGGGGGCAGGGAGTGGGGCCCTACAATAACTTTATTATAACAGAGAACCCAGGCTGTAATAAGTCTACATGATTAGAGCAGATGGTAGTTATCTTTCCAAAGGGTGATGCCTGAGCCCAGCTGGCGCACACTAAGGTTAAAGCCAAGGTCCAGAATACCCTGTTTCCTGCTATTACCCTGCATTGCCCAGCTCATGATGTGAGATGAGAGACTACACAGCCACACTGAAGGGAAGGATGAGGTCCCACCAGGCAGAGGCAACAGCCCAACAGAAGAAAATTTTAAAATCACCAAAAAGGCTGCTGAAATAAGGTGCAGTTGCCCACCCTTGCTATTCTCTGTTGAGAAAGATGAGCTTATGGGATGAATAGCAAATTATGTCCCTTATTCTTCAAATGAATAAATCCTGAGAAGATGGGGTTGATGGCCAGTCAACCAGTAGAACAGGATGAAAATCTGAGCTAGTTACAGATCTTCGTGTCTCAGGGAAAGGGCAGCAGGGATAAGAGAGAAGAGAGGAGCATTAAAATGCCTGGAAGCATTAAAAAGGAGAAACTTTAAAAAAAAAAAAAAAAGGAGAAACTTCTTTCTTTTTTTTCCTTTAACAAGACAGGAAATAGTATCTTTTATTTTCCTTGTTGCAGTGGCAGCAGACCTTGGTTTTCATAAAACATGATCTCCGTTCATATGGTCTGTTGATAAGATTGCTCAGTCATGGGGAGGCCAGGCTGACCACTAATGTTAAGACTAGGTCTTCTCACAAAGCCTCTAACAAGCGTTGAATCTCATGCTGAGTCCACAGAGGTACATTCAACACCATAAAGTGCTCCAGTTAAAGCTTCTGTGATATTGCAATGATATGATTAATGGCTTTTTTAAAAAGGCTATGGCTTTCCTGTACATGTTAACTATTTCAGAAAAGTTGTGGATAAAAAGATGGGGGAGAGTCTGGTTTCAAGCCACACAGTTCTAGACACCAGCTACAGATGCCTCTGCCCTGTTTAACTACATGTTCTTTTCTGAGAAACACATTCAGTTACTGTGGTTGAAAGAAATGATCCACTCTTCACCTCCAACCTTCCTTATCCTGTGAATCTCACATGTGCAAAGGCTGAAGGCAGGACCGTTTTGTCTCTGTTCCCTCTCATTAGGGAAATCACTTGGTGACCCGGTGAATGTCATGAACAAGGTAGCCCAGTTGTCCAAGATGACCCTTGCCACAGGGATACAGTTGACCTCTGTCGTTTAGATGGAGAACTCCTTGGTCAGCTGCTCCACCTGTTCAGGCTTTAGCCCTCTGAAACAAAACAGGCTAATCTGGTTGGGGATGTGCTGTCCATGGTTGGGAGAAGCCCTCCCTCTTGAGGTTGGAGACCAGCTGAATCTGCAAACTAATGATGCAGTTGGCCATGACTTGCACTTCCTGCAACTATTGTTTTGGAAAATCTGGGCTGGTCAGAATGGTCAAGGCAACCTGAGCTCTATTGAGAGGAGGGCTGGAATTTACAGGGGAACATCAAGGTCTTCATTTGTGACTCCACCCCTCTGACCTCAACATCTTTGCAGAGCCCAGTGAAGTCTCCCACATGCTTACCATAGAGCCCATGTTCTTGGTATGGGATTAGCAGAGACAAACATTAATGCCCTCTTCAGCAATGTGGTGCACAACCCAGGCTCCCTTGTTATCATCACTACTGGCAAAACCTTGGTAGGCCATGTCAAAGAACTAGAGAGATTCTTCTTTCTCTGCTATTGCTGTTGCCTTCTATTGCTCAGGATGAGGGTCCACTCCCATGGGATTGTGGGCAGGAGTGTGCAGAAGAACTCTTTGCTCTGGTGTTTTTGAAATATCCTCCCTAGTGCCTGTGAAGTTAAAGCTACAAGTCTTGGGGTCATAGTATTGATAACCTTGCAGCTGCGTGCCAGTGTGTCTGATGGTTTGGGCAGAAGGACATCTTGGCTGAACTTAAAAAATCTTTGCAGAAGCCTAGCTCTGATCCCTAAGGCCTCAGTTCCAGAAATGGTCTGCACAGTGACATACTGGCCGATTTTCAACACTTTGCTGTTCTCACCCAGGGTTAGTTTTATAGGTGCCTTGCAAAATTCAGCCAGTCCTGCAAGAGGCAGATTTTCTTTGTTCAGATATTTTGCAGCAAACTAGGCCTCTGCCTTCCAGACACCAGGAGGACGTAGGCTTTTCATGATACTGGTAGGCACCACCTACCAGATTCTTCTTTTTACTGCCGGTATCTCTCTCATAGGCTTTTGTGATTCCCAGGATTCCCTCCAAATGGGCTCACCAGGAGCTGACTCTTGCAGAGGGCATCTGGTGAGGTTGGTGTGGAAGGTGGCAGTGATTTTGGATAGAACACTGCTGGAATGCACAAGGTCATGGTGGAAGCAAGAGGTTCGGTGGGTAGTGGCAGAATGGAGTGGAGGGCCAGCGGCGCAGACATGGAGGCTCAGGCTCATAGGCTGAGCTTTCTTGTTGGCAGAAGACTGTGTGGAGTCGTTATATTTTAAGACTTTTGCAGAAGTTTCTGTTAACTCTGTATGTGTCCCTTTTAGAATTCAGCAGAATTAGAATTATTATTTTCTTTTTTAAATAAGAAAGCCATTTTTTTTTTAATTTCTAAAACTCTAGCATATATTTCTAGGGGGTGCTGATGGTCACTCACCATACCTGTACCAAGTTGTCTGCATAGCTACCAAACCGTCTGGCCATCACTAGAGCAGGGCAGGTGCACTGGGGAGGCCCTGACTTCCTGCTGGTGCTGATAATTTCTTGTTTCAGTTCATCTACAATTATCTTGCCCTTCAAGTCCCAGATCTTGATGCTGTGGCCTATGGCAGCCCAGAGCCAGTAGTAGTGGGGGCTGAATCACAGGGCATTGACGATGTCCCTGCCATCTAGCATATGAAGGTACTTGCTTTTGTGGAGGTCCCACATTATGGCCTGGCCAGTCGTGCCTCCAGAAGCACAGAGGAATCCATCTAGCTAGTCACAGCCCGTGTGGCCCAAGTGGTTGGTCCTCAGCTTACAGTTTTCCACATTTTATACCCTGACCGGCTTGTGGCTTATGAACAAAAGAAATTTATTTCTCACAGTTCTGGAGAATGGAAGTCCAAGATCAGGGTGCCAGCAGGGTCTGTTTCTTGTAAAGACCCTCTTCTGGGTGACAGCCTGCTCATTGTGTCCTCACATAGCTGAAAGAGAGCTAGCTAGCTCTCTGGTCTCTTAAGGCCACAAATCCCATTCATTAGGTCTCTACTTTCATGACCTAACTACCTCCCAAAGGCCCCACCTCCACATCCCATCACACTGTGATGAGGTTTTCTTTTATTTTCTTTTCTTTTTTTTTTTTTTTAAGATTTTTTATTTCTTTATTTGACAGACAAAGATCACAAGTACGCAGAGAGGCAGGCAGAAAGAGAGGGGGAAGCAGGCTCCCTGCCGAGCAGAGAGCCCGATGTGGGGCTCGATCCCAGGACCCTGGGATCATGACCCGAGCCAAAGGCAGAGGCTTTAACCCACTGAGCCACCCAGGTGCCCCTCTGATGAGGTTTTCGACATACGAATTTTAGAGGGACACAAACGCCCAGCCCATTACAGCCATGCCCTCCTTTCACTCATTCACTGAAATACAATGGCAGAGATGTACTGGCATTCTACCTCACACCATCTTTCTAGTTTACAGTCTAGGAGATTGGCACATCTCTAGAATATCTGAGTTATTTTCTTTGTGAGTAATACCTGAACCCCCCTAACTTAGGTATTACCAATTATTCCATCCTTTATTTGAAGCAATGTTAGCTCAAAGATCCATCAGTGTCTGCAAACTAGTAGGAGTTTTCCGGGCGAGTACTGCTTTTTCTCCAACTCGGAAGCCCCAGCTTCGTTTCTAGAGTCAAGAGCATTGTTTTTGTTTTTGAAACTCTGGTCACTACCCTACTCATTTTCATTACCGCAGTGCTGTCCTACACCCCAGGGACTTAGCCCGGCAAATACCAACTTTTCTGTGGGTTCACTGGTTCATGGTCCCTTATGGCCCTGTCCTCTATTAGGGCTGGGCAAAAGAAGACAAATGTGTTAGTCTCCTCTCTAGAAAATGAAGTAAGGATACTTTGAGGTCTTAAATTTTTATTTAATTTTTTTGTCTTGATCAGAAGTATCAGAGAAAAATAAAAAATTTTAAAATTGGAGTGCTCTCTTCCTCGCCTTCTCTTCGCCCAATACCCAGCCCTGGCTCTGGGTGCATCCCAACAAGGCACTTGCTGTCTGAGCCACTTTGTGTGTGTGTGTATATGTGTGTGTGTGTATGTGTGTGTGTATGTGTGTGTGTGTTTTGGAAGAAAGTAATGTGAGGACAATCACATCATTTTTCATTTTCATCATTTTTCTATTCCTCATTTTTCTATTCCTGTGTTGCTATCATTCAATCAGACACCTACCAAACCCCCAACTCTGGCTCAGGTAACACACTGTCCTGAGGAGACATAGGTCACGCAGTCCTGGTCTTCGGGAGTTTGTGATCTCCCAGGAGATGCAGTCAAGTGAAAGTTCAGAGGAAAACACAAGGGGATGTGTGACTGTAGAGGAAAGGGGGTTTAACTCTGGCTTAGGGTGACAGGGGGTCAGGTCACTCTTCACAGAGGAGAATTATTATTCATTCTATTGGCCAGACAGCAAAAGATACCAGGCATTAAACTGAGGTTCTTGTTTTTTCCACTTTAAAGTCAACTCAACAATAGTCCCCATTTACTGTCAAAGCTACTCCTGTGTGATAATGCCACAAATATGATTATGCCAACCTCTCCTGCTGCTCACCTTACACTTCATATCTGAAGGTCATGGTACTAAAAATTGGCATGGATGTATTCCAAGGAATCTGGTTATCATGCTTGACTATTTATAATTCTAAAATTGAAGAGTTAAAAAACGAGTTAATTGGCATTTTATAGGATGGGTATGGGGTCGGAAGAGTGAATCAGCAGAGGGAGAAGCAGAAGCACTGTGTGAGCCAAGACCAACTCTGAGGAAACTTAGATTACCACTGCCCAAAGCTGAGGGTAACCCATGGTTTGTTTTTCATAGGGGAGGAATTGTTTCACATACCACGTGGAATGCTCCTGGGGCCTTGACCGGTCTGAAGCCGTCAACAGGTACGCACTGATCAGCATGGCCGTTGCAGAAGCAGCTGCCCTTGACAATGAAATCATAGATTGCGTAATGTGTAAAATGTTGAGGCTTTGCGGTCAGGTCATTCCTCTGACAGGGGCAAGACTGCCGTTTCAGCAGCTGCACGCGGAGGTTGGTGATCTTCAGCTGCTCCTGCACTTTGGCACTGTAAGGGTTCTCTGCATCGTATGGCGGTGACAAAGCTCGGAAAATAACCTGTAAAGAAGAAAAATATTACCATGAGTATATAGGGCTGTGTGCAAACCCCAAATCATTTGCCTCATACAATTTTGATGTGACTTATACCTTCTGTCATCTGCAAGTGATAAGATAGGCAGCCTTTTGACCTTGATCACACAGGTGTGCTGTCTGTTTGGATGCAGGATAAGTATGAAATAAGTAGCCAGCTGGGACCTGACTCTTGAGATGAAGGCAGCCATGCAGAGACTGGGAAGAGCATTTTGGGCAGAAGGAACACAAGTTTCAAGGCCTGGAAGCTGAATCAAGTCTGTTTTTTGTTTGTTTGTTTGTTTTTTGTTTTGGGGTTTTTTTAAAGATTTTATTTTTATTTATATGACAGAGAGAGCAAGTGCATAAGCAGGGGGAGCGGCAGAGGGAGAGGGAGAAGCAGATTCCCCACTGAGAAGGGAACCCAGGACTCGATCCCAGGACCCCGGGATCATGACCGGAGCTGAAGGCAGACGCTTAACCGACTGAGCCACCCAGGTGCCCTCAAGCCTGGCTTATTAAAGGAAGAACAACAAAGCCGGTGCGACTGAGGTCCAGGAAACAAGGGGACAGTTTTCAGAGCAGAGGATGGAGCCAGGACAAGACAGATCATGAACAGAGAGCCCTTCAAGGCCATGGTAGTTATTCTAGCTGTAGTGGGAAGCCACTGGAAAGTCATACACAGACAAGTGATGTGATCTGATTTGCATTTTTTAAAAAGACAATTCTCGTTCCTGTGAGGAGAATGGATTATAAAGCGTGACGAATAGAAGCAGGAGGACCAGTTAGGAAGTGATTGCAAAATCAAGATCCAGACACTTCTATTTCCAGATAAAATGCAACCCTTTCGAAGACTAATCAGTTATTAATTGGGGTCATGGTTGCTACAAATACTTTGGGGTTCCCCTCTTCTGGATCTGCCTTCCACGCTTGTGGCACGTTCTTGGAATATTCTTACTAGCAGTAAATATACAGTCCTTTCAGAGTGGATTTGATTTCTGAAATCAGTTAAACATCCCTTAAATCCACATATAGAGAGTAAAATGGCTGATCAAGTTAGTTAAGAGTACTTTTTTTTTTTTAAGATTTTATTTATTTATTTGACAGACAGAGATCACAAGTAGACAGAGAGGCAGGCAGAGAGAGAGAGAGAGAGAGAGGAAAGCAAGGCTCCCTGCTGAGCAGAGAGCCCAGTGTGGGATTTGATCCCAGCACCCTGGGATCATGACCCAAGCCAAAGGCAGAGGTTTTAGCCCACTGAGCCACCCAGTTAAGAATAAGTGCCCCAGTTAAGAATACTTTGGTTAAATGCAAAGTAGAAGTAATAAAACAGTTTTTATTGTGTATGTTAGAGATAGACTCGAAAGGCAATTTAAAACTTGAGTTCTGAGGAGGAAACCAGAGGGAGGAAGATTCAGAAGGGACAGGCTTTGGGCATGTGTGTGTATCTATACATTATATGGGAGTAATAAAAGGAGCCCTGGGGTGGAGTGGTACAAACTTCTCTAAGGGTCTGTTAACTTTGGGGGAATAGAGGCTGGTGGAAGAGGAAATCATTGCTAGTGGAAACCAATGAATATAAAAAAGGAATTCCAAACAATCTCATGACATAAACCAGTATTATAAGGAGGCCAACACTAAATTATACCTTATTATGGAGATTAAAAAAAAAAAAGAACGAAACCTCAAACAATCTTGTTAATTTATATAATGAGAGACAAAGCTCTCTTGAAAAATTCTTAGGTATCTCTTGATTTTTTAAAGATATGTTAAGGGGCTGGGTGGCTCAGATGGTTAAGCATCTGCCTTCAGCCCAGGTCATGGTCCCAGGTTTTTGGGATGGAGCCCCACATCGGGTTCCCCGTTCAGTGGGGAGCCTGCTTCTCCCCCTGCCGCTTCCCCTGCTTGTGCTCTCATTCTCTCTCAAATACATACATAAAAAAATCTTTAAAAAAGATATCCCAGAACTCTATTTCAGAAATATTTGGATAAAGTAGTTTGAAAGTAAAATAATTATTAAAAAGTGGGCTTTGGATAAACTTCCATTTAGAGAGAAGGTATCTAAAAGTAGTTTTCCAGGAAAAAACTTCCTTAAGGAATACTTTGGATGTAAAAGTTTCATTTTGGAAATTGATTTTGCACTGAAAGTATGAAAGGCAAGAATCAACTGTGCAGGATCACATCTTCAGGCCCACTGGTACATAACTGTCCCAGATGAAATATAACTTTGGGGGAGGGGGTGATAAGTCAATGGATACTTGCCATCCAGCAGCCAGAGTGATCCTCTATAAACAGAAGTTGGATCATGTCACTCTGCTTAAACTGACCTCCACCCAAAGACCTCCCATTTGTCTCAGAATAAAATATAAAGTCCTTGTAGCAGCCTTGCCTCATTTTTGTTCTTAGTGCTTATTACCAACTAACACATTGTAATAGTAGTTGTGTAATGATTTACCATTGTCCCAGTCTAGGAAGTAAACTCCTTGAGGGTAATCACTGATCCCAGGACAGTGCCTGGTGCAGAGTCAATATTTAGTAAATTTTTCGTAAACGAATTGGTTGATTTTAACATTGTTCTTGTCATTCAAGTAATAGGTGAGAATTTTAAATAACTTAGCTTCCTCTTACAAGATCTTAAATGGATTCACATACTGAATTCATGTTATAGCACTAGGAAGGAAGAGGTAGGAACTTGTATTATAAAAGTTATAAATAATTGAATCATTAACCAGTTTCTGCATTTCTAGGTATTTTTGAACTTGAAAAAAGTTGTAGCCTAAACTTTAACAATATTCCACACCATTTATTCACATGTAAAGTGTTGGAAACAACATAGAGAATAAAATTTTCCAACAAATAATATGTCTCCTACTTGGAAGTCAATAGATAACTAATGTCTCTTTTTAATTTTTTAAAATATTATTTTATTTAAGTTCAATTAATTAACAATTAATTAAAAATTAACAGTAATCAATTAATAAATTAACTAATTTAAGTTCAATAAATTAACTTTGATTTGACTTCTGAAATCAGTTAAACGTCCCTTAAATCCACATATAGAGAGTAAAACGGCTGATTAAGTTAGTTGAATGATTAATAGTGTATTATTAGTTTCAGAGGTAGAGTTCAGTGATTCATCAGTTGCATAGAACACCCAGTGCTCTAGAAGTAATCTCTTTCAGTGATAGCCCATATCACAGCCTAATTTTACATTTGAATCATTAAAATTAAAAAAAAACACTGAATCCATTGTGAGTTATGTGGAGCTAATTTTTCATAAAATATCCCAAATACTGGCACTCTGTTAGACATGTGTGAGGAAGTCTCAATAAAACCAATAATGTGGCTATGTTTATTGACCACAGTAATACAAGGACATGGAAAAGGTCACAGTGCTAACCAAGTAAGTAGTCTACTGAAAAGGCTACAGCATACTTCTCTAAATTGTGGCCCACCCTTCCTTTTCCTCCACATTGGTGACAACTGTTTGCTCTCTGGGTTCCTATCACATATTTACCCTTGACATTTACCCTTGTTTCCTCTCCCTCCCTCCTTACAACCCCTTTCCCTCCTGAGAATTGCTTTGCACATGCAAGGCTAGAGGAAGGTCTGTCAAGGTTTGTAGGAACTTAGAAGCTCTTTGGCTTCCTGAACCCAGACTGTGGAGGCTGAATGGCGTCTCTGTGCTCAGTGTGCCTGACACCACAGTTGGCACGCTGATATCAGCAGGGAAGGGACATCATGACCCCTGAGGCTGTATGCTGGAACGGAGACAGCCCAGTGCCACAGACACAAAAGTCAACGGGAATTTAAACCATGAAATCTTTTTTCCAGAAAGGAGACGCCTTAATCTGATACTCTGGGAAAAGGATCTACCCTGCGTCAGGAAACAAAGAGTGCGCCAATCCAGATGCTTCAAGCTTCTGGCAGGTCGCCCTTTGGGTCCCACCCAGTTTTTCTTCAAACATCTCCAGAAGAAGTCTGCATGGCACTGCTAAAATGAAGGAAAAGCACAGAAACCCTCCTGTAACACCAGCCTCTTCTGGTTTCATCCCCATCAGGAACAGGACATATCTATGAGCCCATCACTGCTCTTTTGTCTATGACTGCTTCTGAAGAGACACTCCTGACAAGACATAGAAGCCAGAAGGGAACTAAGACCAGGTCTGTTTTGATAGCAGCTTGTTACTGCTATTGGCCGGGACCTCCTGATCATTTTTTTTTTTTAAGATTTTATTTATTTATTTGACAGACAGAGATCACAAGTAGGCAGAGAGGCAGGCAGAGAGTGAGAGAGGAGGAAGCAGGCTCCCTGCTGAGCAGAGAGCCCAATGCGGGGCTTGATCCCAGGACCCTGAGATCATGACCTGGACCGAAGGCAGAGGCTTTAATCCACGGAGCCTACCAAGTGCCCCTCCTGATCGTATTTTTCAAATTAAGAAAGTTGATTGTATTTCAGTGGCTAATACTCTCATTATAAAGAAATCTGTCACTCAGAATGTAGGAGACATTAAGAATCTACAATGAGATCCCAAAGACAACAAGGAATACTAGCAACTCCATAATATTTTCCCATCCATACCTCTGTCTATATACATATAGAAGATAATATAAACAACTTTGTTTCAACTTAACAATACCTTGTAAATGTTTTCCAACTCAATGGAAGTAACTCCCCATCAGTGGTTCTCAAAGTGTGGCCCCCAGACCAACAACCTTGGTATAAAACCTGGGAACTAGTTAGAAATGCAAATTCTGTCTATCTATCTATGTATCTATCTATCTAAGAGAGACAGTGAGTGAGAGCAGGAGGGAGCGAGAATCTGAAGCAGACTTTGTGCTGAGCCTGATGTGGGGCTCGAACCCACGACAATGAGATCATGACCTGAGCAAAACCAAGAGTCAGAACTTCAACCAACTGGACCACCCAGACTTGCCAGAAATGCAGATTCTTGATCCCTGTACCAGGTGGACCAATCAGAAACTCTGGAGATGGTGCCCAGCAATCTGGGTTTCAGCACGTCTTCTGATGCACAGATGCATGATTCTGATGCACAATGAAGTTTGAGAAACACTGCTGCATTACTTAAAAATCTGGTTAGAGATCCATTGTGTGGATATGACACAATTTATTTAACCAGGCTGCTGTTGTTAAGCATAGATTGTTTCCAGATTTTCAATATAATCAACTATATTGAACAATCATATAGCTAAAATGCAGAAGTTTATATAATGTCCTGAAGATACATTTCCAAATGTGAATCAATGTTTTAGATTAAATGCATAATTTAAAAACATCTCTGAGCTTCTGAATGAACCACAGCCTTTTCCCACCTGATCCTTGCAATCTTCACATTTCTCTGGTCTTGCCTCACTTTCTAAGCCTGGAATCCCTCAAACTTTGCCTAAGGATCTGGATTTTTGGCTTAGGTTCTGCCATTTCTTATGCCCAAGTGTAACAAAGAGATCCTTAAAAAGTTCTGGGCAGGTTAGAATTATCTATATGCTCTTCCTCTTCTAACTCTCAATAATACTGAAAATTAGTTAAAATAGTGTTCCCTAGTCTTACTTTTACTCTGATATGAAACTTTCAACAGAGTATTAACACAATATGAATAGAATAAGAAGTAAATATGAGGTACATAGTAGTCTGAGGTCCTTTTACTATCAAACTCATACCTTACATTTTACTCCATAACTCAAATTTTATCGCTTATGTTATTAGATCACAATAACTCAAGAAACTTAGTTATCACATTAAAAAAATTATTTTTAGCCACTAGCTTGAGGAATATTTCAGGTCCAAGTTGATTACCCATCCTGTAGACTCTGTTGGCACCTTTCTGTGCTAGCACTTTCACACTAGTCCATGTTATTGCCTATTTACTTATCTGTATCACACAATAGACTCTGCTCAGTGGGCAAGGATCTTGTTTGTCTGGTTAACAGCTGTGTCCCCAGCATGTCCCACGGTCTCTGGCATATTGTAGCATTTCATAATTACACTGAATGAATAAATGAATGAACTCTTTTTCCAAATAGTATTTTTAAAAAGGAGAAGCCAAATAGGAAATAAGATTTATTAGATTAAAAAACAAAATGCTCTTACCACAAGTTCTGCACTCTTGATGAAGAGTGTAGGAATACACATATACATGTCTAAATACCTATGTAAAAATATGTAATACATTTAAAATGGTTTTATGGATTCTTTCTCTTCATCAGCACACAAGATCTTTCATATTCTTAAGAAAAGGGATCAGGCAGGTATTATCAAGCACCCAAACACATAGAAATATTAGGTCTTTTCCACGGTTTCTGGTCTAGCTTTCTTATTTACTAAAAATGGAAGCCTTGGGATCACAACTGCAATGGTTCTTTAATGTGTTTTTTAAGTTCTTGAATCTTCATGTTCTCAAAAAAGCAGCTTTATTTTCAATGACTTTCTCTTGTGTTTTTCTATTTTATTTTTGCTTTCATCTTTATTACTTTCTTCTACTTTAGATTTAATTTTCTCTTCTCTTACTGATTTCTTAAAGTAGAACTGTAGATCCTTGATTTGAGGTATTCCCCTCCCCATCAAATGCTTCTTTAGGTAAATTTTGTTTTACGTAAATTTTGTTTCATTGTGTTTTCAGTTCAAAATCCTTTCTATTTTCCCTTTTTAATTTCTTTTTTGACCCATAAGTTACTCAAAAGTGTGTTAATTAATTTTCAAATATTTGTGCATTTCCCTTGTACCTCCTGTTATTGATTTTTTTTTTAAGATTTTATTTATTTATTTGACAGAGAGAGACACAGTGAGAGAGGGAACACAAGCAGGGGGAGTGGAAGAGGGAGAAGCAGACTCCCCTGCTGAATAGGGAGTCCAATGCAGGGCTGGATCCCAGAACCCTGGGACCATGACCTGAGCTGAAGGCAGACCCTTAAAGACTGAGCCACCCAGGTGCCCCTCGTGTTATTAATTTCTAATCTAATTCCTTTGTGGTCAGAGAACATACTTTGTATGATTTGATTCTTTTACATTTATCTGTATTTGTTTTATGGTCTATCTTGATAAATGGTCCTTTTGCCCTTGAAAAGATTGTGTATACTACTGTTTTTGGCAAAGTGTTATATAAATATCAATTAGGTTAAGTTGTTTGACAGTGTTAATCAAATCTTCTGTATCCTTACTGATTTTCCCTACTTGTTTCATCGATTTTTCCAGAAAAAAGATCTGAAAAAACTCAGCTATATTTATCAACTCATCTGTTTCTTTTTGCAGTTTTTTGCTTCATGTATTTTGAAGCCTTGCTACTAGGTGCATAAACATTTAGGACTGTTACATCCTCTTGATGAATTAGCACCTTTATTAATATGAAATGTCCCTCTTTATCTCTGGTAATCTTCTTTGATCTGAAATCTTTGTCTAAAAATAAAGCCACTGCCAAAAACTTTCCTTTGGTTAGTGTTAACATAGTATATCTTTTTACATTCTTTCACTTTTAACTTATTTATGTCTTTTTATTTAAAGATTTTCTTTATTTATGTATTTATTGCAGTGGGAGAGGAGAATAGTCAGACGATTAAGCATCCAACTCTTGATTTCAACTCAGGTCTTGATCTCAGGGTCCTGAATTCAAACCATATGCTGCTCTCCATGCTGAGCATGGAGCCTACTTGAAAAAAATAAAGTGAATTTCTTACAGTTGCACTTTTAAAAAAATTTTATCCAAGCTGATAACCTATGCCTTTAATTGGAGTGTTTAGACCTTTTACATTTAATGTGATTGTTGAGATGGTTGTGTTTAAATCTTCTATTTTGGTTTTTGTTTTATATTCTACTCTTTTTTTTTTTCTATCTTCTGTTGGATTGACTATTTTAGGGTCCTTTTTATTTCCTTTTTTGTTTATTTTTTGTAACCTTTTTTAAAAAAACAGTGGCTGCTTTAGAGTTTATAGTATATAAAGTATATATACTCTCTATATATAGAGTATATAGTATATATCTTTAACTTAATACAGTCTTTCCTTAGGTAATATTTCTTACTTCACATATAGCATAAAAAACTTAGAACAGTATACTCCCCTTTCCTCCTCTCAACCGCTGCTCCATTGTTGTAATGCACATCCATTAGGCTCCTCCTAGATTCCTGCTCTCTGGACCTAGCCCGGAAGCTTTCTCTAGATAATAAGCTGGGACAATCAGAGAGCTCACCTCATTTGCTTCCATTATCTCAGGGATTACTGTTCTCTGCTGCCTGATGTCCAAAATCTGAAAGTAGTTCTTTCATATATTTTGTCTTTTTTTTTTTTTTTTTTTTTGTTGTTTCAGGCAGTGGGGTTAGTCTGGTTCTTATTACTGCATATTGGCTAAGAGCTAAAGTCTAAAACACCAAGGCAGCTTAACTTTTCTGAAGTACAATTTATAAAACTGTAACTGGATTAGCCCCCCCTTTTTTTTTTAAGATTTATTTATTTATTTATTTATTTATTTATTTGAAAGAAAGAGAGAGAGAGCACAAGTGGGAGAGGCAGAAGGAAAGGGAGAGAGAATCTGAAGCCGACTCTGTGCTGTGCATGGAGTCTGATATGGGGCTTGATCCCAAGACCCTGAGATCATGACTTGAGCCAAAACCAAGTTGGTTACTTAAGGGACTGCACCACCCAGATGCCCCAAGCCCATATTTTTATATAAAAATTTCATAGAAATGAAATCAGAAGTTTTTTTTCTTTAAGATTTTATTTATTTATCTGAGAGAAAGAGAAAGAGAGAGACAGCATGAGTAGGGGGAGGGGTAGACAGAGGGAGAGTGCAGGAAGCCCACCCCAGGGATGATCCCAGGACTCTGGGATCATGACCTGAACCAAAGGCAGACACTTAACCCACTGAGCTACCCAGGTGCCCCCAGAAGTTTGATAATGAAGGTATGAAAACTTGCTAAGAAGCCTTGACTCTCTCTGATGATAATACAAGTCAAGATTTTGGACCCCAGATCTGGACTTTTTCCTGTTCTACAAATCTAGTAATATTTTTGTAGGATGCTCATACATTTCATTCCTAGTCATTGCCATAACCATAGATTCTTATGGGTCAACTAGATGTACAGTCAGAGTTAATAGATTAAAAGTCCTGGAAAAACAAATTTATTTTCTTATTGGCATCTCAAACTAAGAAATGTGAAAAATAATTTAAAATATAAGCACCCAATTTTGTATGTTTATTCAATAATTCTATTTTAGTAATTTGGACTTTTTAATAAATGGGTAAACCCTCACTATAACCTTGTTTATAATTTATGATACCTATATATATTTGTCTATCTTACATTTTTTACATTTGTGCTATGCTTTGATTCATCTTTGTATGCCCATCTAATACCATGTCTCATAAATTCTCAATAATATGTACTGGAGGGCCTGGGTGGCACGGTTGGTTAAGCATCCAACTTCTGGTTTCTACTTAGGTTGTGATCTCAGGGGTGTGAGATTGAGCCATGTGTTGGGCTCTGTGCTCAGCATGGAGTCTGCTTGAGATTCTCTCTCCCTTTCCCTCTGCACCTCCTGTTGTGCTCTTTCTCTCTCTCTATCTCAAATAAATAAATAAATCTTTCAAAAAATTATGCATTGAAGGAATGAGTCATTATAGAATTATGTTAAGACAGGCTCATTTTAATTTTGTGATATAAATTAATAATATAAATATAAAATTTATTCATATAATTGCATTTTATTCATAAGAAAATATATTAGGCACATGGTACTTCACAATAAACCTATTATCTTATGAAATAGCTTACTGTATGGTATTCTTATATCATGTCCAACATGACTAGTAAAATTTAACTTTATAGAAAAAATGAATTTAATATTAGTAAGTATTAAAATATTTTTGAGTGCCAAATTTGAATAATGTATTGTTCAGGAATAAACCTAAACCAACTGCAAGAATGACAGTGACACATTTAGACAGGAATCATGCAACTCTGGCCTAATATAATTTAATAAAAAGACAAATCACCTCAACAGTAAAAAATGATTTCTATAAAAGAAAAGTAATCACAGTTTTTCCTTACTCTATTTAAGCCCAGTTAGAATAACATGTATATTGAGAAACATTTCCAATTGTACTCATTTGTCTTATGTGGTTGTTTACTAGTTATTTACAAATAGCATCTGGTTAATTGAGTTGAATCTTGTGACACATTGACAGCTAGTCTGTTTATTGTCAGGTAGATGGTATACCCAAGACCTAGCATGGAAACTGATATATTTGTCTCCATACCTACTGTTATTCAAGCTCTGTTATCTACTGTTTATTTAATATCAAGCTTGATATTAAATATCAAGTTCCTGAAGTTTAGTAGGATTCATGCATTCCCATGTCACCCCACCAACAAGGAAGGTTTCATATTAGTTGACTTCTGAAGCCAGTTACTGGCTCCATTTAAGTTGAAGTTGTAGGTATGTGGATGAAAGAGCACAGATTCTTTGAATGAGTACATGTGCCCTAATGTGTTCTTGAAACAGGGTTCCTGCTTTTTTGGATAGGCACCTTTGGGAAAGTATGTGACATTTTAGCTTTTAAAAGGTTGCCGTGAGTGGGAGTTTGGGTTTCATGGAGAGAGAAGGCAGGACAAGGAGAAGATAGCATAATTGACTGGTGGGCGTCTGCAGCTGAGCAGCTGGTTGGTTTAATTTTAGAACATTCGTCCTTGACTGTGCCACTGTAAGTGGAGCACCTACTTGTCTTGAGAAGTGTGTCTGTCTTTTGGGCAGAACCAAAATCCTTTTTGCTTACACTCTGGAGCATTAGGCACCCTGTTTCATCAGATAGCCCACCTTTTAAAGTGGGAGAGTCTTATCTTCTCAACTAGTCCTTCTGAGATAGGACAATATAACCTAATAAAGCTTTCAATGGAACAAGCTGAGGAATGCAGTGCACTCAAGTGACTTACTTGTACGATAATAACCTCAATTTGGGAGTACACAAAAGCCTCTTTGCATGTTTCAAGGGCATATTTACAGTTCTAAAGTGATGAAAGGCAGCTTCTTAAATATCTTCAGGGACAAGGAAAGTGACAGAACTGGAAGGAGGGACAAGAAAGACAGAAGACCAAAAGAAAAATAAAGATTGGGGCTAAAAATAATATATAAAAATTCCTCAACACATTTGAAACCCTAGCTTTTCCTTTTCCCTCACTACTTGGAGTCCTAAGATTTGGGAGTCAAAAAAGTCCTTGCCAATCAATAATCTGGTCCAACTGAGGAAACTGAGGGGCAGTTAAAGTGACTTGCCAAAGGTCAACTGACAGGTTTGTGACAGAGCTATGACAAGAACCCAGTTTCCTGACTTCCAGTCTAATGATTTTTCTACTATAGCCCACTCTATACTTGCTTGGCAGCTAGCCATTCCTGGATTAAAGTTAAATTAAAAATGTAGGATTAAGGCAAATATGACGTGTGACTTATCACACCTCCACTTGTCATCCTAATAATGGATAGGACTAGCAGTGCCCCCTTTATTCTAGTAATGGATGTGACTAACTGTGTTCTTGATAAAAGTAATGATACCTGCTTCCAGTTGGTTTACAGAAATACAGCGAAGAGTTTAAAAAACGAATCAGATGTAGAAATGCCTTGAAAAATCACCACTCCTATAAATACAATGGATTACTAGCCTTTTACTGGGGACCTGCCTTCTTTTTGACAGTCTTACTTCTTTGAGTTCTATTAGTGAATGTGGCCCATTATCCAGGATTCGTTAACGGGCCTCTCAGTTGCTGATTGTCTTTCTACCTGGGTAACTACCCAATATTGATCATCTCCATTTCTTATCACCATGCTTGCTTGGCCCACAGTTCAGAACACCCTCTGCTTCATTCTGATCACCAATACCTTCTGTTTGCCTGACCTATTCTGGAAATCGCATGCATAATCTCTGCTTTCACTGTCCATCACTTCCAACTCTTGCTCCTTCTCTTTGAACTCAACTTTATACTCCACTCATCTCGAACTCCTCTTTCTAGAAATCTCTGTGTTCTCTCTCCCTTCCTGGCCTTTGCCCATGCTATTTCCCCATCAGGAATACTTTTCACACCTCTTTGTCATGGACATGCACTGCTCCACTCCCTTCCTTGGCCCACTCTTCCTATCTGTTAGGTACCATCTTAAATGTCTCTTTATTCAGGAAGCTTTCTTCACAATTCTTCTCCACTGAAAGCCTAGAGGAGATATTCTTCCTATGGGCTACTTCAAGCACCTGTTATTTCTTTTAGACTTAGAACTTACCATGTCTATTTTAATTGCTGTATTCCCTTCTAGACTGTCAGCTCCAGGTACAGAGGGCCTTGTCTGCTTGCCCACTGTTGTATAACCAATGCTGGGCACATATAAGGGTTAACGTGTTCATCAAAAGACCATACTCATGCTTAATAATGATTTACATTTTATGAACCACCTGTATTTTTATTTATCTCATTTCATCCTTACAGTGTCTGGCATAGTGTTATTCATTCCTATGTTCAGATACAGAAACTCTGAGATGTTCATTGACTTGTCCATCCATGGTCACCTAGTTAGTAAGTGGCAGAGCTAGTATTTGAACACAGGTTGTTGGAATCCAAATTCAGGAGTATTACCATTATCACAGCTAACTTGGTTTGGTTAAACAATGATTGAAGGGCTTAACCAGGTGAACAGGGGAGTGAAATGATCAGCGTTTCCCTTCAGGAGAGTAAATCTCACAAAGAGAAGAGCCTGAACCATGGTGGAAGCAGTGAAGGCAGGGAGGGCAGAACAGCCTCACATGAGAGGCAAAGAAAGGAGTATCAGGACAAACGCTAAGAGCTAAAGGCTAAGCTTTAGGGGCCACTCATAGTTAGAGGTCAGAAGGCAAGAGACAAGCCAGAAATAATTCCAGAAAAAGGATCAGTGCAAAATGTAGGAAAATCATGGAAATTCACTGTTATAGGAGCCAAAAGAAGTGAGAATGCAAAGAAAGAAAATGTAATTAATAATGGCAAATGCCATTGAGGAGGCAAAAAAGAAGACAAAAAATTGGGGGGCTTGGCTGGCTCACAGAAGACTTTTAAGAGCCTAGATGGAATAAAGGACAGTTTGTAAAGCTTTCAAGAAAGAAGAGGGGACAAGGAAGTGGAAGTAAGAAAGAAGTGATTGAAGAATTCTGGCAGTTTGTTTATTCATTCATCAGTTGCTCGTCATTTGGGTTATTTGCAGATTTGGGCTATTATGAATAAAAGTGCAGTGGGCATTCACACAGAAGTCATTGTGAGAATATAAGTTATTTCTCATGGGTACTTAGGAGAGAAATTGCCGGGTGGTATGTTAAGAGCATATTTAACTTCATAAGGAACTGCAAGACTGTTTTCTAAAGTATTTGCATTATTTTGCATCTCTACTAGCAATATATGATGAAAGTGTAAGTTTTTAGACATCTTCATCAACACTTGGTATTGTTGTCTTCTTAATTTTAGACTTGATAGTGAATGTAAGCAGTATCTCATTGTGGTCTTAAAGTGCATTTCCCTGTTGACTAATGGTGTTGAGCATCTTTTATCTGCTTATTTGGCATACATCTTCTTTGGTGAAGTGTCTGTTCAAATCTTTTGCCCATATTTTTTTCTTGCTGTCATTCTTCTTGTTGAATTATAAGAGTTCTTTACAAAGTCTGATATGTAAATATATATTTAGAGACATGATTTGCAAATATTTTCTCCTGGTTTGTGGCTTGTCTTTTCATGTTCTTAATAGTGTCTTAAAAGCAAAAGTTTTAAGTTTTTATGAAATTTGGTTTATCAATATTTTCCTTTTATGGTATGTGCTTTTTGTGTGCCATCTAAGAAATGTTTGCTTCACTCAAGGTCAAAAATATGTTCTAAGTTTTATTCTAGAAATTTTATAGTTTCAACTATATTATATATAGCTATATATATTATATATAGTATAGTTGAACTATATATTACATTGAGGTCTATGGTATATGTCAAGTTAATTTTTCTGGATCATGTGAGCTGAGTATTGAGGTCTTTTTTTTTTCCTTACTTCTTTTTTACAAATAGATGTCCAATTATTCCAGTACTATTTGTTGAAAAGACTATCTTTTCTTCATTGAATCACCTTGACAACTCTGAAATGGTTTTCTTCCTTTTTTTTTTAAAAGATTTAATTTATTTATTTGTCAGAGAGAGAGAGCATGCACAAGCAGGCAGAATGACAGGCAGAGACAGAGAGAGGAAACAGGCTCCCCACTGAGCAAGGAGCCTGATGTGGGACTTGATCTCAGGACCGTAGGATCATGACCTGAGCCGAAGGCAGCAGCTTAACCCACTGAGCCACTCAGGCATCCCTGAAATGGTTTTCTTTATGATTCTTTTGTTTGAGACATATGGATCTTCTTAGATCTATAGATTTATCATTTCTATAAAGTTTGGAAAAATTTTGCCTACTATCTAACATTTTTTGTCCTTTGTTTCTCCTTTTAGACTTTAGTTAGGCCACTCAATATTGTCCCACAGTTTACCAGTGCTCTCTTTTTATTCAGTTCTCTTTTCTCTGTGTGCTTCATTAATTTGTAATTTCTGTTAGTCTGCCCTCAGATTCACGAATCTTTTCTTCTGCAGTATCTCATCTGCTATTCATCCTATGTAGTGTATTTCCATTTCAGATACTGCATTTTCTTCCATTTCTGGAAGTTCTATTTGGGTCTTTTTTTATATCATTTATTTCTGTCTTCAACGTGTTTGTTGAATGTGTGAAGAATATTTATAATAACGCTTTAATGCCCTTATCTGCTTTTTCTACCAGTTATGTTATTTCTGGGTGTGATTCTATTAACTGACTTTTCTTCTAGTCAGGAGTGATATTTTCATGCCTTTTTTTAGTTTTTGATTGAACATTAGACATTGTGGATTTTATGTTGCTGGTTGGTGAATTTTGGTGCATTTCTCTAAGAAGGATTAGACTTTGTTCTGACACATGGTTAAATGTACTTGGGGTCAGTTTAATATTGTTTTAAATTTTTGTGAGGGTGAATCTAGTCTAGCTTTTATTCTAGGGCTAATTTAATCCTACTACTAAGGCCATCTGAGGACTCTGCCCAGCACCTGTGAATTATGAGGACTTCCCCCTTTGGATGGTAGGAACATGAGCTATTCCCTGCCTTGTTGGAATACTAGGAATTGTTTAGGTAGCTATTACTTTCTGGGGGTTCTTTCCCCACTCTCATAAAGTTTTAGCTCACACATATGCACCTCAGTATTCTGCCAATGATTTGAGAAGATCTTTGTACAGCTTTCTGGATTTCTCTCTTTATGATGCACCCTCTACTCCAGTATTCTGCCCCACAAATCCTAACTGCTTTGGCCTTTTCCAGTACTGATCTCTTAACTTCCTCAACTCCGTGAGACCACTGGACTGTGGTTCCCCTTCCTGGGCCGTGGCTTGGAGATGCCCCGTTAGTAAGCTGGACAATCACAGGCCTTGCCATGTTGTTTCTCCCTCTCTCAGAAATCAGTCTTATGCTGCCTGATGTCCAATGTCTGAAACAATTGTATCAAATTTTTTTTTCTGGTCTAGTGTTTTTAATGTGGGAAGGTAACTGACCATAGCAGTTACTCCTTTCTGAGCAGAAGCAGAAATTTCATTTCAAACTGAAAACTTCTAAGATGTTGCAACTTCTGAAACATCAGAAATGAGAGAAAAGGAAAAACTTTTCTGATTTTAAGGAGATCAGTCTGAATACTTAAATATAATCACTCTTTCTTATTCCTTCTCTACCCATATCCCCTTCCTTCCTAAAGGGAGAGGATCCTACTTGAGATTTTTCACTTGAGCAAATGAAACTTGCAAATGCAATTGCTTTTGATATAGTTTGTTGCATTTGTAGGTATACTTAGTATTTAAGGAACAAAACCTATAGTGTTGCAGATATCCTTTTTTTGTCCAAAGTAGATGAAATTACAACAGCTGTGGGTGGCTGTTTCATTTACTGAATTAAAAGTTCCAAGGATTTCACTTTTTCCATGCTATCATTCAACATGATCAGAACAAAGCTATTTATACTCTTCTATGGTTCAGTCACTTAATTGTGATATCAGGGTAATTTAATGCATAATCTGAAGTTATACATGTAGTAAAAGTGAATTTTCCTACAGCAGGACAACAGAGATATTCCTTTAAATGAAGTGCACTAAGAGTCATCCTTGGAGCTCCAGTTTACTTATAAAATCCAGTCACATTACAAAAAAGATAAATTGTTAATATCCAATTATTGTTAATATCCAGAAATTCTCTGGGTCTGCCTAACTACATCTACATTTCTGTAAACACATAGTTCCTTCCTTTTACCCCTTCTTTAAGAGTAAGACAACTCTTGAACTTTAACAAGACTGAATGTGAATGAAATTACCCTTTGGGGCAAAAGATTTCAGCCATTTTTTTTTTCACATTAAAGGCCTTAAAATGTTTTTATCTCCTTTTGTCTATTCCTTCGATTAATCTTCCTTATTAAAATGCATGTATGCATTAAAAATGAATACCTTGTTAAAAATATTATAATAATGTTAAAAATAAAAACTTTTCCTAGCTGGATGCCATAGAAAACCACAGTTGGCAAATAATTTGACTTTAAAACTAGCTAACTTGTTGTGTGTCCCTATTGGGGGATTTCCATAATGCAGACCTACACTAGAATGTGCTTTCAACTTTTTATTCAAGACAACCAAAATGTCCTGATTAAGGTTTAAAAAAATATCAAACTTTAAGCACTGTTACCCTGGTGGGGAGATCCTGGCTACCAAACAAATAGACTTCAAAGGGACCTCCCAACTTTCTATAAACCACAGACAAATGTTTGCTATTACTATAGGACTTGGATAGCCTAGGGCCACTTTGTCCTTCACTTGTCGGAGACCTTGAAGATAGGATTAATCACTACCATGAAAAGGGTTTCCAGTAGAGATGAATCTCATATACCTTTTCCCATTAAGTTCTAGTTTTATGTGTAAAGATTAGTTGCAAGAGTTAAATTATGGAAGAGACCTGAAAACTGAATGAGAGGACAGACTTAAAGCAATAAAGACCAGTAAGAGGCTTAAAAAACAAAACAACAACAACAAAAAACCAGGCCCAAAACAAAAAAACAAACCCTCCCCAAAAAACAAACAATCAAACAAAAAAAACACATATTATTTTCTCTACTTTGACTGATATATAGGGAATTACATCAGTTCAACCAAAGGGCTGGTGACCTAATTTATATAATTCATAAAATAGAAAAAAACAAATTTTTAAAAATTAGTGTATGTTTCCTTTGGCTCCAGATAGAGGTTATTTAGAGAAGAGCTAGAAATACAGGGTTTTTCAGAATGCTGAAACCATTGGTTTACAAAGCAAAGAGCTCACTGTAGAAATTCTGACTGTTTTCTAAGGAAAAACAGACCAACAGATTCAATCTCATTTCCGTTTTTGAGAATTTCTTTCTTATTCGTTAGAGAAGAAAAAGGCATTTCCAAGCTGATAGATTGCAATCTTGCTAAAATAAATTCTAATTGTGTCTCATCATCAGTGGCACTTCTGTTTCTAAAATTCCAGGTCTTTTTTCCATTAGAATCACTTATTTATAAATTCAACCATTACTTAACCGAGGAAACACTGTGTCAGGCATTGTGCTAGGTACTCTGGATACAGAATTGAGTAAGAAAACCAAGAATGTATAGCATGTCAGTTGTTCCCTAATTCTCAAAAACTGAGCTCTGTCAAAAGTCATGCTAGGAGATACCTCAAGACATTTTTAGAAATCAGAAGAGAACATAAGGCCATTTAACCCAAATTTCTCAATGCAGGACATTACCTCAAGAAGAGCTGATAACCCATCCATTCTCTGCTAGATCCCTCATGGGGCAGCATGTTTCATTTTTTTTAATGGTTCTAGTTATTTAAAAGTTCCTCTGTGTTAAGCTAGGATCTGTCCTCTGTTAACTTATAGTATTGGTCTTGGACCTATACAAAAATAAGTATGTTTTATCTTTAATAGGGAGGTCCTTCAAATATTTAAGGCCAGCCATCAACTTAACTTTTATTCTCCAGGTAAAATATTTGCAGTGTCTCATATCACATAGTTTCTAAACTATAGCTGAGTAGCAAATGACCTCAGTTTTATTTATATATGTAAGCTACTGATGACAATATTTTCCAGACATTTTCCTTCTGTAAGATGTCAAAAAAAACCCTTAATTAATCTCTGAGCATTCCTTTTTCTAATTTTATTTTACTTAATCCAAATGCATTTCCAAGTTCTTTTTCTGTAACCTATGCACATTCAGATTTTTAAAAATTTATAAAACTTAGATACAGCAATTTGGGAAGAAATGGGATTGACAAGTGGAGACAGTGATGTGAGAGGAAATAAATGAATTCTCTATGAGACTATCATTCATGTAAGCTCTTGGGCACCCATCTCCAATCATGGTAAAACAGGGAGGCAAGATTTAGGTCCAATATCATTGTTTTGGGAGGTGGGGAAGGGGAAGAAAGAATCACTTTAAAATCTCAGTAGAATGCCATGATACCTGCATATTTCCGTAGCATCTGTTCTTACATTATTTAACTCATGAAAATATAATATTTCTGGTTACACACCAACTAAAGTGACAGGTAAGGTTGAGGTTACAAAGGGGCCGAGGGGAGGCTGCAGCAGTCTAAAAATTCAGTAGCTCCTAACGAAGGAGAATCCATTCTCCTCATCATCAGAGAGAGGAAGAGAGAGAGAAGCAATTGAAATGATGCAGGTGACCGGCTGGAAACTGACCAGGGGATTAAAATGGTCTTTGAGGACAACAGTACCAGGGGCCAGCTCCATAGGTAATATATTCTCCCAATTACACTCATGTTACCCTCTAGACCATGTAGAAGTAGTTAACTGCTTTATCAAGTGGACTTTTTAAAAAGGAGAATTAAAAAGGAGCAGAAACAATTTATCACTGAACTCTTGACCGTGAATTTCCATGTGCACCTGGGGCATATTTTATAAAGTTCTAGGAAAACAGGTGTGTGTGAGTTCTGCTTACAGCACTGCAAACTGATAATCTTTTAAACATAGCTCCTTAACTTGAGCCGGACCTCAAGAAAGACTTTTTGCAAGCATATTATTTTAAGATCATTAACAACAGATCTGCCATGCAAAATCACAGAGTATATGTTCTTCACAAAAGAATGAAGGCAAATCCAAATAGGGAATCCAGACAAGAGCCGGGAACCTAACTGCTTGTTCACTCTGAGTTTGCTACCGAGCAACCTCTTACCAGGATTACTTGGAAATTCCTCCGTGAGTCTGAAATACCAACAAGGTGTAGGTGGATACATTTTTTTCAGTTTTGATAAGAAATTTTACTTTACACTCATACTTGTATCTTACTGTAACATTGCCATCTAAAAATATCTTTAAAAACTTAGTTCCTTATCTTGTACTTGACATAATACAGTTTAAAAAGAATCTGTAGAGTCACAGTAGATATGTAGGACTAAATATGGAATGGAGAGGCATGAAGTGTCCTTTGTACATCTGATTTGTTCATTTTTCTCTAAATCTAATTCCTTCCAGTCTCGTTTTTGCCGATGAAGATGACTCGGTTACTGCTTTAATAACAAGTATATGATTCCTTTTTTTAATTTTTTAATTTTTTAATTAACAAATAATGTATTACTTCCCCCAAGGGTACAGGTCTGTGAATCATCAGACTTACACACTTCACAGCACTCACCATAGCACATACCCTCCCCAATGTCCATAACCCAGCCACCCTGTCTCTACCCCCACTCCCCAGCAACCCTGTTTGTTTTGTGAATCTCTTATGGTTTGTCTCCCTCCCGATCCCATCTTGTTTCACGTTTTCCTTCCCTAACCCCACAACCCCCCCCACCCTGCCTCTCAAATTCCTCAAAGCAGGGAGATAATATGATAATTGTCTTTCTCTGATTAACTAATTTTGCTCAGCATAATACCCTCTAGTTCTATTCACATCATTGCAAATGACAAGATTTCTTTTTTGATGGCTGCATAGTATTCCATTGTATGTATGGACATCTAGGCTCTTTCCATAGTTTGGCTATTGTGGACATTACTGCTATAAACATTCGGGTGCACGTACCCCTTCGGATCACTACGTTTGTATCTTTAGGGTAAATACCCAGTAGTGCAATTGCTGGGTCATAGGGTAGCTCTATTTTCAGCTTTTTGAGGGACCTCCATGCTGTTTTCCAGAGTGGGTGCACCAGCTTGCATTCCCACCAACAGTGCAGGAGGGTTCCCCTCTCTCCGCACTCTTGCCAGCATCTGTCATTTCCTGACTTGTTAATTTTAGCCGTTCTGACTGCTGTGAGGTGGTATACAAGTGTATAATTCTTTATATTCGCTTTATCTACTATTAAATGACTAAGGCTGATGTTCTCGGTTTGTCTGTCCAAAAGCATTAAACCAAAATACAGACCTTCGGTGCTCTTGGAAACATTGACAGCTGACCAGTGACTACATAAAGTGGCCCCAAAGTTCACTTCGCTAATAATGTAGTTGAATTACATGACTATGAATAATTAGTATTAATATAGTACTTAGCCATTTATAAAACACATTTATATATGGCCTGTCTTACTCTTTCTCACTTTGATTCAATTTACAAATGAAGAATCTGGAGCCCCTAACTGAGAGAGAGAGGCTACTGAGAGGTTCGAGTGTAAGATAAGGGAGCTTGAACTAAAGTGGTGACAGTGCCGGTGAGAGCTAACTTAGAGACGGAACCACCAGAGCCTGGTAAGGGACCAAATGTGGGACTCTGACTCCTGTACATGTGCTGCCTCATTTCATCTGTTGATATTATGAACTACACATAAAATGTCATCTCTAATTACAAAATAGAGACTCAGGGAATAGGGACTCATTTCTTTTTCCCCTACCTCCCTTTTCTTTAACAGTTAAGTGACTTCCTCTTGCTCAGTGGTTAAGAAGAAGGACCACTCACTTTGCAAAAATATGAGATCTCCCCAAAAATTTTGCACCAAAACTGAGGACTGCTGCCTAGCTAGCCAGAACAACACTGTGACTAGCTAAGCAGTGCTCACTCCAGAACCTGTACTATTGGTGTAGTTTGGAGATAAAGGATTTTCATAGTCATTTACTACTCAATGGAATGATTTGTGTGTTCAGAGGTAGGTGGGACACTAGAGTCCTGAAACAGACCTTTGAATCTATACATGATCACTCAGCCTTTCCTGACACATTTCATTGGATGAGAAACGCAGGGGAACCCTCTGTCTCTTGGATACATCCAGTTTTTAAGAAAGTCTTTCTTTGGTCATATTCTTGCCTCCTGAAAGCATCAGAGTCCATTTAATCCCTCTTCAAACATCTGAAGAATGCTAGCAATTCCTGAACATCCATAAATCCTCTCTCATAAGCAAAATATCCTAAGTTAATTGTTCATTATATAATGAGATTTCTAATTGCTCTCACCAGTTCTGCTTGGCTTTCTCTAAATAGGAATATCTTGACCTGAACATAATATTCTAGCTATGCTTTGATAGGAGAACACAGCAGAAGGACTAGTCTCTCCTTTGTTTGAAACATTATTCTATTCATGTAGCCTAAGGTAGCATTAGCTTTTATGGCAATCATGATATATTGTTGACTCACAGTGAGATTACAGTCAACTGAAACCTTGAGGCCTTTTTCACACGAATGGCTGATAAATCACACCTCTCTGGTGATAGTACAGTTGATTGTTGAAAAGAGGAATTGACATTCATCACTATTAAGTTTAATCTCATAAATTTTGCCCAAGAATTTTTCACACTGCTCCCTGAGTTGTTTTTTGTGAACAGTTCCGATTAGGCTATCCCTACCCAGAAGAGCTATTGATTGGTCTCCACCACCTACCAGACTGAGTCCAAAATATGGACACACTAGACCATTTATAGTCTGACCCGATCCCCCAGGACCAGCCTCCTGTTTCCCAAATCCCTCACTCTTCCTCACTCCCCACCATACTATAGGCTCCAGCCATTCTGAAAGTTGACTTTCCTTATGCAGGTGCACTTTTCCATGGAATTCTCTGGCCCACCTTTCAATTATTATTCATCCTTTAAAAGACAGCAGTTCAGAAGTCTCAATTGGGGGTGCCTGGGTGGCCCAGTCTGTTAAGTCTCTGCCTTTGGCTCAGGTCATGACCTCAGGGTCCTGGGATGGGTCCCACACTGGGACACACGTGTGTGGTGCACATAACCCAGGATCTTCGGAAGAGGGGAAGTGTAAGCAGCCCTCGGGGATGAATAATCTAGCCATCAACTCACCCACCCAAAAAATATTTGACTGACAACTCAGCTAAGTGAATGAGAGGTAAGACTCGGGGAAGGGAATAGAAGAGCAGAGCATCAGGACAAGGAAGCACGTGTGTCAGTAGGTTCAGCTGGAACAGGGCAGGTGAGGCAGTGATAAGAGATGAGGCCAGGGCATTCGGAAAGATCCCGGCATGCCACAGTAAGAAATGTCGACTATGTGGCGGGGGAACTGGGGAGTAAGCAGAGAAGTGACATTCTGGATTTTGAAGAAGCCCCTTGAGTGTGGCATAGAGAATAGATCATAGAGCAAGCATGACCGAACAATGAGAACATTCAGAAGAATACTGCAATAATGAGTATAAGTGACAAATCACGGTGGCTTGCGCCAGGTCGGTTGTGTATGATGGAGAGAAGCAAGCATACTCAAAACAGACCCCAGGGGCAGAACTGGATAGGACCTGGTAAACAACTGCCACTGGCTGAGGGAGAGAAAGGAATTGAGAATGAATCTCAGCTTTTGCCTTGATGGGCTGTTCTGGGTTAGCCTGTGATGCCATTCCCACAAGTTTTTATTTTCTCAGTGAGGTAGGAGGCAAGTTCTTTAGCTGAAAACAAGACGAAGTGGGGTGGTGGTGAGGAGGGGTCTGAGGGAGGTGAGAGAAGCTCTTGAAGACTCACTACAGGAATGAAAGAGGGCTGAAGAAAAAAGGATTTCCAAGGAAGTCTGAGGGCCAGATTAGACTGGAAAACATAAATTCATAGCAGTGTCTCTCAGCACAATTGTGTCTTAAATTTTTCCCAGCAGAGTTCAGCTGTCTAGCTGAAGGAGCAAGAAGGTGAACAGTAGACTAAGAATGTGACGGGAACACAAGGGGGAAATGGAGTTGCGAGAAGCAACTCAAGATTCCAGAGAGATAATCATGGGGGCAGGCTCGGTGTCATGTTCCTTTTCACAGACAGGTTCATATTTTGAGCCAGAGAAGAGATAAAAGAAGTGGTCTGATGTGGAAAAACTAGATGCCTTGAGGAAAGAAATGAAAATTTCAAAGAAAAATGGCCATCAATAACACATTGGAGTTGATAGCGCACATGGGGAGGAAAGTTGGGAAGAGGGAGCTGATAGTTACCTTGTGATTTTGGGTTTTTTGTTGTTGTTGTTTTTGTAAACTATACCTCCTCACTACACTCCACCCAAAGGAACCCCAGTGGGCTTACATTCTCCTGCACTTTGATAATCATCATGGAGGAAGCTACTGTTACACAGGGGTGAGTGTTGCCCCCCTTTGGGTGTGTCAGGGTAGGAAGCAACAAAGATAAGGGTTCTTGGGGAGTGCCTGGTTCTTCCAATAGATCATTGGTTTGAAATGTCCTTCATTGACCTTTGCTTTCATATGGAGATAAGGACAGAGGTCACATGAGAGAAATATAGCATCGATTACAAGAGAAATTAGAAAACCTCAAAGACCTCTGAAGGCTCAGATCAGCTAGAATAAAGGGAAACCATAGTCCTTAATGGAGATTAAACAGTGTAAGAGAGTGACTACATTTTCTCCAGTCTAATTTTAAATGTAGAAGCCCTTTTCAGTGGCAGCCAAAAGATACAGTGTTAGCACAGATGAACATGATGTCACGTAGAAAGCATGGGAATATTTTGCACAATTATTTTATTGTTTTAGGAACTGTAATTATAAGTGTAAAGTAATATCAGCAAACACAGCTGATGCCTGAAAAGGCTTCTGTTCCTCTATCATTTGCAGGAAGGTTAGGAAGAGAAGAGAAACATGATGTAGAAAGAAGGTTGGTGTTTTGTTTTTGTTTGTTCCTTAACAAGACAAACGATCCAGGAAAAGAGTTTATTTGCTCCTTAGAGATACAGAAAGATCTCTATGCAGAATGCTTGGCACGTTCTACCATGATCTCCAAATGTTGGCTTTCTCTTCCTCTCCTAGGCAAAATAATTAAACATCAATACAGTGGGCATTAATTAAAATATTAATAACACATTTAAAAAATTGTGACAGTGTACTTAAATGGGATTAACCATATAGTTCCTGTGCCTTAGGTCACTGCCTGTCATCGCATTCTACAAATCAAATTTCACAACACACTAAGCAGGAAAAAATGTGTACAATGCTACATTTTAGTTTCGGATACTGTGATGGCCTAGGGGCACTCAAAAATAATTTTTTATAATCATTCTAAAAAATTGCTCCTGCAGCTGCAATTTTGAGTCAGAAGAGGGTAAAGAGTAGGATAGGTCAAGATGAAATGGAATACGAGGCCCTTAAAATCTGAAGGTCACTAAAATCAACTTTTCCCTTCAGTACTCTTCCCTTTCCGTTTTCCATCCTCTGTCCGAATCCAGTCAGCACTTTCTCTTTTCCCTATGCGTTCTGGTCTTTTGGTGACCTAAAGCTGCAGCCCCTATGCCTTCCTTCACATTTGTCATTTGAGAATTTGCACTGGCCATCCTGACTGTGGAAAGGCAATGTTATTCGATGGATGCTGTTTCTTAACCATCGGACCCCCCAGACTGGCAAGACTGGTTTTCATATAAGCCTTGGGATTTGCAAGAGTGTTTTTTGTTTGTTTGTTTTATTTTTTAGTAATGGCAGCATGACTGGACGGAGTTTGATCCTCCCCGGACTCAGGTTTTGGACTTTCCTCTTTTCCATGTACATCCACTCCCTGATAATCTCATCCAGTTTCAGGGTTTTCAATATCACCTCTACACGGATGACTCCCAAATTTATCTATGTACTACTGACCTCTCCTCTGAACTCTACACTCACAGATCTAGCTGCCTACTTGGTATCTCCACTCGTATGTCTCATAGGCAACTCACACTTAGCGTGTCCAGTAATGAGCTCTTGGCATTCCTCTCCAAATCTGCTTCCCTAGAGTCTTCTCCACCTGAGTAAATGGCCAGTCCATTCTTCCAGGTGATCAGACTAAAAAATCCTTACTTCTCTCTTTCTCTCACACACTCCATCCCACCTGTCAGCAGATGCTGTTCGATCTTTCCACAGAATTGATCTCAAACTCAACTACCTTTCAGTTTCCACTGCTCTCCTTTGTCCGTGGGCTGTGAGAGCTCGCCAGAATTATCACAATAGCATGCTAGCCAGTCTCCCAGCTTCCCTCTTTGTTTTTTTCTTAATATATAAGCCAAAGTGATCCTATGAAAAAGAAATTCATCATTTCTTCCCTCTCCTTAAAACCTCCAATGACTTCCAAGCTCATCCATGGTAAAATGATCTTATAATAACAACTTATAATACTTTATAGTTCAAATTGGGACTACTTGGAGAATGAAAGGGGATTCTAGAAATAATTAACAGGCTTTAACTGATCTGAGTGTAAATTTGGGCTATCCTGACACCTACTCTGAGGCACCACCCTCTAAATATCTCTCTGACCTCTGACCTCACGGACTATGCCATACCTCCATCCCTCTGTTTCATCACCAGCTTCCTCTCTGTCCTGGTGACATCAGACATACTTCCTTGGGCCCTTTGCTCTTTCCTTATATGTCCACTGCTCACTTCTGCTTTCCTTCAAGTCCTTATTCAAAAGTTCCAGTGAGTTCTTTCCCTGGGAGTTCTTTCTAAACACTAAAAATCTCCTCTCCACTTTCTAGCCCCTTCCCCTGCTTTATTTTTTCCCTTACACTTACCACTGTCTTTTTTTTTTTTTTTTAAGATTTATTTATTTATTTATTTGACAGACAGAGATCACAAGTAAGCAGAGAGGAAGGCAGAGAGAGACGGAGAAGCAGGCTCACTGCTGAGCAGAGAGCCCGATGTGGGACTCGATCCCAGGACCCTGAGATCAAGACCCGAGCCGAAGGCAGAGGCCTAACCCACTGAGCCACCCAGGCGCCCCCACTTACCACTGTCTAACATTGAATATATTTTATCTTGTTTAGCATCTTACATTTAGAATGTAAGCTCAGGGGTAGGAATTTTTTTATTTTTTGCTCTGTATCTCCAACTCCTAAAATAGTGGTTGGCATATAGGAGATGCTTTATAAAGAATTATAGAAAGAATAAATGAATCATGACTACTTTGAAAAGCTTAGCACTTAGTGGTAGATGTGTAATATCCAACATAATTAATAAACATTCATATGATTCAGTATGATTTAATTCAATAAATGTATTTTGGACAGTTATGCCTTGCAGAGATCTGTGCCAGGTACAGAGGCTGGGGGCTAGGAGCCACAGGGCACACACAAGGGTAGATGCAACAGAGTTCCTCAAGAAGTGAACACTATAGGAGTAGAAGAGGTAGGGGACGTGATATGGTCATGTGCGAGTGACAGAGCACATGGGGGGTGCAGAGGAGGGAGAGGGTTGTATTTACTGAGTTTTCAGACACTTCTGATTCTGTTCAGAAGCAGTAACTTCTGGGGCGCCTGGGTGGCTCAGTGGGTTAAAGCCTCTGCCTTCGGCTCAGGTCATGATCCCAGGGTTCTGGGATCGAGCCCTGCATCGGGCTCTCTGCTTGACAGGGAGCCTGCTTCCTCCTCTCTCTCTCTGACTGCCTCTCTGCCTACTTGTGATCTGTCAAATAAATAAATACAAAAAATCTTAAAAAAAAAAAAAAAGAAGCAGTAACTTCTGTATTCTCTGTCATGATTCATTTTCCTCATCTTCCTGAGCCCTCAATCCCTATCACCGCCATACTGGTTTCTAGGGTTCTCCATGCCGTGGTAGGAAGCACCTCTTCTATGCCCAGATATACCTGACCCGCGGTGCCTGCTCCTTGTCTGCTCTTCAATGTCTGGCCTTAATTTTTCAATGTGAATCATTCGTTGCTAACTCGGCATTTTATAATCTGATTTCTCAAAGTTTCCAGAATATTTTAACAAAATATTAGCAAAGTTAAACCATCTAATTGAACAAAGGCAAAGCAAACAGATGCTAACAGACTTCTTTTTTTGAATAGCTAGAAAGGAGGTATTTTTGGAGGAAGAGTCTATTCTTTGAAACCAATAAATCGAACTTTATTGATTTAATCTCTGGGTTGGTTCTAATTTTTATGTAGCTTCTTTAAGTAATTTTAATTAACAACTGCCTTGTGGATTTTTTTTGAAACTAAAGGTATTTTTTTTTTTCCTGAAGAACACTGTTATAAATTTCTGGCCCCACCCCTGCAGGAAAGGAGTATCCCAGGGTGTGGCTAATCGAAACACTCTAAACAAATATATACAACATTTTATTTTCAAGGAAGTTCAACAAAATTATACCTAGGAATATGCTTCAAAGCAAAACATTAATACACTGGATGAATAGCTTGGTAAGAAAAATGACTTAAAGCAGCTACTAGCTAGTTGACTTTTTAAAAAAAAATTTTAGTTATAATAAAACCTAATCATGTAAATAATTTAAAGGCAAACTAATAATCCCTGCTCTGGCGTGGGTTGGCTCATTTCTTATTTGAGTCTGACCAAGTTACTCTGACTCACTAAGTCTCAGTTTCTTTTTCTGTAGAATGGGGTTACTACTGGACCTGAGTTATCAGGATTCTCGTGCAAATAAGGGGTATAGTGCACTCTACAGAATGCCTGCCACATGGGTATTCGCTGCCCCCATGACTCATGGTGTTGCTACTGCAAAAATCGGCACAAGCAGGTTTCAGTGATTAAGAAAACACAAGGAGCTAACCAAAGAGGAGTGTTTAGAAAGTATTCCAACTCATGTATTACATTATCTTTTCAGCTAAAAGTCTAACTATTGCTTAGCATATTGTAAATGTAAATACCTGCAAAAACCTGATTAAGTAATTAATCATTTTCTGCACACTTGTGCCAGTGACTTTACCACAAGGTATTAAAATGTAATCTTTTCTGTGCCAAAGAGACATCCTTCAAAGAGACAAATGATTACTCAGATTTTGAAAGGCATGTTATTTGCACAACATATCTGGGAATTAATCATACACTATCTCATATTATTTAATAAATTAGCCACCCCAAGGATCATGTTTAAGTTCTGACCCAGTAGATTGTAAGGACAGTAAAAGAAAGGAATGTATATCTTTTTTGTATCTTTCACACCACCTGACTTGAGACAAAAGAATTTCAAACTATTATAGTGGAAATAGCACTGGGCTACAAGTTAGGAAACACGGATTTCAGCTGAGTAATTACAGACAAGTCATTTAACTCCCTTTAGGCTTCAGATTACTCATCAGTCATGTGTTTTTCCATCGATGACATGTAGGTTCCTTTTCAAATGCTCTCATTCTAAGAAACACTTGCAAGAGGGATTTTTCACAATGTTTGTCATTATAATACACAACTTCATTTTTCCATATCTACAGGCTGAAGACATGGGACCCATAATTACAGATTTTGTTCACTCAGAATAACTTGCCAGGAACTCAGAATTCTCGACTATTCCATCGAGCACGAATCTTTCAATCTGTTTAGAAACAGCAAGCCCTCCTTGCTAGCACTCCCTAACCTCCACCTTGTTTTCTTTTCCTTTCTTTCTTTTTATTCTTATTTATTTCTTTTAATTTAATTATTTAATTTGGTCCTTATCACACTCTGACATACTCTATATTTTACTTAAGTATTGGTTTTCTGTTCTCCCTTTAACCCCCTCCCCCAGAACCTAAGCCTCATGGGAACGGGGACTTCGTCGTTTTGATTCGCCACCATATCCCCAGCACCTGGAATGGCATCAGACACCTAAAAGCCCAAAAATTATTTGATGAACAAATGAATGAATAAACGTAATTTAAGGTCCTTCATTAGCTGCCTTTCCCCAACCACAGCTTATCTCATATTTTTACCAGTTCAATTTCTCTATGTTAACCAGGGTTTCTGAATCTTATCCCCCTCCCCGAGGCTTATATTCGTTTTCCCCCTCTGTGTCATCTAAGGATATGCTCTTCCTTGTCATTTCTCTCATCTGTTCATGCTCATTTATTCAGCTACAGATTTACTGGATGCCTACTGTGATCCCAGCAATGCGCTTACATGCTGGGAATACAAGGCAAATAAGGCTGGCACTATCCTTCCCTGGTGCTTCATTTGAGACCAGCCTTCTTCTGTTCTTGGCTTCTCTGTGCTGCTGCCTCCCTTTGAATGTTTTATATTCATAGTGCCCTAGAGGGGGAAAAAAGTCTGTGTGGTTTGGTTGGTTGCTATCCAATTTTGAATAGAGCTTTTCTAGCAGTAAGTTATAGAGCAAGGGGCAGCAATGCTCGCTTCTGAGATGATGACTCCAACACCCTAGAGGTGCCTTGAGGTCACTGGAACATTGCTGTCTCCTGAACAGTGACGACTGAAACTCCCTTTGAAAGAAGCCTCACTGTGCAGAGCCTGAAATGATTTGCTGTAACTCCTCACTTTCCTCTGTTTTCTGTACCCAGAGGGGGTCTGACAGTGCTTCTCTGAATCCCCCCAAAGCTGATCGAACCTCTTACCTTTAGCTTCAAAGCTATTACTACCCACTGCTCCAGCGAAGTAGAAGATGAAGCCCCCAACGGGCATAGAGCTTTGATGTCAAACCATGACAAGCACCAGGCCTCTCTGTGCCTTTTTAAAAATTACTGAGATATATGTGAAAATTGAGAAGTATGTATATTTAAGGAGTATGATTTGATGATTTGATGTACACATGCATTGTGAAATAATCACCATGTTCAAGTTAATTAACGTACCCATCACCTCAGTTACCACTTTCTTTGTATATGTATGGTGAGACTCTTGATATGCCCTCTTAGTAAATTACACAAGTAATTTAGTAAATTACACAATTACACAATTACCAACACACAAGGAAATGTTGGTAAGTATAGTCACATTGCTGTACACTAAAATTTATTCATTATAAATTCACTAGAATTTACTCATCATCTCCAGAATTTATTCATCTTGCATAACTGAAACTTTGTCCCCCTTGAACAACATCTCTCCCATCTGTCCTTCTACTGGAATTTGGGGAGCCTTAACACCTCCATCCCAGCATTTTCCAACTTGTAATCTGGGGATTCCTGGGGTTCTGAAAGCTAGTAATTGGAGTTCTGCAAAAAGAGGGTTCCACTGGGTAAATAAGTTTGGGAATGTCACATCCTATATTTCCCACTTGGGAACACAGGTCACATAATGAGAACGTTTATGTATTTTTACAGGTGTTCATTTTGCTAAACCCACTCAGTGTTTCCCAACCTTTTATGCCCAGAACACCACTGATACTCAGAGGACACTCCTGCTCAGGAGAAAGCTGTTTGGCACCACCTTTTTCACATTCATGTCACATCCAAATGAGTAACAAATGATTGTGACAGAGTGAGCAAGAAGAGAGAGATGCAGACATCTCTCTGCAAGCAGTTCTTTGGAGGTCAATAATGAGAACAGAACATAGTTTTGTGGAACAAACATTAGACTTACAGTTACAAGACCCATGATTTAGTCCTACTTCTGCCATAAAACTAACTAATGCAATGTTGTTGGGTAAGTCGCTTCACCTCTGAGCCTTGGTTTCCTGTCCTGCAAAGACACATTGCAGGAGAACCATTCATTGTAAATGCTGACCAGTTTAGGAAGTTGTTGTATAGCAGATTTAACCTTGATTTAACTTGATTTAAAAAGTATTCTTCTGGGAGGCTTTTGAGGACTGTATTGTTTTTAAAAAAAGATTTTATATATTTATTTGAGAGAGAGCGCATGTGCAAGTGGGGAGGAGAGGGAGAAGCAGACTCCCGATGAGCAGGGAGCCCCATGCAGGACCCTGGGATCATGACCTGAGTTGAAGGTAGACACTTAACTGATTGAGCCACCCAGGCACCCCACTGGGGCCCATATTTTTGAAAGTCCTCTTTCAGATGTCTGGTGCCTTCAACTCTGAAGATAGAGGTATCTGATTTCTTAGACATGAAGCTGCAGGTCTCTCTAAGGCCCTAAAAGCCCAAAGAAGTATTTTGGAATGAATAATGGAAACAAATTAAGTCTGGGATATAGTTATGTTAGCCTGAGTAGTAGGATAATACCTAGAAAAGTCCTAAGAAGTCTTATATTGAATGGAGAAAGATAGAGGTCTGTAATAGTATAAGTAAGCAACAAATGAAATTTGAGATGACTTATTTGACCCTAGGGTAATTGGCTTATTTTTTCTGACTAGTCAGTTTCCAAAGATGGAGACTGGGGATAGAGTGTTGTCCTGCAAAATTAATCTGTAGTTCAGCACTAACTTATATTTCACAGCAACACAGGAGACATAGGTAGTAAACACCTCCAGGGAGGTGTCCTCTGAACCTTATGTTTGAGGAAGACTCTCTTCTACTTTCCAACTCAGGAGGGAAAGATTCACTCCCAAACCCGTGCTCTAAAGGGAAGAAATTCTATGATGGTTTACTGTATGCTTGCAAAAATACTTGAGAGGGAACCATATGGCTCTTGATTTTTTTTTCTTGCCATTGAATTTGAACTCTACTCAAACAAACTGGATATAAAAGGTAACTAAAACTGGATATAAAAAGCAAAATATCTAACACAAATTTTAGTCTCTCTGTGCTTGAAATTTGATATAATAAGCACTGATGACAATAAGTAGTTGGGCTTTAAAAGAAGATAAGATTTTGCTTCTACTCTGAGTTAAATAAATGTTACTTTAGTTATCTCTAAGTAATTGCTGGGCCATTGTAATGCATTCAATGTGGTATTTGCTAAGCAAGCACGCCTGCCATCTGGTTACTGAAAGACTGTATTTTTGCTACTTCATAGATACACATGGCCCAGTAGCACTGAGATGTAGGGAACCGATATGAGCGTGTGGATCAATTCCAAAGCAATTTGAGAGTTCAAGCCATTCCCTTGTTTGCAACACAAAGTGTTCTCCACATAAGAAAACAATGAGTCCAACTTATCCGTCTCTTTCCTGTCCTGGTATCTTTTAAAAACGTCCATCGTGACACGGTGCACATGGGTTTACAATATGAAGCCAACTTTATTATTTATTTAAGATGTATTTATTTATTTGAGAGAGAGAAAGAGAGAGAGACAGAGAGAGAGAGAGAGCATGAGCAAGAGGGCAGGGGGGGAAAGAAGAGAATCTCAGGCACACACACACACACCCCCCCGCCATGCAGGGCTCCGTCTCGTGACCCTCATGGCTCACGACCTGAGCCAAAACCAAGTCGGATGTTTAACTGACTGAGCCACCCAGGTGCCAACTTTAGAGACCAAGAAGAAGAAGTAGGAAAAGTCATCTGTTGGCTGTTTGTGCCACTCCCACTTAGTTCCCATGCCAGCGGCACTGTGCCCAGTCCACAGACAGCACACAGAAGAAGGAGCTGGGTAACATGGCTAAAGTCCATATGTGACTTTGGTAGCAGGGGGAAGAAGTTCCCGACCAGCTTCTTCACTAGGCCGCTCGCAAGCACCCCTCTCCCCAAACCAAAGGCAGAATTAGTGGCACTGACTACAGTGCCTAATACATAGCAGGGGCTCCTAAGTGTTTCCTAAGTACAATCATCTGGGAAGCCGGAGAATAGTAATACAAAGGACGGCTAGGACTACTAGAAGAGAGCTTATCTTGGTCTTTGTAGCTCTTGTACTATAGACATTGGACATATGCCTCACACATAGTCCAGGCTCTCTCAGCCTTGCTACTATTAACACAAGAGGCTAAGAATTCTTTGTTGGGGGTGGGAGTGGGAGTGAGACGACCGTCTTGTAGGAGTTTTCGCAGTCCCTGGCCTCCACCCACGAGACGCCCACAGCATCCCTCTCCCAGCAAAAATGTCTTCAGCCATTGCTAAATGTCCCCTGGGAGGGTCGAGGGGGTGGCAAAAACACCCCTACTTGAGAACCACTTCTTTAGTCTGTGGGTTCATGATACATGCCAGAATTAGAAAGATTATATTCTCTCTTCCCCTTTTTTTCAGAATCAACATGTTTTAAACATGATTTTATTTTATTTTATTTGTTAAGTAAGCTTTACATCCAACATGGGGCTTGAACACATGACTCTGACTGAGTTTTGCCAACTAAGCCAGCCGGGCACCTGTCTGAAATCCATATTTCTTGATCTACATGATGGTATTTTACATTCTTAATCTGATTTCACTTAACTTAGTTTTCTCTAAATGTTTTCATAATGCTATACAGGGGTTAGGGGGATTTTTTTAGGTATATCCACATAAGTTAAAAAGACCTGTTTTCCCATGAGGGAAGGGGAAATATGAAACAAGGAGAAAACATTCCATACAGAAATTGGACTAGTAGCTAAGGAGGCTGTTTTGCAAAATGAGGTTGAGATGGTTTGGGGCCCAGGGTAGATAGAAGTCCCTAAACTGCAACTGTGAGTCCAAAAAGAAATTTTGTATCTTAAAAGACACTACCCTCATTTGTTTGCTATGCATTCTTGTAATCTTAACAATAAAACTCCACTGTTATACAAAAGTATCCTTCTGACAAACAGATTTTTTTTCTCCCTTGGCTTTAGTTTTATTTACTTCCTATTTATGTTAACAGTTTCAGGAAGATACCAGCATGCATGGACTCCAGGAACTGGCTGTCTCAGTAACTCCTGTTCCTTCGGAATTACAGTAAATAGTCTCACTAACTGAAGAAATCATTAGCTCTTTAAACCTCAAAGATAGAGTGATGATGCCACGTATCTACTCTTCCTAAAATTAAGAAAATTAAAACCTTAGAATTCCCAGCCAAACCCCGCCAGTGGACAACCTGCTTGAAATTGACTACACATCCATATCTAAGGGTGAGAAATAATTTATGACAAATAAAGCTCATGAAAAATTCTAATTTCATTCATGTTGCTACAAGCACACCTTCATGCTTTAAAAAAATGTGGGCTGGTAACATTTTTCTACCTTACTTACAGCGTGGAGTTAAACGCGTGCTCTTACCTCTCCTCCAGTGCACGGAAAAGGACTGGAGTATCTCGAAGTGCAAAGAGCTCCCTTCTTCATGACATCATCTTCCAGCCCAAATGTAGCTGAGCAGTTCGTGGCAAAGTACTTGTAAGGCTTCCATGTCTTCCCAAAGTCCTGGGACCGGTCCAGCACCATGGCCGCTGGCCTGGGGGACTTGAACACCATAATTAGATGAGTGAAGTAGAATTCAGCTTCCAGGTCTAACTGGATCTTTTCCCTGTGCACATCCTCAGCAGACTGCCACCATGTGCGGGGAAACCTGAACGATGAGTCTGCCATGGCGGCTGGCAGGTGAGCCAGGTGAGGCTGGGCGGCATTGCATTTGTCACATTTGGGCTGCCGACAAGTCAGATCAGCGTTCTCACTGTAGGAGCAGTACAGTTCAGTGGCGTTCTGGCCACAGGTGGTGTCGGCCCAGAGTTTTCTCCCTAAAGCCAAGTTTCCCATCCGAGGGTTGCAGGCTTTTTCACAGCGGGAACTCACTCCAGCGACTCCACTCAGTCCTAGGAAAGGGAAAGCATATGTTATTCAAGACAAACCCATCTGGAAAGCTCTTCTGTCTTCAACGGTCAAGTTATCCCCAAAGAGCTTAAGACTTTCACTAAAGAGGAAATTCTATCAAATTGGAGCACAGAATACTGTCCTGCGTTTCCAGTGCGTTTGTCTATACGTGTGCAAGCCTGCACGTGTGTGCGTGTGCATTTCATGGTGACACACGATTCACATCAAGGGGGGAAAATCACACAGATAAAGGGTGAGAGGAAGGAAAAGGGAAACACTGGGGGAAAGATATTGGCCTGAACTTTTTAAGCACTTTGCTTAAAAAGTACATTCTAAACATTCTAAACATCTAAACCTTCCCTATATTTGAAATACGTGTTTGTTTTGAAGTATGACTTAAATAATCCCTAAAAACAATAATGTTTTTAAGATCATCAAATTTAGTCTTTCAGATATAATTTGAGTCCTTAGCATTATCTAACAGGTTTATTAGGATGCATTAAGGAGGAAATGTTTTATTCTATTATATTTTTAATCCAAAAATGTGACAGGACAAATTCCCTAGGAAAAGCAATATGAGATATTTCTCAATATACAGTGAGCTCTCACTTAGGGAGGCAAAATGAGAGACCACTGGTGCTCAGATACATAATATCTATTTTTTATATTGAGTAAATATAACGAAGGAAGAAATCTCTAAACTGCTAAATGGCAGAAAAGCTTATTTGACATGCTCTCTGCCTCTTGAGGGCTTCTACCTATGACAGATTATATAGTAGTTGCCTGTTTGCTTAACAGGAGAATGTTTACAGTCTGGCAGCCACTAACAGCACCTTTAAACATTATCTGTGAACTAAAACACCTTCTTAAAGAAACATGTGCTTCCATCCAAACAAAGGTCCAACAGACTTTAATGTTTCAAAATGACTTAAGATGATAAACATTATCCTCTTATTAACATCTTGACTATGGATTTTAATCCTTTAATTTGGGTTTGTCAGGTTAATTATGAATACCTTAAGCAAAATCATCTATTTTAGAAGTTAAAACAGAGAAGGAAAGAAGGAAAAGGAAGTCAAACCCCAAATTCTGGCTAATTGAACGTTTCTGCTTCCTAAGAGAGAGCACCTCTGAACTGTTATCACTGGGCTGTTGGAGAAGCCAAATGACAGCTTAGACTAAAACAGAGACATTTCACACACTGACTGACAATCACCAGCCCCACATAGCCTCTGCAACCAAAAGAAAGGGCTTCTTTAGGCACGGTTTTTTAAATGTCAAATTCAAAGTGCATTATGCCCAGACTCTTGTTTGCCGCTGTTCTGATTAGCGGCAGCAACAGTTGCTTGTGGCCAGGATCACCCAAACACACAGTGAGCTATGACTCACCTGCAAAGCATTTCAGGGAAAATCATATACTGCCCGTACAAGTATTTTTGACTTGAAACACTTGCCTTGTGATATTTATTTACAACCTCTTGATTGCTTGCATGTTTTTTGCCATAACATGGTTTGAAAAGGGAAAGATTTAATAAAATTCATTTTGTGGTTGGGGGGAGCATGCATAAAGGCAGGCAGGGGTGCATCCCTAAGAAGAATTAAAGTAAAATCTTAGACCTCTAATGGCTCCTTGGGGGAAAGCACTGGGTCGTTCTAAATGTCTTCAAAGTAGTAAGTACAGAAAGGACTGGAGCCAGATAAATAATTGGTGGGCAAAATACTTGGAGCTCCGCAAAGAAGTGACTATCCAAGTCTAGCTAGGATGCTCCTGAATCTGGCTGATTGGGGTGAAGATTCTAAAACTTTGCTTTACTGTTTGCCAGCGTCTCTGGGGGGCAGAGTGGAAGAAGGGAAGGTCCAGGGCGCCAATGTTCTCTGTCCACCAGTCCGTCCCTCCAGCCCACACCCCCCCCCCCTTTCTAGAGCAAAGGAGAAACGTTTGAGAGACTGGATGCGTGAAGAGTCAGTCCCTCGCTTTCTTTCCCCCTCACACAGTGAGCTGCCCTTACCCCTGACTAGAAACCAGGTGACCTCAAGGGGAAGGGAGAGGAACAGAAGGGGGGCTCCCGAATTTAGAAACGGCGCGCTGGGAACGGGTGGCCAAGGACAGCCTAGGAAAGCCGGGGTGGGAGCAGGAGGGAGAGAGCCTCTGACGACACCTTTGCCGGCCGTCCAGTTACCGAGACAGAGAGCAGACCCGCCCCCGACCTCCCACGGAGCCTCAGCCAGGGTACCAGTTCCCTAGGGGCGGCCAGCCAGCTAGTGCAAGCCAGGGTGATCACCACCTATCACCACCTCCCAGCCCGGGGGTCTCACTCCGTTCCAGCCACTGCCGTGGAGAAAGGGCACACACACCCCACCCAGGTGTCCCTACCTGGTTCCCTAGTGCCCAGCATGAGGTGGGGGACTGCGGCGATCGCTCTCCACGAGAGAGCAGCCGCGGCCCACGCGCGCCCAGGGTCGCTGGGCCATCCCTCCCCATCATTCCTCAGGCCATGAAGTGCCGGGGGATGGCGAGCTTGGTCCTTTGTTCCCTCACAAAGTGGAAAAGCAGTTTTTCACAAGCTCAAAACGAGAAAGAAACCAAGGTCGTGGTATCTCCGGCAGGGCGCACCCAGGATATCGGGTTATCTAAGGGCATGTGTATCGCAGTTGCAAAAAAATCAATAGTATTTTAAACTGCAGAGACCCGGGGGAAAGAGGCGGAACATGGCCACTCATTTCATCCTCCGGAGCTGAGCTTAGCGCTCCCAGCCCGCACTCCCCTGCACCCCCGAGTCCCGAGGTAGGGAACAGAAAGAGCGAGGGAAAGGGGGTGGGGGCCCAGCAGCGTCACCACCCACCTGCGGCCACCGCGGAGCAGCCCCAGAGCAGCAGCAGCCGCGCGCAGCTCCCCATGGCCGGGAGGAGCCGGGAGGACCCGGGCCGGGCGGGTGCGGGAGGGAGCTGAGCCCTCTCGGTTGTGGGATGAAGCGCCAACAGTCCTCGGGAAGAACTGGGGCTCTTTATTTCTTCCCCCTCCTGGGGCGCCAAGCTCGGTCAGTGGGCGCCGGCTGCTGGGAGCCGCGGGCCGGGGCCGCGCCGGGCGGTGGGGTGACCCTCGCGCACCGGCCTGGAGGGGCCCGGGCACCTCAGGGGCGACGGGAGCCCCCGGACCATAGCCGGCCTGGCCGCGCAGCCCCTGCGGAGCGGTCCCGCGGGCTTCTCCGCCGCTAGCCGGGGGCTCAGCGCCCGCAGCAGCCGCTGAACTTTGCGAGACCTTTCACTTCCCGGCCGCCGCTGCCGCCGCTGCCTCCCGGGCGTCCTCCTCCGCTTTTACCACCTCCTCTCGCTGCCGCGTCTCGGTCCCGTCCTTCTCCATGGGCAGTTCCATGGGATGCATTTTTATTGCACCGACACCGCGGCGCTCCGGTGCCAGCCCTCCTCCCCTTGCACCTCCACCCCTTCCTCCTGCCCGCCCCCAGCGCTCGCTTGACAGCCGGGGCGGTGCAGCCTGCGCTGCCGGGTCGCCGCCGCCGCCGCGCCCCGGGAGGGGTCTCCCGGCCCCTCGGGCCGCCCTCGAAGCCTCGCTACCAGCTCGTTCCGCCCGCCTTAGCCCCCGCGGGTACGGGTCACCTCGGCCCCCAGCTTTTCTCGCGCTCCTCCCGGCGCTTGCCCTGCATCTCCCTGCGTGACCCCCCTGGTGCCCTCCAGCACCCACAGGCCTCTTCTGGGAAGCAGTCTCCCACCTTCTCCCGGAACATTCCAGAGAGCAGTTGACTCCCTCTTGATCAGGTCAGGACATGCCAAGGGGCTTAAAAAACCGCGAAACCGGCTAGCGCCTCCTTCCCACATCCCCCAGCAAAACAAACCCTCCCCTCCACTCCCCATCTCCACCACCCCTTCTCCCGGAGCCTCGCAGTCCAAGAAAGGAACCCCCAGCCCGGCTCTGGGTCGTGGGCTTTGGAAAGCGCACTGCTAAGTGGCCTTCGCTGCTTCTCTGCTGCCTTGGCGGGGCGGGGCGGGGGGGGCATTTGGGCTAAACAATCAATGCTTACTTTACCAGAGGTGTATCCATTTTGATGTTAAAAGCGTTCCCTAATTCAGACCCAAGGTGCTAAAAGAAAAGGGTCACAGGACTGGCTAATAGGCAGCGTAAAACATCCTTGTCTAGAGGCAGGGGCATGACAAAGAGAAATTGGTCTTTCCAAGCACTTTCACTCCATATAAAATGCATAGTGCTGTGAAACAATAATGTTGTGCAGTAAGTTATGGGGGCAACTTAGTAGCAACCAGAAGCAGCTAATTGTGGATAGGATTGCTCAGGGCTGCTGCTTATGGAAAGAGATTAAATAGCGCTGGAGTCTGGAACTTTTGCAACTTCTATGAAAATATGATTCCATGCACACATCCAGGGGGAGGCGAAAGTTAAGTAGACAGCCGTGTTTTATTGCCATGTTCATTTTGTGCCTTTGAATATTTCCCCAAAAGTTAACTACATTACAAGTACCTAATTCAGTTGTGTGTTACTGATGATGACAATTCAGAGTTTTGGGTCTCAAGTTCATATTTTTCATGGCTCAACTGGGGATATATAAGAAATTTGTATCTCCCAAGAAGAACTGGGATGAAGTCAGCTTCATCTATTTGGGAGACATTAAAATTATTCTTCTGGCCAATACTGGGGAGTGGCAAAAGGTATGGGACAGCAATTTATATTACACTTTAGGAAATAAACCCTTTGAGTTTCCAAATATTGGCAGTGTTGGGGTTCTCTTCATATCTTATGGACACTCTCTCATTTGAGTCACTGGAACACCTCTCCAAATTATTCTTTTTACCAAATAAATGATAGAAAATTATAATATCTAAAGTCTCATAGCCCCAATATTAACCTAATGGCCAAAGCAAATTAAAGAAAGAGCACATTTATTACTAACCCCTGAGTCTGTGGTATTGAGCGGAACTACTCCATTTCTCATTACAGATTTCAGAAACATTTACTATCTGCACGAGTCCTGCCTGGATAAGATACTTCCTTGATTGCTTTATAACTAGTTCTTGCTTCTTTAACAAGACATTAAGTACCTCGATGGCAAAGTAGTCTTTCATACTTAGTTTATATAAAACATTATTATGTTTTTCTTTTCCTTTTTTTTTAAGATTTTATTTATTTACTTGACAAAGAAATAGAGAACAAGAAGGCAGAGCAGCAGGTGGAGAGGGAGAAGCAGACATTTTGCTGAGTGGGGGAGCCCAACATAGCAGGGCTCCATCCCAGGGCCCTGGGATCATGACCTGAGCCAAAGGCAGCCACCTTAACTGACTGAGCCATCCAGATGCCCCTATTATGTTTTTCTTATATTCTTCATTATTCTTAACTGAGAGCACCTGCTAGGTATAGAATAAGTTTTCATTAAATACTTTTTGAAGATTTTATTCGTTTATTTGACAGAGAGGGACAGTGAGAGAGGGAACACAGCAGGGGGAGTGGGAGAGGGAGAAGCAGGCTCCCCATTGAGCAGGGAAACTGATGCGGGGCTCCATTCCAGGACCCTGGGATCAAGACCTGAGTCACGAAGGCAGAAGCTTATCTAAGGACTGAGCCACCAGGCACCCCTCATTAAATATTGTTGAATTATGTTTAAACTATTGCCATATGTAAGTACAGGGTTAAGAAGAAAACCAACAAAATCAGAATGATTACCTATATTCTAAAGGAATCTGTATTTTTACACCAATACTTCCCATGCAAAACAGCTTAGGAGAGAAAAGTAATTAGCATTCTAATCAATTTCATTTGGTTACATAGTCTAGTTATAAATTCTATTTCCATTCTGAAGAAGCTGTTCAGGGGAAGTTTATCTACATAAGGAAAATCTTGCTCAGTGATGAGTTTATCACTGCTTGTGATTATTTTGGAAAAAATCAGTAATGGATTTAGAATTTTCTTCTTAAATTTTATGAATTAGTAGGAACCTTAGCAAACTTCTGGAATTTCAATAACAAGTTTCCAGAATTAAATCTAGAATACCCCCCAAGAACTTGGAAGAAAGCTAAAAAGGCCTTTAAGAACTAAAACAGATGACAAAAAGTCCATGCACCAAAGACCTTATTCATGGGAGACCTCTTCAGATGTTCATTTAAATTATTCATGCAATGTTAATAAGTTTGGTTATTCTGTTTTCCTTGACCACAACATATTAGAAGTAACAAATTAAAATGAAGTGGGATGACATTAAAAGAAGGAATGAGTTGAGGCCACCTTGTAATAAGAAGGATGACAGAACTATAAAAAATAGCCATAAAGAAAAAAAACAAAAAAACACATAGCAGTCTGAGTGAGACCTTTAAAAAAAATTGTTTATTTATTTGAGGATAGACAGACAGAGATAATGAGAAGAGAGCATGGGTAGGGAGCAGAGGAAGAAGAAGGGTCCCACTGAGCAGGCCTCCCAACATGGGGCTCGATCCCAGGACCCTGGGATCATGACCTAATCTGAAGCCAGATGCCCAACCGGCTGAGCCATTCAGGTGCCCCTGAGTGAGGCCTTTTAGTGCAGAGACAAAGCACTAAAAGGCTGAAAAGGTTTCACTCTGTTATAACTTACCACAATGAGTGAGGTTCCGAATAATACAGGATATTCAGCATTGAGAAGGGAACTTAGGGGTCCTTAAGCCCAACTTCTCACCCCGTAGGAAATCTCTCCACAAAATCTCTAATAGTCATGTAGTTTCTGTTCTAGAAACCTCAGAAAACAAAAGTCCCAAAGAAGTCCTTTTCATTTTTGGTAGTGTTTTATTTAACTGGGACATCTCTCTTCTTAAAATTCTACCTATGTTGGATCTATGATGGACATCAGGGAGGGTATGTGCTATGGTGAGTGCTATGAGTTGTGTAACTGGTGATTCACAGACATGTACCCCGGAACAAAGAATATATTATATGTTTTTTTTAATATTTTATTTATTATTTATCTGAGAGAAAATGATAGAGAGAGACCATGAAGTGAGGAGGGCCAGAGGGAGAAGGAGACTCCCCACCAAGCAGGGAGCCCTATATAGGACTCGATCCTGGGACTCCAGGATCATGAACTGAGCCAAAGGCAGTTGCTTAACCAACAGAGCCATCCAGATTCCCAATACATTATGTGTTAATTAAAAAAAAAATAAAATAAAAGATAAAAATAGCAAGAATACAAAAAAAAATTCTATGTTTATAGTTTACTTTTCTGCAACTATGTGGAATAGGTCCAATATCCTTTCTGATAGGTATTCAGAGATTTGAAGTTAAGTTTTATTGCTCCGTTTAACTATTCTCTTCTCCAAGTGTTCGTTTACTTGTCCATGTGGGATGATTTCCACAGCTTTCACCAGCTTAGTCACTCCCTTTCAGATATACTACAGTTTATTAATGTTGTTCCTATACTGTGCATCTAGGACTCCAGTCCAGGTTTATCTGGATTGGTGTAGAATAAAACAGAACTAGTATTTCCCTTAACTTAGGTCTAGGGCTTATATTCCAGTAGCTTAAAAATGCATTAGCATCTTTGTGGTGTTGGTTGATATTATCCTTGAAGCAAATTCAAATTCCCTTTTCATTTATGGATGAAGAAGCGTTTTTGATAGAAGATAAGATACATTTTGTTGAATCAGAAGGAAAGAGTTCTATTAAAGTACATTGCAGGTAGTAAGCATTCAATAAATATTAATTTTTTAAAAGATTTTATTTATTTATTTATTTATTTGACAGACCAAGATCACAAGTAGGCAGAGAGAGAGGAAGGAAGCAGGCCCCCTGCTGAGCAGAGAGTCTGATGCAGGGCTTGGTCCCAGGACCCTGGGATCATGACCTGAGCCCAAGACAGAGGCTTAACCCACTGAGCCACCCAGGTGCCCCAAGAAATATTAATTTAAAGAAAAAAATCAACAAGTTCAAATTAGAAAACTGGGAAAATGGTTAAAAATTTAAAAAGAAACTGTTAGTCCTAAATGGGATAAATATCTATTTTCTGAAAAAAATAATCACTTCTATGGAAAAATTTGGTTCTTCAATAAGACTGTATGTATACACATGGTATTACTACACTATTCCAAGGGAAGGAAGAACTTTGTACTAGTGATATTTTTTGTACACCTAGTATCTTTCCTCATTGAACTATAAACATGATCTCATTTATCCTTGAAGCATCAGTGTGTGGGAGGGAACAGGAATAGTTGCATGCATTTACAGAGAGAGAAAGTGATGTGAAAGATGCAAGTGCCAAATTTAGATCATCCAATAAATATAAACTGGAGATCAGACATGGGTTTTCAATTTTTTTTAAAGAAATCATTGTTTATCCATCAATTTTCCATAAATACGATCTTATCTCTCTTGGACCTAAAAGACTGTTGGGAAAAAATTAGATGGAGAATTATTTCCATTGAAATAATCCTGTGGGTTTTTTTTCTACCTAGGTCCATGCCCATTAAAACATCATCTTGGGAATTTCCTTAAGCTTTAATTTAAGCCTCCTGCCACTGGCACTGTTTCTTACTTCATGTGCTTCCTGGCTACAGCTGCTCATTCCTAGGAAGGGAGTGAGAGCCTTTGAAACTACATGTGCTTTTCCAGGAAGGTAAGCAGTAGTTTTCTTTAGAAAAAAAAAAAAAATGCACGCATGCTCTCTCATGTTTAAATTAATTATATGGAGCCTAGAAAGTTCAAACAAACAAGAACAGTGTTGTTGTTACAGAGATAGCGACTCTGGACAGCACTGTACTGACACAAATTTTAAAACTTTTCCTCTAAATAGCCCTTAACTAAAACTTTCCATACATATTGCTACTCCTGCCAGTGATGAAAAGATGCTCAGAGGCAAATTACTATTCTTTTAAATGTAAGAAAATAGACAAAGCAAGAATGACTAAAGGCCTCACGAGGATGAAAGAACAGTAATCAATATGGGTGACTCCCTTTATTTATCTGTGTCTTTTATGTAGTAGTGTAGTGTTTTAGAAGCAAGGACTGGCCTGAGTTCCCAGGCAGGAACTTGGCTCTACCACCTACTAGCTGAGTGACTATGGGCAATGATAAATAAATAACCTGCTGTGCAACTATTTCCTCCTCTGCCCTATGGGAATAATAATAGCATCTAATTAATAAGATTACTATTAATGTTAAATGAGTTAATATTTATGAAGCAGTAGACAACAGCAAGACCCAGGAAGCACTTTAAGTTTTGTTAAATCCATACAATAGTAAAATGCAAATCCATCATGTACATACAATCTCTTCTGATGCGCCCTGGAATTTCATCTTCAAGTTACATAGAGATCTTTAATAGGCAGAAGCTACATTGTTGCCCTGGCTTAATTTTAAATGTTGCCTCATGTCTGTGAAAGCAATACACAGGAAATGAAAGTATGAGGTAACTGATCTTCTCCAGCTAGAGGGAGAGGGACATTAGCATTGATGGAGTAGCTGCAGCTTCCAGGCACAGTGTTGAGTGTGTTACAATTCTCACAATGACCCTCTAAGGTTAGGTTGTCAACCCTTGGATACTGACAGTCAGAGAAGTCAGATGCCTGAACCGGGTCACAGTACGCACATGAGTGAGGATTTGACGTCTGATGTGTCTGATTTTCAGTGGAGTCTTCTCTGAGAGAGGTGGCATAGCCAGGCAGTTAAAGGAAAGGATCAAAACTAGACTAATTTCTTCATCAGTTAAAAACACTCCTAAAATGCTTTCTACTTTGACAATCGCAGTTTATTAAGCACCATCTACCTGCTTATTTCCAAATCTCAGTTATGAGATTCAGGGCTGTATATCCAACCGCCAATGGACAGCTCTACTTAGACACCTAAGTAGACACCTCAAATTCAACACGTTCAAAACTAAATTAATCATCTTTCTCCCCTAACTTATGTCATTCCTCCTATATTCCCTATCCTGTAGAATGTCACAACTATTCGTCTTCTGGATCAACCCAAAAAGAGTAACATTTTTCAGACTTCTGCAGAACACTCACATACAGTGAGACACACTAAGTATTGTGAAGAAAAAGATTTCTATAGTCAAATAATCTTAACAGTGTGTTAAAGTTAAATAGGACTTCTCAGAATCTCTTAGATGCTAAGTTCAATTCAAGTCTCCAAGAAATGGGAGCACTTGGGTGGCTCAGTTGTTTAGGTGTCTGCCTGTAGCTCAGGTCATGAACCTGGGGTCCTGGGATTGAGTCCTACATTGGGGCTCCATGCTTAGCAGGGAGCCTACTTTTCCCTCTCCCTCTGCCCCCCTCCCTCTGTACCCTCTCTCCAGCTCATGCTCTTTCTCTCGCTCTCTCTTTCAAATAAATAAATAAAATCTTTAAAACTATCTCCAAGAACGGATATGGCATTCTATTAGATAGGATCACATTCAGTTGCATGAATCTAACTCAGTAGCTTAACCAAACTAAGACTGATTTTCTTCTCATGGTAAAAGGTATACAAGGAGGTATACAGCCTAGTACAAGTGCAGCTGCTCAAGAAAGTCATCAGGACATGCACAGTTTTCTTCCTCATGGTTGAAAGATGGCTGCTCTACTTCTAGGACTTGTGTCTGCATTCTAGGCAAGAGAGATGTAACAAAAGAGAAGGAAAAAAGATATATGCCGACTACGTCTTAAAAGCTTTCGCAGCAGCATTGCATGCCTGCTTACATCTAACTGTGCAGAACTGGTTTATTTGGCTTCTTCAGACCATAAGGAAGTCTGGGGAGATGAGTATTTTAATTTGGCTTATTGCCACCCTTTACAAAATCAGGCTGCTATTAGAAAGAAAAGGAGGTTGAACGTTGAGTAGACAGTTAGCTGTATATATCATCAAAAGTTAGCAATTTCACCCATATATTTGGCCCAAGCACTTACTGACAGTAAGGGGTTCCCCATCATTGGCAGACGGTCTTCATGTTGCTTGTTTGGCACCCAAACCTTCCGTGATGTTATCAGCTCCTGGCCACAGGCTCTCTAGCGCATCCTACAGTGAAACTATCTGCCATCTCTGAAATGAACATCAGTGCTCGGTGCCTCTTACTTCTGCACACTCTCTGCCTTTGCCTCTTTTTCTCTCTTCCTTCTGGCTAACTCTGGCAGGTCCTCAGAAATTCAGTTAAATTGCTGTCACAGCTCCTTTTAGACTCTTTCCCCTTCCAACTGGGTTAGCTGTTCCCCTATCCTCCTGTGCATTACTATATTATCCAAAAGTATAGGTGTTTTTCTCCCTTGTATACTAAGTGAAAAACAACAACAACAACAGCAATAGCAACCCTGGATGCACAATTGTGTTTATGCTCTAATTATAACTGTAGGAAACAGACACATGAAAAAGGCATGGAATAGATCAATATGTTAGAGATGATTGGTTCTCTGGCTTCTAAACTTTTAGCAAGCCATATAATTGTTATGATCACATTTTTATTCCAAAAATAGAACAACTGAAGGCAGGACATGATAAAGCAGGACATAAAGAGTGTCGTCTAAAGTAGGCAGTTAGCAGCAGGTGGGCTCTGGAGGTGAGAAGAGCCACATGGAGGATGTGGACTAAGCTGGGTTGAATAGGTCTGGATGGATGTGGTGGCAGGTGTGGGCAAGCCTCATTGGTGATGGTCACATAAATGCTCAGGCCACATAAAGTGCCTCCTAGACAGTGAGTAGCGTCCATTAAGAGAAGGGATTCAGGGGCGCCTGGGTGGCTCAGTGGGTTAGGGCATCTGCCTTCGGCTCAGGTCATGATCTCGGGGCCCTGGGATCGAGCCTGGCATCGGGCTCTCTGCTTGGCAGGGAGCCTGCTTCCCTTCCTCTCTCTCTGCCTGCCTCTCTGCCTCCTTGTGATCTCTGTCTGTAAAAAACAAGTGAATAGAATTTTTAAAAAAAGAGAGAGAGAAGGGATTCATGGGAATCAGTGGGAGATGGGGAGGAAAGGGTAGATTAAAACCAAACAGTTAAAGGCTTTCGTGAGTTAGGCTCGTTTGTGTTGGCAAATTATTTTATAGATGTCTTTATCTGGAAATGGCATATATTAGATTAGAAAAGAGAGGACCTAGAGGAGGAATTAAGGGCTACTCTATGAAAGAGCTGGGTTGAAACCAAGGTGGTGATAGGGAAAGTGGAAAAAGAGAGATTGAAGAAAAAACGAAATACAAAGAATTGACAGGGCTTTGCAACCACTTGATGGTGGAATTGGCAAAAGAAGTTAAGAATGCCTTGGTGGCTCTGAATCTGGTTAGTTGGGAAAAAATGGTAGTTTCTGGGGCACTTGGGTGGCTCAGTGGGTTAAAGCCTCTGCCTTCAGCTTGGGTCATGATCCAGGGGTCCTGGGATAGAGCCCCGCATTGGGCTCTCCACTCAGCAGGGAGCCTGCTTCCCCCTCTCTCTGCCTTCCTCTCTGCCTGCCTCTCTGCCCACTTGTGATCTCTCTCTCTGTCAAATAAATAAAATAAAATCTTTTTTTTAAATGATAGTTTCTTTTTCATAAATAGGAGAATCAGGAAATGTAGCTAGTTTAGGAGGTGGGACGATAAGAAATGGCCAGCTGTGTTGTGAAAAGGTTGATTTAAAAAGAGAATGGCAGGCCAGTCACGTCCAGCAGACAGTTAACCTGGCTTTGGAGCTTAGCAGAGAAAGTCAAGTCTCCAGATACAGGTTTAGGAATCATTTACATAAAGATACAGTTGAAATAATAAGCAGAAAAGAAATCCCCAAGAGAAGCAGACTATTTTAAGAACATTTACCAGTAACCTTTACCATTAAACATTTACCTAAATTACCTAAACCAGTAAACACTTACCATTTAACAGTATTATAACTTAAGATGATTTGTAATTATCATGATAAAATATTAGTTTAGGAAAGACCTTCGACCTTATTTGGGCCAATCTCCTTTTTCAACATGAAAAAAATGGAGAATCATTGAAAATATACATTTAAAACCTAAAGCCTAATTATTGTAGACCCCAGGGTATTCAAAGTTATACAGCTCATTAGGATTAGTGACTGGATTGTCATTGAGGTTTCTCTTTGCCCAGTGACTCTTACATCAGCAATCAAGAACACAAAGGTTCTGCTAAAATTTTCTGGCTCTTTTGCTTAAAATCAAAGAAATCATTGTCCAAAAAACAGAAAACCATCTTTAAAAACCCACAGTTTCCTCACTGTGAGACTCCTAACTCCAGGGAAACAAACTGAGTGTTGCAGAAAGGGAGGTGGGTGGGGGGATGGGGTAACTGGGGGATGGGCATTAAGGAGGGCACGTGATGGGATGAGCGCTGGGTGCTATACGGAACTGATGAATCATTGAACATTATATCAAATACCAATGATGTACTATACCTTGGCTAATTGAGTTTAAAAATTTTTTAAAAGCCCACATGGAGCACCTGGGTGGCTCAGAGAGTTAAGCATCTGCCTTTGGCTCAGGTCATGATCCCAGGGTCCTGGGATCAAGCCCAGCAGGGAGCCTGCTTCTCCCTCTCCCTCTACTGCTCCCCCTGCTTGTGCTCTTTCACTCTGTCAAATAAATAAATAAAATCTTAAAAAAAAAAAAAAAAGCGCCCCCAATTTCCTAAAAGAGCAGTTTGATTTAAAAAAAAAAAAAAAAAACAAAGGAGGCGTCTGGGTGGCTCAGTTGGTTAAGCAACTGCCTTCGGCTCAGGTCATGATCCCAGGGTCCTGGGATCAAGCCCCACATCGGGCTCCCTGCTCAGCAGGAAGTCTGCTTCTCCCACTGACCTCTCTACTTTCATGCTCTCTTTCTTTCATTGTCTCTCTCTACCTCTCAAATAAATAAATAAAATATTTTTTTAAAAAAAGATAAAAACAAACAAACAAACAAAAAAAAAAAAACACTTCGTCTTTAGGTGGGATTTCAAAAGAAATAATATAGGACAATGTATTCAAACTGCTATTTAACCTAGCTATGCTTCTGATTTGATTTTAACTGTAGGTCTTAATTTCCCAGGATATTTATTTCCCTTAATTTCCCTGAGTGATGCTGCAATTTCAAACATAAGCAAGTTTCTGAAATTTGTATTTCAAATCTTACAAGATTGCAATGCAATTTAGAGGGCCAGTCTATGACACCATCTGCTTTAACCCTAAATTCAGTATAATGGACCTTACCTTAGAAGAGAGATTCAGTTGCTGGGAAAATCAGAAGAACTTCATTACTTCATTATGCAATGTCTAATTATAACAGCATGTTCAGAGATCAAGATAATAACTTGTGGGTATTAATGTCTTTTTCTCCCCCCAAGTTATTTATTTATTTATTTATTTATTTATTTATTTATTTAAGAGCGCATAATCCGGGAGAAAGGCAAAGAGAGAAGTAGGCTCCTTGCTGAGCAGGGAGCCCGATGCGGGCCTTGATCCCAGGACCCTGAGATCATGACTTGAGCCGAAGGCAGATGCCTAATGACCCCAGCCACCCCTGTCTTTTTTTTTTTTTTTAAAGATTATTTATTTATTTATTTATTTGACAGAGAGAGATGACAAGCAAGCAGAGAGAGAGGAAGAAGCAGGCTCCCTGCTGAGCAGAGAGCCCAATGCAGGGTTTGATCCCAGGACCCTGAGATCATGACCTGAGCCGAAGGCAGCAGCTTAACCCACTGAGCCACCCAGGCGCCCCTTTTCTTTCTTTTTTTTTTTTTTTAAGATTCTATTTATCTATTTGAGAGAGAGCACAGAGTAAGGGAGAGAGAGAGAGAGCACAAGCGGGGAGAGGGGCAAAGGAAGAGGCGGAGGCGAACTCCCAGCTGAGCAGGGAGCCTGACTTGGGGCTCAGTTCCAGGACCCTGAGATCAGGACCCGAGTTGAAGGGTGATGCTTAACCAACGGAACTACCCAGGCACCCCAGTACTAATGTCTTTTAAAAACCTGCAAATAAGTGGTAAAAGACATTGCAAGTCCATAGACACCCAAGGTTATAATAAAAAGTTCATTTATGTTCCTGCAAAATCCAAAATAACACCTCCAATGTTCTACCTTAAACTTTCCCCTTATAAATGCTATTACTCACAGAAATATTCCCTATTAAATTTGAGGAATTAGAACCTTAAAGCCAAAGTTAATACAAAGGTAATACAAAAATATTCATTACTTTGGTGAAGTCCAAGCACTTTTTCATGCATGCAGTTAATCTCTGGACAGAACTATAGAAGATTTCTTGATCATGAAGGGCCAGTACTTCGTTTTTCCACTTGCTTCCCTCCTTTAGGAAAGTTTGAGTGGATGCAAGGTTTATTGTAAGCAGAGAAGAGGGAATCTTCTTTCAAAATTATTAATTATTATTAGGATACAGGATATTCCTATTGTGGACAGAATTCTGTTTTTGGTAGTAAAAACATAGAGAAGGGGCACCTGAGTGGCTCAGTGGATTGAGTGGCTGACCTTTGGTTTCGAGTCAGGTCATGATCTCAGGATCCTGGGACCGGGCTCCGCTTTGGCCTCCACACTCATGAAGGGACCAGAAGGAGTCTGCTTGAGGATTCTCTCACTCCCTCTCTCTGCGCCCCTCCCCACTCTCTCTCTCCTAAATAAATAAGTAAATGTTAAAAACAACAACAAGAACACTGTATTAACATTGTTTAAAACAACACCGAAATTTATATTAAAAAGAATCCTGAAATATCAAGGGATTTCTCGGTCTACTAATGATCCTATAGGAAATTTGTTCTGTGGAGCTATCATATTCTCTGGCCTCCCATCCAGCCAGCCCAGGAAAAGAAGGAAGTACAGATTACTATCTCTTACTCTGAAAACAAAACAAAACAAAACAAAACCTGCAGACTTGAGGTGATAAGTAGCTAAAGCCAGTAGCTTCAAATTCTTTTCTCAATCTCACTGGTGCGGTCCTGGGTGTACCATTTTTTAATATACAGAGTCAAATACACTTAAGATTTCCTAGTGTGTATTTTCTTTCTTTTGTTTTCCTTGTTCTTTTTCTTTCTCTTTTTCTTTCTTTCTTTCTTTCTTTTTTGTGCACAAAAGGATATTCAGTTGCCTCTATATGAACTCAAAATATCCCGCAATCAGTAAATACATGTCTTGAATATGTATACTATCCAAGGGAATAAGTAAATGGAGTTGTATGTAGAAGTAAAACCCCCTTATGCAAATTTGGAAGAAGTTGAAATCTTGATAGGACTTCTCCCACCCTTTTCTAACCGGTAACAATAACTAGCATTTACTGGGGACTTAATGTATGACAGGCCTTGTGCTAAACCTTCTGCATACATTCTCTTCAATCCTCACAGTCACTTCAGAAGACGCCTTTAATCATCATCCTCATGTTACAAATGAGAACGGAGACTCACGGAAACAGGTGACCCATAACCCAAACCACAGATCTCCAAAGCTCATGAACAAACACACCATGTCCATCAGGGATCTTTGGGAAATATACAGAAGCAGCAAGAAGGGCAAACCCATCATTCCAAGAAACTCGTTTTCATTTTGTCACATTTCTTTCTGATCTTCTTTCTATCCATACAATTTTTATACTCTTTTTCACTTACTGTTGTTATTAAGTTACTAGAAATTCTCCCAAAATATCAATTTTCATGACCACATCCTGTTCCAATGAGTATATATACCTTGTTCTACTTAATACTGTATTTATTTGGATACTTTTGCTATTTTTAAATAGTAGTTTTATAAATATATTTGTGAATTAAATATTTTCTTAATCTGGGATTATTTCTTTATAATCATTAAAAAGGAAATACCAGGGCAAAGAAAAAGTATGTTTAAAGCCAGATTGCCAAATTTCTTTTTCAAAAGTGTTGCACTAGGGGTGCCTGGGTGGCTCAGTCTGTTAGTTTCAGCTCATGTCATGATCTCAGGGTCTTGAGATCAATTCCTAGTCGGGCTCCACACTCAGTCTGGAGTCTGTTTGTCCCTCTCCCTCTGCTTCTCTCCTGCTTTCTCTCATAAAAATCTTTTTTAAAAATGTTGCACTAATATATGGTGCCTGTTTTACCTCATCCATATCAGTCCTGAATATTATATTTTAAAAATACAAATTTCCTAATTCAGCATGTGAAAAGTGATACTTAAAAATTGCATTTCTTTGATTGGATTGTATGTAAAATTGAAAACGTTTTCGGTGCCTGCTAATAAGTTTTATTTCACCCTTTTCACTAGTTTCCTGAGGTGAAAGCTTACGTTTTGATTTTAGATCTTTCTTCTTTTCTAACATATGCGTTTAATGCTATGAATTTCCCTCTAAGCAGATTGATTTTGCTCTGTCCCACAAATTTTGATAAACTGTGCTTTTATTTTTCTTTAATTAAAAATATTTTAGGGGCGCCTGGGTGGCTCAGTGGTTTGGGCTGCTGCCTTCGGCTCGGGTCATGATCTCAGGGTCCTGGGATCGAGCCCCGCATCGGGCTCCCTGCTCCGCAGGAAGCCTGCTTCCCTCTCTCTCTCTCTCTCTCTCTGCCTGCCTCTCTGCCTACTTGTGATCTCTGTCTGTCAAATAAATAAATAAAATCTTTAAAAAAAAATTTTAGATTTCTCCTTTAACTCATGGGTTGTTAAGAATTATGTTGTTTGATTTTCAGATATTTGGGGATTCTCAGGCTATCCTTCTATTATTTATTTCTAGTTTAATTCCATTGCAGTACAAGAATGTGCTTTGCATGATTCCTGTTCTTTTAAATTTGTTAAGATATATTTTATGACCCAAATGTGGTCTATCTTGGTGAGTTTGAGAAAATGTGTATTCTGCTATGGTTGAATGGAGTACTCTATAAATGTCAACTCAATTCAACTGATCTGTTCAAGTCATCTATATTCTTACTCTCTTCACCCTTTTCAAATTGTACTCATTTTTAGCAACCAGTGAACAAGACAACATAAAAGTAAATAAAAAGCTAAATTATACTTAAAATTTATATTGTAGGAAACAGATTTCCATATATGTTTTCCATGAAGTTTTTAGTGTTTGTCTATTACCTCTTTCTAACAATGAAAAGGATGTATGAGAGGAAAAAGCTGGGTGAGAGGGTGAGCCAGAAACACAGAAGAAAATGTTGAAAGGAAACACCAGTCACGTCACTAGTCTGAGATTTTTCCATATTCTGAATGATGCTCTCATGCCTACTGGGGCGGGGGGGGGGGGGAGCTTATTGCCAAGGATTTTACTTTTTTTTTTTTTTTTAATTATTCATTTGAAAGAGAGAGAGAGATGCACAGGGAGGGAAGGGGAGGAGTAGAGGGGGAAGGAAAGGGAGAGGGAGGGAGACAAGCAGACTCCACATCAAGCTTGGGGGTCCCATGTGGGACTTGATCCCACGACCCTGAGATCATGACCTGAGCCGAAACCAGGAGTTGGACACCACGCCCCCCACCAAGGATTTTATCTTTATCAGTCTTTCTGAGAATTCATAGTTTTTAATGAAAAGAGTAAAAATATAACACTTACAAAAAGGAGCATCTGTAATCTTGTGTTTTGAACTGGGCCTCTTTTCACTGTAAAATGTCACAAGCTCATGGTTATAGAATTGAAAAGGTACTGCAGTACAGAAAGTTCAGCTGATTACAATGTATTATAGTTTTAAGAGCTGCTTCAAAAGCAATCAGACTATTTGGAAAATCTTTTTCATAACAAATGTGTTCTTCCTTTAAAATATAAACACCGTGTCAATCTTAGAAGCGAACACTGACTGCATATTTATGTCAAGTCAGTTGTTGTAAGTATTTTAGTTACAACAATGCAAAAACGTGAAGCCTAGGTTTACTTTTTAACTCCAGCCCTGTTCAAAGATCACTTATTGGCCTCTGAAGGAACAGGTGGCATGTCTGTTATAGTTTAACAAGTGGCCTTTCTGTGAGGTATAGTCAGTCAGATACCTCTGGATGCTTTGGATGCTCTCATGTGTGGCGGGGTGCACTTGCTAAAAACATTCTCCTCTCTAGATCTGGAAACCTAGAATTGTATATCTTGGGCATAAGATATGTATTCCAGACTTCCCTTTTGAGTCATAAATGAAAAATGCCATCTTGCAACTGAGACAGCAATTCCTTTGCCAAGAAATCACATTCTTTTTTTTTTTTTAATAATCCATCCCATTTTTTTTTTAAGATTTTATTTATTTATTTAACCGACAGAAATCACAAGTAGGCAGAGAAGCAGGCAGAGAGAGAAGAGGAAGCAGGCTCCCTGCTGAGCAGAGAGCCCGATGCAGGGTTTGATCCCAGGACCCTGAGATCATGACCTGAGCCGAAGGCAGAGGCTTTAACCCACTGAGCCACCCAGGCGCCCCAAAGAATCACATTCTTAATTTCTTAATATTCACATAAATATTCCAGTTCTTGGTAAATCAGATAGCTTTCTGTTTGCAGTATATATCTGAGCATTTCATCCTTTTGATAACAGTTTATGTGGATTTATTTCCTGTCCAAGCTACCGTTAATTATACTAAGCTCCCCCCAAATTTCAGATTCACCTCAACTTCAAATACCAGGAACTTTATTTTGTTCTACATTTGTTGGGTTGAGTTGAATTGGAATTAACTTAGGTTTATAGCTAATTTTAGGAATGTTTACATCTTTAGGATATTGAATTCACATTTTTATGAACATGGTATAATTCCCCATGTATTTAGGTCCTCTTATAGGCATTTCAATAGAGTTTTATAACTTTCTTTTTTTAATTTTTAATTTTTTATTAACATATAATGTATTATTAGCCCCAGGGGTACAGGTCTGTGAATCGCCAAGTTTATATACTTCATAGCACTCACCATAGCACATACCCTCCCCAATGTATAACTTTCTTCATGAAAATCTTGCCAATTTTTTATTAGACTCACTCCTAGACAGTATTTTTGGTTGCTTTTATAAAAGATATCTTTTTTTTAAAAAAAAGATTTTATTTATTTATTTGACAGACAGAGATCACAAGTAGGCAGAGAGGCAGGCAGAGGGAGAGGAAGGGAAGCAGGCTCCCTGCTGAGCAGAGAGCCCAATGCGGGACTTTATCCCAGGACCCTGGGATCATGACCTGAGTCAAAGGCAGAGGCTTTAACCCACTGAGCCACCCAGGTGCCCCCAAAAAATATCTTTTTAAAATGATATTTTTTAAGTCTCTGTTGTTGGTATATTGGATGTAATTTTTTTGTATATTGATCTTATATCTAGCAACCCTTATTAGATTCTTGTAGGCTTTTGGATTCTTCTGTATAAACAACCGTATCACATGCATATACATTGTTTCTTCTTTTCCAATCCTTTTAACTTTTATTTGTTTTTCTTTGATAATTATACTGACTAGAACATTTAGTTTATTTTGAATAGTCACAATATTGGAAGACTGGTGATCTTCCTTATTCTCATGTGAGGTAAGCAGTGTGTTTAGAAGATGTTTTTCTTCTTTTTTCACCCTGCGGTAGTTGTTTTGTACAGCAAGAATTAAAGTTATCTAATCTTCACTATTGTCAATTCTCTTCTTATCTTTAATCATTTCCCATATTTTTATCTTTTCTACTAGTTGAATTGCTCTTTATACACTTTCTGAGTCTATGTTCTAAATTAAATTTTCTCATTTCCAATGGTGTATTTTTTGGAAACTGAATATTGATTGTGAAATCAATTCCCTACTGAGAAATTGTCTTTCTCTGTTTATTCAAATTACTTCTTTTTTTTTTTTTAAGATTTTATTTGACACAGAGAGAGAGATCACAAGTAGGCAGAGAGGCAGGCAGAGAGAGAAGGGGACAGGCTCCCTGTTGAGCAGGGAGCCCGATGAGGGGCTCGATCCCAGGACCCTGAGACCATGATCTGAGCCAAAGGCAGAGGCTTAACCCACTGAGCCACCCTAGTGCCCCTATTCAAATTACTTCTTAACACTCATTGCTTTCAGGAAAAACTCAATTTAAAAATAAAAATTTTTTTCAAGACAACGAGATGACTATGGGTCTACCTAACACTTTTAGTGAAGTGTTCTTTATTTCTTCCTATGTTTCCCGTACTTCCAAACATGCAGATTGCTTGATTGTACAGCATCAGAGGCACCACTCACATCATTGTCTATGTGAATGGCATGCCTTGGAATTATGCAGTGCACAACCTGCAAGACTGATGTGGTAACCTTGCCTATGTATTTTACTATTCTGTCTAATTAGGACTGTGGGGTCTGTCCCAAAAAAGTAGTGATAATATACAGATATCTGACTCCAAAAATAATCCTAAATGTGTTTCAAAAAGATTGTTTGTTTATAAGCAGAGAAATATTATGTTTGGGAGACATGTTTCTGTAATATAGCTTTAGTATGGCAATCTCCTTCTTCTACCCCAAATCAGTAATCATTCAGTGTTCTTTTAGTATTATGTAATTAAGTAAATCATCACTCTGTTTGTATAAATACAGTTAGGTTGAGGAAAAAAATGGGAAGAGTGGGGAGGAATTCTTGGGGGAAAGAATCATCATAAAACTAACACAATTATATATCTCATTAGTGGTAATAATATTTGTGATGAGATAATGGTAAGATGGTGATAATAATGAATTCTAGTTATTTGGCTTAGTTCCAGATTTAAGCTACACCGGGGCTTAGATTCTGACATTAAAAAATATTTTAAAAAGAGAGAGAGGAAGGATTACAGAGCACAGCTCCTAGTTTCTCACTAAGAAACATACAGTGATACCAGATTTTAAACTGTAACCTTTTGAACTCTTATCTCATGCCCAAGCTAGGTCAAAATTAATTTTATCTGATTGAAACCATAGAGTTATCTTTAGAAAAGCAGGTCTTTTCTTATAGAGTAAAAAAGACAAAGACTATAGTCAATTTATCTTTGTAGCTGCTCATTTAGAGCTTTTTTTTTTTTTTCCTCCCAACTCACTCATTCATTCAGTATTGGATAGCACAGATTTAGACCTCCCAGAGGGGTTATGTCACAAAGGAAGTAACATGGGCTAGGTACTTTGGTAAGCACATGCACCAACTATCAGAAAAAAAGCACCTGTCTCCAAAATAACTGTAAATTAATCACAACCTTGACAGAAAAGGATAAATTTGTATGCTCTGATGTATTTGCAAATAATGATACTGGCATAGGAGCTAAACAGAAGGCAAAAATCTAGATTACAGGTTGTAAGAAAAATGTTATGAACAGTCAAGAGTTGGAAGGGAACTTAAGCTCTGCAATGCATAAGGCGTACTATCGCTCCTAGAAGGTACCCAGAGAGCAGCAGCTGTGATTAACTCATCTTTATATCACTGGGGCTGGATAAAAATAAGTCCTCAATAAATATCTGTTGAAAACGTAGGGAAAATGATCAACTAGATAGCTATGTGACCTAGTTAAAAATATTCCAGTTCACCAATGTCATGTGGCTAAAGCAAGTCTGTTTCTGAGTTGTTTCTGTGGGTGTGGTTCTCAGCCCAGGATTGGTGACACATCAGGAAAGATGGCAAACAGACCAAGAACAAGTGCTGCAAAAAGTGATCTCACTATAACAGCATGGGTGGGCCTGGTAGGTCAGTTCTCATAAAAGCACATTCGTTCTAGAATGTTCTCAGATGACTAAGAAGAAGCTGACAGAAATTTGAACAGATTTCATCCTTAAACAAGTAGAAAACATCACATAGGTAATGGGAAATATTGAGTGATGGTAGGAAGAAATATTTTAGGTACTTTCATAACCACCTGCCTCTTTCTTTCCCTTTCACACTCAGTTTTCTCCTCCTATCCCCCAAATCCCTCCCGCCCCTTCCCTACAAGACAGAGATGCTTTAATCAATTCAAGAGCACTGTCTTTGGAGGTTAAGTAACTTGCCCAAAACCACTTAAGAAGAGACAGAGCCAGGGTTTGAAAAGTTGGCAGGAACTCCTGGTTATCACCATTCTACAAAACCAGATTTTGCAGAAGTTACATAGCAGGTAGAAAGCAAAACGCCTTAGAGGTGTTTTTTTGTTTTTTGTTTTTTGTTTTTCTATTCTATCATTAAGCAGCAATTATCCTTCAACCTAAAGATTCCAACCTTCCTTACCCGAAAAAGCCATCTAAAAGTTCCTAAATTGCCCACCAATATAAAACAAGAAAACACCAAAGACCCAGAAATCTCTAGTAATAAAGAATAGAGGTGGAGAGGACAGGCTGAGTATGTTACCTCCCCCTTAACCTCATTCATAACGTGGAAATAATAATAATAATATGTATCTTACAGGTTTTGATAGGATTAAGTAAGTTAATAAAAGAACTTAGAAAAATGCTTGATACATAGTAAACATTTAATAAAAGTTAACTATTATTGGGGTTCCTGTGTGGCACAGTTGGTTAAACATCTAACTCTTGATTTTGGCCCAGGTCATGATCTCAGGGTCCTAGTGGGGAGACCCATGTGCACTCAGTAGGGAGTCCACTTCAGGATTCTCTTTCTTTTTGCCCCTCCCACTGCTCTCTCTCTCACTCTCTCAAGTAAATAAAGTTAACTATCATTTATCTGTTTCCTATCAGGTATAATGGATAATTTTTTTCCTAATTAGCCTAAAGAAAATTTCAGTATCACTCTGTGTCTTCAGTTTCTGTAGCCCAAGAATGTGGTTTCTAGCATATGCCCATGTTTTTAAAAACTCTACATAATGCATTTGGATATTCCATGTTGTAATGGAATACAACATACTATAACTTATTATTTTAAACAGACACTCATACTGCTTTAACAGAAGTGAATTAACAGATTATTGATCATGCTGCAAAGGCAGAATGGTAAAATGGCTAAAAGCCCAAACTCTGACATTCTCATTGTAATTTAGAACCCCAGATCTTCCTATGGGCTGATGAACTTTGAGCAAATTATCTCTCCTCCCTATGCCTCAGTTTCCTCATCTGTAAAGTGGGGTAGTAATAGTATCTACTTCATAGATTTGTTATGAAGATTAAATGAATCATTACATATAAAGTTCTAGGGATAGTTCCTTGCACATACTCTGCACTCATGTGAGTTATGTCTTTTATAACTTATCCATCTACTTGAAAAATTGTATTTTGTCAATTGATTTTTAAAAATTTATCAGTAAAATGTTCATAGAGAAACATTCAAGTTTCCCCACTCTAAATGCCTAACATATTTAATATGTGGTTGAAATTCAAGCCTTTCTAGCTCTCTGCCTAATGTTAGTATATTGCAATCATTGTTTCAATCTTATTTTAATCCTCAGATAGTTAGTTGGAAGTTGTTGTCTTTTATTATCTTAGCCTGTGACTTCCCCCAAATCTGTGCATATGTTTCAGCTACAGTATTTATATAATTTCCTAACAAATTCCCAAACAAAGCAAACTGATAGAATATAGTAAATATGACAAATACTTAGAATATTTTATATTTGTATACAGATACTGCTAAACATCATAAGTCTTAGGGCTCAATGATAAAACAAAATACATGTATATATTTTTAATCTTTATACTTCTACAATTTATGAAGTATTGAAATGAACAGGCTCAAATCGAGCAGGAAAATATGTTAGTGACTCATCACATTTTAATGCTTCTTAATTTTCAGGCTTCCTGTGTGAATTAGCTAAGAGTTACAGCAATTTTAAAGAATAATGACTAAAACCTTTTCTATTTCCTGCTAAATTTCCTACTAAAGGAAAAGTATTTGTTTTTAAATACTACTGTATGTAAAGAAAACCAGGGAATTAGAATTTTCTTAATAGGCATTTCTTTCAGAACTAAGAATTTCAGATGAAGGAGCAAGTGAATAGAATAAAAGTATTTTTATAAGTTCAGAAAGAATGGGTCTGTGTAGATCTAGATAAAAAATTCAATCAAATATCGTCTGTGTCATGTTTAAATTGTTTGTATTATTGCTGTTCTTTGAATCTTCCAGTCTTGTCCCAATCTTGTCTGGCATGATTCACATACCTGCACAACAGATGCTAAGTGGCATTAGAGCAGCCCCACAGAGATAACCTCCTCTAAGGAAAAAAAAATGAATAAAGAAGTTCTGCCATTTGGATCACTCCTTGGAGAATGTCAGAGGTATAGTAGAAAAAAGAACTAAAATTACAAAGACATTTAAAAAATTAACTTATAAGGAAATTGAAGTAATCAGATTTCTTATTTGTAATTATGGAAAAACAATACACTCACATTACTAAAGGTGTAGATAAGATTTTCTTTAAGTAGGGCAAAGTCCTCTCATTGGACTGGATATTTTTTAATGTTATATACAGAATTTTTAAACTCTATTTGAAATCGATAGCTACCCCAAAATTTGTGTCTTCCTCTGCTTCCATTTCATGATTTATAAGGAATTAGCTTTAGCACTCTTTTTGGAGCATAGGCTGAAAAGGCATTTTAATTTCCACCTCAAAGTAATTTTAAAACCACATCAATTATTTTTCATGTGCAGCTGTTTTTTATCCACAAATTATTGCTCTAGGCGTTTTTACTTTACCACTCATTTCAGAAGAGAAGGAATGAAGGGGAACCAGCTAATCTACAAATATTTCACCAACAGTAGATCAGACCCAAAAAAAAGTGTGTGGTGGGGGGTTTATGAACCAAAACTTCTTTAGAAATAAGAACTGCTCATTAATAGTCTAAACATGTTATACATAGTCCACTTAACTTGCATTTAATGATCACTAAAAGGTCGATTCCCAATTTACTTTCCCCCCTACCATTTATTCATTCAAAAAATATTTACTTTTGTTCTGGGAAATGTTAAGTGAGGATTAAGGCTACTCTCAAGAGACATTACAATCTGGGAAGACAGTGATTGCACATTAAACAATGAGAGAATAATATAAAGCAATAAAACACAGTAGAGACTGGGATGCCCAGAAGAAGAGCAGTGGGATGGAGAAGATAATAGGATTTGGATAAACTAAAGCGGGGCAGAGAGAGCATTCTCCAAAGGCATGAGTGAAGGTTTAAAGTGAATAGAGAATGTTTGGGATACACTGGGTAGGCATGTCTTAGAGGGACAGGGTGCACAGAGGTAAGTAGAATAACAATTTCTTATGGGAAGGGAGTTTAGAGGTCATCCTTCCAAACATGCAAATATCTCTTTTATAACATCTCTGGATAAAAGCCATTTAACATCTACTATTATGCATTTCTTTTTTGTTGGTTTGTTCGTTTAGCAGCATAGTTGTGTTCCAGTTACTGTTTTAAAGGCTCCTCAAACATGAATTCAGGTGGTCTCATAACAACTTTGTGAGAGAAGTATGATAATCATCTCCACTTTACAGATGAGGAAAAGAGGCAAGGAGAGGATAGGTCATTTGCCTCCGGTCACAGAGCTGGTGAGTGGCTGGTCCAGGATTCTCTCACACAGGCTCCGGCTACAGAGTTCACGCTCTGACCAGGTGTTCACCCTTTCCCAGGGTAGATGGCCCTTCCACTGTTGGCTAGCTCAAAAGATTAGACACAAGGTTGAATAGCTTCTAAAATTTTCCAGCATTATCTTGTGATGTACATTTGCCTCATAAAAATCCAGATTTCAAGCAAAGAACACTTTGGAACTCTAAGGATTTCAGTCTAAGTGAGTTAAAACAGTCACAAAGTATAATCACCTTTTACCTGTATGATATTAAAACCAGTGATGTCTATGATTTTTTAAAAAAATTTTCTCCTAAAATACATAAAGTGAATCTAACTTGACAAATGTCATGATTTTGCATGTAAAAATAGATGTACTTGATGTATTCACTTGTGAAAGTCTTTAAACAACTTAGTGGCTCAGGATACTATCACTTCAGAGGTAGAATTTTCTCTGCGAATTTGAAAAATGTTTATCATTAAGAACCTTGATGCTACTTGGGAACTTAGGCTTCTTATCCAGATTCCCATGGTCCAAAATATTGGATTTGCTCACTCATCCATTCAGTCAATTCTGACTGAGTTGCCTCTAGATGCCAGGCATTGGCTCAGGCACTGAGGATTATGAAGGAAATAAAACAGACCAGGTAGGTTCCTGCTCTCATGACATTTTACACTCTTTTTGGTGTGAGGGATGCAGGTGGGATTTAATCAGGAATGTAATATATTTTCTGTTTCGCCAAAATTATTGGTATTGGATTCCCATCTGCCTCCCCAATTACTCCTATTGTGTTATCTAAGAAGGAGAAAAGACTGTAAGACCTTGAGATACATAACTTAATAAAAGGAAGATACAACTTGAGCCAGAAAGATAGTCTGTTTTTCCAAGGAGCAGCATGAGGAAGCGGAGCCAGATTTCAGGAACACCTGGGTGTAAGGCTCTTTCCCAGCAGTCCTCACTGAACTTTTCCCCAAGTTGAGAAATTCTAAACTTAAAAAAATTATAATAATTTGTTAACTGCCAAGAATGATGATAAATTAAACATTTAAATTCAGCATCGGGTAATGGCACGTAAGCACAAAATATTTTATCATAGAACCAGAAATTGACAGAATGATCACATGTTATTATTGGATTGGAACTTGGATCTTGGCTATAGAACTGGAAATATGAGCCTATTGATTAAGCCTCCTCTGATTCATAGAGGACGACTTCCTCCATGGAAAAACTGACCATTCAGTAGAGCACTTATGACAGTAGTTTTCATAAAGAGAAGTCAGATGTTTCCAAGTTTTAAGGCCAGTGAGAGAGAATTAAGTCAGTAACTTACAATCTACAGATTTTATTGGATAAATGGTTAAATATTTAGTTGTGAAAATATAAGTTTTTCTCCATGGAGTTAAAATGTTTATACTGACCACTTTCTTTAAGGAAACATCCTAGGGGCATTATGAATTATAAACAAAGAAGGATCAGTACTCAGGCTTTGTTTTAAGGAAGCAGAACTTTGAATTTTTGTTTAACTGCCTAAATTAAACTGTGCATGGAGCCCTTTCTGTCTTGGATAAAAGCCACATGTCCTCCTATATCTGTTAGAGAGGGTTGTGGAAGTTTTTTGTGGTCAAGTGGTTAGAACCCAAGATAGAGTCTGTTCTAGAGCAGCTTCCACTTTTCACATGTAATTTCACAATGGCTGCTATAACTGGCTATTTCGTCACCGCACCAAATCAGGTCTCCAAAACACTCTTGTCTGACTTAACCAAGGCTTAACACATGCAGTAGAATTGCACAGTAGGAGAAGAAGAAACTCTGGTACCATGTGATACCATTCTTACGGCATTAACATAATCTCTATAGAGTAAAACCACAATTTTTTAAAAAGTACTCCATTTTACCTATTGTAACTGTGGCCTACATTGCTCGAATAAAAGGGTTCTCATTGTAAAGAAGAATCCTGTTCGTCATTGAACACCTGATAATGCTAGATGGATAATGTGGCTAACAGAGGAGGTCTTTAAAATAAGGAAAGGTCTAGAACAAAGAAGATAAAAGGGTTTCAAGCTTATTTGAGTGTCTTTATAATGTGTAGTGAAATTTCATTAACTCGTATTCATAAAATCAATTACCATCACCTAGTTCAGGCTAAAGATTGCTTTAAAAATATTTATGATGCAAGAAAATAAATAATAAAAAATTTAAAATAGTTCTTTCTAGTTAGGATGTATATAGTGAAAACAGTTGGACAAATAGGCACAAGGAAATATTTTTAATTCATGGAGCAATTCTGGAAATTTAGTTTGCTCCCCAGGAAAAATCAAGTTTCTAACTACATATTTTAATAAATAAATATATAATTATATTTTTTTCCTTAAATATTCTGATTAAAAAAAGTATATGTAACTAGTTTGACTCAAACCTATAAGCCAGATATTTCCAAAATAGATAGTGACTATGTTTGGTTAATACCTGAATTTACAGGGTTAGTGTCCATATTATGTATTTACACAATTAAATTGTGTAGCTACATCATATGTGCAGACCTCAGCCACATCCTCTGTTGTGATTTCCATTCTCAGTTATTGCCAGAGTGAATGCAGAGTTTAAGAAACTTGGGGGTAATACCTGGGCAAGTGCTTTTGCCTATCCCAGGGATTCCAATCTGGGGTCCATGCATGAACCTTAAGCATATCTGCAAATCTGCAGAAAAGGCCGGAAACAATTTTTACATGTTTATATAGAAATGTTCATAAAGTCCATATTTTTTTCTGAAGATTTTATTTATTTGTTTATTTATTTATATATTTATTGTCAGAGAGACAGGGAGAGTGAGAAAGAGAGCACGAGCAGGGGGACAGCAGGCAGAGGAAGAAGCAGCCTCCCCGCTGAGCAAGAAGCCTTCTACCCTGGGATCATGACCTGAGTAGAAGGCAGATGCTTCACCGACTGAGCCACCCAAGCGTCCCAAGAAAGTCCATGTTTCTAGTGATTATCAAAGGTCTTTATCCCCCTAAAAGGGTAAAAATTATTGATTTAAGGAGTCCTTGTTGGTGGAAAATGCAGTGCTCTAATGAACTGCAATATAACTTCGAATTAAAAGATCTGAAATGATGTTCCCTCCCCATTGACCACAAACTGGGTTTTGAGATTAGAGACATAACATTTCCCTGGCAAGTCTCTCATACACCTGCCATCTGAAAGAAGACTGTTCCAAATGTGTCTTCGTACATTTTGGCGACATTAAACATTTTTTCCGTTAAATTTTCTTATACCCTTTGTCTGTTGAACTAACAATATTTCTACAATCCTCTTATGTGCAGATGTTGAGAATAAAACTACGAACCCAAACAGATATGTCCTTGCCTTCTCAAATGGTTATATAGCAGCGGGCATTCTCAGTTTTCCTCATTTTCCATATCCACTGGAGGAGAACAATTATAAATCATATTCAAGTTCATCTAATTTCACCAGAAAGCGCTCATATTAAACTAAATGCATGAAGTAAAGTGACATCTAGTGTTGGTTAAGTGGCAGTGAACTATGTGTCACAACACTGAGTAGTTTTAATTTGCTCTTTGGAAATCATGTTAAACTTGGCTTGATCAATTCTTAAAAGCATAGTTTTGTTTCTTTTTTAAAATTTTAAAATAATATTGAAATAACCTGAATTTAAATGTTAATAACATTTTCTTTTCTTTCTTAAAAAAAAAAACAGAATAATCAAAGTGTAGAGAAAAGTCTAAAGAACCAAATAATACTCATGTTTCTATCACCCAGTTTTGGCCAGTCTTAACATTTTGCTATAGTTCCTTTAGACAGTTTAAAAATAAAACATAGTAGACGTACTTGATGTCCTATGAACTCCTTCCTGATTTTATTTCTGTTGTTTTCTCCTGAGAGGTAACCACTCTGTGGTTAATTAATTACCTCTGTGACTGTTTTCATACTTTTATTATATATTTGCATACCTATAAAGTCTGCAATATCGCATTTTTTTACACTTGATATAAACAATAACATACTGTATAAATTCTGCTGCACCTTGCTTTTTCTAGTTCTGTAGTCTGCTTTTTAGATTTACTTAGACTGATCATTAGTTCTACTCATTTATTTTAATAAATTGGCTGGATTATACCATAATTTATCATCGATGGATATTTGAGTTATTTCTAGTCTCTTGCTCTTATAAACAATCCTGCAGTAAATACTCTCTTTTTTAAAAGATTTTATTTACTTATTTGACAAACATCATGAGTAGGCAGAGAGGCAGGCAGAGAGAGAGAGGGGGAAGCAGGCTCCCGCTGAACAGAGGACCCAATGTAAGGCTCAATCTCAGGAAACCAAGATCATGACCTAAGCCAAAGGCAGAGGCTTAACCCACTGGGCTACCCAGGCACCCCTGCAGTGAATACTCTTAAATGCGATTACTTGTGTGCACATTTGAAAGTTTCTCTAGTCTGTATGCCTAGAAGTTGGTGCTCAGGTGTATACTTCTACAACATCTGTAGATACTGAGAATTTGTGCTTCTAAAGAGTTGTACCAATTCACACCCTCTCTGGTAGCATAAGAGAATTTCTGTTGCTTCTAACCAACACTTGGTATTGTCAGGCTTTTTAACTTCTGATAATTTGCTTGGTACAAAATGTTATTTCATTGTGTTTCTTGGATTCATAGTAAAATGAGCTCCCTAAAAAAATAATGGGTTTTTCCCCCACAAAAGTTTCTTCTATGAATTGTTTATTCCTCTCATGTATCTGTTGGATTTTTGACACTTCCCTTATTGAATTGTTAAGGTCTTTAACATACTCTTAATGTAAGTACTTTGTAGGTTTGATGTATTGCAAATATTGTTCCTCAGTTTGTCTCCGCTTTTCACTATGTTCATGGGATCTTTTCCCTTTAATGTAATCAATGTTATCCATCTTTCCCTTTTGATAGCTTATTTTAAAAATCCTTCATTAAGCTTTTCTCCTTTATTTCCTTCTTAAATGTTTAAAGTTGTGATTTCCATATTTAGCCTTCTGCGTTGTTCATTTTTGTTTTTTTTTTGTGAGGGGTAGGGAATTGTTCCCTTCCCTGTGGATAATAATTGTGCCAGCATTATTCCCTGAAGAGACTATTCTTTCCTCATTATTCACTTTTTTTTTTTTTGAGAGAGAGAGTGGGGGGAGGGGAAGGAGAGGAGGGAGAGAGAATCCCAAGGGGCTCCATGTCCACACAGAGCCTGACACAGGGCTTGGTCTCCCGACCCTGAGATCATGACCGGAGCTGAAATCAAGAGTTGGACACTTACACCAAATTGAGCCATCCAGGTGGCCCCATGTTGTTCACTTTTGTCTCACCACCACACTCACTCAACAAATTAGTTGTGCAGCATTTCTCTTGGGTAGTGTTACTTGTATAGTATCCTGAGTTTCCCTCCTCAGGTCAAGTCTTTCTATGACTTCCATCTATGGCTTTATCCCGACTCACATTCTAAGCCTGGTTTGCATCTACCTGAGAAATACTGGTCAATCTCAGGACCATTCTTCCTAATGTTCCCAGACTCTGTGCCTGTGTTCCAACCATTAGTTCCTCCTCAGTGATTTGCCCTCTATTCTGGGTTATTCTATTCTGAGTAAAGATGATCAACCACCCCCACTGTGACCAGGACTGAGGAGTTTCCTTAACGTGGGACCATAAGTGTTAAAACAGGGATGGTTGTTGGTAAAGCAGGAGAGGATTCACTTTCCTTCTCACTTCCAGTTTCAGCTTCCTTCTAAGTTGACTCCTTGGTTCTTTAGTCAAGGTATTATCTCTGTGCTCACCAATCATCTTCACACTGAACTTACATTTGTTGCAGTCCTACTATAAGGGTGATGTGTTTCACATCATATAGTATCTCATTGAACACTTACAACAGCTTTGTCTTCCTTTTACACATGAGGAAAATTGCATTTAATTGGCAAAGATCACAAAATTAGTGACATAAAACAATGAACCCAAGCCTTTTGACTAAAAACACTTTATTTCTATAAAACTTGCTATCTTTCTAAGCTGATGAAAACACAGCTGTAATTGCATGAATGGACTTACACCCATACTAATGGAACTTATGGGTGGAACCCTATATATTTTTGGTCTACTAAGATTCCTGTCACATTTGACAGTACACAAAATCAACTTTGTATATATTATAAGCACAAGTCATAATTCCATTTGTTTTGCAACAGTACAAACATTTCAAAAGTTGCATTAAGACAAAAAAACTAAGAAGAAAGGTAACAGGAATAGTATCACAGTATCACATAGCAGTTCAGGTTGCCACATCAGAGTGTATCCCTTCAGTCAAAATGTCACTGTATGGATAGGGGACCTTTTTATTCTATGCATCTGCTTTATCAATCTTCTTCTTTTTATAGCTTATTGAAGAAATCTTGCAATAAGTTTTTCTTTTTTAATTACTCCAAACCCCAAATGTTATTTGTAGATTAACACAAAAGCATATACAAAATACAGAGTACTATTATTTGTATAGTATTAGTTCCCCAAATATTAATAGGAGTTAGGGAGGAGAGAAAATGGTCCATTTAGTTTGGGAAACAAATTTATTGTAGAACTTATCAATTTATTTATTAATTTGCACTGTGATTTCCTTACACAGAGATAGTGCAGCATTTTCCAAATGATTTGACCATGAAGCCTTTTGTTTTGTTTCATGACTTCTCACTAGCTTTGAAATATACATAGGGAGATGGTGTTTTCCTCTGTAACAACACAGTACCCTCCAGAGGGCAGCATATTCCCTTGGCATATAGCCAATCACCTGTTCATTGAATAGACTGACAAAGGTTTTGGAACATGGTCTACTATATTTCTGGCAATGGATGTAAAATTTCAAGTTCCTGTAGCAGAAATAGGCATTGAAATTTAACTTCACGCTGATAATAAAATAAATGTATGGTACTAAGATATAATACTAAAAAATAAACCAATTGGGTCTCTGATTGATCACAATTACATCATTGGACTGTAAAGTTCAGATCCCAGGTCCAATCTTTCCTTCTTATCCTTCTTATGTTCAAACAACAAAAATTAATTGAATGTTTCATAAGCAGTAAAATGAAGTATTAAAATCAATTCCTTTCCCAGAGATCAGAGATCAGGGAGATATTAAAATAACACATTAACCCATTCACTTTCTTGCCCAGCTGCACATTAGAATCACCTGGGGAACTTTTAAACACTAATAATGCCCAGGTCCCACCTCAGAACAATTAAATTGGAATCTCTGTGTTTGGTTTTAAGGGTGGTATTAAAAAAATGTTCTCTGATGATTTAATGTATAGTCAGAATTGAGAACCACTGTATTAACATGAAAATAATGTTTTAGATAAGAGGTTTCTGACATTTTTAAAAAAGATTTTATTTATTTATTTGACAGAGAGACAGAGATTACAAGTAGGCAGAGAGGCAGGTGGGGGGTGGGGGTGGGGAAGCAGGCTCCCCACTGAGCAGAGAGCCCGATGCAGGGCTCCATCCCAGGACCCTGGGGTCATGACCCGAGCCAAAGACAGAGGCTTTACCCACGGAGCCACCCAGGCGGCCCTGTTTCTGACATTTTTAAAGAGGAGAAATTTAGGCTCCCCCTCTTCCAGGGGGAATGTTTTAAATATAGAAGAGTATACAAAGAAAATGATCTTTCTTACATCCTCTGCCCATTTAACCTTTGTCAACATCTTTATTCCTTCTTAGCCATCTAGACCGCCTAAAACAAAACCAAACAAAAAGTCCACATCTTATAGTTCCTAAACTTAACTTCAGAAAACATTTTCTAGTCTTAGAGTAAGATATCATTTTTTTTGCTTTCAAAAATTCATTATAGCTCACCTTAGTTAACAAGTAGCCTAGGGCATTCCAAATAAATCTGTTGGGGGCACCTGGGTGGCTCTGTGGGTTGAGCCGCTGCCTTCCGCTCAGGTCATGATCTCAGGGTCCTGGGATCGAGCCCCACATCGGGCTCTCCCCCACATCGGGAGCCTGCTTCCTCCTCTCTCTCTGCCTGCCTCTCTGCCTACTTGTGATCTCTCTCTGTCAAATAAATAAATAAAATCTTTTTAAAAAAATAAAAAATAAACAAATAAATAAATAAATCCGTTGGACCCATAGACCTCATCTGGCAAAAATAAATTCTGTTCACTTGCTCCTTGAATTGAGCTAAGAAGATTATTTTTGCAAACACTAACTGGGAAGGCAGAGAAGGAGAGAGCAAGAGATCAAGAAAATATTAATGAATATATACCTTCCAATTGCAAAAAGATATGGAAGAAACACCTGTTTAGGTGGTTAGAATGAGTATAGGCTATGGTTATGGATTAGAGGTTTTCTTTATGCAACATTAACTGGCTTATAGTGGGCAGTGAATTCATGGACAGGTGTCTTATTGGTATCATGTTCTTTCTTTGAACTCAGTGTGATAGGATGGCTGTTTTTAGGGCATCAATGGACTGGAGAACTCCGGAAGACAATTAAAAGTCTTTGAATTAAAAGATAATCTTTGGGGTTCCTGGCTGGCTCAGTTGGTAGAACACATGATTCTTGATCTCAGGGTTGTAAGTTCAAGTCCCATGTTGGATGTAGAGATTAATGAATGAAATCTTAAATTCCACAAATAAGTGAAATCACATGGTGTCTGTCTTTCTCTGATTTCATTTCATATAATGCTTTCTAGCTCCATCCATGTCGTTTTAACTGTCAAGATTCCATTCTTGTTTATGGCCAAGTAATATTGCATTATATATATAGTATATTCTATTAAATATACATATTTATATACACATGCGTGTACACACACACACACACACACACACACCCCTCATCTTCTTTATCCATTCATCAGTTGATGGACATTTGTATTCTTTCCATAATCCGGCTATTGTTGATAATGCTGCCATAAACATCAGGTGCATATATCCCTTCAAGCCAGTGTTTTTTTTTTATCCTTTGGGTAAATACCTCGTAGTGCAATTGCTGGATCATTGGGTAGCTCTATTTTTAACTTTTTGAGGAAACTCTACACTGTTTTCCAGAGTGGCTCCACCAGTTTGTATTCCCACCAACAGTGTAGGAGGGTTCCCCCTTCTCCACTCCTTGTTAACACCTGTTGTTTCCCATGTTGTTAATTTTAGCCATTCTGACCGGTGTTAGGTGATATCTCATTGTGATTTTGATTTATATTTCCCTGATGACGAGTGATGTTGAGCATCGTTTCCTCTATCTGTTAGTTATCTGTATATCTTCTTTGAAAAAAAAAAGTCTATTCATGTTTTCTGTCCATTTTTTAACTGCATTATTTGTTTTTTTGTGTGTTCAGTTTTGTAAGTTCCTTTGTAGATTTTGGATAGTAACCCTGTATCAGATGTGGGATTTAATAAACAAAACCGATGAACGTGGATGTTTGGTGGGGTGGGCAGCGGAGAGGCACACCAGGAAACAGACTCTTAACTATAGAGAACAAACTGAGGGTTACTGGAGGGGAAGTGGGGGAGGGGGGCACAGGGAGATGTGTTAAATAGGTGTTGGAAATTAAGGAGGGCCCTTGGGGTGAGCATTGAGTATTGTATATAAGCGATGAATCATTAAATTTCACACCTGAAACGAATATTACACTGTATGTTAACAAACTGGAATTTAAATTAAAACTTGAGGGACACCTGTGTGGCACAGTTGGTTAAGTGACCCCCTCTTGATTTCAGCTCAGGTAGTGATCCCAGGGTCATGGGATTAAGCCTCGCCTCAGCCTCTGTGCTCAGCATGGACTCTGCTTAGAGTTTCTCTCTCCCTCTGCCCCTCCCCACTCTCAAATAAATACATCTTAAAAAAAAAAAAAAAACTTGAAAGAAAAAAAACAAAATCTTTACAAGAAAAAAAGATAATCTTTGAAAATAAAATACAGGCAGAAATAAGGACTCAGTTTTTGTTGTGAAATTTAACAAAGGGAAACATCACTAAAACGGAGTTAGAGATTTGGCAGGGTGCATTCTCATGCCCTAGCATGCAGGATCAGTTGCAAACCCAGCAAGAAGAGAGGGACCTTACCTGTGAGACACTACTTTACTATCCCAGCGGAAGGAAGAAAGCCTTCCCCCAACTCCCACTCCAATAGCCCAGCTCATGAGAGGCAGCACAATTTAGCCAATGAGAAGCCACTATACTTTGAACACCCAGTTTAATCCAGTAGATTTTATGTTTAAAATAGCCCCTCCCAACTTCTCTACCCCCTTTGCTTTATGAAAGGGCATACCTCTCCTTTGTTTTTTGGAATTGTCTATGGTTTTGTCATAGTTTTCTTGTCCTTGGTTGCAATTCTCTGCTATTCCTGAATAAACCCATCTTTTGCTGATAAAAATAACCAGCAGCTTTATTTTATAAGGTTAATACTCTGACAATCGATAGATTTTTTTTTTAAAGATTTTTATTTATTTACTTGACAGGCAGATCACAAGTAGGCAGAGAGGCAGGCAGAGAGAGAGAGGAAGAAGCAGGCTCCCGGCTGAACAGAGAGGCCGATGCGGGGCTCGATCCCAGGACCCTGGGACCATGACCTGAGCCAAAGACAGAGGCTTTAACCCATTGAGCCACCCAGGCACCCCAGTTGATAGATACTTTAAGCAAAGAATCAGATCCATCTTTTCGTTAGAAATCAAACTAAAAATCCCTAGTGAAGTATACCGTGAGGGATCCAAAAGAAAATATTACTATCTTCATTTTATAGATGAAGTTTTTAAATCAGAAAAATTAAGTAATTTCTCCAAGGGCTACATGCAGATAAGAAGCAGAGAGGGATTTGAAACCAAGCAGATTGGCTTCAGAGTCTACATGCCTGACAACTACACTGCATTGCCTCAGAATTTATAGGAAAAAACCTAATGTTGCAATAAAGAAAACATACATATACACACATTCCTTGTATTACCTATTCTAAAGTACAAATTTTAATGCTTCTAAAGTTGGGATATTACCAGAAATCAATGGGTGTCTACAAATAAAACTCACACATAAGCTGATACTTAAATGATATCTATAATTATAATTGGCACATAATCGGTACATAAAACAACGGCGCATCTTTGAGATACAGTAAAATCTCATAGACACTTGTATTTGTTCTTTCTTACGGGAAAATGTTCATAAAATCAGAAATTTACCTTTTTAAAGAAAAATAATAAAGAAAAGTGATCAAGATAAATACAAATTTCTGCAAGTGAAAGTTCACTTACTCACTGAATCAAGTATTTATTAAGTTTGGTGATCATGAGTAGTAAAGAGATCCAGCTCTGGAATCAGACAGACCTGGATCAAATTCTGGCCAAACCATTTTCAAGCTATGTGACTTTGAGTAAGTTACCTACTCTTTCTAAGCCTCAGCAAGATGGAGATGCTAACGGCATCTCATGGATTGTTGTGAGGATTAAATATAATAATTCATTCAAGGGATAGCACAATGTTTGGCATACTGATAAATGTCTTCTACTATTAGATGACACCCCTTCCCTATTTTTTTTAAAGTAGTCTTCCTGGGCGCCTGGGTGGCTCAGTGGGTTAAGCCGCTGCCTTCGGCTCAGGTCATGATCTCAGGGTCCTGGGATCGAGTCCTGCATTGGGCTCTCTGCTCAGCAGGGAACTTGCTTCCTCCTCTCTCTCTCTCTGCCTGCCTCTCTGCCTACTTGTGATCTCTCTCTGTCAAATAAATAAATAAAATCTTAAAAATAAAATAAAATAAAATAGTCTTCCTTTGGGGCACCTGGCTGGCTCAGTTAGAACATGTGATTCTTTTTTTTTTTTTTTAAGATTTTATTTAATTTATTTGACAGACAGAGATCACAAGTAGGCAGAGAGGCAGGCAGAGAGAGAGAGGAGGAAGCAGGCTCCCCGCTGAGCAGAGAGCCCGATGCAGGGCTTGATCCCAGAACCCTGAGATCATGACCTGAGCCAAAGGCAGAGGTTTTAACCCACTGAGCCACCCAGGCACCCCAGAACATGTGATTCTTGATCTTGGGGTTGTGAGTTCGAGCCCCACATTGGGTATAGATGTCACTTAAAAAATTAGTTTTCCTCCAATAAAAATAAAAATATTCCTTAAAAATAGTTTTCCTTTAAAATTTTTATTACAGAATCATAGGAAATTTAAAAATATCAAAAATATAGATCCACCTTCCAATTACACATTCAAATATTTCACTCATTGCCGTATGTATTATCCTCACACATTAAGTTACTCTTTACTACTATAGTAATTACTTTTATCACCAACTATAATGCTGAGTTGCCTAAAAATTCAGTTTATCACATAAAGTGAATTAGGCCCCCAAAATAAATTCTTAGTGATCTTTCACCCAACTCCTTAATAACTGTCACCTCTATGCAACATGAAAACAAGAGGGGAAGTGAGATAGTTTAGTGGCTCAGTTTCTTTTTATAATACAGATTTTATTTATTTATTTGAGAGAGAGTGAGAGAGAGGGAGAAGCATACTCCCCACTGAGCAGAGCGCCTGACATGAGGCTCAATCCCAGGACCGCGAGATCATGATCTGAGCTAAAGGCAGACACTTGACCAACCAAGCCACCCAGGCACCCCTATGTTTCTTCATATCAGATGAGAACTAGAGAAAGCATGGTACTTTCATGGCTCTTACCATACAGCAAAAAGTGGCTGGTCCAGTATAGGTTTCCTGGTTCCACCAAAAGGTCATGATTTATCTATGTTCCTGGCCTCAGTTTCCTTGTTTGGAAATAAAGGATCTGAAAGAGATTTTTTATTTAAGTATTTTTTGTGACTATGTAAGAAATATATGCACTGATTTCTGAACATTTGGGGAAAAAAACCAACTATTAACATTTTGACATATTTCTTTCAAGAAAGAGGAAAAGAGAAACACAGGAAAGAGGTAAAGGGAAATACATATACATACAAGTGAGCAATGGGACAAAACTAGAAGTATAGAAAAAATCAAATAATAGGAAAATACTAGTGTTTTATGAAAATAAAACAAGATATAAATGGTCCTTAAGAAAATATAAATTGCATGAATTGACTTAAGAATAAATAGCAGAAAACCTGAATAGATCTATAAGTAGGAAAATAACCTGGAAACATTTGCAGAAACTTACTTCTACGAGCTAAGTATCATTACGACCCCATTTTACAGAATGGGGAAACTTGAAAGGCTACACATCAAGAAATTAGCAGAAGTGGTCCTTGTCAATAGTTTCCACTATTGCAACCAGTGTACTCTGAGAAGGTGTGGACCCCAACAAGGAAAAATTCATACTATGGTAGTGAAGTCATTTAATAATCAGGAACTTAGACCATGTTCTGTGGTAGGCACTTAATCTGCAAAGACGAATGCTATGGTCCCTGTGTTCAAGATGTTTCTAGTTGAGTCCAGATAGACAAATAATTATAGAGACTATACTGCAACATGATAATTGTTATAATAGAGATTAAAAAAAAAAAGTGGAGTCAGAGCTCAGAACAAGTGAGACTGGGGAGTCAGGGAAGGGCTCAAATGGAAAGTTCCACTTGGGCTGGCTCTGGAAAGGCAGAAGAAGGAAAGGAAGGCAGAGGAAGGAGAGAAAGAAGACATTCCATACAGAGGGAACAGCATATGCAGAGGTAAAATGCTTTTGATAGTCTGTATGTTGACTTCTTCATAAAATATTTTAAAAAACAACAATGCCAAGACATGATATGTTTTTGACAGAAGGCAATAGTGCTCAGCAGCATTTTTCCTTATTCCTTCCTGATGAAAACCTGCTATTATTTCACGTTAAAATGGTTGGGATATTTGGCAAAAATCTTCTGTATTCTTCCTTAATGAGTTGTCAGAGATTCTGCCATGCCATTTGTCTTCTAAGCAAGTTATTATGAAGGCTGTCAGTAAAGAGTAAAGATGAGGATAAACAATATATTCATCAGTCAGCAGGGGGCTGAGAATCTGTTCATTCAGAATCAGCAGGGGGCCGTGGGAAAATGTCTACTCTTTAAGCAAGCCTCGGAAGGACTTCCATTCAAAAGAGAGGGTAGGTTTGTGAGAAGTTAAGAAAGTCTTCCCCTAATTTCAACTTCTAGGTGCTTTCTGTGGGCCTTCTGCTTACAGAGAATGAATGAAGCATAGCAGTGATCTTAATTTTGACCACTCACCAAAACCTAATTCAGAGACTGACAGATGAATCTGATACTATACAGAAGGTCATGTGTATGGGTAATTAAGTTGACAGTCACAAATGTCAAAATAATTCACACTCAGTCTGCAGTACCAGGATTTCACTGTCTTTGTGAGGCTGTTAATAAGTATGTGGTAATTAAGAATTAAAACTGCTTGTTTGTCTTCCCCAAAGTTCTTACAGTTTGGGTTAGAAGAGCAAAGGAACAAAGTTTAGAGAAAGACAGATGTGGGCTCTGAGGCTTGTTCCTTGCAGAATTTTGAACAGGTTACTTAGCAACTCTAGCTACTAACATCTACTTCACAGACTTGCCGTAAGGATTAAATTAGATAATATATGTAAAGTGTTGACACATAAGTGCTTTAAAAATGGCAGTCATAACAGTGTTGCTGCTGGCTTAAATATTATTATTATTATTATTATTATTATTATCATATAGATTCAAGGACAGTCTAGACTTTTCTCTGAACATAGTATGTTCTGATAGGAAGAAGAAAACCTTTATTAAACCTAAATATGTATGGATAAATTAACTACATGATGAAGAAAAATATATTCTGTTGATAAATTTTATCTCTTGTACTGTCACTAACACAATCTAACTTATTGTCTATGATCAGGCAGAAACAGAACCAGTTTTAGTTCCCGTTCTTATTTTATCACATTTCTAATTGTTCTACTATATTTTGAGAATCTGGGTGTAAGTATTAACAGCATCATTGAAAGATGTCATTTTTCAGTGTATGGTTTTAAAATAATTATATTTTCCTGCCGAATGTCCTCAACATACATGGTCAACTGAAAGATTTAACCTTCTAGGAACTTATTATTACTTAAATTGGAAAGTGATTCTGTCCTTTGAGAGGATAAAGGGTTAATCTATAACTGAAACCATAGTTAGAACTCCAGGGATAGTACTTATTTTAATCCTTATTTTTTGCAGTTATTAATTTAAACTATCAGAGAATGACAGTATATTAAAGCTAAAAATGTCCTTAAAATGAACTATTTAATTTCCTCAATTTGAGGCAAAACTAAGTCCTGGGACATAACCAAATACCAAGTGTGGTACTTTAACATTTTTGTTTTTGGTATTGCAGCACCTATACATAATATATCCTGATAATTGATAGAAGTAAATAATGGAACTAGTTTGGTATGGGACAAACCTTTCTAACTTGACTGGTTTTCACACCTAAGGATAAATCTCAGCTGTTTGGAACATTGTAGATACTATTAAATGCCTCACTTTGAATAATAGCTCACATTATTTTGATAACACATGGAAACATTCTCTAGTGTCTGAAAGTTAAAGTGGTACTCAAAATCCTTGATTTTAGGTGTTGGATAGATAGCATTGGATGCAGAATATTTTGCTTTGGAAAATTTAATGCATTTCCTGATATACAACTAATATCTCTCTCAAATATTTGTATTGTCTTGTTCACTGTAACTACATTATATATTGGCCGACAAGATCAAATAAAATATTTTTTGACAGATATATTCTTTTGGTCTAAGAATAACACAGAATGGATTGTTCCTGTAGGCCAGTTGATGTCACTCTATAAAATTTGCAGTAATTATGATTTAAAAAAAAAGAACTAAAATAGACTTTTTAACCCTATACTTGAACAATTTTCACCCATACACATTCAGTCATGCATGTGAAGCTGTCATTTCCAATCTAGACTTTTTCTGATTAGTCCTTGCTATTCTGAAGCAATGCCAATCACAGTGATTATATTATCACCATTGTGGCAATTAAATGCTCTATTTGTTTACTACTGAAAGCACAACTGATCTGACACGCAGTCAAGTTACAAATAGTTCTGTGTCTGATATTAATGAATGCCCATAATGCACTTTTCCGAAGTTATTTCTTTACAGTTAAAATGACACAGGGATTCTCAACTAGGGGCAACTTTGCCTCCCAGAGGACATTTGGAAATGTTGAAAGACATTTTTGATTGTCGCAGCTGGGAGAAGAGGAATCTAATGGGTAGAGGCCAGGGATGCTGCTAAACATGCTACAACGTACAGGTCAGGACGCCCCCCCCACCCAAACCACCCCAGTGAAGAATTATCTGATCCAAAATATCAATAGTTTAAAAGTTCTGGGGATGGATGATGGTGATGGTTGTACAACAATGCGCATGTACTTAATGCCGATTAACTGTATACTTCAAAATAGTTAACATGGTAAATTTTATGTTATGTACACTTTACCACGGTTAAAAAAAAAAAAATCAGTAGTGCTGAGGATGAGAGCAAAGAGGGGAAGGGATTTCTAGACGGAGAGAATATCATGTGTTGGAAAGAAGTCTGGTCCGTGATTCAAAGGCAGGCATTGTGATTTGTGGGACAGAATGGAGAGAGATGAAGTTGGAGAGAAATTTGGGCAAAGGGTTTGTTTCGGGCTGTTAGTAATTGGGAACCATCCAAGGCTGGCAAGCAACAGAATTGTATGTCCAGATTTTCATTTTGTTTTGGAAGAGGGGAGTTCAGAGTCACCTCTGGTAAAAGGTGGGTAACAGGTGATGAGGTAGGATACCAAGGTTTATTTTTTAAAACTTTGATTCAGTGTAAATATTTGACAGATGAGGAAAGTGGCAGGGGTGGGGGGGGGAGGAGGAGATTGTACAAAACAGGCGGCTGTGGGAGAAATTCCATGAGCTTTTGTTTCGTTTCATCTGTGTTGTGCAAACAGTGAAGTCCCCATTTGTACAGATTAACTTGCAAATGCCTGTGTGTCAATTACAAATTTTACTCAAAACTTACCAATGCCCCCCCATGGAAGGAGGGCAAGGAACTGCAGTATGTTTAAAGTCAATATTTAACGTTGGTCCTCCATTTGAGGGATTCCCAGCTTTTTTTTTTTTTTTTAATCTCCAAGGGTTTTTTTTTATGATCTACCCTGCACCCCAAGTTGAATCAATGATTTATAAAACTAAAAAATATCATTTATTGACAACTTGCTTTCCTATTTTTATAAATCAGATACATATATAAGTGCCAATCAGAGCTCCTAATCCGTGATAATCAAACAGTATTTATATTTTGAGTTGATTTCATTCTAATAAAAGCAAAAAAGCACAAGATTTGTTTTATGCAGTCTACATTAGATAAATGTACAATTGTTCAACTATATTTGATGTTAGTTGTTTTGTGTTTTAATAATAAAAATAGTTTGCCAAGCTCCAATACTACCTACAAAGCGATCCAAGTCTGGGGAGCATGTTTTTATAAACCACAGTTGCTCCAATCCACTGATTTTCAACAGGGGGCAGTTATGCCCCCTGGAGGACATTGGGCAATGTCTGGAGACATTTTTGGTTGTCACAACTTGGGGAAGAGAGGGAGTGCAGGGTAGCAACTGGCATCTAGCTGGTAGAGGCCAGGGATGCCACTACAATACATACATCCTACAATACAGGGACAGGCCTCACAACAAGAATAGTCTGGCCCAAAATGTCAGTAGTACCAAAGGTTGAAAACCCTGGTCTAGTCTAACCCCTTCATTGTACAAATGAAGAAAATGAGACCCAGGATTGTTAAATGACTCTACCTTTTATTTCAAAATATTTAGTTTAATTTTTTTTTAAATTTTATTTATTTTATTTGACAGAGAGAGAGATCACAAGTAGGCAGAGAGGCAGGCAGAGACAGAGGGGGAAGCAGGCTCCCCGCTGAGCAGAGAGCCCGATGCGGGGCTCGATCCCAGGACCCCGAGATCACGACCCGAGCCGAAGGCAGCAGCTCAACCCACTGAGCCACCCAGGCGCCCCTTTAGTTTAATTTTTTATTAGGCAATACATTCAAGGATTCCAAAAATAGAATGTATGTAAATGTATCCAGGACTCAAACAGACATTTCTCCAAAGATATACAAGTGGTCAGTAATGACATGAAAAGATGCTCAACATCATTAGTCATTAGGGAAATGTATATCAAAAATTACAATGAGAAGGTTTTTAAAAATTGTTAGGCTATCAATAATTTTTAAATGGAAAATAACAAATGTTTGTGAGAATGTGGAGAAATCTGGACACTTGTACATTGCTAGTGGAAATGTAAAATGTGCAGGCATTGGAAAATAGATGAGTAGTACTCCAAAAAGTTAAGCATAGAATTACCATATGACCCAACAATTCTATTTGTATGCATATATCTAAAAGAACTTGAAAATAGGTACTCAAATAAATACTTGTCATGGATGTTCATAACAGCATTATACACGGTAGCCAAAAAGTGGAAAAAACTCAAATATCCACCAGCAGATGCATGGATAAATAAACTGAGATATGTCCATGCATAGACACACACACACACACACACACACACACACACACACACACACACACACGATGTTACTCAGCTATTAAAAGGAATCAACTGCTGCTACACGCTACAATGTGCATGAACTTTGAAAATATTATATGAAGTGAAAGAAGCCAGAGACAAAAGGTCACATCTTATCCCATTTACATGAAACATCCAAACTAGGTAAATGCATAGAGACAGAAAGCAGATTGGTGGTTGCCAGCAGTTGCAGGGGAGGGGGAAAGAGGAGGTGACTTCTCAAAAGGTACAGGATTTTCTTTTGAGATAATAAACATGTTTTGGAACCAGACAGAGATGTGGTTGCAACAAGATTATGAATATACTAAATTCCATTGAACTGTATACTTTAATAATTTCATATTACATGAGTTTCATAATAAAAAGTTTAAAAAAGGTATATCGTGAAAAGCTTATATTTGGTCCACTTTCGGCCCAGTTCCTACCACACCTACCCACAGGTAGCCAGTGCTCTTAGTATCTGAGGAATCCTCCAATAGACTGATGCATAAAGAAACAAATGGGTAGATTGTTATCTCCTCTTTTTTTTCATACACGGGTAGCACGTTATGTAAATTATTCTGTGCCAGGCTTTTCTCAGTAACTTACTTGAGCGATCATCTGAGACATGGACACTCTTGAACATCACAGGCCAGTTAACTAGTGAAATGTTCGTTAATCTGGTTCATCTGATATTTCCTGATTATTAGATTCAGATTATGTGGTTTTGGTAGGAATACCACAGAAGTGTGTCTTTTCAGCTACATCTTAGCAAGTGGCACACTATTTTGATTTGTCCCATTGCTAACAGTGGTCATTTAATCATTGGATTAAGGTGGTACCTGCCAGGCTTTTTCACTATAAAGCTATTTTTCCCCACTGTATAATCAGTTAGCCATCAATCACGTAACATGTGCTATTAAATCTACTACAACAGTGTATTTGATGACAGCTTCTATCTTATATATTGCCCTTTTTAAAATTACCTTTTTTTACTAACATATGTATCATCTATTTCAGGGGTACAGGTCTGTGAATCATCGGTCTTATACAATTCACAGCGCTCCCTATAGCACATGCCCTCCCCAGTGTCCATCCTCCAGCCAACACCACCCCTCTCACCCCCTTCCTCCCAGCAACCCTCAGTTTGTTTCCTGAGATTGAGTCTCTTATAATTTGTCTCCCTCTCTGGTTTCATCCTGTTTCATTTTCCCCCTCCCTTCCCCAATGATCCTCTGTCTTGTTTCTCAAATTCCTCACATCAGAGAGATCATATAATTGTCTTTCTCTGATTGACTTATTTCACTTATCAAAATAGCCTCTAGTTCCATCCACATCCTTATAAATTATATTACCCTTTTTAATATAACATGTATATGAATAAATTTTTTCGTATGAATCAATTGTGTGTGTCAACTCAGATTTCCTCAGTCTCATCTGTCTCGGGGGTCCTGCCTCTGCAAGGACTACTTCCTGAGGTCCTAGGTTCCTCCACCTGAGGCTGACTGCCTAGGTTCCTCCCACCACACTAAGCTGTAAAGCCTGGGAGCAGATTTCCTCACCTATGCAAAGCCAGGAGATAGGACAGAACCAGTAAGGAAATTCCCTCTCCATACCTAGGAACCCTTTTCGGGACTGTTCCAATGCATAATATTTCAATAAACCTGTCCAGAGACATCCCACATGGCTGACCAACTGATTATTTCTGTGAAGGAGCTGTAAGCAGCTCAATAATGTGAAACCTAGTATTTGCTTCTCATTCTTCCCAGTCTTACCTTTTGGTTTCACGCGTACTGCCCTGGGATTGTGCCTGCCAATAAAACATTCACTTTTAAATTTTGCCCTGGGGTCCATGTACAGGGATCACGGACTTGACACTATGGGAGAAATTTCTCTTCTATCAGACTAAATAGAAACAACTGTGTTTTCCCTGAATAACTTTTTTAAAAAAATTATAGAAATTGGATCATGTAACCAATCATATTTCCCTTTGCTAGGACTCCAAAAGTTTAGAGAGAAATGTGCAGCCCATCTCTGCCCAGTGCCTAAGGCAATATGGTGTAGGTGTCTGCATGCTAATCTTATATCTGGTTGTATATTTTCTTCATCCTTCCTTACTCCATTATTTCTTTTTGTGTGTGTGTGTGTGTGTGTGTTTATATATAAGAAACTTAAAATCATTTGTAAAATATCCAGAAGATAAAGAATGTAGCTAAGAATAATAACAAAAGCACAAGATGAGAGACAGAGGCTATTCTGGGGCTCTCTCTAAATCATGGTATGACCATGTTTTCATCATCTACAAAATTTTAGGTTTAGACTAGGTATCTCTAGGTTCTGTCCTAAGTTCAAAATTCAATGATGCGGGACAGCTGGGTGGCTTAGTCAGTTACGTGTCTGCCTCTGGGAATAGTGTGAAGAAGAGGCAAGAACAACATGCCCCACAAGCACCCCACCCCCCCCCCCCCCCCCCCCCCGCCAACCGACGGCGAGAAGGCCACGCCCCCCTGTATCCCCGCCACCAGCGCTTACATCCCACCGCAGCTGCCACCATGCCCAAGAGAAAGGCTGAAGGGGATGCTAAAGGAGATAAAGCCATGGTGAAGGATGAGCCACCCAGAAGATCTGCAGGGTTATCTGCTAAATCTGCCCCTCCACAGCCAGAGCCCAAGCCTAAGCAGGCCCCTGCAAAGAAGGGAAAGAAGGTACGCAAAGGGAAAAAGGGGAAAGCTGCTGCTGGCAAGGATGGGAAAAACCCTGCAGAAAATGGAGTCGCCAAAGCAGACCGGGCACAGAAAGCTGAAGGTACTGGAGAGGCCAAACGAAGTGTGTGCATGTTAGATGACTGTGCACATCTGGTGACCGTACAGTTGGAAATACTATTTTTTATCAAGTTTTATAAAAATGCAGAATTTTGTTTTACTTTTTTTTTTTTTTAAGCTTTATACTGTTGTTTTGGGGGAAGGGCATATGTCACAAATAGAATATCTCCGAAGCTAGAATGACACAAGGGGGGAATACCTTTCCTTTCTAGTTTTGAGAAACTTCCTCTTGGCTCCCAAGGGATTTCTTGACATTGACACACATGAGCCGTCTTGGCACAAACCCCTGGGGGGTGTGGGAAAACTAAAACTCATTTTTTTATGTCCTTTTCCTCCTCTCTGCCTTCAACATAGACTTGACTCCCTTAAATCTAGAGACCTGTGGGAACCTGTCCCCTAAGACATGGTTCCCAGTATGTCAGGCAATCTGGACTTTACAGTGTCACCACTGAGATGGTGTCCCTCAAAAGAGTTCCCTTTTGGAGGACATTGGGAGATAGAGAGGAGAAGTGAGTTGGGGGACACTGGAGGGGGAGACAAACCATGAGAAGTCTCTCATGGTGGACTCTGAGAAACAAACTGAGGGTTTTGGAGGGGAGAGGGGGTTGGGGTTGTGTGAGCCTGGTGATGGGTATTCAGGAGGGCATGTATTGCATGGAGCACTCGTGTGGTGCATAAACAATGAATGCTGGGACACTGAAAAGAAATAAAATAAAATGGAAAAAAAAAAAAGAGTTCCTTTTTCACCTCTTGGATCTTCAGATGGATAATTCTGCCATTTTCATTTCATTTCCTGAAAGGGTCAGCTTGTGAAAAGTTGTTAAACAACATGCTAAATATGAACTGTCAGTCCTCACTCTAAACTTTCCCTCTTCAGAGCATCACATGAAGACTTCATTGGGTTTTACAGTGGCTTTCTGATTTTGGTAATCCATTCGACAAGGGAGTTGGAAAGTTATTGTATAATGTTGATCATCTACCCATGTCCTGCCTGAAATACCATGATTGTATATGAAAAGTATCTTTAATAAAGTTGGATACAATTTGGCTTGGGGAAAAAAAAAAGTGTCTGCGTCTGGCTCAGGTCATGATCCCAGGGTCTGGGGATAGATTTCCACATTGGGCTCCCTGCTCAGTGGGGAGCCTGCTTCTGCCTCTGCCTCTGCTCCTTTCCCTTCTGTGCGCTCTCTCTCAAATAAGCAAAATCTTAAAATAAAATAAAATAAAATAAAATAAAATAAAATAAAAAAGGCCTCGGCTTCTGCTCCTTTCTCTTCTGTGCACTCTCTCTCAAATAAGCAAAATCTTAAAAAAAAAAAAACCTTAAAATTTAATGATTCATCAATGCCAACTAAAGAACTGGAGCACACTTGACTCCTAATCACAACACCAGGTTTCCCTCGAAATATGATTCTCTCTCTATAATGATATAAAGAATATGGCCTTGCACCACCAGAAAGACTTGGATTCTAATCTAGGTTTAGTGGTTATGTGATCAAGGAAGTGAATATATTTTGAGCATTAAATTCTTCCCTAGACAAAACACACCTTTCAAGTTTGACATAGCATGTGTAAAGCTTCCACCAGACCAAGGCCCTCAAATCTTGCCTCCCTCCCCACACTCCTACCCTTTTCCGCCTCACCCCTTTACATCTACTTTGGCCATAACTGATTGTGACCATAATCATGGGAAAGCAAAATGTTAAGATTATGGGAATAAAGAAAATAAAAGGAAGAGCTCGTCAATTTCGTAAGTAACTTTCTAAACGATCCCACTTCGTCTTGCACTTATGTTTATATTTCTATGTTTTCTACATATTTGACATATATTTCTATGGATTTGATATAAATTGTATATATCTATGTATTTATTTGTACTCAAACACATTTTAGGGACAGGCGTCATTGTGTCAAGGAAAAATCTTAGGTTTTGTAGACATTTCACCTTCTACGTGGCCCTTAGCAAAATACATAACATTCCTGAATCTGTCTCTTCATCTCTAAATTGTGGCTAATTATACCTACCTGGAAGTGTTGTATTAAATAAATTATATGATATATCCTAGCATAACACAGCAGGCACTCAATATGTATTGGTTCCCTTCTTCTCAAAGAGGTTTCAAGTTCCATGAGGCAGAGATCACATGTTCATTTTATTCATCTTAATAAATATTTCTTGGTCACTAAACAAATTACTTTTTAAATGTTTATTTACCACCAGAATTTCTGGGTTATATGTTGTAGAACCCAGGCCTTAACAACCTGTTCACCCTAATTAGTAATTAGGGACTGTTTTCTCAGAATGTGCTCAAAATGTATTCTATCTCATCTTCAAAAAACGTAGACCCGTGATTCCACCATATTAGAGGCAATTAGTCTGATGGCTATTCTGTTGAGCTATATGCTAACCTGGCAATATATACTTTTAAAATAATTATGCCTTTTAGCCTAGACATTTTACTTCTTTGGATTTATTGTAAAGAATTAGAGATATACTCAAAGACTCATGTTCAAAAGTATGTTTAAAACACATTTGTTTAGGGGCACCTGGGTGGCTCAGTTGTTAAGTGTCTGCCTTCAGCTAAGGTCATGGGATCAAGCTCCCTGCCCAGTGGGAAGCCTGCTTCTCCCTCTCCCGCTCCCGCTCCCCCTGCTTGTGTTCCCTCTCTCGTTGTGTCTCTGCCAAATAAATAAAATCTTAAAACGAAACAAAATACACTGTTTATAATGGGGTAAATGGGAACAATAGAATGATTAATACACTAGCACACACACACACATATATATATATAATAGCAATTATGCGTAATAGATGTTACACTACTTTTTTTTTTTTTAAAGATTTTATTTATTTATTTGACAGAGAGAAATCACAAGTAGATGGAGAGGCAGGCAGAGAGCGAGAGAGAGGGAAGCAGGCTCCCTGCCGAGCAGAGAGCCCGATGCGGGACTCGATCCCAGGACCCTGGGATCATGACCTGAGCCCAAGGCAGGGGCTTAATCCACTGAGCCACACAGGCACCCTTAGAAGAATATTTAATTACCTGAGCATTTGCTCAATATACAGGTGAAAAAAACAAGCTAAAAACTCTATGTAGATATCTTTTTTTTTTAAGTGCATATGTTACAATAAATAGTGCACTAAAAAGTGAAGTTGTTTTCTTTGGTGATATTAGTTATTTTTGTTTGTTTTAGAACTTCCTGTATTTCCAAATTCTCACAAAAATGTACATATGGTTTTTAAAATTCAAAAAGTACTAATGGCCTTATGCCCACTTTATTTTAAAAAAGGTAAACTTAATGTTTAACATGAGGATAAAAACCAACTTTAGGGTCACTTGGGTGGCTCAGGCAGTTTTGCATCTGACTTGATCTTGGCTCAGGTCATGATCTCAGGGTTCTGAGTTCAAGGCCTGAATTGGGCGAGGAGTCTACTTAAAAAACACAAACAACCAACAACAACTTTAAACACAGCTATGTTTACAAAGGTTATGGTAATACTTTGTTTCACTTCACTGAGAAAACAGTTTTGGTTTTTTTTAAAATCACACTTTTAAAGCGTATGTTGAGCTTTTGAAAGGTAACTTTATGAAATAGAAAAAGCAGAGTTTTCAGAGTAAAAGCCAGCTACGTAGCCCTTGTCAAGTTACCTGTTGAGCCATTTTCCTCATCTCTAAAATGGGAGCATAACACCGGCTGTATAGTAAGACTTCCATTATAGCAACTGAAGGAGGCTGGCAAATAATAGGAACGCAAAGTCTGTACAAAGGCTAAATGTTCATTAAGGGATGGTCAAACAAAGGGAAAACCCACTGAACTTTGGGGTAAATAATTCCAACTGTTCGGCATAAATTACACTAAAAATTACTGTATTTTGTCAGTATTCTCCACCATCTTCAAGGACATTAAAATGACAGTAAACATTCACTAGCTCTTAAGTCCCAACCTCTTTCACATTAGTTCTCACAAACCCTAGAAGAGTACCGGTTTTGAGGCCATTTGTAGCTAAGTAAACAAAGGTCGTAAGGAGGAGACCAAGGCCTTAGTTTAAAAACTAACCAGCACCATCCCTAAGTGATGGACAGAGGTTCTGAACTCAAGCTGCCTCCAAAGTCTTACCCACGACTCCTTAATGCCTCCATATATAACATTCAAACCTCAATTCCAAATCCATTTTCTTAGGGCCGCAAAACCAAAACGGAAACAAAAATAAAACCCAGCACTTCTCAAAGTGCTTATTCTCCAAGAACTGCCTTTAGCATTTCCGATCAGAGCTGAAATGAGATTCTGATTAATACCGTTGATTAAATCCTTCAAACCCGAAGGATTAAAGACACCAACGGGTCCCTGGTGGCAACGTAAAAGAAACAGATCTGCAGGGAGACCACCACACTATATTCTAGAATCAATTTGATCTCATCTGAACCACATTCTGTACTTGACTTTCTCTGGTGTGTTTCACCTCTAGTCTAGTCCTGCTTCTCCCCCTTCCTTTAAAGTGGGTTGAAATAAGCGTTACAAAATAGAGAAGGGGACTGTGGATTAGGAGCCCCCAAATCACAGAATCTGTGGGAAAGTGAGCAAGAGCCAAGAATCCGTCCTCAGAGGTGTAAAATGAGAAGAAACCCCTATTAGCTAGGCAGGCAAGAAATCACATCTGCTCTGTACAGAGCACACGGCCGAACCCTCCAGGCAGCTGAGCAGACATGGACAAGAAACCCGGACCGGCTCCCTGCATTTGCAGCCTACCCGGGACCCCTTACCGCAAGCCCTGCTACTGAAGTTTCCCACAGGGCTGTGCGCCGCGCAGAAGGCTCGAACGACAGTGCTACCGCTGGTTGCCAGGAGACACTACTCAGCCATCTCCTCCAATCAGGACGCGTCTCTCTGTGCCCAATCACAGAAGCTGAGAGATCTGTAGTCGGAGGTGAAAGGTTACGCTGCTGTTTGGCGGCCATTTCTCTGGAAGCTCAGCGATTCGCGCCCGGCGGGGGTTACTCCAGTCACGAGGGACGGACTACACCTGGGTCGGCGGCGAGTTACCTGCAATATTTGCTTGCAGTCGCGATGGTAAGGAGGAAGAAGGGAGAGCGAGAGAGAACGGTGGCCAGCTTGCCGGGCCTGGTGGTTGATTCGCGCGTTTCCCATTCATCCGCGTGAGGAGCCGCGCACCCGGTCCCCAGCCCCGTTCTCCCTGCTCTGGGGATTCGAGGCGCGCGCTCTCTCTCTCTGATGCCCTTCCCCTAAGTGCCCGGCCCCTTCCCCTCTTCTTTTGAATGTGAGCCTGAGGTATCCTTGCTGCTTGAAACCGCAGGGTCAGTTTAAAGATGAAGCGGTTTTCAGGTTTCACTTATCACGCCCAGAATTGGCTTTCTTTCGTTTCATCATGTTGGGATTCTTGGCCCCGCAGCCCTTTGGAATACAGAGCGGAAGCACTGGAGCATTTATTTGTTCGTTGACCGCATATTTCCTGCTACCTACCAGATGCTGTTGTAGGCGTCAGAATATGCGGTGAAAAGTACTGACGTGGACCCCGCTCGAGATTTACTCCGTCGGGTATGAAAGACAGGTTCTGTCTTTCTAAATAGTATCAACATGTAATTGCAAATAATGTGAAGTGCTAAGAAGAGAGCAGACGGGATGCTATGAAGATGCGCGATGGTACATTGGAAGAGTGGTCAGGGATGGGATCCAGACACCTACGTGATAGGAAATACGAAAGCCAGCTCCTTAAAGAGCAAGAGGAAGAGTGTACAAAGGACGGGGAACATGAGCATAGGCCCCAAGGCCAGAAAGAAAGCTTGACCAGTTGGAGGAATTGAGAGAAAGCCATTAAGCTTGCAAGAACAGTGGTTATGAGATAGGGTCGGGCAGATCTTTTAGGTCATGTCAGGAGGTCTGGATTTTACAGTTGAAAGCCATCGAGGCATTTTAAGCAGAGATATCCCATGGTAAAAATACTTGCCGTGTGCCTAAGTTGGAGAAAGACCAGTAAAACCTGAAGTTAGGAAGTCATTGCAGTAGCTCCCATGTTCTTTGACATCACTCTGAATATGCTTATCTAAAGAACTTTAGTAGTCAAGTTTCTTGGTTCTTTTCTTTCTTTGGGCTGATGGGTGAGCAGATGAGGGAAGGAAAAGTCTGAATTCACTGGGGGATACTCCTACTGGTTTGCTGAATAAACAAACGTTAAATGATTGCCCATATGTATAGGCAGCTTTGCTAAGTCAAATAAGACCCACCAGACCAAGCGCCTGAAATTCAAGCGAAAGCTGGCAAATGTCATCGGCTCCCTCCTTCCCTCTGTAGCCTCATATGTGGACTATGACATCTGTGAATTGTTCTGTACGTCTGTGAGATCGCCTTGTTGCTTTACCCTTCCATCCTTTTACATAGGTAGCCTCTTCTACCTATTAACAGCCCTTTTCCCCTCTGGAAATAGCTTTCATCCTTTAAAATGGAGGCATTCCTTATTTTGGGCAACCTCTCCTTTTGACTCTGGATTGATTTGGTACCTTTAGACATAGCATATCTCCTCTTACTACATTGCAATGTAATGTCTGTTTTGTATGTGTTTTGCCTCTCTTCCTCCTGTGAGCTTGAGGACAAGGAGTGTAATCTGCATTTTTTTCCCCACTGCTTTTACTTTTGTTTCTTTATAGCCTGAAACAATGAGTAATGTATAGTAGGTGTTCATTGTTTAAGTGAATGCAGAATGAAATTCCCTAACTGGGTATTTAAATTTCTCTTATGCTTTTCAACAAATAGAAGCGAAAATTATGTAGTAAAGTGCCAGTGAGTCCAGAGCTTGCTTTATTTGGATACCATAAAATATTGGTGATTTGGTAGAGGGAAGTAGGTAAAGAAAACTGAGCTAAGGAAAAGTAATTGATTGAGTCTTGTTTTTGTTCTTTGTTCAGAGTTTGCCTCTCAATCCCAAACCTTTCCTGAATGGATTAACAGGAAAGCCAGTAATGGTGAAACTTAAGTGGGGAATGGAGTACAAAGGCTACCTGGTATCTGTAGATGGCTATATGAACATGCAGGTAAGCTAAAGCTATAAGAATCATTAAATTGTATTTATTTTGCTTTACCTTAACTCCTCAAAGGTTTATTGTGATTTATAAGAATGCAATCAACCAAACCAACAGACATAAAACAAAATTCAGAAATAAAGTCAAGTTCAGGGAGGATGTTATATCTATGATAAACTGTGTGTGAAACCTGTAAAACCAAAATTCGGCCACAGAATTGACTTCTAGTGGTTAAAATAAAAAGAACTCAAATATTGGGAGTCATGGTGGCATAAGGGAAACACAAATGAGGTTTTTGTTTTGCTTTCTTGCAGAAAAGGCAAAACACTCCCAACATTTAGCTCTGAAATTTTTCTTTTTTATTTTTTTAATGAAAGAAATTTTTCAAGTGAATTTCTTGAGTCTTTTAATGAATGCTAAAGACATAATATCAAAGTAATTCAGTAAAAGGATTTCTTGAAGAAGTGGACAGGCCAAACCAAAGGAACTGTGACTGAATGTCTGTTAAGCAAGCTTCTATAAATGTTTAGGCTGGGTGTTGTTGTTTTTGTTTTTAAGGATTTATTTATTTGGGGGGGGGCGTGGGGACCAGGTAGAGGGAAGAGAGAATCTCAAGTGGACTCCCTGCTGAGCTTTGAGCCCAACATGCAGCTCCATCTCATGACCCTGAGATTGTGACCTGAGCTGAAATCAAGAGTCAGATGCTTAATTGAGTGAGCCACCCAGGCACCCCTTGTTTTGTTTTTGTAATTGTGGTAAAATGTATCTAACATAAAATTTACCACTTTTACCCGTTTTCTTTCTTTTTTTGAAGATTTTACTTATTTATTTGACAGATCACAAGTAGGCAGAGAGGCGGGCAGAGAGGAAGCAGGCTCCTCACTGAGCAGAGAGCCCGATGCGGGGCTCAACCCCAGGACCCTGAGATCATGACCTGAGCCAAAGGCAGAGGCTTTAACCCACTGAGCCACCCAGGCGCCCCGCTTTGACCCATTTTCAAGTGTAGAACTCAGTGACATTAAGCGCATTCACATTATTGTGCATCTATCGCCATTACCAATTTCTGAAACTCTTATATTGTCCCTAACTGAAACTGTACCCATTAAAGAGTAACTCCTCTTTCGCCTGTTCCCTGGTAAATGTTATTCTTTCTGTTCTGTTCTAGCTCATATAAGTGGAATCTTACAGTATTTGTCCTTTTGTGTCTGACTTATTTCATTTAGCATAATATTTTTAAGGTTCAGCCATGTTGTAGCATGTATCAGAATGACTGAAATAATATTCCATTTATGTATATACCACATTTTAATCCATTCGTCTGTTGATAGACATTTGAATTGTTTTCTACCTTCTGGCTGTTGTGAATAATGCAATGAACATGGGTGTACAAATCCCTATTAGAGATTCTGCTTTCACTTCTTTTGGATATATATCCAGAAGTGGAATTGCTAGATTATACATTAATTAAGTTTTTGAGGGACTGCCATACTGTTTTCTTTCTTTCTTTCTTTCTTTCTTTTTTTATTTGAGAGAGAGAATGAGAGAGAGCGCATAAGAAGGGGAAGGGTTAGTGGGAGAAGCTGGCTCCCTGCTGAGCACGGAGCCCAATCCGGCAGGATCGAGTCCGGTCCCAGGACTCCAGGATCATGACCTGAGCCTAAGGCAGTAGCTCAACCAACTGAGCCACCCAGGCGCCCTGCCAGACTGTTTTTTCTAGCAGTTGTATCATTTTACATTGCACTAGCAAAGCATACAGGTTCCAGTTTCTTCACATTGTCACCGATACCTGTTATTTTCAGTTTCTTTGATAATAGGCATCCTCGTGAGTATAAAATATCTCATGGTTTTTATTTGCATTAATTCAATGATTAGTGATACTGCGATTTTTGTGTGTTTATTGGCCATTTATTTATATATATTTGTGTGTGTGTATGTGTATATATATATATTTTTTTTTTTTTTTGGAGAAATGCCTGTTTATGTGCTTTGCTCATTTAAAAACTGGGGTGTTTTGGGGTGCCTGGGTGGCTCTGTGGGTTAAGCCTCTGCCTTCGGCTTAGGTCATGATCTCAGGGTCCTGGGATTGAGCCCTGCATCAGTCTCTCTGGTCAGGAGGGAGCCTGCTTCCCCCCTTCTCTCTCTGCCTGCCTCTCTGCCTACTTGTGATCTCTGTCTGTCAAATAAATAAATAAAATCTTAAAGAAAAACAAAACTGGGGTGTTTTTCTTAATTGTAGTAGTTTCCAGCCAGGTTTTCGATGAAGGAATTTGAAGTTTTATTTTCCTGAAGCATAGGTATTTATGTGACTGATTGATGGCAGATGGATTTTAAAGGTTACTTAGATGGGTAGTCAGTCCAAGCATGACTCCCAAGTATTTCATAGTGGAGTACTTGTAGGAAAAGTACTAATAGAGGCACTTGTAGGCAGAAAGCTGAGATTTTCCTTAATTTAAGAGGTTACTATTTGAACAGATGATGCTTAGGTCCCCAAAGTTCTTACAGAGCATGGTTTTGGCCTGGAAGATTCCTCAAGTAGGAATCATATATGAAGTCCATAGAAAGATCTGAGGAGTATATTGTTCTGCTCAGTTCCAGACTTAGTGGTGGTGATTATACAACTTTATGAATATATTAAAAACCACTGACCTGTACACTGTAAAAATGAATTTTATGCTATGGGAATTATATCTCAATGAAAGAAGAAAATACCCACTGAATATTTGATTTTAGAAGTAATGTAGTTCTGTTGAGCTGCTAGAGTTATGAAATGTATCTGAGTAGCCACATTAATGATGTTTTTAATTTGTTTATTCAGCAAACATTAAGAGCTCATGTGCTTGGCTCTGTGTATATAGCAGTGAACAAAACTAAGTCACTACTTTGGAGGAGTTTGTGTTGTAGTGGTGGCAGATGGCAATGTAATGCGATATCAGGTAATGATAGACACTATTGAGAAAAAGAAAGCAAAAACGGGGGGTAGTGACAAGAGTGTGCCGTGTTAGATAGGATAGCCAGGGAAAGGTTCTCTGAGGGAATGAATTTAAGCAGAGAAAGGATTGAGTGTGCAACTGAAGAGAGTATCAAAGGAAGAGCCTCTCAGTTTAAGGGAGCAGTAAGTACATTGGCCTTGGGGTAGGAACTTGCTTGGTGTATTCAAGGCATGGCAAGAAGGCCAAAGCAGAGGTGACAGGGTAGCTCAGTTGGTTAAGTGTTTGCCTTCGGTTCAGGTTAAGGCAGCGATCCAAGGGCCCTGGGACTGAGCCCTGCGCCAGAGCAGGGAGTCTGCTTCTCCCTCTCCTCCCCACTTGTGCTGTCTGTCTTAAATAGATAAATAAAATTTAAAAAAAAAAAAAAAAAAGGCTGAAGCAAAATGACTTAGGGGAAAAATGATAAAAAGGCTGGAAAGGTAGACATAGAGAGCCTTTTAAGTGATTGTGGTTTTTAAAATAACAAAGTTTATTACTTATATATGGAAGGAAACCTAAACATTTTGTTGTAAAATTAGTTTCCTGAAATAACTATAAAGGTAACTCTGAATTGTTTAACTTTCTCTTAACTTATTTTGATCTGTTAGCACATAATTTTAAAAAATTACTATTCAGTTCTTTGGTTTGGGTCTTGACTAATATAAGAGTATTTGATATTTTAGCTGTAGATTTTGTGCTCTGAATTTTGTAACTTTTTGCAACTGAATTTTTGGAAAGCTTTAAAATCATAACTTATTCATAAATTGGAGACTGTCTTCTTTAATATACTGTTTTAATGTCTAATAGAAATGTTACATAACAGAGATTTTAAAAATTATGTTGAAACAAGCTTTATTATATATTCTACATCCATCAGTGTTGTCTTTACAGAATGTTTATATAAAACCCAAAGGTACTGCAGTAGTAAAAGCTAATCTTATCAATTATAGATAATTATTGGTATAGAAAGGTCTCAGTTAATAAGTTCTTTCACCAGTATTACCTAATAATTTTTTAGGTAGTGCTGTACTATTTTCCTCCTGTGTTATACTAATATATTTTCTTTTGATTTAAAGCTTGCAAACACAGAAGAATACATAGATGGAGCATTGTCTGGACATTTGGGTGAAGTTTTAATAAGGTAACAAAACAGCAGTAGTATATATAAGGAGTGACTAGAGAGCATTAGAAATACCTGTTTAAATAGACTAGTGCCTCAGTTTCAGAATTACTTTGTTTAAATCACTAGTAATTTAACATATTCTACAATTAGACTTAAAGAATTTTGAAATCCTTAAATTTGTCCAAGAAAATGGAAATTTTTTGGAGTTATTCATCCGTAAGGTTTTTCTAGTGATGATATTAAACTTTCTAGCTCTTAGCTGTAACCTTTTTCAGTGGTTTTAGTTGCAAGAGCTTGGTTTTGAATTTTACTTGGCTCTGCCTGGAGTTAGAGATTTTTATTTTATTCATTTTCTTGAACTAGAGTCACATTTTCAAATTTGGGTCATTCCTTTTAGAAGATCATAAAGATACTATTTTGTAACATCCACTGTGTGAATAAGTGCCAAGTGCTTTTTAACAAATCAATGGTAAAAACATTTTTAAAAAAGAAAGAAATGATAACAGTGTAAATTTAGCATTCAGTATTTTTGTAACCAAAAATATCTAGCAATAGTAATTCAGATCTTAATGTGGTTTCCAGTTGGAACAACAAAATGGATTGTTTTTCTGTTTACAGGTGTAATAATGTCCTTTATATCAGGGGTGTTGAAGAAGAAGAAGAAGATGGGGAAATGAGAGAATAGCATCTTTTGTGGGGAACTTTTTTTATATATATTTCTAGACAATAAACATTTTTTTTTCAACTTGACTCATGAACTATTCATATTCAGATATTTAAATGTAGAGCTCAAATGTTGAAACAATTGAAAGATTATTCAGAATTAATACTTTAAGAGCCACTCAGCTTCATTCAAATTGGTTTTCTTTTGTAAGCTCAGTACTCTCTTTTTTTCTACAGGGAAAATTTTTTTGCTTCATAAACATTTATGAAGGTGAATTTCAGTCCTTTTCTTGTAATTATATATTAACTGAGACCTTTTAAAAACAACTCTTTTAAAGTTATTTTTGAACAACTTTTGACATGCATAAAGTTAATATTTTCTTAGAATTAATATATACTGTTTTATTTTACATAGTCAACAAATTACATGTTAATTCTGTCAGTATAATCTAAGTAATGTACATGTTATAGCTAAAATTGAAACATCACCTGAAAATTAAAATGATTGTGGATATAGAGCACAGTAGAAACTGTGAATTGATATTTAAGCTAAAAGCATATGGTTTGTTCACTTGCAAGAATTAAGTGTTCTGAACAGAACTCCTTAATGGGAGTTAAAAACCAGGCTCACAGTTAAATTCTGAGTATATACTAGTGGTTTTCATTTATGTTTTAGACTCCTCAAAACCATTTAGAATCATACATTGTTAAAATGTATTCTCCACAGTGATAAAATATATACTATGAACTGTGGACTGGTTAAAAACAAATTAGACCATTTAAAGTCCCCAGTTGTCCGAGAATGCCATTGTTGCACTTTAGCAGTCATTCACCACATAGTTACACCTGTAAGGTAGACTTTGGATGCGTATCCAACTGGGACAACTCAAGGATAAAAATGTTCAGCTGTATGGAATTTTACTTAGTATATGATAATAAAAGCTTTCAACAAAGGAAAATAACTCCCATTCCCAATCCTATAACCACTAGAATAAGTGTGGTCATCCTCAAATTGGTTAGGCCAGCATATGGGGCAGAATATTGCCATTAATGGAAACCAAAATCTACAAAATATGCCTAAAATATTCTGGTAATAAATGTCTTACTGCTTCTATTCAAGTGAAAAAATATTCATCCTCTAGTGATTTTGTTCTTGTATCCTTGACTAAAAGTAGTTCATGTTTGTTAGCAGATGGAGGTTTTGAGCGATAGACAAGTCGTCTTCCCAGCTGAAACAAAAGAAAAATACTTAATATTTTTTAGCATAACTATTTTCTGTTGAACCATCAGTAAAATAATAACATTAACATGATTTTTCCAAGGAATAACATGACTCAAAATAGTAAATAATCACAGTTACATAGGGATTGATGATCTAATGGGCGTCCAGCATGCTAGGTAGGGTTAAGTAACAGATAAAGGACCACAGCATGCAGGAGACAGAGCAGTTAGGTTTTATGGGAAAGTCAGGAGATTTAGTTAGTATCAAAAAGCCTATGTTTCAGATGTGGTCGACCTAGAAAAGCACCACGTTTGAGGCCAACATTTCATTTCTCAGTGCCATAGCAAAATTTCTCTTCCATTGGTTAGGATAGATCATTTTCCTCTGCTAACACCAGTTGACTGGCATTTAAAAATTCTGTTAGACAAAAACTTGAGAAAACCATGTATATCTTCAACACTAGTAATCCTGTTGGCCCTTAGATGTGTTCCCACCAGGAGAGGCTTAGGGAAAGCCCTTGATTTGTACCTATTCATTCTCTGGGGCATATGCTCAAGTTTATTATACTAATTATTTTTCTTCTTTAGTCTTCCCCCACTCCTTTATGTATTTATTTGGTTTTGCTTCTATATCTGAATTTGTTTAAAAGAAATGGATGAGAAAGTTACTCTGTTGAAAATGAGATTTTTTTTTAAAAAGATTTTATTTATTTGAGAGACAGAGAGAATGCACACAAGCAGTGGGGAGGGCAGAGGGAAAGGCAAGCTCCCTACTGAGCAGGGAGCCCAGTGTGGGACTCCGTCCCAGGACCCTGAGATCATGACCAGAGCTGAAGGCAGACGGTTAATGACTGAGCCACCCAGGTGTCCCTGAAAATGAGATTTGATGGAATATCTCCACTATGTCTCAAAAGGGTCAGTCTCACTATGTGAGACTGTACCCTGCATTGCAGAATTTGACATTCTTGGCCTTTGAGAACTAACAGTAACAGTCCTCCCCATCATTTTATTAACAGAAATGTTCTTTGGGACTGGAATCCCCAAATTTCTTCCTTAATGTCAGATTTTGTTATTTTCTCTCAATGATCTTTTGGTAATCTTTGTTATTAATACTGTCTGAGAACTTTGCCAATGATAAAGTGCCCTGACTGATAAGAACTTTTGTTAGAGGTCTTTGTACATTGTCAGCTGATCAAATGGGCATCATTTTATTCATTTTTCTTCCCATTTTAGTTTTCACTCTCATTTTTAGTCTGCTAATTCAATAAGCATTTATTGAATCACCTCTGTGTACCAGGCACTGGGGACACAAAGGTCATAAGAACTCACTCATGGTCTAGAAGGAAAGCTGGATCTATTAAAAATACATTTCGGGACACCTGGGTGGCTCAGTTGGTTAAGCAGCTGCCTTCGGCTCAGGTTATGATCCCAGCGTCCTGGGATCGAGTCCCACATCGGGCTCCTTGCTCAGCAGGGAGCCTGCTTCTCCCTCTGCCTCTGCCTCTGCCTCTGCCTGCCATTCTGTCTGCCTATGCTCGCTCTCTCCCTCTCTCTCTCTCTGATAAATAAAAAAAAAAAATCTTTAAAAAAAAAATACATTTCAATTTGGTGAACTTAGTGAATAGTAGTATGTTTACATGGAAGGGTGATGAATGGTTAATTTGCCTTTGGGAGAAAGAGGACAAGTCAGGTCTTCATAGGAAGAGCTGAACTAGAGAAGCCAGACCCTTTTTAAGTTGACATGCTATTTAAATGAAATTAAGATAATCAACACCTTTGGACATGTATATTAACAGTTACTGTATTTCAGAAACTTCTTCAAGTACTTACCTCAAAAGTTGGTTATGAGGCACACAATAAGCATTCACCATAGTTTAGCTATTACTGTGGTAAGAATCAATGTCCGTAGTAGCTTTGTAGATAACCATAAAATCAGCTTCCCCAAGTATATTTCAGACCCTAACCCAGAGGAGAGTGGCATATGGAAACACAAGGCCCTCCATACCCAGTGGGAAGTCGTGGACCCCATGTACTCAGTGACTGCCTAATCCCATGCTTCTTATTGGTTAGGTAATCTTGCAATATGAAGAACTTTGACTTCTGGTGCTGAACCTGCTGCTAAATCTAAAGCGACTCTGGGTAAATCATTTTAACATCAACTATTAATCTCATTATTTTTCACAAAGTGAGGATTAGAAGACCCTCCCAATTATATGCAGTTCTCTGGATTTGCTGTCTCCATTGTTGATTGAAAGTAGCAGAGTTCATGGCTATTACATGTAAGAAGGAGAAGATATACATAAATACATAGAATATTTCCAGAAGGATGCAGATGAAACTTTAAGATGTTGCATCCAGGGAGGGGAAAAGGATGACTTATTTCCACTAAATATTATTGTATTTTTTGATCTTTGAGCCGTATGCTTGTTATTACCTATTCAAATAATTAAAGAAAAAATTTTCTGGCTTAATGAACCAGGAGCTAAAGAACAGAGGAGAGGGGAAGAAAGTGAGACTAAAAAAAGTGAGTCTAATGGAGAACCGTAGACCCAGAAATTTGCATTATCCTCAAAGTAACAAGGAATCAGGGAGAGACCAATCAAAGCTGGATAAATTACATGAATTAGGTATTTTGTTTTTATACCACAGAAGCACTCACATATTGATAGAGCTGGACCTATTGGTAACAAAACACAAACCTTTTTCTTCGGTTGTGCTACTGCTCTTTCCAGAGCAGCTCTTAGCCTTTCCTCCTGGTGTTTTTGTTTTTCTTTCATTTTCTCTTCACGTAACCTGTCAAAAAAGGAAGACATTCTTGTAACTAAATCACAGAAAGTAAAAAAAAGACCTGTATTATTTTTGGGTAATAGACTACCTAAATATTATAAAATCTCCCTAAAAGCTCACATAATTCACCTTCACCCATGCTATGACATTTGAATATTCCAGTGAAATCTCAGCAACAGATCCCGTTTGTGTTAAAGTGGGAGAAAACTGCTTGTCACCATTTTGAAGAATTAAAATCTGCCCAGATCTTGGTCTAGAACAAGCACCTCAACAAAGCCTTCTTGTCACCCCACTTACATTTTAGCACTTTACAGTTAATGTATACAAGGCCTCTTGAATTAACACCCAGACCCCCCATTAGCCTTTTTAGTATAGTGTACAGAAAAGTGCACAAACCACAGTGTATACAGTTCAATGAGTTACCACAAAAGTGTACTTTTCCAGTTAATCTTTCTCAATGATATCCTGAAATTAAGACCAAGAAATGCTTTTTTTCTTGTTCTCTTCAGGGTTGTTGTGAGGATAAAATTAAATGACCCATGTTAACTGTCCAGGTGAATGCCTGGTGCAGAACAGACCCTCAATAAGTGATAGCTGTTTTATAGATTTACACAGTTAAAAGCATGACATTTACTGAACATTTTTTATGCAAAATTAGGTGTTATGTACTTGGGAAAAACAAAATTCTCTTTTTGATAAGAAGGATAAACAATCAGAACTAGGTTCATACATCATAACTGAAAATAAGTTGTAATTACAATTCAGTGAGAATATATTTCTGACTGCAGAAAAGATGCAAGTGCTGTTAATGTAATTGGTCATAGGTCATCTTACAGAAGGAGGCATTTTTTGTAATTTAAAAAAATTTTTGCTTTATATTTAATAAAATCCCATCAGGATCACCTTAATGTATTCTGGACTTTGTTCTGATATGGGAAAAACAATATCCCCCATATACCAACCAGTAAGCAATACAAAATATCTAACATTAATGCTTAAGATTTGAATACTTACTATGTGCCAAGCACAAACCCTATGAGATAAGTGCCATTATTACTGCCATTTTACAGATAAACTGAGACTTATGAGAGGTTATTTACCCTGCCTAAGGTCACAGAAGTTGTAAATGGCAGAACCTGCATTGAAGCCAAGCAGGTCAGCCATAGTGCTAGTCTGCCTCTTAACTTTGTTGGTTATTATTGTTATGACAGGAACAATAGTCCACCTATAAGCATTCTCTACATGCTACATTATACTAGGGATCATGTATTTGTAATTATTGCCTCAAAGGTAGTTATCCTTATTTAACTCGATATAGAAGTTTATAAATCAGTACATTCTCCTGGAAAGGCAGGTAGGCAAGGATGTGGGTATGTCGGGGTGAGGAGAGGGTGCTGTTCCAGGGTTGATAATTCTCATGAAGTTGTCTTGAGGAATGAATGAGTAAATGTGTAGATGCTGTGTGTAAGTGTTGCTAGTTATGCACTAAGAAAAACCCTCATTGCATGGCTCTTGACTTCCAAACAATTCTTTTATAAAGTCTTGCAGTGAAGGGCTCCTAATTCTACACTTTGGACCCTCCACTACAAGTACAAGAGATACCTCTTCAAAAAATAAAAGTAGTGAATACTCATTCTGAAAATCCTTTTTTTTTTTTCAAACTAAAATGACCCTTTGTCCATCTCAAACTAGATCAGTTGCCCCAGTGAACTCTTCTTCACAATGCTCATTATTGGTAATGACACATCATTTCATAAGAATATTTGACAAGTGTGTCTTCCACATTAAGTAATCGCTCTGAGAAGGCATGTCTGGGTTTGGGTCTACTGCTTCTTTATCGTGATCCTCGCCATGTAATAGGGGCTTGCTCAGTGTTGTGGAATCCCAGCAAAGATCGTTTCTCATCTCATTAAGTCGGTCACTGCACTTCTATCATAAGACATTGACTGTACTTTTGCCGCCGTTCTTTCTGTTTTATCCTCTCAATTGCCTCCACATTTTCTTTGGGCATGGATTCAATGAGATCACTCAGTTCTACCAGGCGAGACTCTACTTTTACCAGCTTTTGAACTGGGTTGAGGCTGCCAACATCAGCATCTCCAATGCAGACTCTGTATACTTGATTAATTTTTTTACTAAGAGAGTCTATCAGTTTTTCCTGAGATTGAAAAGAAAAAGGGAACAGAAAACATAACATCTCATCACCATTTTCTTGTTCATTCAATAAATGTAAAATTCCATTTTACTATCTTAACAATGAAAAGGCTCTTATATGCTACTGCATACTTCCTTTTTAAAAGAAAAACTTTAATGGGGGTTCCTGGGTGGCTCAGTCAGTTAAGGGCCTGACTTCGGCCCAGGTCATGATCTCAGAGTCCTGAGATTGAGCCCACGTGCTGCAGGGCAGGCTCCCTGCTCAACAGGAAGTCTGCTTGTCTCTCTCCTCCCTCTGCCCCGTCCCCCGCTCATGTTCTCTCTCGCTCTAATAAATAATCTTTAAATAACTTCAATATAACATAGAACGGTGAGAAAATACAGCAGCAATATAATTTATAGTCAGAATTATACTGTAGTAACATCTTGGACTATTTTCTGTTAAAGATATTGCAGTCTAGGTATAAAAAGCAATTTTAGTATGACAGTATCTTTTTGCTTGAGAGTTTTTGTGTATCTGATTCTGTGAGCATTCAGGTAGAGGCAACGTATATATACATTTTAAATCCTTTTGTTTTTTGCCAAGCTAGTGCATTTCCTTGCAACACAGCGGATGAGCTTTGGTGTTTTGTTTTGTTTTCTTTTGCACTTACTATTCTTTGCTGAAACTACAGTCATCCTGTATGAAAGCTATTTGCATACTTGCCTTATTTCCCCTTCTAGACTGTAAGCTCCCGGAGGGTAGGAGTTATTTCTTATGTTTACATTTATACCTAAAGCAGCACCTTGTTCATAACTATGCACTTAATAAATGTTTGCTGAATAAATGACTGAATGCATTCTCAGAGGAAAAAAAAAAAGTTACAAGCAAACAGATTGCCAGGCTGACCTACAAAGTCTTTCAAGGCGTTTAATTTTCACTCTTGCCATTGGAAAGCCGTTGCAGTATTCTGATCTAAGCAGACGCTTGGGCCAAACCTTGCTGATCCCTGTACCTGGCCACTGCGCCGTCTTAACTGTTGGTAGATACGCTCGAGCTGGTAGGTAACGTGTTTCGGGACCAAAAAACTCTCAGCCTCTTTCTCCACCGTGAATTTGGCATTCGCAGTTAAGAGGATCTCAATAAACTGCTGGGCAAAGTAAATCGTTCTCCAGGTAGCCTCCTGCCCCAATTCCTGCTTCTGCTCAAGAAGATGAGAATCATCATGAAGCCAACAACAAATAACACTCAAGACAGATGTGGCTCCAGGAGCCATAAGAAACCCCTCCTGGAATCACAGTCTCCTTACAGAGCCACCAACACTTAGTTACAAGTCAAGACCTATTACTAGTAGTTTACTTCCAACAGCTTGTCTTTCCCACTTCCTGATTTAACCACCTTTCTGATGGTACTGTTTACCACTAAGCACCCCCTTTCTTCTCTGACACTTATGTGTTTCCCGTTTATATTTAAAACATGCTCCTTTTTATATATCTGATAAAAACTTTGTTTACTGGAATTAAAATTCAAAACTTTAAAAAAATGGTCCTTTTAGAAAACTTGGAGAAGCACAAAGTAATATTATTAAAAGAAAAAGGCACAAGGCCTGTTTGCCATAAAACTCTTTTTTGCTCTCCCTTTCTACATAACATTTATTATATTTCCTATTTATATCAGTGTATTCCTTTTAGAAAACTTTAGAAATACAGAAAACTATAAAAGGGAAAATAAAAGCAACCTACCCATCAAGGAGAAGTGTGTATTGGGTATGTAAAAACAATTTTGCTGCAGTGGGAGTCCTATTTTTAAAAATATTTTGAACCCTGGTTCTGAGAAAAAAGCAACTTTAATAAGAATGGTTAGTAGTTAATGAAAATTTTTGAAGGAGAGCTCTTGAACACTAAAGAGCTTAAACTTGAACTTAAAAGAGTTTTACGAGTAGATGAGCAGTAGCCTTTCAGGATGTCTTTCCAGAATGCCTTTTTTTTTTTTTTTTTTTTTTTTTTTAAGTTCTCCTTGTGAAACAGGAAAGGAAGAGACAAAGATGTTTTCTTAAGATAACAAGGTAAGAACAGCAGAAGAAATAGGATTCGGGAATGAGGTTAAGGAATAAATACTCATGTATGAGAAAGATTGAGGGCCTGGCCCAACAGAGCAAAAGGGCAAAGGAAAAAGGGAGCTCATAGTACAGGCCTTCTGATGACAGAGGAGTGAAAAGTGTCCAATCTCCGGAGCTGCCACCAGATGGCAGACGCAGCCCAGAGTCCCTCAAAGGAGGGCCTGCCCGGGAGGCTGCAAAAGATGGGAGGAGCTCTCCCGCTTGGAGAGGTAGAGTGGGCCGAAATTGTAGGAGACCCGAAGCTGGGAGGAGTAAGGACTGGATGCCTTCCAACAGTGAATGGGAAGTGATCTGACCAGAGTGATGTTTAGGGAGTGATTATATCAAATTTGGATAGGAGCAGGAGCTGTCTCTGTCATTTTAAGTTTTTGTAGTTCAAGCCTGTGTGCTGACTGCAAATAACTCCCAATTGAACTAGATCAGCTCCCTGTTTGAAAGGAAGAAAGAAGAAATTAATACATCCTGCAGATTGTGCAGTAGCTTACATTCCATTTCATGTTCAATGAAAATATAACTGCTGCACCAAATAACGTGGATGAATCTCACAAATACAATTTTGAGAAAGAGAAGCCAGACATACTACATGATTCCATTTAAATAAAGTTCAAAACATGAAAGCTAATGGATGGTAAGAGAAGTCAGGATTGTGACCAATAGGATTGTGAGGGATAGCAGAGACAGGAAAGGGGGCGTGAGGGAGGCTTCTGAGGTGTGTTATAATGATCTATTCCCTAATCCAGGGTGGAGGGGTGTTACATGAGTATATTCACTGTGAGGAAATTTCTTAAGAGATAATTTATAATTAACTTATAATTTGTGTGCTTTTCAATATTACATTATATTTGAATTTTAAATTTTATTTTAAAATATTAAGGATGCCTGGGGTGGCTCTATTGGTTAAAGTGCCTGTCTTCATTAAGTGTCTCCAGGTCAAGATCCTGGAGTCCCAGGATCAGAGTCCTACATCCAGATCCTGGCTCAGCAGGAAGTCCGCTTCTCCCTCTGACCCTCCTCATCTCATGCTTCTCTTTCTCTCTCTCAGATAAGTAAAATCTTAAAAAAAAAAAAAAAAGTAAAATATTGAATCAAAAATGTTTTTAGGGATTAAGTAGTTAGTGTGGAAGTTTATAATGAATAAAATACTGATTTTATCATTACAAATCCAAAGTAACTATGATGATTTATGAATATCAAAATTAGATAAAACTGTTTACTCATAAAGGATTATGTTTTGCCCATCTGAAAGAATGGGAGTGATTCTAAGAATATTTTTCCCCTGTCAACTTTCCTGCTCTGTCCCCCCTTTCCCACACTAGCATATCACATCTCTAGGACACACTATGAATTATTAGGCCTATTTCCCCAGACTGTGCAATACTTGAATACCAAAATTATACTTGTGACCCAAATTTATCTTTTAAAAAGTGATTTTCAGATCAATTCCACCTATTGTGTTTAGGGATCCAGTTGCCTTGACATTTAAGAGTATTGAAAATGTTACTAAACTTGGATGAAGGGGGTTTGGTTGAGGGATGGTGAAACATCGCTGATATTTATCTGACATTTTTTTTTGTGTCAGTCAGCTTCAGAATTATTTAAAACAATCGAAGGGTGGAAGCACCCCAAACGTTCATCAGCAGAGAAATGGATAAACAGAATGTGGAATGTAAATACAGTAGAATATTATTCAGCCCTAAAAACAATTAAATTCTGACACATGCTACAGCATGGATGAACCTTGAAAACATGATGCTAAGTGAAAGAAGCCAGGCACAAAAGGACAACTATTGTATGATTCCATTTATGTGAAATATCTAAAAATAGGCAAATTTATAGAGACAGAAAGTAGGATAAAAATTACCAGAGGCCAGGAAGATTGTTTAATGGATACAGAGTTTCTATTTGGAATAATGAAAAATTCTGTAAATAGATGGTGATGGTTACCCAACACTGCAGATATACCTAATGTCCCTTAACTGTACACTTAGAATGGTTAAATGGTAAATTCTGTTACATATATTTTACCACACACAAGGTTTAGAAAAAGCCAGCACTGAAGGACTGAAACGTGGCTGTCATCACACTTTGTACTCTAGCAGTGCATGACCCCTTTCCCTCCTAACTCAGGATTCTTACTCTACCACCCTAGGAAATGTGTGTGTGTGAACGAGTCATAAACCCGAGTTTATGTAAAATGAGTCATGTAACCTTACCCATCCTATGGTTAGGGAGGACAGTCTTCTGAGTGAATTCCCCCAAATCTACCTCTGTTTGAAAATCAAGTTCATAACCATAAATGTTTTATTAGCCTCACAGATGAGATTTGAATTTTTATTTCATTTGAGATTTTTTTCATAGTTTATCATTGTATTGTTTTTGTTTCTCAGATTTTAAAAGAATTTATTTATTTATTTATTTATTTTCAGCATAACAGTATTCATTGTTTTTGCACCACACCCAGTGCTCCATGCAATCCGTGCCCTCTCTAATACCCACCACCTGGTTCATTTGAGATTTTTTACAAGGAAATCAATGCTAGTGGGAATTTGTTGTGGGTCTAGAAACTAATCATTCATTCAACAAACATTTATTGAGCACCTACTTTATAGGGACACTTAACATATCTAACTAGGAAGGCTCATACAGTCCCTGCCCTGAAGGGATTTGCACCCAGCTGGGAGAGATGTGCAGGTAAATAGTACATAAATGTGTGTCACAGGGGCTCCAATAATGGATCTACATATGCAAGAGAAGCCAAAATCTGTTAGAGGCTCAGTGCTGGGCAGATACTCCATTCAGTTTTGATTCAGTGCTTCCTCTGTTAATTATTTGCTCTTCAAATTACTATCAAAATGGTCATAAGCAATGAACTACTTCATGTATATACACTCTAAAAGAAATGTATCTATGGGGGGGGAAAGGTCAGTATCAGATCTTGTAATAATTAGAGCAACATTTTAAGAGAGTCCCATTGCCAATTTGAATGCTTTCTACTCTGTAAATTGATGATTGCATACTGATACGATAATCCCAAACTGGTTTTCTGCCTCTGTCATCAGCCTAGGATTTGTGGTGTGCTTTAACTCCCCACTCCAATGCTTAGTGGACAGGGAATGCACATTATTATTAATATGAGCCAAAATAAAATTACCATAGGCAAAGAAGGATTACCTGAGTGTCTGACTGAAATTCTCCAAAACTAAATAGCCTGGACCTTAATTCCAGTTCTGCTGCTTTTTCCTCTTCTCTCTCACAGCTAGCCTTAAGCATTTCCTTGTGCTTCAGAAGAAACTCTATGTTGCTATTTCTATGGCAAAAGAAGAAAGAGACCCTTGTCTGTAATTTCTGGTTTAGAAATAAATCATCAGTCAGGACTTTCAACACTTTCCATATCATGTATCAACATCCTATGTCTAGCAAGCCAAACACAATTTCGTAGTTTAAGACTTCGTCAAATTACATGCAACTTTTCAGGTAAAATGAGAATAGTAAATGCATAAATACTGCCTTTAACTTCCACCAGGAAGCATTTTCTTCCTGTGGTTCTTCTGAAACCCTCCAAATAACAGCAGAGATGATGTGTCAGGAAGCCGAGTTGTGATGTGATCTAGAGATAGATTCTGTTCTGACAGTGCTTTTCCTGCCCAACCTACCACATCGTCCCCAAAACTCATATATGTCAGGGTGAGAGCACCATATGTGGTAAGGATTGGGAGAGAGGAGACAAGGGTGAAAAGGATACACTAGTGGTAATGGGGTGGCTATAAAATCATGATTTATAGGGTCTTAACTTTTGAGTAAGTTAATTTGTTCCAAAGTTCAGTGTAGTTTCACCCACTGTTTGAAAAGACTGCCATCTTTTGCCCCAGAAAACTTCCTAAAGAGGCTTTACACATTTTTATAATGGGTAGATAAACACATTTAGTCTCTGCAATTCGAAGCTATTTGCCAGTAGCTTCCAATATTCCTTCCAATTATATAAAATTTTACGGAAGTGGTTTTGTGAGTCATCAAATCCAGCCTCCTTCCCCTGACAGAAATCCCTTTTATGAGAGGCTAGCTCTATCTACATATGTACATTATAAAATGCTATAATATTTGAGGCACATAACTTTGTTGAGAGTCATACCAGGGAAAAATGCATGGATTAGGATTATCCAAAGCCTGATTTGATTCATTGGATGGTAGAGTGAAAACTGCCCCAAACAAAACCTAATAAGTTGTGGGATCACTGTGCTGTATGCCTGAAACTAATGTAACACGTGTGTCAACTCTATTTCAATAAGAAAAAAATTAAGACAGTACCTTTTAATTCTTTATAATCTTTCAAACTACCTTTTATTTTTGCTAGTTAGGAAGATATTTTGACAAGTGAAAGGAAGTAGAGACTAAAATGAAAGTCTATTCTGTGTAGATATAACTTCTACATCTTATGCCCTACAATATAAGTTACTATTAATAAAAGCCCACCCTAAATCCAGAGAGACCCTGAGGAAGGTTCACTTAGGAATAAGAAGGAATCTGTCTCAGGTTAGAGTCTGCTTAATGGAATAAATCTACTTGTTCTTAATAACTTACATTTTATCCTGTATAAGTTTTTCTCTTTTATTTACATCTTCAAGATTTTCATCTACATCTTGGGAATATTGTACCAAAGTTAGATTCTGCTCTTCCAGCTCGGTGAGGACTTGAAGTAACTCTTCTGGTTCTTTGAAGTAAAGCTCTGGCTCCTAATCAGTCAGTAATGAATATAATTCACTTAAAAATATGCTACTTAGACTTATCTAGAAAAATACAGTGAAGAAAAGGAATGCCATTCTGATTATGAGGGAGGTAGGCAGAGAAGGGCAAAAGAGCCTATCTCCATGACAGCTGGACTTCAGGAAGAGGACATTTAGGGTGCTGGGGGAGATGCAAGGCAATATAGAAGGAAAAAAGGAAGATAAAGAAAACAGAAGAAGGGATGGAGAAGAGTAGGCCAAGACAGGAAGAAGGGGAAAATGGGTCAAGGGAAAGGCAGGAAAGGGAATAGAAGAAAGAAAAAGGAGGCTAAGTGAAGGTCATTTTCTCCCTCCATTTTATTTTATATTTTCCCAAAACTTAATAAATATACATATTACTTTAAGTTTAATTTTTAAAAAGATGGCATGGGTATTTCACACCATGTTCATCATATGTACTATAGCAAAGAGGTGGAAGCAACCTAAAGGTCCATTAATGGATGAACGGATAAAGAAAACATAGTATTGCCATACAGTGGGATATTATTCAGCCTTAAAAAACAAGGAAATCCTGGTACACGCTACCACATGGGTGAATCTGGAGGACATTAGGTTCTGTGAAAAAAGCCAAGTTACAGAGAGACAAAACTGCGTGATTTCACTTTTATGAGGTATCTAAAGTAATCAAACTCTTAGAAAGTAGAACGGTGGTTGCCTGGGCTACAGGAAGGGAGAATAGAGAGGTTCAGTGGGTTCAGGTCTCTGTTTTGCAAGATGAAAAAGTTCTAGAGATCTGTTGCACAAAAATGTGCATATAGTTAACACTATACTGTACATTTAAATATAAAAATGGTTAGGACGATAAATTCTGTTACTTTTTTTTAACCGCAATTTTGAAAAAAGATCACTTGTATAAGATGTGTTATATGTAATAAGGGATGGCGTTTTGAAGTGTTTTTTTGTTTGTTTGTTTCTTGTGAGTGTCTGTGGTTATATTCAGGATGGGGTTAGCTCCAAGTCAGTCTAGTAAAATAAAGGGCTGTTTTGTGGAAAGTAGATTTGTCTTACAGTACAGCTACACAGCATATCTCAAGCGCCATTAAAATGATAAAAGTCAGAAAGTGACTATTTTGTGCTCTGCAGGAAGACTGTAGAGAATATATATATCTCCTAAATTATTACTTCTTATAAACATTTTTCATTAGATGACAAAGATGAACTATAGATGCAACTGGGAAACAGCGTCAAAATCGTCCCTTCTAAAAAGTTGTGGAATATTTGGAATAGGAAATTTTAATTTTTTTAAAATATTTTATTTCATTTTCTTTTCTTTTATTATTTTTATTAATATATAATATATTACTTGCCCCAGGGGTATGGGTCTGTGAATCATCGGGCCTTAAACACTTCACAGCACTCACCATTTCACATACCCTCCCCAATGTCCATAACCCAACCACCCTCTCCATACCCCCCCTCCCCACAGCAGCCCTCAATTTGTTTTGTGAGATTAAGAGACTCTTAGGGTTTTTCTCTTTCCTGATCCCATCTTGTTTCATTTTTTCCTTCCCTACCCCCTAGACCCCCCCACTCTGCCTCTCAAATTCCTCATATCAGAGAGACCCTATAATAATTGTCTTTCTCTGATTGACTTATTTTGCTCAGCATAATACCCTCTAGTTCCATCCATGTCCTTGCAAATGGCAAGATTTCATTTCTTTTGATGGCTGCATAGCATTCCATTGTGTGTGTGTGTGTGTGTGTCACATCTTCTTTATCCATTCATCTGTTGATGGACATCTAGGTTCTTTCCATAGTCTGGCTATTGCAGACATTGCTGCTATAAACATTCCGGTGCCCATGCTCCTTCAAATCACTACATTTGTATCTTTAGGGTAAATACCCAGTAGTGCAATTGCTGGGTCATAGGGTAGCCCTATTTTCAACTTTTTGAGGAACCTCCATACTGTTTTCCAGAGTGGCTGCACCAGCTTACATTCCCACCAACAGTGTAGGAGGGTTCCCCTTCCTCTGCATCCTCTCCAACGTCTGTCATTTCCTGACTTGTTAGTTTTAGCCATTCTGACTGGTGTGAGATGGTATCTCATTGTGGTTTTAATTTGTATTTCCCTGATGCTGAGTGATGTTGAGCATTTTTTCATATGTCTGTTGGCCATCTGGATGTCTCCTTTGCAGAAATGTCTGTTCATGTCCTCTGCCCATTTCTTGATTGGATTATTTGTTCTTTGGGTGTTGAGTTTGATAAGTTCTTTATAGATTTTGGATACTAGCCCTTTATCTGATATGTCGTTTGTGAATATCTTCTCCTATTCTGTCAGTTGTCTTTTGGTTTGTGACTGTATCCTTGGTGTGCAAAAGCTTTTGATCTTGATGAGGTCACAGTAGTTCATTTTTGCCCTTGCTTCCCTTACCTTTGGCGATGATTCTAGGAAGAAGTTGCTGTGCCTGAGGTCAAGGAAGTTGCTGCCTGTGTTCTCCTCAAGGATTTTGATGGATTCCTGTCCCACATTGAAGTCTTTCATCCATTTTGAGTCTATTTTTGTGTGTGGTGTAAGGAAATGGTCTGGTTTCATTTTTCTGCATGTGGCTGTCCAATTTTCCCAACACTATTTGTTGAAGAGACTGTCTTTTTTCCTTTAGACATTCTTTCCTGCTTTGTTGAAGATTAGTTGACCATAGAGTTGAGGGTCTATTTCTGGGCTCTCCATTCTGTTCCACTGATCTGTGTGTCTACTTTTGTGCCACTACCATACTGTCTTGATGATGACAGCTTTGTAATAGAGCTTTGAAGTCTGGATTGTGATGCCACCAACTTTGGCTTTCTCTTTCAACACTCCTCTGGCTATTCGGGGTCTTTTCTGGTTCCATATAAATTTTAGGATTATTTGTCCCATTTCTTTGAAAAAAAAATTGTTGGTATTTTGACAGGGATTGCATTAAATGTATAGATTGCTTTAGGTAGCATAGATATTTTCACAATATTTGTTCTTCCAATCCATGAACATGGAAAGCTTTTCCATTTCTTTGTGTCTTCCTCAATTTCTTATGAGTACTTTATAGTTTTCTGAGTACAGATTCTTTGCCTCTTTTGTTAGGTTTATTCCTAGGTATCTTATGGTTTGGGGTGCAATTGTAAGTGGGGGTGTCTCCTTAATATCTCCTTATTCTGTCTTGCTGTTGGTGTATAGAAAGGCAACTGATTTCTGTGCATTGGTTTTATATCCTGACACTTTACTGAATTCCTTCATGAGTTCTAGCAGTTTTGGAGTGTAGTCTTTTTGGGTTTTCCACATAAAGTATCATATCATCTGCAAAGAGTGAGATTGCCTTCTTCTTTGCTGATTCAGATGCCTATAATTTCTTTTTGTTGTCTGATTGCTGAGGCTAGAATGTCTAGTACTATGTTGAATAGCAGTGGTGCTAGTGGACATCCCTGCCATGTTCCTGATCTTAGCAGAAAAGCTCTCAGTTTTTCCCCATCAAGAATGATATTCACTGTGGGTTTTTCATAGATGGCTTTGATGATATTGAGGAATGTACCTTCTATTCCTACACCTTTAAGAGTTTTGATCAAGAAAGGATGCTGTAATTTGTCAAATGCTTTTTCAGCATCTACTGACAATATCATATGGTTCTTGTTTGTTCTTTTATTAATGTATTGTATCACATTGATTGATTTGCAGATGTTGAACCAACCTTGCAGCCCAGGAATAAATCCCACTTGGTTGTGGTGAATAATCCTTTTAATGTACTATCGGATCCTATTGGCTAGTGTTTTGGTGAGAATTTTCACACCCGTGTTCATCAAGGATATTGGTCTGTAATTCTCTTTTTGGATGGGGTCTTTGTCTGGTTTGGGGATCAAGGTAATGCTGGCCTCATAAAATGAGTTTGGAAGTTTTCCTTCCATTTTTCTTTTTTGGAACCGTTTCAAGAGAATAGATATTAATTCTTCTTTAACTGTTTAGTAGAATTCCCCTGGGAAGCTGTCTGTCCCTGGGCTTTTTTGGGGGGGAGGTTTTTGATGACTTCTTCAATCTCCTTACTGGTTATGGGTCTGTTCAGGTTTTCTATTTCTTCCTGATTCAGTGTTGGTAGTTTATATGTCTCTAGGAATGCATCCATTTCTTCCAGATTGTCAAATTTGCTGGTGTATAGTTGCTCATAATATGTTCTTATAATTGCTTGTATTTCTTTGGTGTTGGTTGTGATCTCTCCTCTTTAGTTCATGATTTTATTTATTTGGGTCCTTTCTCTTTTCTTTTTGATAAGTCTGGCCAGGGGTTTATCAATCTTAATAATTCTTTCAAGCAACCAGCTCCTAGTTTTGTTGATTTGTTATACTGTTGGGTTGGTTTGTTTGTTTCTATTTCATTGACTTCTTTTCTGATCTTTATTATTTTTCTTCTGCTGCTGCCTTTAGGCTTTCTTTGCTGTTCTTTCTCCAGCTCCTCTAGGTGTAGGGTTAGATTGTGTACTTGAGACCTTTCTTGTTTCTTGCAAAAGGCTTGTATGGCTATATGCTTTCCTCTCAGGACCACCTTTGCTGTGTCCCACAGATTTTGAACAGTTGTGTTTTTATTATCATTTATTTCCATGAGTTTTTTCAATTCTTCTTTAATTTCCTGGTTGACCCATTCATTCTTTAGTAGGATACTCTTTAGCCTCCATGTATTTGAGTTCTTTCCAACTTTCCTCTTGTGATTGAGTTCTAGCTTCAGAGCATTGTCGTCTGAAAATATTCAGGGAATGATCCCAATCTTTTGGTACTGGTTGAGACCTGCTTTGTGACCCAGGATGTGATCTGTTCTGGAGAATGTTCCGTGTGCACTCGAGAGGAATGTGTATTCTGTTGCTTTGGGATGGAATGTTCTGTTTATATCTGTGATGTCCATCTGGTCCAGTGTGTCATTTAAGGCCTTTATTTCCTTATTGATTTTTGCTTGGATGATCTGTCCATTTCAGTGAGCCGGGGGTGCTAAAGTCCCCTACTATTATTATATTATTGTCAATGTGTTTCTTTGATTTTGTAATTAATTGGTTTATATAGTTGGCTACTTGCATGTTAGGGGCATGCAAATTAAATTGTTAAATCTTGTTGGACAGACCCTTTGAGTCTTGACCCTTGAGTCCTTCCTCATCTCTTATTATAGTCTTTGGCTTAAAATATAATTTATCTGATGTAAGGATTGCCCGCCCAGTTTTCTTTTGATGTCCATTAGCATGGTAAATAGTTTTCCACACCCTCACTTTAAATCTGGAGGTGTCTTTGGGTCTAAAATGAGTTTCTTGTAGACAGCATATGGATGGGTTTTGTTTTTTATCCATTTTGATACCCTCTGCCATTTGATTGGGACACTTAGCCCATTTACATTCAGGGTAACTATTGAAAGACATGAATGTAGTGCCATTGTATTGCCTGTAAAGTGACTGTTACTGTATATTGTCTCTGTTCCTTTCTGGGCCATTTTTAGGCTCTCTCATTGCTTAGAGGACCACTTTCAATATTTTCTGTAGGGCTGGTTTGGTGTTTGCAAATTCTTTTAGTTTTTGTTTGTTCTGGAGGCTTTTTATCTCTCATTCTATTTTCAATAATAGCCTAGCTGGATATAGTATTCTTGGCTGCATATTTTCCTCCTTTAGGGATCTGAATATATCATGCCAGTTCTTTCTGGCCTGCCAGGTCTCTGTAGATAAGTCTGCTGCCAATCTAGTATTTCTACCATTGTATGTTACAGACTTCTTGTCCCAAGCTGCTTTCAGGATTTTCTCTTTGTCGCTAAGATGATGGGGTGTGGACCCATTTTTATTGATTTTGAGGGGGGTTCTCTGTCCCTCTTGGATTTTGATGCTTTTTCCCTTTGCCATATTAAGGAATTTCTCTATTATAATTTGTTCCAGTATACCTTTTTCCCCCCCCTTTCTTCTTCTCTGGAACCCCAATTATTCTAATATTGTTTTGTCTTATGGTGTCACTTATCTCTCACATTCTCTCCTTTTGTTCCAATATTTGTTTGTCGCTCTTTTGCTCAGCTTCTTTATTCCCCATCATTTGGTCTTCTATATCACTAATTCTCTCTCTGCCTCATTTATCCTAGCAATAAGAGCCTCCATTCTTGACTGTGCCTCATTAATACCTTTTTTATTTCAGCTTGGTTAGATTTTAGTTCTTTTATTTCTCCAGAAAAGGGTTTTATTTCTCCAGGCAGGGTTTCTCTTATATCTTCCATGCCTTTCTCAAGCCCAACTAGCACCTTGAGAATCATCATTCTGAACTCTAGATCTGACATATTATCAATATCTGTACTGATTAGGTCCATAGCTGTCAGTACTGCCTCTTGTTCTTTTTTTACTGCCTCTTGTTCTTTTTTTTGGTGAGTTTTTCTGCCTTGTCATTTTATCCAGATAAGAATATACGTACAAGAGAATAAAATACTAACAGGGTGGCAAAGATCCCAGAAAAATGTACGCTAACCAAATCAGAAGAGACCCCAAACTGAGGGGAGAAGAAAGGAGGTAAAAAGAAAAAAAAAAAAAAAAAAAAAAAAAAAATATATATATATATATATATATATATATATATATATATATTAGACTGATGAATAGAACAGAGCTACCCACTTTAGGAGTTTTTAGGAGTATTTTTAAGAGTATTTTAGGAGTATTTTGGTCTCTTAGAAGAAACTACCTCCCAAAATTTTAAAGAAAGAAAACCTTATATATAGTAAACATAATGAAGGGATGGAATATGACTGTAAAGATGAAAATTTTAAAAACATTCTAAAAAAAAAAAAAAAAGAATTGATAAGATAAGTTGGTTGGAAAAAGAAAGAAGAAAAAAAAAGTGGGGTCGAGAATGTGCTCAGGCTGGAGACTAGAACAAAGCCTGTACTAGATTTAGGGTATATTTTTATCTATTAGAAGAAGTTATATCCCAAAATTTTTTAGAAAAAGAAAAACCCTATATGTATACAAAAAATAAGGTTAAATACAACAAAGGATAAAATATGACTATAATAATGAAGGTTTAAAAAGATTTTTTAGAAAGGATTGTTAAGATAAACTAGTTTAAAAACGTTAAAAGAGAAAGAGGAAAATCTTTAAAAAATAGAAAAAGAAAAAAATAAAATTAAAAAAATTTAATTTTACTTTGCAAGACTAAAGGATCATGCGGAGAAAGCCTTGAATTTCATGCATTGCTTTCCCCTAGTTCTGGAGTTCTGCTGTTCTCCTTGATCAGTTAGCTTGTTCTTGGCTGGATGTTCTTGTTGATCTTCTGGGGGAGAGGCCTGTTGTAGTGACTCTCAAATGTCTTTGCCTAAGGCAGAATTGCACCACCCTTGCCAGGGGCTGGGCTAAGAAATCTGCTCGAGTTCTCTCTTGGGAGCTTTTGTTCCCTGAACGCTTTTCGTAGAGCTCTGGAAAACGGGAATGAAAATGGCAGCCTCCCAATCTCCAGCCCGGAGGAGCTGAGAGCTTGGGTCTCCACTCCTCAGTGCATCTTCAGAGAAAAGGGGTCAATCACTCCCATCTCCCTGGTCTCCGGCTCTGCTCTGGGTTCACCCAGCCTGTGATCGAGCGTTTCTATCTCTGATGCACAGCCCCGTTTGGAGTCTCCAACCCCAGCAGATTCCTGTCTCCAGAGGAGGAAGGTGAGTCTTCCCAGATCTGCCACTTGTGGGGTCCCTGCTCGAAGAACAGTGGTCCAACTGTGCCGCAGATCACAGTTTAAGGTAATTCCGAGCTGAGAGCTCACTCCTCTACTCTGTCTCTGTAGTCGGCTTCCCCCACTCCAATTCCTGGGAGCTCTGCCACACTCCAACACCCCCGATCTTTCAGTGACCCCGCAGGTCCTGAGACTACACTGCCCTGCGAGGGCTTACCGCCTCCCTTACCCCTCCCCCACTTAGCCTCTGGAGCGATGTCCCTCAGTGGAGCAGACTTCTAAAAGTTCGGATTTTGTGATCCACTGCTCTGCTGCTTGCCAGGATCCGGCCCCGCCCCCCACTGTCTATTTTCCCATCGCCCAGGATTCACTTCTCCGCACATCCTACCTTTCAGAAAGTGGCCAATTTTCTGTTCCTAGAATTGCTGCTTATCTTCTCTTAGATCTCCTGTTGAATTTGTAGGTGTTTGGAATGGTTTGATAACATCTAGCTGAACTCCTGCGACCTGATGTCATTTCAGTCTGCTACTCCTCCACCATCTTAGATTTTATTTATTTATTTGACATAGACACAGCAAGAGAGAGAACACAAGCAAGGGGAGAAGGAGAAGCAGACTTCCCACTGAGCAGGGAGCTCGATGTGGGGCTCAGTCCCAGGACCCTGGGATCATGACCTGAGCTGAAGGTAGGCAATAACAGAGCCAGCCAGGAGCCCTTAGGAAATTTTAATTTTAAAAGAAAAAAATGAGCTCTAGAGACCCCTGGGTGGCTCAGTTGGTTGGACGACTGCCTTCGGCTCAGGTCATGATCCCAGAGTCCCGAGATCGAGTCCCGCATCAGGCTCCCAGCTCCACGGGGACTCTGCTTCTCTCTCTGACCTTCTCTTCACTCATGTTCTCTCTCACTGTCTCTCTCTCAAATAAATAAAATCTTTAAAAAAAGAAAAAAAAAAGAAAAAAAGAGCTCTTATTCTCGTCACCAAACACAATATTTAAATTAAAAAAGATAATCTTGTTACCAGATCATAGTCCATATCATTCTCTAAAAATAATTCCGAGCTGTCTTCTGAACTGATGCTCTCAGCGTGGCTGTAAAAGAAAAAACGTCTGATTTCTGAGCCACTTTCAGTCAACACATTTGCTTCATTTCTAAATTGTCTTTGGAACCTAACTATAACGTAGTCCTTTTCAATAGCCTTTTTAGCCTTTTAGGAAACCACTGTTTGCAGGAATCAGTGGATCCCATACATATGCAAAAGAAAATCAGATTCCATCCAGACAAGGGTGACATATCTGAACAAGTGAGACCACAAGGAAGGGCCAAACCATATGGTACCAATTATTTGAGGTGCATTTATAAGAAATCTTTTTAAAGAAACACATGACAACCTACATTGCTGCATCTGTTTTGTTTCTTTTAATGCAGTCTTCTTGACAAACTAAACATGTGCTCTAGTGCTCAAAACAAAGTTTGTTCCCAGAGTAACACAGTATTTGTCTTTTGAAGAGTGGATTTTACTCTTAAAAATATCTTTTTTAAATATCTTCTGATCAGGCTGAGGAATGTTGGTTGGGGGGACAGGAGATGAGGTACAATCTTAAAGAATAATTATGTGGTTTGCATAGAGGCTTTGGAAAAATCCTTTAAGAAGGATAAATTGAAAATGATTGGAAAATTAAAGAGGCAGAGACTAGAGAGAGTAAGGTGGCTGTTGGTGTGATCTAGGTAATGAACATGTTCAAGTAGAAGGTAGTGATGAAGGGAAGAGTGAGTAAATGAGCTGGAGTTGGGAGGAAAATCTAGAGATACATGAAAGAATGAAATCCTGGGAAGCATGAGTAGAAAGAGCTACCGGAGCCAAAAAAGAAGGGACAGAGATGACTCCAACACTTGTAGTCTGTGAATCTGGAATAATGGAAGTCATCCTAATAAGATGGAAAACAGTTAAAGGATGAGCTAAGAAAAAAATTAATATTTGCTTTGTTTGTGTTGAGTTTGAGGGAACAAAATGGAGCTGCCCTTTAAGGCATGGAAAATAAAGTGTGGGAACATGGAGAAAGATATATACGATACGATAATATGGTATAGACACACTACATATTAACTATCCACTCACTGAATGACATCCAGATTGTTTCCAATTTGGGGCTATAAAGAATAAAATCGCTATAAATATCTTTGTGCAACTTGTTGTGTGCACATCATTTCCATTTCTCTCGTTGACTCTGTAACAACCCCTACAGTCAAAAATCTGCATATAACTTTTGACTCCCCCAAAACTTAACCACTAATAGCCAACTGCTGACCTGAATCCTTACCAATAACTTAGTTAACATATTTTGTAGGTTATATGTATTACATACTATATTCATACAACAAAGTAGGCTAAATAAAAGAAAATGTCAAGAAGATCATAAGGAAAATACATTTACAGTATTATACTATGTTTATCAAAAAGATCCACATATAAGGGAAAGTGTATAGTTCAATCCCATATTGTGCAAGGGTTTAACTGTGATACTACTCAGCAATATAAAGGAGCCAACTCCTGATAGACCCAACAGCTTGGATGAACCTTCAGAGAATGAATGGTCCATAAAACATCCATTCCCAAAAGATTATGTACTGTATGATTCCATTTATGTAACAGTTTTGAAATGGTAAAAATCAAAGTGATAGAGAACAGATTAGTGATTCCAGGACTTAAGGAGAGGAAGAGAGAGGGAAGTGGATATACTACAAAGGGGCAACATGAAGAATCCTTGTGATGATGTTCTGTATTTATTTGTACCTTGACTGTACCAATGCCAATATTCTGATTGTGATATTGTACTGCAGTTTTGCAAGATGTTACCATTGGGGGAAACTGGATAAAGGGTACATGGATCTCTCCGTATTATTTGTTGCAACTGTATGTGAATCTACAACTATCTAAAAAAAAATTAATTAATAAAAGCAAAGTAAAACAGTGACTCTTAAGTGCCACAGAAGTGGAGTGACCTCAGGGTCCCTGGAATTTAGAGTACAATGTCTGTGTTGACTTTTGTCATGTGTGATTGTCATGGATACTGTGTTGCTGGCCCAGATCCTCTCCTGGGGGCCACTGTACCCATCCTGGTCATCAATATGTTTTCTTAAATAGCCAGGGTTGAGAACTAGCAATTTATTAAATAATGAGTGCTAACGAGTCAACAATCGTGTAAGGGGCAAAACAAAAAAGTTTTGTGATCCAATTGCAGCAGTTTTGAATGATGTGGTAAAACTGTAAATGCAGGAGTCAGCAGAGTAGCTTATCTTAGCTCTCTGAGAGAGCCAGGCCCAGGATGCAGAGGGCAGGTGGTTTCTGCAAACAGCAGTGACAGGCACTCATCAAAGAATGCGCGGGGGCCTGTGGGAACTCAGCCACCTCAGGAGCACCCGGAAATGGCAGCCACCACTTCCCGTATCTGTTAGGACGGGTATTTGTAGGTGGTCTCTATGTTGAAGAAAGGCTAAAAGGGATATTTTCTGAAAAACATTTCCAAGAGAGTTAATGAAGTAAGTACTGTACCTTGATACAGATGATTTCTTACTCTCTGGAATGGACTTCTTGTGTGGTTTTCCTATTCATAATGTCCAGCCAAAGTCCATGTCATTGGTGATGGTGGAGATGAAAAGAAATAACATAGAATTAGAAATGAGTCCTAGTTATTTGGTGCAAGATATTCATTTTTTCTGCATGGATATGCCCATTCTTTTTATTAGAATGATAATAATAGAATGCCTGAGCTAATAGAGGCCTGAGCTTATTTATTCTAATGAAATTGGATTCCAGGCCTAAAAATAAAATCAAAGGTAGTGGTGGGGTGGGGTGGCAGTGCGGGGTACGTACTATCAAAAACATGATATAACTATCGATAATCCCAAATCAGGGGCATAAATTGTGAAATATAAATCATGGTTCTTTTTTTTTTTTTTAAACCTAACCAGGTATATTTCATATAAAATCACAGATTTTTAAAAAGGCAAAAAGTAAAAATAATGAACACTTCAGTTGTTACATTTTGTGGAGGGGGTGTCTTGTGCTGGTTCTCTGCCCCTGACTTCTGTGCCTGTTGTGTCCTTTCACCCGCCCCCCCCACCCCGGAGTCTTGTAATCATGTCAGAGAGAAAGAAATGGAACGCCTCGGTCCCAGGGATTCTGGGTGATGTGGTCACCACCGTTTGTGTGCAGGTTAGCTCGGAGGTCCTGGATTTCCAACTTGAGATGGGCACCTTCCTGGTTTTACTTTTGTGAATGAAGTCCCAAATCTCTGGTATTACCTTGGCGATCTCTTTCCACATAGTAGTCATCTGAAAATGATATCTTCCTGGGATCCTCAGTACTGCCATCTGTTTTCGTTGTATTTAATTCTAGAAATGAAGGGGGGGACATTTCTGAGAGGTTTGTCTCATGATACAAGGCCAGAAGTATAGGATGGGGGCATTGTAACAAGCAAATGTATGATGCTGAAGGCAAGGGCAGAATGGCAGAATGGAGGGGAACTGACCTGCAGGGCACAAGGAGGTCCCTGTTTCCTGCCTCACTCAACAGCCTGATAACTTCTATAATCCCTGCGTCAGCCATTCACTCCTCTAGACTGAGGGACTCATTGCTTTTTAAGTATCCTCTAGTTAAAGGACAAGTCTAGGAGCACTGAAGTTTAAGCTGCTAAATGCAATTACTTCCTGATTTTCCTTTCTATAGGTTTTCTCTCTCGTCAAACTGTGTTGAGTTTAACCAAGTGCCATCACTGTGCTCAATACTCTGTACACATGATTTAACATAATAACAGCAAAGTGAGCTGTGACAGCCACCGCTGCTGTGCTGGGAAGTCTTTAACCATCAGCTCTCTGGAAGAGTTCTCCCTGGTTTGTTGTTTACTCGCTTCTGTGGGGTAAATGCTCTTACCCAGGAGTCTCAGGATCAGCCCTCAGCTGAAGACTCCAGAGAGAACTCTCTGTGTAGCTCTCTCCTCTCCAGGACTCTGCTCCCTATATATATCCTTAGCTCCGTCTCTGCAATTCATGGGGACTGCTGGGTTCTTCTTTCCTCTACTACATCCTGGAAATGCTCCCCAGGCACTATGCTGAGACCATCATTTGGCTTATCTCATTTGTCTCTCCTCTCTCAAGGATATCTCTGCTTTTCTCCTTGATGCCTGATGCCTGAAACCTTCATATATTTTTCACATTTTTTTTTTTAAGCAGGAGGATAAGTCTGGTCCATGTCACCTCAGTGTTGCTTTGATTTGTATTCTGATCACTTATTCGATTCTTACCTATAATAGATCTATTTTTGGTCCATTGAGCTGACTTCCTAATACAAGTACCATGGGGTGTTTATTTCTGAGACTCTGTAATAACATATTATATAATACTTTAAAAGATTAGTAACACCAGGGCACCTAAGTTGCTCAGTGTGTGAGCAACTGACTCTTGATTTCGGCTCCGGTCATGGTCTCAGTCAGGGTCCTGAGATGGAGCCCCACGTTGGGCTCCAGGGTCAGTGAAGAGCCTACTTGGGATTCTCTCCCTCTGCCCCTCTCCCCACTAGCACACACTTGCTCTTTAGATAAATAAATAAATAAATAAAATCTTAAAAAAATATATCAGAGATAGTGGGAATTCTTGTTCAGGTTCTGCTTAAAACAGAAATTCTGACTGTTTAATAAATTACTCAAATAAATATTGAAACATCTGAGAATTAGGGATATTTACTTAATTGAAATTAAGAACATGTGACTCACTTGTTAGTACTGGAAGACTGACATTCATACTCTCTCTACTCTTTCTCCTCTGCGCCCTTTTCAGCGCTTGTTGGATTTGCCAGTGTTTTGGAGACAATTTCAGCAGAAAAAATCCATATTTCATGTACTCTCTAAGGAGGAATTCTGTTTTTGCTATTTCACTACTCAAAAGAAATGAAGATATCATTAGAAATATTCATGTGAAAGCATGTTCATTTAAAAAAAGAAAGGTTTCACCAAATTTGTTCCCTTGATTATGTATTTGAATAATAATTTATATAACAAAAATTGTAAGTAGGGTCATAAAAATATGGGCGTCAAGAATATAAGATGAGGGGCGCCTGGGTGGCTCAGTGGCTTAAACCTCTGCCTTCGGCTCAGGTCATGATCTCAGGGTCCTGGGGTCGAGCCCCGCATCGGGCTCTCTGCTCGGCAGGGTGCCTGCTTCTTCCTCTTTCTCTCTCTGCTTGCCTCTCTGCCTACTTGTGATCTCTGTCAGGTAAATAAATAAAATCTTAAAAAAAAAAAAAAAGAAGAAGAAGATGAGAAAAGAACCCATAAGAGTGCTACTGAATAAAACATGCCCAGGATATACACACAAGGAGTAGACTGATGCAATTTTACTCTTATTTCTGAGGGAAAGCTCGTATTAAATTTTAGGCATAGGAAGAAATTAGTAGGCAGCAGACAATGGGACTTATGTGAGAAGAAAAAAGAAAACTAACACGAGCGAGCTCCTACTATGGAGTGGGCAATACGCGGGAGCATGACGGATACCATCGCCTTCTCTGTAGAGCACTTTACAATCGGTACCATTCCCACCTTTTGGAAGAAGAAATGAACGACTTGCAGAGTCATCTGTCTAGTAAAGGCAGAGCCGGCACTCAGATGCGGCTGCGGCTGACTCAGAGGTCCAAGCTCTCGCCTCCGCTACCCAGGGACTTGGACTGAACGCTCTCCCCAGCCTTACACCGCTTTCCCATAATCGTGCTACAAAGTGGACCTTGAAGGAATGTTTAAAATAGCCACGAGGGCCCTCATGAAAGAGAGCTCCACCCGTTTTCTTCCCAGTGTCCTCAATCATGCCCTCTTCAACACCCTCAGCAGTGTCCCCTACCCCAGCAGCGTCAGCTCCACTACTTCTTGCAGGCGGTGCCTCCTTCCTCCCTGATGGGAGCGAGATTCAAGAGGCAGCAAGCAGCTAGCTCATGCATCACGCTCCAAGACCTTGGGGGCCCCTCATGCTACTGCCACTTTGTTTTTAGTTGGAAATCCTCCCAGAGGCGCTGCAAGAACAGGGTTGAAATGGCTAGCATTGCACAGCTTTCAGGCAAAAGCTTCAGAACAAGATTCCTTCCCCTTTGTAAACAGATGCCCAGCCCTACCTGCAGTGGACAACCTTCCCGGGCCATCTCCAGGCCACAGAGAGAAAAAGGAAATAAATAGCAGGCGCCTGCATCCTTCGTGCTGTCCCCAGCTTGATTTTCATAACCTTTGCACCTTTCTAGGATGATGATACACATACACACTAAGCCAGCTCTTTTCAGCAGGGCTGTTCGCTGGGTAGCCATTGTGCATAAACACAGGACTCGGTGCAGGCACAGCGGCTGCTACTCTGGCTCCACAAATAGAACAGAATCTTCTAATTACACGACAGAGTGAAGGCAGGAAGGGAATGCTCCACCTTGGAATAACTTCAACTTTAGGCTTCTAAAATAGAAGAGGCTCCGGAGCCAGGATGTGTTTGAAAACACACATTCTGTTAATATCAACTGGTTTCAAAGAAACTACCATCCGGTTTATTTGCTATATTTTAGACAAGCTGCTGTCCTCTTCGCCACAAACTCTAGGACTTGGTTTTAGAGGAAGGGTAAGTATCAAATCCTCAAAAAAGATAAGAAGAAAACAAAAGAAGTTATAGTATGACTTGACACCAAGACTAGTGTCTCCTGGGTCATGAAACTACTGTCCAAGAATGATGATAGAAGGAAGCTTCTTTAGATATTTAAAATTAGACCAAGTGAGATACACTTGACTACGGAAGAAAACATCCAGGCTTGGGGTGGGGGGGAAGTGATGGGTGGTATAAATTTATCCCAACTCTCCTTCCTGTAAATATGTCATTATAGATTCTGGCTTTTAATATCAATTCTAGGTTCAACTAAGTAAAACTATAAAAAATCCTGCCAATTATAGTTGAGAGATGGTTGTAAAAATGAATCCCAATTTTAGAGATGTTAAAAATGTGGAAAGAAATATGCCTTCAGATGAATGAAAGAGGGCACTTAGAAAATAATTTGTGGTACACTCTTAACATTGGCTTGCTTCTTTTCAACCAGTTTCTAGGCTTCTACACTGACAAGTCACAGAAACTTTTCGGCCAGAGGTCACTATGCTCTGATATCAAGGCAGAGACAGATGGTCCTTATTTAAAAGAGACAGATTACGTGTTTAAAAATAAGGTTATATGTAGAAAATCATCAGCTGATAAGGAATATTCCCATGAATGTCTTGCTGGGCACAGGGAAGTTTCCATGGGGCTGGGACATTTGAGAAGGAAAAGGTGGTGCCCAGGGCTCACCTTTTCACGGCCTGTACCTCCATACTGGCTTTCTTGAGCTCTGCTGTCATTTGGAGTTTGTTAATAGTTTCCTGTGCTGCACTGAAAAGTAACAGGCATTAGTTTGTTTTGTGTTGTGTTGTATTCTGAGAAACTAAAAAGAAAGAGGGAGGGGAAAAGGCAATTTGGCCCAAGTAACAAAAACGAACATTTTAAGAGCATCTACAGAGCGCTGGTCATTTTCTCGAAGGAACTCTTCAAAGGCCATTGCGTCTTCTTGGAGCTTTTTTTCGGCTCTTGTGAGTTGCCGTTCCTTTGCCACCATGTGTTTTTCAAACTTTTTAATTGTATTTCTTTTGGTTGACAGGGCATACTAGGAATATGGAAAACAGAAGTGCAACATTATGCCACATTTCCAGCTCATTGCTAGTACATTTCATCAGTCTGCTAATAAAGGGGAAAGTAACTTGCAAAGCGATCACTTGTATTAGAAATAATAGCATGCCAAGTCTTGAGACCATAACCTTTATTTTACGAAGGAATTTATTTTGGGATCGTTAAAAGGGAGACTCATTCTTCTTTTTCACTTTTATGAAGAGGCTCAATATGGTTCCCCAAAATCAAAAGGAGCTGCATATCCCCTCAGGCTCTAGCCTAAAAAATAAAAATTAAAACAACAACAACAATAACAACTATGTATCCCTCCAAAGAGGAGGTCTACCTGGTATGATCCACAGTAGCCCTCCAATATTTTTGGCCATTGGGAAATTGGGTGGTCTGTAGTCACAAAGCCTCTTCTATTAGGAAGCAGCCCAGAACAATGAGGGTTTCACCCTGCTATGCCTATGACACATTCCGCCAAGCTGCCCAAGGGTAGGGGTCTTTAACCAGCCTCCAAGAACTCTGTGTAAATCCCCAAATACAACTTTGATATCTAGCATTTATTTTTTTTATTACAGAATATAAGAATTCACTATGGTTTTTAATGTCATGCATGAAAAAGAAATTACAAATAAAATCATATACAGTATAATATAAATGAATTTAAAATATGTAAATGAGATCATTTTAAAGAAATAACAACTGGGGAGTCAGGGGCCAGACAAAGTCACCAGGTCTTCAGTAGAGGTGGGACGCATGTGGAGAACAGACTGTAGGGAGAAAAGTGGAGGCAGACCAGTGCTCAGAAGTTGTAACAATAATTCATGCAAGTGGTATCGGTAACAGTGGCAGCAGGGGAGGTCATGAAAAGTAGTGTGAGTATGGGTATATTGGGAAAAAATACATTTGAAAGCATATTTGGATGTGGGTTGTAGGTAGGAGAGTTGAGGATAACTCCAGTGTTTTTGGCCTAAACAACCGGAAAAATGAAACTGCTGCTCACTACGATAGGGCACTCCATGAAATGCAGATTTGCCGGGGTAGGGAAGAGTATAGGAGGGGCAAAATTTTGGAAATGGGAAGTCCAAGTTGCCTCCTGGGCATCTAACCAGAGATGTTAAGAACTACAGTTGCCTTTGTGAGTCTGGAGTTCAGGGAAGAAGATCAGGGTAGAGAAGTAAGTTTGGAAGTTGTTAACGGGGAAGTGGAATTTAAAGCCATGGGCCTGGAGGAGGGTAGATAGAGCATAGGATGAGGGGTGAGTCTGGGGGTGGTCCAACATTTGGAGATCCAGGAGAGGAGGAACAAGAAAAGAAAACCATGAAGACGTGGCAGCCAGTGACGAGGAAGAACCAAGAGCTTGTGGGTCCTGGAAACCAGCCGAAGAAGACATTTCAAGAAAGAGGAAGGGACCGAATGATCTAACTGCTGCTGGGAAGGAAAAGGAAGGAAAAGCAAGACTGTGAGGTGACAATTTGAACTTGGCAATGGGAAGGTCACTGAGAACCTTCACAAAAGCAGTTTTGGTGGAAGGTTGAGGAAAAAAGCCCAACTGAAGTTGTTTAGGAAAGGATCAGAGGTGCAATAAATCTGGAGCATGTAATGAAAAAAATAAGCTGTTGAGGTGAAAATTTGGCAATGCTCTGCCAGAAGTCCTCTGTTTGACTACTGGGAGAAAAAAAAAATTATTTTTACTACCTCCAGCAGAAACCTGTCTCTCTGGTCATTAATAAATTCATGAATAGTCCTTTTTGTGTCCGCACCTTCAAAGAAAATTGAAATAGACCTAGGTTTAGTTCATTATCCCTCAAGAGCGCCTATAATATAAAAGCTATATAATTAAATTACTGTATATGGTATGTATCTGACTTAAAAAACTACTATCCCTTCAAAAAAAGTTTTATTCTAATCACTAAAAAACTAATTTCCTAATAGTAACTATCATTTATTTTGTGTCCATCATATTCCAAGAACTTTATTAGACATTTTAAATAAATCATTTTATTTGATCCTAACAATAACCCCAATGAGGTAGATATTTCTGAACCCATCCTGTATGTGAGCTCAGAGATGTCAAGACACTTGCCCAAGATAACAAAGCTAACACGTGGCAGAAGGGGCATATGACTCCGAAGCCCGTGCTGAAGGAGACGGAGCTGTTTTAAATTTGGTGTTTTGACCAATCAGGATATCAAACCAAAGTCCTTTGGCAAAACGTGTGTGGGGATCATAAACCAAATTTACGGCAGGAAGGAAAAAGATGACAACTAGCTTTACCATCTAATAATAAAAAAGACTAAGTTTCCTTTTAAGGTTTCTTCATTCTGGAAAAATTACATATAGGCTGCATTTCAACAATGTTCGCTTCATGAAAAACAAACAGAATTTGGTATAGAACAAAGTCTCCTGATTAAAACATAGATAAAAGTAGAAATAAAATAGTGTTTCCTGAATAACCAGTGAGCCTGTACTGCCCTGGGAAGCCCAGAGTCCCGTTGGGTCGTATTCTGCCCCCGCCTCTTAGCAGCTATGAGGACCTGAGTAAATTACTCACCCTCTCCAAGCCTCAGTTTCTTTGTCTGTAAAAATGAGGATCCTAACTGTGGTAGATTGTATTATTGTTCCAAACTATTTTCTGCCCCTCTGTGGAAGAAGATCATCTCCCCCTCCCCTCACTGGTGTTGGGCTTGACCACTGACTTGATTTGGCTCATGGAACGCCAGTGGCAGTGACCTGCATGGCTTCCAGGCAGAAGTTTTAAGAACCACCACTGGTTCCCTTTTCCTCCCTCTGCTGTAACTCCAGCAACATACCAGTCAGAGGCTGTTCCTTCAGTGCAGGGCCCAGTGAAAAGCACCAACGTCAAAAGGTGAATGACAAATAAACTTATGTTGTTGCAAGCCACTGAAATTGAGGAATGGTTTATGACCACAGCAAAAATTAGTCTAAGTGGGTGATTACTATTACCTCTACCTCATAGTGGTATTATGTGAAGAAGGAAGTGAAGCAACATTTTATAAAACATAATAACTTCTTTTTCTTAGACAAAGAGAGAATGAGAGAGAGCCCGTGAGCTGGGAGGGGCAGGAGGAGAGGGAGAGAGAATCTTTAGCATGTTCCACATCCAGTGTGTCAAGAGTAGAAGCTTAACTGACTGAGCCACCCAGATATCCCAACACATAACTTCTTAACAATTGTTAGCTATTATTAAAAATACAATTGCAATGAGTAATCACTTAATTTTTCCAGATCAATAATAGCAATATAATGATTATTTTAATCATAAAAAATAGTTCTGTAATTATGGGTGACAACAAGCCTTGGAGTCGGACAAGCATTGGTTTGAATTCCGCATCTACCTAGTGACCCTTAACTAGTGATTCAATCCCACTGAGCCATTTCATCAGAGGAGGAGAAGAGAAACATCTAACAGCATTTTGTTGAGGATTAGATAAAGTAACATATGTGAAGATAATAAGCACCTAGCTATAATGGTTTTCTTTTTAATACATAAAAACTTTTTATTATAGAAATCCTCAACATTCGGGGCGCCTGGTTTGCTCAGTCGTTAAGTGTCTCCTCCCTTCAGCTCGAGTCATGATTCCAGGGTCCTGGGATCCAGCCCTGCATCGGGCTCCCTGCTCAGTGGGGAGCTTCTTTCTCCCTCTCCTGTTCCCCCTGCTTGTGCCCTTTCTCTGTCAAATAATAAATATAATCTTAAAAAAAAATCCTCAACATGCATAAAATGAACTGCCCTGTACCTATCACCTACTTCAACCCAATCAGCATCTTATCTCTCTTGTTTCCTCGATTGCTATCCCTCATTCCCCCCTCACTGCAATATTTTAAAGCAAATCCAAGCCACCATTATCATTTAATCCATAAATACTTTAGTATGTAACTCCATCAGATAAAAAAACTTTAAAACATAGCCATAATATAGCTATAATCCCCCCCAAAATGAACAATTCCTTAGTATCATCTTATACCTAGTCTGGGTTCAAATTTTCCCAGTGGTCTCAAAAATAATATTTTAGAATTAAAAAAATTAAGATCTAAACACAAATCAATTTGGTTGGTATAGCCCCTAAAGTCAACTTTCTATCTATAACTGCCATCCCTACCTACCTCCACCCACACACGACCTTTTCTCCATGCCATTTACTGGTTTAAGGAAACTGAGCAGGGGCGCATGGGTGGTTCAGTCACTTAAGCGCTTGACTTGATTTTGGCTCAGGTCATGACCTCTGGGTCATGAGATCAGGCCCTACGTTGGGCTCCTTGGAGGCATGGAGTCTGCTTAACATTCTCTCTCTCCAATCCCCTGGCCCTCCCCCACCCCCTCTTTCCCTCTCTTAAAAAACAAAACCAAAATGAAAACCAGACCAATTTCCCTGTAGAATTTCCTGTATAACGGATCTGGCAGATTGCATCCTCATGGTATTATTTAACATATGCTCAATCACCCATGTTTATCTGATCAGATTCAGGTTCAATTTACCTAAAGAATATCTTTAGTAGAAAAGAAGCATGAAAGTGCTTACTGTCACTTTCGTTCAATCACTTATGATGGGTCACATGAATTGGAATACATTTTAATTTAAAAAATCCTATACTGTCCATTTACTAAATATTAGAGTCATGCTTACCATTTTAGGCTACTTTAACATGGTACTTTCTGGCTGAGTTGATGTGATTTTATTCTTTCTATGATCTTTATTCTGGTAATTCTGAAAGATTCTGAGGTGATCTTTTTTTTTTTTTTTTTTTTTTTCTGAGGTGATCTTTATTCTGGTAAATAGACTGGTTATAGTGGGTTTCCCACTTTGGCTCTTCTAGCTATCCAGAAGGGTTTTTGAAACAAGGAGACCATGTATGATAAAACCATCTTCCAAGCACTAGTGTCCCTCAACACCAGAGTATCTCACCACTCACTGGGGATGTGATCCAGTGGTGTCACCCCTTGGAGTAAAACCACAGTCAGGCTTCCGGCTCCCTGGAGGGGGAGAGATAGCACTTCTAAGACGAAGCCCAACTCATCTGTCTGTGACAGTTGCCTGCGTAATTTCTTTGAGGTGATCTAGCAGTTGGCTACTACCACATACACAAGAATAAAATAACTGGGCTCCCAAAGTAAGGGTCACTTGCTCATTTTATACCACATAGGCTTGTCTTTAATCAGAATTCAGGCAGGAAACGTGAGGTTGGTAAATGGGCGCTTCACCAAATCAAATCATGATTAGAAAGTCTGAGGGGAATTTCTTTATTTTCAGTGAAAATGTCCAAATGTCCTTATCTGTGTAATCAGCAGAAACTGACAACCTGATTTCCATTGCTGACAGAGCTCAGATGGTCTTGGATAATACGAAACAATTTTACCATTTCCTTTTAAGAGTCTAGTGTATTTCATTTACTGTTAAGAGACGGTAACCCCTCTGTCAACCAGCCTGGTGTTGAATAGGGTCATCTGCAAAGTCATATTTGCTTCTTCTCTCAGAAGTGGTACTGTGGCATGGATTTTTGAAGGTCGCCACTTTGTGTAGAACTCAAAAGCATGTCACGTATAATTTTAAGTGCTCTTGATGACTTAGGGTTCACCATTCTACAGAGATAAGCTATGAGACACAAGACTGAAGCTAGCTTTACCCTAACCATGGTATAGTCACTGATACCGCCATGTTGCCTGACATTTTTGCACTTCTTTGTACAACTATAGTGCAGAATACGCACCTCCAAGATCTAAAAAAGTTAACATGGCTCCCCTCTTCTACGCTAATTATTGACTCCAAAGTTCTTTCCCAAGTGTTTCTTTTTTGTTGCTCTCTGAAGACTTTTTTTTTTTTTTTGAATCACAGTTTGGCAGAGTTACCAAATTTTTAAGTTACCACAGCAAATCCTGGGCACTCGATGTATCTTTCTTCCTCTTTGCCTCCCTTCCTTCGTTCCTTACTTTTTAATTTTAATTTAAAAATTTAGTTAAGACTCATCCTGGGGGAAGATTTTATGACCCCATCATCCTATCATTAATCACTTCAACCACACTTTAAACTGCTTTCTATCTCATTTGTAAGCACTTCTTGATCTGATAAGTAAGAAAAGTCAATGAAATTTTGATTACCATATTGTTCCTTTTCATAGAGCAATAATTAACATCCTGTAATATTTTATCTTGTTGCCCTCAAGTGCCATTAAAACAGGTTGTATTTTTGCAACAACAGGAAAACCTATTTAATTCTATTAGCTTCCTGATTCTGGATATATGAGCTGTATGGTGCAGAAAATCAACACTTCACTTTAGAAAGTTTCTATATATTTCTACATTTAGAAATGGGTTTAAATGGCTGTAGCTATAACCTTTAATACTGTATCATTTTAGCAATGACTTTCTTCCTCAGAGCCATGAAAATGAGTAACAGTGTATTTCTTAGAAATATGTTTTCTTATTTAAAATAGATTTTGTCCCAACTCTCAGTTTCCATTTACACCCCCCCCAACCAGAGTAGGAGACAGCATACTTTTCTTTTTAACCTCCAGAAAGCCCCTAAACCTGACATTAACAGTAAATACTCAAAACAATATTCTTAAACAGTAATCTAGACTTACCTTCTGTTAATCTTAGAATAAGAGAGGGATCTAGCCCAAATTTTTCGAATGAGCCACCACCTGTGTCAGAGTAGAAAGCTACTTGGCCCAGGTGTGAACGACTCTTCATTCGAGATGAAAATGTAGACTTCTGGTAGACTTTCATGCTGCGGTTTATAAATTTTTCCTGCCCAAGTGCAAAAGTTGAAAAGAATTTCTAATATGCCAAAATAATGTTGTCTTTAAAAATAATGATCAGATATAAAACTATCATTTACAGTAAGTCTTTTCTCATTACTGGTACATTTCTCATTACTGATATATTAAGGAAGCAACTTTGAGTTCTTATCTCTGAAGGAGTTTACAATTCCTTCTCTTATGAAGCTGAGCACAAATATAAAGACATTCAACATTTACTAAACATGTACATCATAAATATGAGCCTGGGAAGGGTTTTGGCTTTATTTTCATTTTCATTTTTTTTTTAAAGATTTTATTTATTTATTTGACAGACAGAGATCACAAGTAGGCAGAGAGGCAGGCAGAGAGAGAGGAGGAAGCAGGCTCCCTGCTGAGCAGTGAGCAGAGAGCCCATGTGGGGCTTGATCCCAAGACCCTGGGATCATGGCCTGGGCCGAAGGCAGAGGCTTTAACCCACTGAGCCACCATAGGCGCCCCCATTTTCATTTTTATTTTTTAATCCTTGTCTTGCCCAACTGCAGGAACTTGGAAATTCCACTGATTTGAAAGGACTGGTTCTGTGGAATTGAATTGAAAACTTGAGAGGAAAAGGACCTCCCAAGTACACATAAATAAATCAGACTTTGAAGTTCATGGATCTTTGCTCAATTTAATTTTGGACACTTTCAATAAAACTATACAACACAAGCATAAATCCTTCACCTTACAGATGAATCTGTTATTGAGCATTTCAAGATAACTTCTTCATTCCAAATGGGATTTAAAAAAAAAATCCTATAATCACTCTTTATCTCTAGGAATAAGGACAGCAAACCTCTTGTATTAAATGGTATAATAATATAAGTAGTGAGATTAACTGCAAAACACAGCTTTGGTAGCCTCATCTCTAATTTAGCTTCATACCAAATAATTCTAAAATGACTCCCTCCACTTTTGTTCCTTCTTCCTTCCCTGCCCTCTTCCCTAATACACACATACGCATTCTCTATCTGTATCTGCCTGGCAAATTTTAACTTATTCTTAACAATTCAGCTCTTGCTATCTCTTCAGTGATGTCTTTGTGCATGTGTGTGCACAGAGACAACCACAGACACACATACACACCACCACCACCATCCTCTCCAACAAAGATGCTCACTCCTTTCTCTACATGTCCATGTCCTTTGCTCTACTACTGTAATGTATCAGCTCTAAGATATCATTGGATGCAGATGCACTATTATTTTATGCACTGCCTGTTGTGCATGGCGTCCCACCTATATAAGTTGGATCCCAATTTCAGGAATGAGAAAATGTGGGGAAAAATATGGACAATGGGGACGCCTGGGTGGTTCAGTTGGTTAAGCAGCTGCCTTCGGCTCAGGTCATGATCCCAGCGTCCTGGGATCAAGTCCCACATCGGGCTCCTTGCTTGGCAGGGAGCCTGCTTCTCCCTCTGCCTCTCTGCCACTCTGTCTGCCTGTGCTCGCTCGCTCTCTCTGACAAGTAAATAAATAAATAAATAAAATCTTAAAAAAAAAAAAATATGGGCAATGAAGTGGGATATACCATAATTGTCATATGTGTTGGTCAGAGTGTGTCTGTCTTCCCCCAGTAGACAATGATCATTGGGTCCTTCCCATGGGCTGGATGCTCTTCCTGTTGTGCCTGCTTATGCCCCAGCATAGCGGGCGATGCACACATCCACACCTGACCCCTTGTCTTCACCCAGCAGAGTTCGTAAAAGTGAAGGATAAGAAGACAAATTTCTAACATTAATTTGGAGTGGGCTTTTAATAAAACTTTACCTTTTTCTTTGCTGCCATTTCATTTTCTTTGAAAAGAAAGAGATCTTTGAAAAAGATCCTATATGGCTTGTCCTTTTTGACTGGTTCATCTTTTCCTTTATCTGTAAAAAAAAAAAAAAAAAAGGAAAAGGAAAACATCTGTCGTCCCTGTTCTGTTGACCAGAAGGAACAGGCTTCCACCAGCCAGGCTGGAGCAGGTGGACAGGTAGGTCTCTGAGGTGGAGGGCACAGGCAGCCCTTGCTTCTCCAACTGAGGTAGAGATTCAGGGCCTGGATCTCAAGGGCAGATGTCACAGCTCATCTGTCTGTTTCCCTTGGCACACTGCTTAGTACTTTGGGGAATGAGTCTATATTTGTTGTGTAAATAGAGAAGGGGGCCAATTACAGGATAGTGGGATGTTATCTTGAGGCATTAAGATTTTGCTTCTTCTGGTTACTACAAATATATGTACTATTACCCTTACACTGCCATTTTGGCAGCAATAGACACAGTCACTACCCTTAGGGACATCCTCGGTCCAGACTAGAGAGTCTTCCAAAAAAAAAATCAAAGATAGTGACAAGTATGGGCAAGGGTGTGGAGGAATCGGAATCTTAACATTCTGCTAATGGGAAGGGAAAATAGTGCAGCTGCTTTGGAAACAGCCTCAAAAAGTTGAATATATAGTTGATATGTGACCCATCCCTTCCGCTCCTAGAAATGAAAACGTATGTCCACATGAAAACTTGTGCATGAATATTTATAGCAGTATTATACAGAATAGTCAAAAGATAGAAACAACCCAAATATCTATCAACCGATGAATGGGTAAACAAAATGTGGTATATCCATACAATGGACTATTAGTCAGCCGTAAGAAGGATACATACTCTAAGACTGATGAAACTTGGAAATACTATATTGAGTAAAAGAAGCCACATGAAGTCCCTACATTATAAGATTCCATTATATACCATGAAATGTCAAGAATAGGCACAACCATGGAGCCAAAATGTAGATTAGTGGTTGCTGAGGGCTGGATGGGCGTTAGGGGCTAAGGGGCACAGGGTTTCTTTCTGAGATGATAAATATGTTCTAAAATGGACTGTGGTGATGGTGGCATGTATCTGTGAGTACAAAGCATGGACTTAAATATTTACTTAATAAAAAAAGAAGCCTGGCCATAAAGGGGCTGGTGAAGAAAAGGGAGAGGAAGGGAGGGAGGGAGAAGTCAACTGAATTTCTGAATGAACTTTTTGTTTTTATTCATAAAATCTGATGGGGAGCCTGGGCGGTTCGGTGGGTTAAGGCCTCTGCCTTCGGCTTGGGTCATGATCCCAGGGTCCTGGGATCGAGCCCCGCATTGGGTTCTCTGCTCAGCGGGGAGCCTGCTTCCTGCTCTCTCTCTGCCTGCCTCTCTGCCTACTTGTGATCTGTCAAATAAATAAATAAAATCTTTTAAAAAAATCTGAAATGATAAAAGGTCTCTCTCTTTTTCTTTCTTTCTGGCTTTTTAATGCTTGGGGGTAAAAATTTTAGCTTCAGATACCAAGAGCCAAAAGTAGGAATTCTGGAGCTTAGAACTGACACCTTAAGTCAGAGAAGAGGAAGGGACAACTGAAAACGCACCCCCCTTCCTGCCCCAGCCCCTGCACCACTTTCACCTCCCAAATACCAGAGTATCTTGAAAGTGCCCCTCCTCTCTAAGTGGCTGAAAGAGACAACAGGGCCGGGAGTTACTGGCTGGAGCTTAAAGGCTGCCTGAGAATGAGCTGTTTGCCAGGGATTCAGTTGGGAAAGTGGGAATGTCTGGGATAGAAACCCCAGGCACGTTTTTCTGTGGGAAATGGGTTAGGAAGAAAGAAAATTGCAGAGGTGGAAGCTTTGAGCTTCTGATTCACCTTGTTGGTAAAGGAGGGATCTCCTGCCCCAAATAGTATGAGATGATTGAACATACGACACTCCACACTGGACTGATGAGATAGATAGAGGTTTATTAGTCACTTACACTCACAGCTCAGGAAGGAGGACACCACCTGCCATATAGGGCCACATCAAAGAGGTCAAGACAATACATGAAATCTTAGGCCTTATAATACATGAGCAGACAGGTGAGAGGGGTTCAGGCAGCTGGGCTTGGAGACAGCAGGAGTATGGAAGGGCATAGCCAACAGGCTGAGGCCCAGGAGGCAACAGAAGTCAAGGACCCAAAGGTTCTTGGGCTTGAGTGGCATTGCCAGAGTTCATGACCTGTACCCTATACTCTCAGGCCAGAGCTAGGCCTGACATCCCAGGAAGGGACCGCTGATGTCCTCCAAAGGGCGAACCATTGGTAGGCTGGACATTTCTCTCAACCAACCCTCTCTCCTCCCAAGAAAAACCTCGCAAACTTACTGTCCACCCCACCCTAGGTGGCTTAAAATCTTGAATGCCTAAGTTTAAATTCTGTCCGACCAGGTTTCAGTGTCCTGGATTGACAAGATATTTTTTCTCCTCCAACTCCAAACCCAAGTTCCTTTTGGTTATAAAGAAATAGAAAAAAAGTAAAACTCCAAACACCAAGTTTGAGTTTCCTATGGCTGCCATAATAAATGGCCACAAACTTGGCAGCTTAAGACAAGAGAATTTCTCTCACAGTCCTGGAGCTCAGGCATCCCTCATCAAGGTGTCAGCAGGACTGTGCTCCCTCCAAAGGCTCTGTGGGAGAATCCTTCCTCATCTCCTCCAGTTTTTGGTGGCTTCAGGCATGCATTGGCTGGGTAACTCCAATCTTTGCCTCCGTGTGCACAGGGATTTCTTTTTCTCACAAAGACACTTGTCATTTAGGATTTAGGACCCACCTTAAGTCCAGGATGATCTCATCTTGAGATCCTTACCTCAATTACATTTGAAAGACCCTTTTGCCAAATAAGGTCACATCACAGGGTTGAAGACACGGAGAGCTAACATTTTGGAGGGACCACTTTCAACCCACTCTAACAAGTTTCCAGAATTATAAACTCACTCTAAGCACTGGTGTTAGCCAGTCCTTCTCTCCACCTGAATGACTTCCTAGTCACGTGGAACTGGGGCCACCACAACAAGTTACTGCAAACGGAGCGGCTTAAAACAGCAGGCACGGATTCTCTCCCAGTCCTGAAGGCCAGAAGTCTAAGAAGAAGGTGTGGGCTTGGTTCCTTCCAGAGTCTCTGAGGAAGAATCTATGGTGTGACTTTCCCTGAGCCCACGGAAAGTGCCTATGGAACGCCTGTCCCCTGTAACACACTCTCGGTGTTATCCAATGTTCAAAGCTTTGTCAAACCTGTCAGTGACAAAGAAGCTATCCTTCTATACCGATAAATATGAATTCCTTGCATACTTTTAAAGAAGCAGGAGGAGAGAAAGGTTGGAAAAGGAAAGGAGAGGACAGATTTTGATAAAATGTGGTTATTCATGTCTTTTATTATGACAAATAATTGAGTTAATTGTTTTATATCATGAAATTCCCTACCAATCTAGCCAAATATGACCATTTAACGCCTCTCCGATGTGAAGATTTTTTCTTTGCAGAATTAAAATTGGAAGAGAAATTTCTCTTCTCAGTAGGCCATTTATAAACTCCTGACATAGAAAGGCCACATGTGATGCTTGTTGTGTGCTGTTCTCCTTTTGCTATGTTCCCAATCCACCATGGAGACTGACCATACCAGGCACAAAGCAAGAACTCATTGACAGATTTCCTCTTTTACCTTCAGGAGCCCGTGATACCGGCAAAAAAGTTGATGACATTTTGTCTCCTGGCCCTGTCCAAAGAAAAGGAAATGCATTAAAAATAAACTCCGTAAAACTGAGCATCAGGTGATGTACGCAAGTATCGAGTCACTAAATTGTACACCTGAAACTAATATAATGCTTCATGCTAACTGGAATTGAAATAAAAACTTAAAAAAAATAATAAATTCTGTAAACCTTGCGGAAAGGGGCTGAGTTCAACAACCAGTGATTCCAAATAGCCTTCATTGCTTTTAAAAGCACAGACTATTTGGTCCAGGAATTCCAAGTCTGGGAACGTACCCCAAGAAGAAATCAGGTAAGTGGGCAAAGTAAGTATGTACAATGTTTGTTGACACGTTATTTAATAAACAGGGAGTTGATTAAATAACTCTGGGATACCCATAACTCGGATTGTTGTCCTGTGGTCCCTCAAAAACAATGCTCTGGTCACTAGTCCCTCTGTTAACTATCTATTAAAAGTGAAAAACAAGGGGCGCCTGGGTGGCTTAAAGGACCTCTGCCTTTGGCTCAGGTCATGATCCCAGGGTCCTGGGATGGAGCCCCACTTCGGGCTCTCTGCTCTGCGGAGAGCCTGCTTCCCCTTCTCTCTCTGCCTGACTCTATGCCTACTTGTGATCTCTCTCTGTCAAATAAATAAATAAAATCTTTTTAAAAAATATGGAAAAACAAAATATTTCCAAAGGGCGTGAGTGGTGTGGATAAAAGAACATCTGCCAAATCAGATGTTTGAAAAATAGTTCTCCGAACATCAGTTGGGGGGGTGTGGTCTTCAATTTGGAGCAACCCCTCCTCATATTCTATTGGTTTGGGATTAGGGTTAGGTACCAAATATAAGGAAGTGACCCCCCAAAACTTAGTTATCAAAATAAATAACATGTTAATGCAATTTTTTAAAGAATTCCAGGGGGAAAAGCCCATGGTGAACAAAATATTAGGATTTTAATACAGATGGGATCTGACTGTGCACCCCATGATCCCAAGAGTAAGCGCCTCCCTTGCCACACGTTCGTTCCGGCCCATGGATCTCATCTTTATGTACATTTTTGATATTTTGTTCATCGTGGAATTTTTGCATTCATTTTTATTTTTAAAAATAGTTAACTAAAATTTTGTTAGTGTTTGCCCTCCCCTTAGGTTTTGCACCAAAGGTACACATTTCCCTTGCTTCTCCCTGATCCTTGTCTTGACTTTTTACACTTTGTAATATTATTATTTCTCAATGAGCTTGTGTAATGTTTACAGTGAAAAAAGTAGCGGGACGCCTGGGTGGCTCAGTTGGTTAAGCAGCTGCCTTCGGCTCAGGTCATGATCCCAGCGTCCTGGGATCGAGTCCCACATCGGGCTCCTTGCTCAGCAGGGAGTCTGCTTCTCCCTCTGCCTCTGCCTGCCATTCTGTCTGCCTGTGCTCGCTCTCCCCCCACCCCATAAATAAATAAAACCTTTAAAAAAAAAAAGTAGCAATGATCCTTTTACAGGGGAGGAAAAAAGGATATTGAAGAGTTTATATAAAAAGGTGTGTCCTCACAAGAACAATGGGACAAACATCCCGTTTCAAGCTGCCCATTTAAATTTATGCCTCAGGTCTCTCAAAGAGCCACATTGAAGAGACTCCCGGAGGCATTTCTAGCAGATGATTAAAGATGCCCACTTTGGAATGGAGAAGCCAGCTTGATATTTACAGATGGTTTGATATTTATAGATTTGATATTTACAGACGGGTATTCACAGATAGTGAGCAAGATCATTTAACATTCAAAAAATATTTATTGAGTACCTCCTATGTGCTAGACACTGTTCTGGGTGCCCCAAACAGGGCAATTTAAAAATGACAGCAACAACAGCAAAAGACAGAAAAACACACTTTCTTCGTGGGGCCTACGTTTCAATTACTCAGCAGCTCTGAGCCTCAGTTCCTAATCCATCAAATGGGAATATAATTTCCCCTCTTCAAGCTTTCATGAGGTTTCAATGATGTCATGTGTATAAACCAGCAGGCAGGGCGCCCGGCCCACATAGCAAACTCAGTAAGTGGGAGCAATTTTGTGCTAATATTTACCAAGGAGAATGTGATTTTCCTTCCAGTGATTATAAAAACAAAAATGGAAAAGAGGGAAGAAATTATGCTGAAGCTTATAAAAGAGAAAAGATTAACAAAACACCTATGTCATTGATGTTACACTTTTTCAGATTACTGAAGATTTTTTTCCATAGACGTTGGGTTCATTCTGACAGTGGAAAAGAAGGGTCAGTGAAAACTTGACAACAGTCTGCTGGGTTGATGTATTTGGAATTTGGGTGGCCAATAGTAAAGATTTGTAGGTTTTTGTATATTTATGTGCTCTGCACTCATCCAAATCCCTAAGATTCTGCTCGGTTCTTTGACATACATTTCCTCTTTCAATTCTCCTATCTATCTAAATTCATTCCCCTATCCAGCTCCACTTATGTTCACTTTGTCTTAAGCCTACCTGGAACAAAAATCTTCATCCCTGGGTTCTGGCACTTTTCCTCTCCTAGAAAAACCAGAGGTTGTCGTTCCTCGAAGCCTACTGCTAATAGCAGGTATCTGCTCTGACTCCATCTTTCCAGGAATTCATAAAACATGTGAATGGAACCCGTAGTCTCTAGAAGTTGTTATACATAAATATGTACTTTCATACATATTTATCTCCCTATTGATGAATGAAGGGTTGGTGAAGAACCCAGGGGAGAAGAAAAGAGCCAGCTATTTCTAGAAGGGATTGTAAAGGTCTCTGAACTAAACCAATATAATGGGCCAACCAGGAAAAGAAAGTCAAAGCCAGTGAATGTCTTAAGTTGTGCAAAATCAAAGTAGCGTGACTAAACAAAGTCTTGTACTAAAATAGGGGGGAAATGTCATTGGATTGCATAGCAAATGCCAATTCACACCAAAAATATATGTTAAAAATATGAAACGTATGTTCAAATCCAACTTCTGGCAGATGAAAAAGATGAGGGGCTCAGAAAAAGGAGGGCCTTAAAATGGTGATGTGTGACTTCAGGCCGTCATTTTCAGAGGTGGCAGAGGCCAGTTGTGAATAGCAAGGACTGTCATTATGCTCCTTAATCCCCATGCCTCAGTTTCCCCGTCTTTCAAAAGGTCAGGTGAGAATGGCGCCTACCTCAGGTGATGGTTAGGTGAATTAACATGTGTCCCCCCCCACACACACACACTTTGGACAGCATCAGGGGCTCAGTGAGCACCACAGCAGCGTTAGCCCATGGGGCAAGCATTCTAGAGAGGAGGATGCCTGGTGTGTACGAGGAACAGCAAGGAGATCCATGGAACTTCAGCGAGGTGAACAAAGCACAGAGTGACAGATGAGATCGGAGAGATCGCGAGGGCCCTGTGGGCCATTTCCTCGGTGAAATGAGAATCTGGAATGAGCCACTCTGCCTGCTGAGCTGGGAAGAGACTGTACAAGGGGGTGAGAGTGGAATGAGGCCCCCTGCTGGGAGGCTACGGTCCCTGGGAGCAAGAGACCATGGAAGTGGTGAGAGGTGGTCAGATTCCAGAGACATTTGGAAAGAACTGGCTGACGGTCTGGGCGTGGGGTAGGCGATAAAGAGCCTGGGAAAGAAAGGATGGAGTTGCAATAGATGGAGACAGAGCGGCTGTGGGAGGAGGGGCAACTGGGAGCATCAAAGGTTCAGTTGGGAACATGTGACATTTGAGATACGTTAGACATCCAAGGGAATGTGGGTGTAAAATACACTGTTCTCCAAAGTGAACACCATACTAGTTGATTTAATGAATGCTAGCATTCCTCTAACATTATGGAATTACACGTGGCCGCCGAGTCAGATGTTTGATGTGTATCATCACAGGGGGAGCGTGGATGACACTTTGGAAAGAACACGGCCTTGACGGCAGGCAGGTTTGAATCCCGCCTCTTGCTCTTACCAGCTCTTTCTCTTAGGCCTATCTGAGGAAACTCCGTGCACCTTAGGTTCTTCTATACAGTACGGATGTTTTCAACCACAGGAAATGCATGCAATGTGCCTACTCACTGTAGGCTGATAGGGAAATAATTGCCTATAATTTCCTAAAGTAGATATTCCAGATCTGTCTTCTCTCTAGTCTGCTCTGTCTTGCAAATAACTACAAGCATTGAAAAGGAGGGATAACTGACAACCAACTTTTGTAAGAAACCCTGAACTCAGAATTCTCGAAACTAATTCATTTGCGAGGAATCTCAAGCAATATCGGTGCAAGTGTGGGGAACCTGACCCACCTTCGTGGACATTCTTAACATTCCAAGCTTCGTGAAAGTAGAAAAAGAGGAGTGGGGTTTTACAATGCTCAACCCCAAAGTCCAAGACCAGCTCCGAATACAATGAACCATAACAGTATCTACCCGATATTATCCGAAGCAGATTGTTTGATTTTCTCAACAACTCTCTCTACAACTCAGGGAAAATGGATTTCCAGTCTCTCAGTAGGACATAAAAAGTTTTGTTGATCTCCCATATACAAAGATTAGACAGATTCAGACCAAAAGCCTTGCGGTTTTTGTCCACCTCTTTTCCACCCACTTGGACAAATACTAGGAGAAGAGGCTGTAAACTGTGTCCTTGGATGGTGTGGAGAGACCAGACTTAGCAATTTTTTGTTTACCTGAGAGCCAGGAGCCAGTAGGTCCTTGGCCTGTTCAATGACCTGCCTCTTTCGATTAGGTCAGAAGCAGAGCACAGTGATGAGGAAATTACCTTCAGCTTGACCTTTAAGGCCCTGCTGGCGTATTTTGTGTAGACTTTCCTGTTGACATTTCTGACTGCCCCTTTCGCAAACTGAAAAAACAAACAAAACAAAACAAAACAAAACAAAACCAAAAACCCCCCTGGGGGTTGTAAAACACACTGTGTTAAGTGCTATAGGGATGTTGGTAATCACTGAGGAAATTATCTATAATTATGTATTTTAAATTATCTATAATTATGTATTTAAAAATGACCATGGAGGAGAGAAGCCCACCCTTGTCCTTGCTTGTGCAAACCTCTTGCTTGCAGGGGCTTCTCAGGCCATGTCTATGTCACCCACAAATCATCCCCGTGAATAGAGTGACCATTCCTTTTTGACTTCCCCAAAACGTATAAGCTTTCAGTTCATGGTACATTCTGTGAACTCAGAAGGGGACCTCATGGCCGGAATCTTCTATTGAATTTAATTGACCAAGAAGAGAAAAAACAGGATTAAAATAAACTAGCTGCAGCAGCAGAATAATAATGATGATGATAATAATACCTATTATTTAGAGCTAGTGACTGGGCGAAGTGTTTTCCATTTCATCTTCTTAAAAACCCAAACAAGACCATAAAATAGAAAGAAACAATTACCCTATGAGAAGATGGATGGAAAACTGAGGTTTGGGAAAATTAAGGACATTTCCCAAGGTCAAACAGCTCATCAGTGACAGAGTGGGATTAAGACCAGTTTATGGAAGACTAAAGCCTTCTATATTTCTATAATGACACTCCCTCCTTTACACCTACAACCTCCTAAATCTGCAAATATGCCTGTAATAGCAAATGGAACAGATTCAAGTCTTTAGCAGAAATGTTAGAGAGAAAATTTTAATATTTCTCTATGAATTAGTGACTTTATATGTTTGCGTTTCACTATTTCTATTTCTCTTGTATTATTTCTCTCTATATACCTTTCTCTTTAAAACTGTGTATAGGCACACCCTTCTGTTTGTGATTTTATGTCTGAGCTGTGAGTAACGTATGGATTTTTTCCGCCCATCTGGTCTCTTTTACTCACATCCTCTACCGACTTCTTTTCCATTTTTTTCCTTTCTTCTCTCTTTCCTACCAATTGATTTCTCTCTTGTAAGACCAAAATACGAAGCTAAAGTATATTCTTATTTATTGTGTTCATCTAGAGGATTTTTTTGCTTTCTTTGGTTTTTAAGTGGCTTTTAAAATAACAGTTGACTTACTTTTGTATTTTATGATTTTACAGGCCTCAGCCTGCTTTGATGGTCTGTTATTCCTGTTTGTGAAGTGTCTCCCTTTAGACTGGCAGGGAAAGTGACTTTCCTGTCTCTATGTTCCACAGCCTAACACAGAGCTGCTACTAAAAGTGTATAAACAGAATAAAATAATTGAGAATTAAAACCCAGTGCCTGCCAGTGTTTTCACAGCAGCTGATAGGTGAGAAGAGATCCGGGGGAAAATTACCGACCATCTTCCTTAAACAAGTTTGATGCTGTCTCCAATCTTGGTGGCAAATTGAGAGTAGCACCCCCACATACACCCCGCCCCAGATACAGTTGGGGTGAGGATGGGGGCGGACACCGAGATGAAACCACTTTTACCTGCAAGAGTTCGGATCCAGGAGCCGGTCCAAACCTCTCCTTCAGGAAGACGTTAGGGGACACCGGGCAGAGGCGCCAATGGATTCTCTGGTCTCGGCTCTATCCTCCCCCGCCAGGATCCCCCTTCATCTCGGGGACCTTCTGGTAGGGGGTTCCGGAGCGGAGCTGGCTAACCGAAGATTGTGCGCGGCACCCGTCACCCTGCGCCACGGCCGCGCGGACCCGGGGCAACTCCCCCCACGACACCCCCCTGATCCACACCTTCGGGTTCCTTCTGCCGACCGCCCGTCCCGTTCGAGCCGGCGGGGCAGAGGTTCCCCCACGCTGCCTCTCCTGCGTCTCTACGCCCGGTTCCCACCCCAGCTCCTGGGAGAGGTTTGCCCCTACACAGCCCCGCCTGGGCACCCCGGCCTCTCGGGGACCCCCCTCCCGCCTGGCCTCGGGTTAAACGGAGCCCACCTTCCTCTCTCCCGGTAACCCAGCGTCAGGTTCCTAATCTAGAAAGTAGGGACTACGGTCTCCATCACATTAACCCAGAACATCGGGCGACCAAAACAGGAGGCGATTCCAGGATCACGTTTATTACGAATCCCCCGCGGGTCGTCGGCCCGGGCTCTGCAGCCGCGCCGGCCGGAGGGAGGCGCGCGCTCCTCCGCGGACGGGCAGGGCAGCGGCGGCGGCGAGCGCCGGCCCCGACTCCACCCTCCCTGCCCCGCGGCGCCGCCCGCGGACCCGCACTTTCCTTCGCCCCGCGCTCCCGCCCGGCGGCCTCCCGGAGACCCGCGGCGCGCGGCGACATGGCCGGCGGCCACCGCCTCCTGCTGGAGAACGCGCGGCAAGTGGTGATGGTGTGCGCCCGCGGCGAGCGCTTCCTGGCGCGGGACGCGCTGTGCCGCCTGGCCGTGCTGGAGGGCGCCAGCCTCGTGGTGGGCACGTAAGTGGCCGCGCGCTGGGGGCCGCGGACAGCCGCGGCCGGGCCTGGCCCCCTTTCCCTAACTTGGGCGCTGTGGAGGGAACGGCGTAAAAGCTTTCCTGCATCCAGGGAGCCACCGCAGGCCTTCTAGGCACCTGTGGCTACCTACCTTCGAGGAGCCATTCGGTGAAAAAACGCTCTCAGGCTGAACCCTCCACCCCTCTCCCCTCTCCCCAGATCTTTGGAATCAGCATCTCTGTGGTGGAGTGCTCGGACTTTAAATTTTTGACAGAACACCCTCCAGCCCACCCCACTTGGTATGCTAAATTTGAGAACCATGGAAGACTTTCAGATGGTTTAGGGTGAAAGGACTTTCAGAAAAAGAGGACATTTTCTGTTTTTTTTTTTTTTTTTTCGTTTAACCCTCTGTGCTTCTTGCTAGACGTGAATAAAAGAACAGCCAGAGTTTGAGGTGGGGGGCGAACCCGCAGTAGGAGTGGGGTTTGGATGCTGATGTGAATTGGAGAGCCCCACGGCCCGCTGTTGTGCAAGATGGTCTCAGCCCTTATCTGACGCTGCTTAGGGTTGTGCAAGAGCCCAGCTTTGAGGGACCATGTGTTTTTAATTAACAAAGGGGTAAAAACATATAAAAACATTCTCAGCGTTACTGTTGAGAATTTGTTACAAACAATTTAACAGAACTGCCCAGAGGCAGGAATCCAGGGCTAACTGAGGCCATACTCCATGGAGTTCTGAGGCTCAACTGTCCCGCAGCTGTGCCCAACCCTTTCTCACTCCATCATCCAAGATGGCTGCTCCACCTCTCCCTATGGAGTCTACCTTCCAGACGGTGGGAACGAGAAAGTGGAAACAGTCCTATTGGTTAGAATTTAGTCACATGGCCCACCTGGTTGATGGGAAACCCAGAAATGTAGGTTTCATTCTGGGTGTTGATGTGTTCAGCTAAGATTTAGGAATCTAGCCCTGTGGGGAAAGGGGAACATTGATCTTGGAGGACAACTAACATTCTATACATATGAGTTGACTTTTGGGCTTGCATGTGGCTGGAGTCATTTTTTTCTTCAATAACACAGATGCAGGAAGGACATAGGATAAAGTTGACTGATAGCAAAAGACATGGACAACATATTTTAAATCATTAGTAAGCTTTTCCACAGTATTTCCCCAAACTTTAGTACTTATTTCTTGATTTTTCTTCAGGGATGGGTTTATAAAAGCCATCGGTCCTGCTGATGAGATCCAAAAAATGTTTTCCGAAGAATCATTCGAGGAAAGGATTGACTGTTCTGGGAAATGCATCTTGCCCGGTATTAACCTCTTTCTTCAGTAAAGCCCTGCAACCAGTTTTAGTAATGTAAAGAGGAAGAGCTTGTTTTAAATAGGGTGTCAAAAGCATATTAAAATATAATAATAGCTACCGTGCTTCGCATTTCTACTACTGAATGTCTAGCTGCTTTACAAACATGTTTTCATCTTGAATCCTTCTAACTGCCCTGTAAGGTAAGTATCATTATCTACATGTTACAAATTAGAAAACTCCAGTTTAGGGATGAAATACCTTACCCCAGATAGCCAGGCAGGGAAAGGGCCCCTGCTTCCCACTCACATGCCGAAGAGAAACCAATTCTGTGGTGTTTAGGTTCAAAAGCTGTTGAAGAACTTTACTAATCTACTTCATATGGGAGGCAGCTAGGGCAAGCTGCTGTTCCTAATACCAGAATAGATTCTAAATATACATGGAGTGTGAAACAAAGAACACATCTTTGCGCAGAAAAGTCCGGGGAGAGGGAATCCCTAGAGATTTTACTGAAGTTTATTTATATCTTAGTGATTGACACAAAATCAGTTTGTTAACCATCATCTCCCACATTGTTTTATGGCTTCATGAAATCCTCTGAAACAAGTTTCACAAATTTTGAGTTCTACACAAAACAGAGAGGCTAAGATTTATATTTTTAAAATGTTTACTATGTGTATCTGATAGACCTTCTATCTTCCAGCTCTGGGAGTCAGGAAATGAAGTCAGAGTGAAACGTTATGAAAAAGAGCAGAAAATACTAGAAAACAATCTGAACAGAGATTCTTTTTTTTAAAGATTGTATTTATTTATTTATTTGACAGACAGATCACAAGTAGGCAGAGAGGCAGGCAGAGAGAGAGGAGGAAGCAGGCTCCCTGCCAAGCAAAGAGCCCGATATGGGACTTGATCCCAGGACCCTGAGATCATGACCTGAGCCAAAAGCAGAGGATTAACCCACTGAGCTACCCAGGGGCCCTGAACAGAGATTCTTGATCTTTGTCCAATTACAACCACTAATGAGACATTTAATCCACAAAGTATTTTAAATATTCTGGAAAGACACACTTTACTTGAGTTGTATCTGGATAAACAAACGAGTCACACGATTACTTTATAGTTTCTCTTCAATTAAACTGCATTTCTTTTTTGAAGAAAGATTCATATTCCTGATTCCATATTTTTCCTTCTCATAGTTGGGAGAGATTATATTCTCTTTTCACACCCAGATTATTTCTTGGCGATGTAGTCCTTGGTTTTGCTCAACTAATAGATATGACATCCTGTTTCCAAAAGCTTGTTTAGTGGGCGAAAGGACCTGTCTTTCTTTAATGGATATTCTCATCATGCCAAATCACGCTCTTCTGTTAAAGCCTTCTAGACCAGCCATGCAGAGAGTGTTGTTGTTTCCTGTCTGTGGAGGGAACCCATAGACAAATTCTTCTTCCTCCCTCCTCCTCCAAGATGGCTGACCATCATCTTGCTTTCCCAAGAGTGGCACGGGGTAGTCTGCCTACTGTCTAAGGGCTTTCTATTTCTCAGCTTCAGAGATGATTTGATTTATTGATTACAGGTTTGGTGGACGCACACACACATCCAGTATGGGCTGGCGAAAGAGTTCACGAGTTTGCAATGAAGGTAACTGCCATAAATGAGGACACATCAAAATAAGGCACAAATACAAATCTTTTTATAAAGACTTGATAGGCTAACAGGCTTTGCAACATATGTCTACATTTTTTTTAAAAGATTTTATTTATGTATTTGAGAGAGAGAGAGAGAATGAGAGAGTGAGAGAGAGCATGAGAGAGAGGGGCAGAGGGAGAATCGGACTCCTCAGGGAGCAGGGAGCACGATGCGGGACTCGATCCTGGGACTCCAGGATCATGACCTGAGCCGAAGGCAGTTGCTTACGCAACTGAGCCACCCAGATGCCCCTACATTTCTTTTTCATGTGGCTTGGACTATGGAAGATAAACTGGAAAAGAAACTAACTTATAACTGTCCAAATACTATGCACAGGCCCAGCAATCATTTTAGGTATAATAGGTTTCAAAAATGTTTAGCAATAGAATCCTTATATATGTATATATGTATATATGTATGTATGTACATATGTATGTTTTAGAATCCTCCCTTTAAAAAAAAAAAAAAAAAAAGCTGAGCTGCCTTTGAGCGCCTGGGTGGCTCGGTTGGTCAACTGTCAGACTGGTTCAGGTCATGATGTCAGGGTCCTGGGATCCAGCCCCAGGTTGGCCTCAGCACCTGGCAGGGCATCTACTTGTCCCTTCCCCTCTTCCTCTGCCACTCCCCCCGCACTTATACACACACACACACACACACACACACACTCTCTCTCTCTCTCTCTCAAATAAATAAATTAAATCTTACAAAAAAACAAAAACCAAAAAAACCACAAAAAACAGAGCTGAGCTGCTTTGCTCACTTTCTCCTCTCTGCCCCTGGGAGCCTTTGAAAGGGCTCCACCATACAGTTAGAAATTCACCATTCATTGGTTCAAACTTGGAAAAATATATTGCTAATCATAAAAATAAATTGTCTTGTATTTTTCTCACCCTCCCCCAAAAAATGATTTATTAAGAAACATAAAGTGTAGTCTATGTCCTGAACCATTAATTAGCCAGGGCCAACCCTCAAATCCATGGTTGGAGCCATTTTCACATTGTTTCTTTCTAATAGATTTAATGTTTTAGAGCAGTTTTAGATTCATAGCCAAATTGAGTGGGAGGGACGAAGACTTAGTGGTACACACGGGGGCCAGCTGGGTTGTTGGAACACTGAGATACTTCTGGGCTAGTTGGTAAGTTGCTGCTGCTTCCAGAGACCCTCAGTGCTCTCCCATTTGGGCCATCCCTGCCATTCCTAAGAGGCCCTGGCAGGGGAGGGGTCTCCATGGCCCTGCTACCCCAGCATCCTTTCTGGTCTGCTGGTGTCTCTGACCTATCAGTTGTTAATCATTTTGAACATCACCCTGGATGGGGATTCTGTAGACCTGCCCACAACCTCCCGCATTTGCCCAGCCTAAAGGCGAGCCCTGTGTTCAGTTGGCAGGAGCCACCTACATGGATATTCACCAGGCTGGAGGAGGGATCAACTTCACCGTGGAGCGCACGCGCCAGGCCTCGGAGGAGGAGCTGTTCTGCTCCTTCCAGGAGCGGCTGCAGTGCATGATGAGGGCGGGGACCACGCTGGTGGAGTGCAAGAGCGGATACGGCCTCAACCTGGAGACCGAGCTGAAGATGCTGCGCGTGATCGAGCGCGCTCGGCGGCAGCTGCCCATAGGCATCTCCGCCACTTACTGCGGGGCTCACTCGGTGCCAAAGTAACCTCAGCTTGCGGGTTTGATTGGGGGCATTGAAAACAAAGAAGGGGTCAGGTGGTCCCTAAGTGGGGACGCACTGTGGGAGAGGGGAGGGTTAGGGAGTCAGACCGGGTGGAGGTGTATCTATGCTTCTGTTCTCGCAGAGAGTTCAGTAGAAGCTGTTAGAAAGGTGTTCTGATTGTAATAGTCGTCTCAAGGGTGGTTTTTTGTTTGTTTCTGTTTTTAAGATTTTATTCAGTTGAGAAAGAGAGAGAGAACACACAAGCAGAGGGAGAGGGAGAAGCAGACTCCCTGCTGAACAGGGAGCCTGAGTGAGGCTTGATGCCAGGATCCTGGGATCATGACCTGAGCTGAAGATAGACACTTAGCTGACTGAGCTACCCCGGTGCCCCTTGCAAGGGTGGTTTTAAGAAGGCAATCGCCATCAGACCCAACAGTTTGACTGGTCTGCTAATGATGAAGAAGGAAGTGGAGATATTCAAAATTCTTTTGGTTAACAGAAAGCAATGTCCTCTACTAGATCCTTTAAAATGACAGATATTACTAAAAAAAAAAAAAATTAAAAATTAAAATGACAGATATTATTTTAAATAGTTGCCCGTGACCATATAATTGCACTTTAGAGATTAAAGTAACACTCCGTAGGTGATAGAGCAAATCTCTAGGTCAGGATGACTCAGAATAGTTTTTATTTTCGTTCATCTTTTTGTTTAGCAGCAAACATGTTTGTTTTCTTGTTGTAAATGGTTTTAAGCTTTCCTTTTACCTAAAAAGTGTCTCCGATATGGCTTTTTTGTAGAGAATTCTGTCCTTTTCTGCATCTGCTTCTGCATCTTACCTGTCCTGGAATTTCTAGAGCCAAAGGCCCACAGTTCCAGAATTAAAAGGTTCAAAAGAAATCCAGGACTTGGGGGGCGCCTGGGTGGCTCAGTCCGTTAAGCAGATGCCTTCAGTTCAGGTCAGGATCCCAGGGGATCAAACCCCTAATTGGCTCCCTGCTCAGCAGGGAATCTGCTTCTCCCTCCCCCTGCTCTTGTTCTCTCTTTCTCTCAAATAAATAAATAAAATCTTTACAAATAAAATCCAGGACTTGAAAATTAACAGGACAAAGTCTTAGTGAAGTCTTGAGTTTTGATAACTTAGATATGTAAGTACTACAGGCTTATTTGAAAGTTTCATAACATATTTTTACATTTACTTAGTTTCGTGCAATTTGGAAAACAAGTTTAATGTTAATTTTTTGTTTATCATTTCAATCAGAGAAAATAAAAAAAATTTTTTTAAAGATTTTATTTATTTATTCAACCCAGAGAGAGAGATCACAAGTAGGCAGAGAGGCAGGCAGAGAGAGAGGAGGAAGCAGGCTCCCCACTGTGCAGAGAGCCCGAGGCTCGATCCCAGGACCCTGAGATCATGACCTGAGCTGAAGGCAGAGGCTTAACCCACTGAGCCACCCAGGTGCCCCGAAAATAAAAAATTTTAACATTAAATTTATGATTAAGAATTCAGAAAATTAAGTAGAAAAGAAAAATATTTAATATTTCCAATGATGTTTTTGTACATTTTTAGCAGTACATTAGCAGTACATTGAGCAGTACATTCAGAAGTACATTTTGTACTTCTGAAATTATTAAAGCTTAAACCGCACTGAGACTTTTGGGACATCCGTCTATAGAAAACTTTTTTTTTTTTTTTTCCCAAATGGAACATAAGGTGAATGATAGGCAGTGTGAGGTGGTAGAGAAGTCGTAGGCCTTGGAGCCATACCAGACCTGGGTTTCACTCCAGCTTTGCAACTTTCCCAGTGCATGATTTTGAGGGCATCACTTAACTTTTTTTGAACATCTGTAAAACAGCTAAATAACACATAATTCTATATGATTGTCTTGAGAATTAGAGACAACATACGTGAGTGCCTGTCTCCTCACAGTTCACCTCTATCCTCCCACCAATACGGTTTTTGCTGAGCAAGAAACTTTGGCGTGCCAACTACAGGACTAAAGTTTTACAGAAATTTTCTCCTTCTGCCAATGAGTCTCTGAGGTCTGATCCCCAGTGACACGGTCTGCAGCTCAGAGTATGCCAAATGATGGCTGCGTGACCTGCCCAAAGTTAGGTCGCCCGCAAGTGGTGGAGCTCTGTTTCTATCTGACTTCAAAAGCCCAGCCCTTTCCTATGTATAACTACCCTAGAATCTTAGAATTTCAGTGCCTCCCACAACCCTCTTTCCCATGCTTTTACAAATAGTGTGGAAGAAGAAAAAGGCAGAGTGATCACTAGGACCCAGCAAAGGAGCCTGCAACTGGATAGTTAGGGAAGCATTCAGGATGCCCTTTACGTGTCCTTGGCAAGCAGATTCAGTGTTTCAGCCCCCATGGCCTTGCCGGGATTCTCGAAGGCAACATGGCTGGGCCAGAGATGGATGAGCCCTTTGAGTCTCCGTGTACAGGGTCAGTGCCTATAGTAGTCTTATCGACATCTCTGCTGTGTCCTCATTGTTAAGACTCTTGAGGTATATTTTGGATTATTTCTCTACTTTTTGAGGCCTGAGGTCATTTGCTCATGGTTCGTCAGATTCTTCAAGGGCCAGAAAACCAATTAAATTAATTTAAAAAAATTTTAAATAAAAAAATTAAAAATTTTAAATAATTTTTAATTAAATTAAATTTAAATTTTTTTAATTAAAACAATTTTTTAATTAAAGAAGTTTTTGTTTTGTTTTTTTTTTTTGCTTCACGTAACCTCATTTTCTCGCCCAGGGGGAAGACCGCATCAGAGGCTGCTGATGAAATCATCAGTAGCCACCTCCCGAAGCTGAAGGAGCTTGCCAGAAGTGGGGAAATCCACGTGGACAATATAGATGTGTTCTGCGAGAAGGGGGTCTTTGATCTCGACTCCACCAGGAGGATTCTTCAAAGCGGAAAAGAGATGGGATTACAGATTAACTTCCACGGGGACGAGCTGCACCCCATGAAGGCTGCCGAGGTGGGGTTGACCTTCTTCCTTTCCTTTGTCAACACTCACGCTATGGAAAACTTCATTAGTGGGTTCAGAGGTGGGAGAAACCTTACTGAAAAGACAGAGAAACGGGAATTTGTTTGAACAATGTGTGGATTGGTCCAGTCGAGCCTCAGAATCCCTGACCCCTGTTAGAAATGTACTTTTTTGCTGGTCATTTACTTTGATGATCGCCTGCTGGTGGTATTAGTGGAAAAAGAAGTACTTCTGTGATCTTGTTTAGCAAACCCACACCCTGTTTTGGTTGGAACAGAAAGCCATGCTGGCAGAGCGGAGTAAAAATTGCTCATGTCGTGGCTAGGGTCCTCCTGGGGCAGCGGTCAGGGGAATGTTGGGAGAGCACGCCGGTCATGGTCACGTGATGCTCTTCTGACCTGTGTGTCTTGCCCAGTTCATTTATTCACGCTTTCAGCAAATACATGAGTGTCTGCTCTGTGCCAGGCTCTGAGAATTCAGCCGTGAATAAGATAGACACAGTCCTCACAGTCGCGAGTCTAGATGTCTCTCCAAACCCCAGAGCGAAATAAACAGCTGCCCTTGGGGCATAAATACAGATGTGTATAATGTGGGCATAAATACAGACACCCCAGATGTGTCCAGTGTGATCTCTTCACATCGCTTCCGGATCTTGGTCCTGTGTTTCTTGCGCAGTGAATGACCCCATCGTCTAGTATTGTCTAAGCGGAAAAACTTGGACATCACCTTGTCTCCTTTCCCCGTCCCCGGTCACGTTTTGGTCAACCAGCAAGGCCTCCAGGTTTGCCTCCTGATTATGTCCAGGTCCACTTCTCTTCCCCCGACCACCTAGTTCAGACCACCATCAGGGGCTCTCAGCAGGATCTCTTGCAATGGCTTCTCTCCCCGTGTCCAAGCCCACCCGCTCTTCAGTCAGTTCCTTTAAGCCCTGCCCTCAGTGCATCTTCTCTTCCTCTCTGTTGCTGGAAAGCCCTGAAAGGCTCACCCGTGCCAGCAGGACAGATTCCCAACTCTGCAGCCGTGGGCTTACCCGGATCCCCCTCTTGCTCGCCTGCCATGTTCCTCTTTGTCTCTACCCCCTCTCGCTTCCCCTGCCCTCTTTTCCGTGAGCAGCCACCATGAACTGTGTTAAGACACTCAATCCCCCACGCCTCTGCACGTACTTTCCCTCGGCTAACTCTACCTCCCCTCCATGTTTCTTCTTAGTTACCACTTCTCTGGGATCCTTCCCAAACCTCTGCAAGAGTGAGTTACAGACCCTCCCCACACCTGTCCCACCATGTTCAAATTGCCTCCGCACTCCCTCCTGGACAGTAAAGGGGCTGACAATTGTCCCCGCGCCTTTGCAGCTCTGTCCCTGGAGGTTAGCACAATGCCTGGCAGACAGGTGGCCTTTAGTGAGGACATAAATGGGGCATGTTTGTTGAATGAATGTGAACTAGGTGGTCAACAAGACACTTTTGGTGGCAGAGAGTGCACTGGTGAATTAAACAGAGGTCAGTACCCGGGATGACCAAATCGAATCTGGGAGAGTGAAGGTGATTCCAAGGTTAGAAGGAAGCTCCACTTGGGGAACAGAGTCAGTCTGTGGGGCATCCCACTCCCCGGAGCACCAGACCAGAACTGCCCTTAGACCCAAGCTAGCTGCTGATGAGGGGCCAGCTCCCTCCTGCCCTGGTATGGCTGTGCTGCCTCCCTGGGCCATTGCTTAATGTCAAGAATGAGTCTACTTTCCCTTCCCTTGGAATGCTTAACACAGTCACCTTTTAGCCTGGGGCACTGTGTAGGTGTGTGCATGCATGTGTGTGTGTGTGTGTGTGTGTGTGTAAATGTATCAAGCTGAGAAGAAACCCACTTTAATGCCATGTTTTCATTACCATCATAGCATTACCTCCTAGTTTTCTTCTCACAGTCGAGCCCAGACTTTTCATCTGGAGAGAAATCAAGCTCAAGTGCATATTCTCAAATGATACATATAATTTCACATTTTTCCAAGTTTGTTTTCTTAACTGATCTGTTTTCCCTGAGCGCAACGGCACTGTAAGATACCTTTCCTTACTGTGTTTTTGATGATGCTGTAAGAATCAGACTTTATTACCAGTGTCAGTCTGCATGAAGAATATCAGTGAGCACTTAGACATAAGGACAGTTGTTGAAGTAGCACACTAGCTAATTTTCCAATGGATGTCCATCACAAATCTTTTGCCCATCTGGGTGCTTGTGCTTGGCAGAGGCAGTTGCCAAGGCATTTTAGTAATAGATTGGTATTTATTTTTGCAGGAAAAACAATATTCTGGCCCTTTATTGATTGTTGTTGCTGTTGGTGAACTCTTCTCTCTCTGCCCATTCTGCTTAGCTCGGGGCTGAGCTGGGAGCCCAGGCAATCAGTCACCTGGAAGAAGCCAGCGATGAGGGCATCACTGCCATGGCAACGGCCCAGTGCTCGGCCGTCCTTCTGCCCACCACGGCCTACATGCTGAGGTGAGCTGCCCCAGTGGGTGCCAAGTGGGAGGACACAGACCCGGAGGCCTCAGTCGTATTTCATTGCCCTTCCACATTCCTTAAAAATGCAGATCAGGAAAACTGAGCTCTGGAAGATGCCAGTCCTGGAGCGAGGTTCAGGAGAGAGTTTAGACCCCAGTGACAGTTGAGTGGTGGGATTATTGGAAAGAGTGGAGCTGCCCTTTCCTTTTCCCACCTCATTTTTGGAATTTTCCAGTTGAAAAGCCAATATGTATTACTCTTATAACTACCAAGTAATGAAATAGGCTCTCCACTTTAAAAACATGCATCACATGTTAGAGATACTGGACAGTGTTCGGAATGTGAAGGGGCTGTTTTCTAAGGGGATGCAAGTGGGTACCACAGTCTTCAAAAATCCCCAGGCATGGGAGGAAAGAGGAGATGTGTAAGTATATTTTGCGAAATCTCCCCCAGGAATTTTGCTGTTTGCCCTCTATAGACTGAATACACACAGTCCATAGTCCATCTTTATGAATGCTGTTTCAGACATTGGACAGTGTCTGGAGGCAGTTTGGGTTGTTGCCCAGTAGGGGGCACTACTGGCATCTAGTAGGTAGAGGCTAGAGACCGTAAACCTCCACAGCGCCCAGAACCATCTCCCACCACAGAGAATTATCCTGCCCAAGAACTACCCAGCCACAAATTATGAACTGTGCCATGGTTGAGACACTCTGCCTTAGGCATTAGAAAAGCCAGGCTTGGAGTAACTTTTACATTTATTTATTTATTTTTTAGAGAGAGAGGCAGTGAGGGCACTCCCAGGTGCCTGTGACCTGGGGGAAGGGGCAGGGGGGGAGAGAGAATCTAGAGATTGTTCATGCCCAGTGTGGAGCCTGACAGGGGGCTCGATCTCAACACCATGACACCATGACCTGGGCCAAAATCAAGAGTGGACTCCTAACTGACAGCCACCCAGGTGCCCTTCGAGTAACTTTTTTTTTTAAGAGAGAAGAGTGGAATATGTCAGTGCTTTTCTCAAATATATTATGACATTATACCCATACAGGTGTTATTACACATTTCTCTTACTGTTACTATTCTCTGAATTTCAAGAGTAAACTTCATGTAGATTGCAACCAGGACATATCTATCAATAACTATTCTTGGTATCTTGGCATTCCCAGCAAATCTTAGTAGTCAGTCAGAGTCATCAATCGATACCTAATCCGGTTAATTTTCCATCACCAAGAAATAATGTTTGACCAAAAAAAAAAAAAATTTCCTTTCCCTCCCCTTGAATCTCTTGAAGATGGAGCAAAAATCCGAGACTTGCACTGTGAAGGGCAGCTCGGCAGTAAAAGTCTGAACTTTGTCCCTGCGCCAGAGGTGGCTGTCATCTGTGCTCACCGCAGGATGGGCTGGCCAGCTGGACAACATCACCGAGGAAACATCACCGAGGCCACCCTTCTCTCTCTGGCTTCTCTGTTCTCGTATTTTTCTGATCTCTCCAACAGGCCCAACCTGCAGGGCTCTCTGCCGGGCCTTGAATTCTCTCTTGACTCTCATTTCCAGAATAACAGTGGCCTTGTGCCGCTTCCTTTAATCATTAGTGTATGCATCTTTGTGTATACTCTTTAAATTGATTTAGGATCCATTCACCTCAGTTTTTCTGGAACTTCCTTGATACTTCTACAGCATCACTTTTTTTTTTTTTCCTCCTTCAGTATTTCTGGAAGGGGAGGGGAGGCCATCAGAATGAACTGTGTGGGGGCACCTGGGTGGCTCAGTGGGTTAAGTGTCCGGCTCCAGCTCAGGTCATGATCTCAGGATCCTGATGGGCTCCTTCTCCCAGCACCTGGGAGAAGCCTGCTTCCCCCTCTCTTCCCTGCTTATGTTCTGTCTCAAATAAATAAAATCTTAAGAAAGAAAGAAAAGGAATGAACTGTGGAGAGATTTTAAGTTCTGCCTTTCCACACGCTTATCCCTGCTTCACTCACCTCCTCTCACGCATGATGCTGATTGAGGAACATTATCTTAGGTAGTCCTGCAAACTGTCCGTCATCGACTGTGAATGTTTCAAGGGCCTCAGTCTTGGCCTGTAAACGTGTAGATTCTCAGACAACTGATTTCCATCTATCCCCCTCCCCCAAACCCTGGGAGCCTTGAATAAACACCAGCATAGTTTCTGACAGCTCAAAGTTGTCTGCCTAAGATGACCCAGGCCCCCTTACAGCACCTGCCTGAGGAAGCCCAGCGTGCCCTGCGAATGTACTGCTCGTTCCCGCAAAACCAGCTGATTGGCAGATAGGCCCCTGGACTTCCTCTTGGAGCAGTTACTTTACAAAGCTTGCAATTATAAATCCTTTCTCTGCAAAGACTTATATCTGAGATATAAGTCTTTGACCACCCAGGATTGCCTCCTCAAGGACCCGCCCCTTTTTCCTCCCAACTTCCTCTTTCTTTCTCTAAAACGCCCAGTTACCACTGCACAAATCAAAATTGAGTCCAGGCCACACTGGACCCTTTTCCCTTTCGCAGTAGTTATTACTGAATACTGTCCTCACCCTTTGAGCTAGTGTTTGGCTCGGTTTATCCCTGACATGGCTTTTGAGTCACGTCCTAAAGAATAATATTTTGCCAAGGAAATCAAGGAGACACGCAACCCAGGAAGAAGCGCAGCCATTTTACATATTAGAATCTTGGGCCTTCAAGGTTTTAAAGGCCCTACCAGAAATGTTTGAGGCCCCTCTGCCCCTGCCCAGGAAGGGAAGAGATATGAGTTTTAAAATTGCAAACTGGAAGTTAATAAAAACAACATTATTTTAACCTCATTATTTATATTTGAGAGTCAAAAAAAAGTGTTACACTTTTTAAAACATGTTATGTTTTTCTTCCTTAGCAAGGATCTCTGGAATATAACTAATATAACTAACTAATAATAACTAACTAATAATAACTAATATAACTAACTAATAATATAAAAATAAACACTCCCAAATTAAAGAAGTTAGTCATGGGCAAGTCATTTCAAAAGCAGAGATAAAAATCAGGCATCCTGGGGTTCCACCTGACTTCACCACTCATCACTTAACCTTGAGTGTCTGTTTCTTCTTCCAGAACACAGAGGGGTTGGATATCTTGAGTCGGTTTCCATTGCAAACATCTAGTTTATAGAAGCTCTACTTCCAGAGACTTCCATCTTTCTTTTTTTTCCTTCCTTTTAGACTGAAACAACCACGCGCTAGGAAGATGTTGGAGGAAGGGGTAATCGTTGCTCTGGGCAGTGATTTCAACCCAAACGCATATTGCTTTTCAATGGTAATTATTTTTAATGTCCCTTTCCAAGCGGAGAATCAGTCTTCCACTGTGTGTATCAATAATTTAAAAATAGCTCCTTAACTATTAAAATGTACAAAAGATCTAAGAAACGATTTTCTTGTGCAACAGGAAAAAAAGTGTAGACAGCAGGGTCCTTGGCTATTTCCATGCCACACGAATGCCTCTAGTCAGAGAGAGAGGAGAGAAAGTTCTATGTGCATAATTTTTTGATTCAGCCTTGGGCGTGGTGGTTTGATGATAACTTACCTCCGTCTTGGAGGACAGCACAGGCTCAAAGAAATTTTAGTAAGTAAGTGTGGAGGTGGGCTTTCATCTTACATAGACAGTGGTCTTGAAAAGTTGTAAATAAACACTCAGTACCCAGGGGTTCAGCTGGGGTAATCTCTCTAATAAAGGAATCTTTTCCAAAGCATAAGAATCTTTACATGTACATCAAAATGTTCTCATACCAGTGTAGCCGGTTCCTCCCAGATATTTCATTTCCACTATTGGTTGTGCTGCGTTGAGAAATGTCCTAGGTAGCAGCTACCATTTTGTTCCTTTCCTCTGCTGCGGTTCTTGCCTGTCTTAGCCGGTGGTCATGCACTTGGCCTGTGTGAACATGCAACTGTCCATGCCGGAAGCCTTGGCCGCTGCCACCATCAACGCAGCCTATGCCCTGGGAAGATCTCACACACACGGATCTCTGGAAGTCGGCAAACAGGGAGATCTCATCATCATCAATGCGTCCAGGCGAGTGTCCTCCCAACGGAGCTATTTTATTTTGTGCCCCTTGTGATACATAGGCTAGGTTTAAATGGCTTTTCTGCTCGATATTAGCATCTGGTCCTGAAGCCTCCGCAGCTCCCCAGTCTCCTTTACCATCACCCCTTTCCAACCAGCAAGTCTCCCTGCGGGTCCTAGACACACAGGGTAGACCAGCTTGTCCGGTCTCTTCCTCTGTCTTCCATCTGCCCTAGATCTCCAGGGTTTTGTTCCGTTTACCCGGACTTTGGACTTGTGCCGCCTGGCTTGTGTTCTTGTTTTTCTGCTGGCGTTCTGACCTACAGCTGGTTCTGGGCGGTACGTGTCCCAGCTCCTGCTGGCCACCCTGCATCTGATTCATTACCTCTCTGGCTTCTCACTCCTACCAGATCCCAAAAGCCTTGCTTCTGTTTTCCTGCCACTGGGTTCTTATTACTCATTCACTGTCTGCTGCCAAGAGGGCCTCCGATGTAACAATTTGAGTTTTATTTTTCTCAGTCTGAAAGTTGTAAATCCTTGACCCAGGAAGCCTGTTGCATTCCTTGGTCCTCAAGTTCCACTGAAGAAATCGACTTTAATTCCACTCTTCACTCTCTCTATCGAAAATAATGCTGATGTCACCTTTTACATATTACTTGATTGGATCAAATATTTTCAGGTCAAATACTTCAGTAATACCATTAAACAATATTGAAGTTGTAGACTAGTTGTCATAGTAATCTAATATTTTTTTTAAAAAAGCCCTTTATCATTGACGAGGTATGAAGAAGTTTCTAGAGAATGTATTTCCACATTAGCATTTATTGACATAGTGATCATTTTGACATGTAGGCATTAAAATATGTTTGATTTCTTTCCTAGATGGGAGCATTTGATTTACCAGTTTGGAGGCCATCATGAATTAATTGAATACGTTGTAGCTAAAGGAAAAGTCATCTATAAAAAATGAAAGATCTGAAAGGAAAGAGAAGACCTTTCGACTACATAAGTCAATGCCGTTGGAGTCCAAGTTAAAAGACCATAGTAATTTTCCAGAATGATGTCACTTAAATATATTTCAGTGCTTTGTTAATCCACTTGAAAAAACCCAAGCCATTAATTTCTTTTAATTTAACACATGCACCTGGACATCTAAGCAGGTAAATCATTTGGATCTCAATCTCAGAACATGAAATTCTTTCACAGAGATTTGCTACAAATATTTTGAAGATTCAGATGGTAGGGTATCATCGGAATGCCTTCATGGGGAAAAGCTGATTGGCAGTTAGGTAGACATGGCTTGAAATTCCCGTTTTGTTTGTGCTTTTCAAGTTTCAGTTCTTAAACAGTACTTTGCAAAAATTAGGGGATGGTGAGAAATCCAAGTGATATGCCCCAAATTAAGCAAATGTAGCCTTCTGTTATAAGCAGCTAGTTTGTCCTTTTCCCACATGGTTTGCCTTTCTAGAAGCTCTTCGAATGCATGAGTGTCCCTTGAAGGAGGGTGTCCTTTGAGTTCTCATTTTTTCTGGACTCTAACAGAAGCGCTTCACAGGAGTTCAAGACCCATCGTTTTATACGTGGGGACGGGGACTTCCTAGAATGGATGCATTTGGACCAAATCTGATAATGTAGTTTTTAAAAATCACTCTCAAGAGTTTGATTATTCACATTATAAATGTATGACAGAATGGATATAGGTCTCAATAAATATGTGTTGACACTGCTGTTGTTTCCAGTCCCAGAAGTAGATGGGTGGTATTACTTATTACAGCTTTTAAGGAAATGAACCCAATTACATAATTACACATAAAGAAATCATGGATGACGATATGAATAGGTGTTTCTAAAGCCATATGAGCTTCCTTGAAATCTTTTAAATGTTTCATCATCCTTATCATCCCAACAGCATTATTAAACTTTGTCCTCTTCATGAATAAATGATTTGAGAAGCAAAGATTCACCAAAGTCTCCTCCCTTTCATGTTAACAGAGGCTGAATCGATGAGGCTTTCCTGTGTTCCATTTTAGATGCTCCTTGTTGGGAGGTTATGGGTAACAGTGTGCATGGCTGTCACTGTCCAGTAACATGGGGCCATTGGAGCTTTGTCCCTCACAGGCTCAGTCAAGGAGTCTTGAGGGGGTGTGGCAGGCACATGGTTGCCATGGGTGATGCCTCCCCCATGACCACCAATACAGCAGTAGGAGTTTGGGATGCAGGCGATAACTACAAAGGCCAAAACTAAATATGAGGTCTGTTCAAACCCACAAGTCTATCTCGATACCTACGGAATAAGTAGGGGAAGTGCATCCTATTCTCTGTCTGGGAGGCATTCGCTTGAAACAGAGCGTTAATGTCTTTTTCAACTGAAAGCAGAAGAGGATACCCACCCAGAACTGCGTTGGTTCTTCCAGGCCAGTGTCCTGTTAGTCCTTGCCGCTTGGGAGCTTGCTGGAAATGAGAGCCTCGGCCCCACCCCAGACCTCTGAATCCGAGTGCGTTTCTTAACCAGCTGCCAGGTTATTTGTACGCTTGTTAAGTGCCGCAGTCTCGACCCTAGCCACACCGGCTGTCACACTGTGCCTCAAAACAGTTTGCTTTTGCTGCTCCAACCTTACAATGCGCCCATCGTCCATGCTAGCCTTCATGGCACGGTGTTTTAACTGTCTTTCCCTTTAGAATGGAAGTTGGTAGAGGGCAGAGCCCTCCTCATGCCCAGGATCTAGCGTGGTGACTGGTTCATAGCAGGTGATCAGTAAATGAATTCATGGATGGCTGTACAAACATACTGGTAGTCACAGTGAAAATTACTTAATTAAAACACACCAAGTAGGCCAACCCAGGAAGACAGTGTTAAGGAAAATACTTGTTTTGTGGATTGAAAAGAGCATATGAGTTCCTTAATATAATACCAAAGGATGATGCTTATGGGGGAGTAAATTAGAAAAGCAAAACCAAAGAAACAGTTCCATGGTTGGGTGGAGAGGTGGGCTGCCCTTCTTAGCTTTGGAGGTTGGCAGGATTTCGATGAGAGAGCCAGGCTCCAGGATGGAACATTATGAGGTGCTCAGAAGATCAGTGATGAACCCTACTAGCTCCTTGGGGAGCTAGGGCTGGGTCAGATTTCACAGGGCTTTGAATGTCAGCCTTGCTAGTAGGAGTCTCATTCTTCAAGGCAGGAAAAGCCACTGAAGATTTTTGAACAAGTTAGGACCAGGACAAGGGTACTGTAGGAAAAATGAGTCTGGTTTTAGTGTGCACAGTAGGCACTCAAACTTGCGTTGCATGAATGGACTCTGACAAGATACCTTGAGCCAGTCCTTTGGTGGAGAGAGCAGGAGGTATCAGGTGCTAAAAGTCCAGCTGGAAAGCCCTCGCAGAGGGCAGTGAGTGAGATGTGAAAACCGCTACTCTGTGCTCCCCAGTGAGCTAGATCAATGTTTCTTTTCTCAACCTTTTACAGTTGTCAGGCCTTCCCTCACCCCCACTAGGAGGAAACTTAAATTTCTCCCTAAGGAATAAGATTTTGTTAGATAGGGTTGAGCTTTGGAAGACCACAGACCATCATAACATGCGAGTTCTGCCTCCCAAGAACCAATTTTTGCCTCCCTGTGCACAATATTACCCCCCACTGAATTGAGGGGGGCACATGCCAGATGCCATGGGAGAAAGACGAGGTAACGTGGCATGCTGGAGGAAACACACATCTGGGGCTTGACCTCTGGGCTTTGATTTCTTTCTTTCTTTTTTTTTTTAATAGTCTTTTTTTTTTTTAAGATCTTATTTATTTATTTCACAGAGAGAGATCACAACTAGGCAGAGGGGCAGGCAGAGAGAGAGGAAGGGAAGCAGGCCCCCTGCTGAGCAGAGAGCCTGATGCAGGACTCGATCCCAGGACCCTGAGATCATGACCTGAGCTGGAGGCAGTGGCTTAACCCACTGAGCCACCCAGGCGTCCTGGGCTTTGATTTCTTCCCGAACTCCTCATCTGTAGAAGTTGGATTCCTTCCATCTCTGAAATTCTGGTGCTAGACTGTCTCCTGCCTTCAGGGAATTTTCGATCCAATGAGGGCGGTAAGACCAGCATTCAAGAGTAGAGTCAAAGCCAGGGTGCACTGAGAGCAGGTTATCCTAAAAGGAACTCTGGTGACACACAGTACTTTGAAATTGAAATATGTTTTGCTAGATAGCCCCACAAGCATGAGCACCTTGGTCTTTATTACAGTCAGCAGTAAAAGAATAAAACCAATGCCAGCCCCTTAGATTTTGATCTAGTGGAAAGTTATTCCAAAATATGAAGGCACATCTTGTCCAAGTGGTTCCCTTGCAGCTACTGCTGGTGTCAGGAACCTGGTGCCCCGAGTGTGGGAACTACCCGTGAGCCACGGTGGTCCGTCCTGGCCCACCCACCCTTGAGATCCGAGGTGTCCCGCGCTGGCAGAGTTTCGTTTCCCCTGCTGACCATTAGCACGAGTTCTCAAGCTCTCCATGATGATCCTGGCCGCTACTTCCCAACCTTCCCATCTTCCTGCTTGCACATCGCCCCTGTTTGTTTAATCCTCTGGGCCCGCTGCCTACCTACCCTATACGCCGGGAGGGCAAAGACCAGGGCCATCTTGGTCACCGTTTATTTAATGATAGAAATGGACAAATGGAGACTTGGTTTCCTGGCACAGATGTCTTCTGACATTGACGTTTAGCTTCCATTTCTCCTTTTCCTCCCTTCACTCTCTGACTGCCATCACTCAGAACCCAGCTCAGTCACCTCCTCCAGGAAGCTTCCCTGATGCTCCAAAGGGGCTGTGGTTATATGGACACATGCTTGGCACAGTAATGGCCATTTCGTGTTCCCAACTGGGTGAAGTCGTGTCGTACCGATGTACCGTATAGCCCCATAGGCACCTCAGAAATAGCAGTGGTAGGGATGATGCCAACAGCTATGGATTTCAAAATCTGACTAAGATCTGCTTGTAAAAATAAGGAAGCATATTAGATCACCCTTGGAAATTCACCAGACAGACAGGCTTCAGGACTGGTTTACCCAGCAGCTCAGTAATGCCGAAGACTCAGATTCCCTCCTTCCTTCTGCTTTGTCACCCAGCCTTGGCATCACCCCACGGCCGGATTCCTCAATGGGCTGGGCAGGCTTTCAACAGCCCTCGGGATTCTGTGCCTCCTTCTCATCCACCTCAGATAGGTGGATGAGAAAGCCTGGCTACCATGGCTCTCAGGAGAGAAAACATTCTCTCAAAGCTTCCAGTAAAAGTCATCTCCGTCTCATTGGCCCAAATCGCGACCTCAACCATTTCTTGAACTGATCACTAAGCCAAGGGAATGCGACACCTCGTGACTAACCCAGCCTATGCTGCGGCCTGAAACACATCTCTTGGCTTTGATTTTTGGTATATTTTTAATGTTTACATTTAGTAAGTTAACCCCTTTAACCAAATAACCTCCCAAATGCAAAATGACTGTGCTCTTCATGAGATAATGAGAAGGTTTAATAAAACAGTAACAATCCCATGACCAGATACAAAGATGAGGCTCAAGTTTAAAGTAGTAATAAAAAGCGTCTTGAATGTTTCAGGTTCTGTGTTTGGTTTTACGTACGTGGTAGATTGTTACAGTGATGGACCGCAGATCACATCCCAACGCCATTGAGTAGCACTGTCCCTGTCTGGCTTGGGCTGGGCAGGGTGACTTGTTTCGGCCACCAGGACATTAGCAAGTGTGGCACTGAAAAGCATAAAAGCCCAAAGGCTCCGGGGCTTGCCCTCCAACTGCCCTGAGATGGCAGGGGAAGAAGCCCAGGTGAGCCTGCTGGGAGGAAATCGAGATGCTTCTAATCCTTCCTTCTACTCCCCGGGGAAGGAGAAAGGATACAGAAACCAACCACACTTTTTAAAGATGTGTGGCGATGTGCTAATAACATTCATTGTCTAAACCTTTCAGAAGCTTGATTAACTGCAGCTCAAATAGGCTTTCCCTAAGGAGGCACTACACTTGGTTGTAAAAATCTAAGAACATCGTGACAACCTAAGACAACAGACGGAGTCTTTCCACGGTTACCTTGACATTTCTTGGCGGCATGTGATAACCTGTTTCTCACGGAGCTGCCTCGAAAACTCGATCATAAAATGCCCGGGAAGACCACAGTGGCCTGTAGGGACCCAGCCCTCCCACACTGGAGTGAAGAGCAGCCATCAGACGGCTGGGTTTACTGGCCCGACTGGGGTTCGTGGCAAAGCACGAACTCATTGTGCCTGTTGATGTTTTGGCAAAGGACAGTACCCAGAACAGCCTTTCCATAAACAGGCTCTTCAGCCCATTTTGGTCACTGAATTGCTGTGGGCAGCGGTTTTCCCTTGGGTGTCCACCTTTTGCTGGAGACTGACCGCCATCTAAAGAGAGAAACCCTATTGTGAAATACACTGTTGGACCCATTTTAGGCTGGAAGCGGGTAGGCAAGCTGGCAAGTGTATCTGGCCTACTGTGGTTGTTGGAGCCGTGGCTCTGGTCTCCTGCACGGGGAGCCCCTTGCACGCAATTGCACACGTAGGTGCAAAGTCACAGAGTTAGCCTTGCGCAGCGAAGAGGTCATCTGACTCATCTTTCGTTTGCGTGATTATACTTAAGTCTTCCCAGATGGTCCTTTGTCTTCTTTTTTGAGGAAAAAACTGATTGGGTAATACAGCCCAGGGCCCCGTGTACCTTTGTCAAGAGTTTCCCCTATTAAGAGTTACCATTACAGAGAAGGGGTTGGTTACTTCTGAATGTTAAGATTCCTTATTTGTGAGACAGGAGGCTTCTCAACGCAGGGTTGTTAGAGGACTGTGAATAAAGTACTAACCCACGGGAAGAAGGTAATAATACTAACCTCTAACTCCAGCTTAAGAATCTGAGATTTCTTTTGAGATGTACAGTGTTTTGCCAGATGGCCAGATAGAGATGTATAGTGACATTTATAGTGACAAATATCAGTAAGGGCCACTCCAATAGTAATCCTTTACACAAAACCTCTCGACCTATTGACTACACTCTGAGGCGATTACTAGAAGAAAGAGACGCTTCAGGACAAATTATGACTTCAAAAGAAGTTGTTGATGAAGGCCTAGTGAGAACATTCATCATATCATGGTATAACTCAATCAGCCTAAGTTATCTAGTGGAGATCTGGTCAAACCGTAAAAGAAGAAGGAGGAGGGGGAGGGGGAGGAGGGTGGGGGAGGGGGGAGAAGGAGAAGGAAAAGAAGAGAAAGAGCTTCATAAAAGTCTAATGTTTTTGGAAAAAAATGCCAATCTGTTTCAAAATCTGAGTTCAAGTAATATGAAGTGGTCTGTGGCCTATTGATATTGCTAAGGAAGAAAGAAAACTATAATCTGAAAACAACTTCTGTGTCTCAAACCAGGTCAATAAGAACTCGGTGCTAGAGTGAGCAACACTAATGCCGTTACCAGCCTAAGCAAAGGAGGTTGTAGAAGGACCGAACAACATAATGGGTTGATCTACTTAGGAAAAGTCCTCAGGTCTCTTCTTCTGCATAATATTGCTTGCTGTTCAACCAAGGACCCTCTGATCTGCTGATCCATGACAAAGCCTGTCAAAGATCCCCGGACTCGGGGATTTTGGTGGATTTCTTATGTAGAGATTCCAGTGAAAAGGCTGTTGGAGAAACCGGTCTGGATTCTGGAATATGTTCCATTCTGTATTTTTCGATGTATGGGGCAGCAACCTCCCAGACCTGAGAGGGATAAAGCAGAGTCAGGATGTTGACGACACTGTCCTCACACGTCAGTCAACGTCAGCTTCATCGGATCAAAACGTCATGAGCTGACTAGGCACCTAGCAGCTGTTTGCTTGCTTTCATTCGACACACAATCTGTATCCATTAGTCTTTGGTTGCATTAACAGGTTTTAACATACAAAGTCCAAAGCCTTTCTAAAGTTTCCCGGGAGGGTTTTCAGCTGCTTACTCTTTGGAATCAAAACAAGCCAACACAGAAACAAAACCCAATTCAGTGTGGACGGAATTAAGGAAAGTTGCTCAAAGGTACGCATGTGCGTTTTCTAAAGCAAGCTTTGAATAGGGCAACAGATTTCCTTGTTTGCTGGGTTTCCATGGCACATGTGCTCTACTCCTTATGCCCTTTAAAAAAATTTTTTTTTAATTTTATTTACTTATTTTGTGAGAGAGAGAGCATGCATAAGCTAAGGGACAGGCAGAGGGAGAAGCAGACTCTCCGCTGAGTAGGGAGCCCGATGCAGGGCTGCATCCCAACATCCTGAGATCATGAGCTGAGCCAAAGGCAGACCTGTAACTGGCTGAGCCGCCCAGTGCCCTACTCCTTCCACGCCTGCTGCTCCCACAGCTGCCTGTGGGTCAGCGGCATCGGCCTCCCCTAGAACCAGACCCCTAGGAGATTCACATGCACAGGGAAGTTTGAGAAGCCACGTTTCAGACCCTTGCTTGCTCTACAGCGCCACGCACCAGCCGACTCTGTTTCAGGAATCTGCTCTTCTGAAGTTCAAGTCCAGTTTTTGATTCACAGCTGCTTTTTTTTTTTTCTTTTTTAAGATTTTATTTATTTGAGTGAGAGAGAGAGAGCCTGATTGGGGTGAAGGGCAGAGGGAGAAGCAGACTCCCTGCCAAGCAGGGAGCCCCATGTGGGTCTGGATCCTGGGACCCCAGGACCCCAGGATCATGCATGACCTGAGCCCAAGGCAGACATTTAACCGACGGAGCCATCCAGGCGCCCCTACAGCTGCTTTTTATCAGCTTGTTGCTAACAACCAAGGAGCATTTCCTATCCTTTTGTATTACCTTAGAAAATGTATCCTTGCAAAGGCTAACTTCCTCGAAAACATCCCTGCACCTCCACGGTCTCTGTGGGGTTACTTACAAACTGCCAGACATGGAAGCCCCCTGGGTGTCCACCGAGGGGTGTACGGCAGCGCTCCGGCCGGTCTTCAGGTTATCTTGAGTCAAAGTAACACACTTCTTGCTTGCTGACCTAAGGCCCTTGATCTGTAACAGAATTAACTGACTTTCTTTGAGATTTGCGGATCTCTGGCCTTGGGGAATGAAGGACCGGAACTTTCCCAGGCCCCAGAGGCCAGCAAGTCTGTTGGGAACTGCCTTGGCTTTCGGACTCACCCAGCAATCTTCATCAAAATGGTTTACTTTTTTAAGGTCACACCCATAAATGACTTTCCTGACTGTCCCTTTGTGCATCTGTAGCTCTTGCCCTCCTTTGTAGAAAGAATAGGACACTCTTGCTCCACCTCTGGGTACCAAGGAACCAGACCTCTTTGCTCAACTGACCTCCACCCTGGGCACCAAAAAACTAGAATTTGCACAACCACCAAGCACCAAGATGACTCTGTAGCTGCCATCACCAAGTCTGCAGGTAGGCAAGAAATGTCACAGACCACTGTACTCCCTTAGCTGATTAAACCCCTTTAAATAACTCTGGGCCAGGCAGAAACCTGGGAGTGGACAAGAGTCCAGCTTCTCCCCAGGTGGCTGGCCCCATGAACAGAGCTCAAAGTCCTTTCCCATCAAAACTCATCTCTCGAGTCTTGGTCTTTCAAGGGATGGGCAGCCAAATTGGGGTTTCAGTAGCAGATGAATGGATAAAGACAATGCAGGGTGTGTGTGTGTGTGTGTGTGTGTGTGTGTGTGTGTGTGTGTATTATTCAGCCATAAAGAAAAAGGCACTCTTGGCATTTGTGACAATCTGAATGGACTGTGCGATCAGTATGTTAAGTGAAATGAGTCAGAATCACAGATACTATGATATGTGGAATCTAGTGCAACGCCAACAAATGGAGCTCAGAGATACACAGAACAGACTGACGGTTGCCAGAGAGGGTGAGTAGAAGGTGAGCAGTATGGGTACAGGGTGTCAAGAGGTACAAACCTCCAGTTTTAAAATAAATAAATCCTGGGGATAGAATATGCAACAGGGTGACTATGGTTAATTACACTGTATAGTCTATTTGAAAGTTACTAAGAGAGTAGACCACAAAGGGTCTCATCAGGAAAAGAAAGAAACTGTAACTGAGTATGTGACAGATGTTAACCAGACTTATCATGGCGATCGTTTTGCAAAATACACAGATATCAAATCATTCTGTTGTTCTCCTGAAACAAATATAATGTTATATGTCAGGTCTATTTCAATTAAAAAAGGCTAACCTCTCACCCACCTCTCTATAAGCACCAAAGTTGGCAGCACACAAGGCCCCTCAAAGGGTGTAGGGCACAACCTGGGAATGACAGCCATGAGGATCAGAGGGAAAAGTCATTCCCCAAGAGCAGAGCAATGGTTCCAGGGGAAATCAAGAAATTCTAGAGAACATGAGGCCCACAAATCACAACAAAAGGCTCAAAGAACTTTAAAAAATATATTTAAAAAATAAATCAGCCTAGGGGTGCCTGAGTGGCTCAGTCAGCTAAGCATCTGCCTTCGACTCAGGTTATGATCGCAGGATCCTGGGATCGAGCCCCCAGTTGAGCTCTCTGCTCAGCGGGAAGCCTGCTTCTCCCTCTCCCTCTCCCCCTGTTTGTGTTCCCTCTCTTGCTCTGTCTTTCTCTGTCAAATAAATAAATAAAATCTTAAAAAAAAAAAAGTCTGCCTATGAGGCATCTGTCCCTATCAGATAAATCTAGAGTCAATGAAGCCAGAGGAAATAAGCAGTAAAGAGAACCCATATCTCACCCAGGATGACGGGCGGGACACACCACAGCGCTAGACAGACCCACAGAACTTTGAAGTAAAACCCTAGGACTTGGGGTGCCTGGGTGGCTCAATGGGTTAAAGCCTTTGCCTTTGGCTCAGGTCATGGTCTCAAGGTCCTGGGATGGAGCCCTGCATCGGGCTCTCTGCTCAGCAGGGACCTGCTTCCTCCTCTTTGACTACTTGTGATCTCTGTCAAATAAATAAAATCTTTAAAAAAAAAAAATCCTAGGACTTTGTTTTGTCTCCAGGTCCGTTTCATCACTGGGTTCTTTGGAGGAGGCGGTGGTAACATCATGGAAATAGAACGTGCTTTTGAACAAAAGAGAATATTTTTGGTGAAGGGGATCCATGAACCTTTCATCTCATTTTCTCCTCAGGAGTACCTGTCCCAAACTCCATTTATTTTATTTTTTTATTTTTTTTATTTTTTTAAAGATTTTTTTATTTATTTACTTGACAGAGAGAGATCACAAGCAGACAGAGAAGCAGGCAGAGAGAGAGAGGGAAGCAGGCTCCCTGCCGAGCAGAGAGCCCGATGTGGGACTCGATCCCAGGACCCTGAGATCATGACCCGAGCCGAAGGCAGTGGCTTAACCCACTGAGCCACCCAGGCACCCCCAAACTCCATTTAAAGTCCTTTCAGTTTCTAATTACTAGATAGTCAATGTTCGGATGCAACACGGGACACTTAAGAGTTTGTCAAAGAAACTAGTTGCCTTGGAAGTTGCTCGAGTTCCTTTTTGTTCACTTCCAAGGAAGAGACAGGAAACAAAAGAATAAGGCAGTATTTCTGCATTCCCCACTCCCACTTTGCTTTCCCATAATGACCCCAAACTAAGAAGGAAGCCAAGTGGCCAACTTGCCTTCTGCTCGACGAGCAGCCTGTGTGCTGCCTCAATGTCTGGAGCCATGAAGCGATCTTTTATCCAGGGCCTGCACGGAAAGCACATCAGACCATCAGCCCAACACGAACTGCGGCCAGGGTTCACAGTCCTGAATGATGTCACACCCGGGGACCTGTTTGCCTTTACCTTACAACAGAGCGCACGAGGTCGTAGACCTTCTCCAGAGGAGTGGTTGTTCTCAGGGGGCGTAGAAACTCTATGCCCTGGCAGGCTGCGAGGAGCTCGATGGCCAGCACTACGAGAAAAGTGGAGGGGACAGCTGTTTGAAGCCGACTTCGTGCTGCGGGGATATCAGTCACGTGGAAGGTGTCGGCCTTCTCTCGCCAACTGAGAGGTGGTTGGCTCTCGGTCTTTTGGTAGAAAGAGCTGCTTTGGTATTTGGTTACCATTCAAAAATGTCCTCTTCTACCCCACTGGCTGGATCTTTAACATTTAGAAGGGGAGTGCTGTACAGGTAAATGTCTTAGTGCTCTCCTTCTTATGTCCTCTGATCAAGATGGATGACATCGGTGTCCTATTTCCATTTGTTTTTACTCTTGCTGCTTCTCTTGGGGCTGAAATACCTGGCACATAGACTTTCGTCAAAGGACTGAAGGAGCCAGGGAAGGAGCAAATCAGTCTTTTGTTGCGCTGCATAATTCTACAATGTTCTTTCAAGCCTTCAAACTCAAAAGCTCCCAAGCCCACTAAAACTCAAATTGTAGAAACTGGTATCTTGCCAACTTTAGGTTTCTTGATAAAACAGTCTTTACTCCCTAGTTAAGAACTCTTATTAAATGTACCATACCTTGCTATCAGCTTTGAATATTGAAATCTAAATTTCTCGACTTTTGGATTCCATTATTTGCCAAGAAAATAACAAAGAAGCTTCAAGTTGATCAAACCATTTAAGTGGTCAACTGAAATAAAGTATTAAAAAGATTTGGTGTCTTGGGATGCCTGGGTGGCTCAGTTGGTTGGACGACTGCCTTTGGCTCAGGTCATGATCCTGGAGTCCCAGGATCGAGTCCCACATCGGGCTCCCAGCTCCATGGGGAGTCTGCTTCTCCCTCTGACCTTCTCCTCGCTCATGCTCTCTCTCACTGTCTCTCTCTCTCAAATAAATAAATAAAATCTTTAAAAAAAAAAAAGATTTGGTGTCTTATCTTAAAATTTATGAAGCACACTCCAAACTCTGGTGAGTACAGACAGGACACCACGGGAGGGGATGAAGCAATGGGATCCATTTTGGACCTGGAAGAAACTTCACATCTTCTAGTGTAGTCCCCTCGCTTTATGCATTAGGTATTGGAAACTTCAAGAAGTTAAGCTTGGGTAGACAGGGAAGACATCTGAGAAGAAATCTGCACATCAACCACGGTAGAATGCAGAAGTGAACCGTGTGAAGGCCTAGGGGAGCAATGTTGCAGGCAGACGGGCCAGCAAGGACACAGGTGCTGAGTTAGGGATGTGTCCTTGGTGGGTACAAGAATAACACGGTGGTTCCAGGGTCAGGAAAGGAATGGAGAGAGGGGTCAGCAAGAGCCAGAAGCCAGATCATGCGTGATCCTTGTAGGCCGCAGGAATGGGGCTGGACTTTGGTCTGAGCACAAGGAACGAACTGGCAAATTTTCAGCAGGAACATAGTGTGGTCAAAATTACAGTTTAAGAACCTCACCCTGATTATTGCATGTGGTAACTGTAGAAGAACAGTAGTGAAAACAAGGAGACCATTCAAAAGGAGATGACAGAGGCTTGACAGAGGTGTCTTTTGATGGTAAGTCTGATTTGCTGATGAATTGGATAGAGGATCTGAGAACGGACAAGCTTTTGGCCAGAGCCACATGTTCAGTGGGGACATTAGGAATGCACCGTGGTAGGCAGATCATGATAACAGGTATTGGGGAAGGTGTGGAAAACTCAGAACTCCCAAAAACTGCTGCTAAGAATGTAACATGGTAGAGTCACTTTGAGAAACAATCTGGCAGGTCCTCAAACAGATGAATCTACAGGTTACCATATGACCCAGCAACTGCACTCCAGAGAAATGAAAACATTATATCTGCTCAAAATGTCCATAGCAGCAGTATTCATACTAGCCAAAAGGTGGCCAAAACCCAAACATCTCTTGCCTGATGAATGGATAAACAAAATGCGGTATAGCCATATGACAGAATATTACTGGGCCACGAAAAAGGAATGGACCACTGACACATGCCACCACGTGGATGGACCTTGAACACATTGTGCTGACCGGAAGAAGCCAGTTACACAAGATCAGATATTGTATGCCATTTCTGTGGAATTTCCAGAACAGGCAAATCCATAGAGAGAGACAGGACATCTAGGGGGCCTAAGCCTCAGGGCAGTGTGGAGTAGAGAGAATGGGCAAGTGCTGGGTCAAGGGTACAAGGTTTCACAAGGTTTCTTTTTGGGATGAAAATGTTCTAAACTTTCTTAATATGCTAATAACTACCGAAGTGTACAATTTAAGTGAGTGATTGTGTGGTACGTAAATTATATCTCTCCCACATTTATCTTAGGATACCTTTGTCCTTGCTTATCTGCCATTTCACCTTCTGCTGTTTTGGTTTGATTTGCTCACAATCGATCACGGTCTGGAAGCAGGTGAGCCTTCTGATGGGTCATCAGATGCCTCTTTCTGACGAATCATCGAATCATCGGAAAGTCAAGAGTAGCCTAATGCTACCTCACAACGCCTGAGGCGTTCGCTCGCTTCATCTGGCCGCCTACGCATTCTGTTGTCCCCCCTTCGTCACAAGAAGGGTGAGTCAAGCACAGTAAGCTATTTTGAGCAAGCTCACGTTCACCGAACTTATATTTCAATATATCGTTTTAACTGTTCTACTTGATTAGTTATTCTTGTCACTCTCTTACTGTGCCTGATTTAGCAATTAAACTGTATCCCAGGTATGTCTGTACAGGAAAGAAACATGGTATACATAAGGCTTGGTATCTTGAGGGATCAGGCTTCTCCTGAGGGTCTTGGAACGTTCCCTCCCCTCCCGGAGAGGGGAATTACAGTAATGATATTCTTTTGTCTTCCAACGGCTTCTGATACAATTGCAAAAACTTAGTAGCTTAGCTAACAATGCCTAAAGGAAGGCAATTCATCTTTAAAAAAACAAATAAGCAGTAATTAAGGCGGGGAGAGGTTGGCCTAACACAGCTCCACCCTAGAAACTATCTCCCTAAAGATATGGATCTGAATCTTGTTCATTCTTCCGCAGCGGTGGAAAATGTGGGGGACAGAGATAACATGCAGGTAGCAAGTTAAAAGTAACACGCCGAGGAGGCTAAAATCCAGGAGGATAAAAATCCAGAATGTTAGACTCTTGACAGAAGACTGACCTGATTTTTTTAACTAGTATGTGGCATGGAAAAAAAAAAAAATGGAAGAGGGGAGTGTTCTAGATGAAAAGAGGCTTACAACTTTGACCACCAAATTTAAAATGCGGACCTCAAATCTGGATTTGAACAAACCAACTGTGCAGGCATTGAGAAATCGGGAAATTTTGAGTATGTACTCAACTTAGTATGTGATACCAAGGCTCACTGTTGATTTTTTTGGATATGAGAATGGCATGATGGTGGATTTTAAAAAAAGCATTCATATTTAAGGGACAAAGTATGCAGGAAGAAAATAATGTGATGGGATTTGTGTGAAAATAACTTGAGAAAGTCAAGGAAAAAATGAAGCAAATGTGCTGTTGAGTTGGTGTACAGGAGGTTTTGTAGCACTAACCTCTCCACTTTTGAATATGTTTTTAATTGTTTAAAAAATTAAGCCGACCAGCAAAACTGCTTAGACAGCAAGTGTGGTTCCTAATTTTCAGCAAGCTTCAGAATCACCTGGAAGACTTGTTAAACCCAGATGGGTTCTGCTCTCTTCCCCAGAGTTTCTGATTTAGCAGGTCTCCGGCCGGGCCTAAGAATCGACCCTTCTAACAAGTTCCCAGGTGATGCCGCTGCTGTCTGGAGGGATCCCACGAGAAGAACCGCAGATGCGGTCGTCCGTTGGTGGGGCGCGCCGTCCCAGACGGGCTGGGTTTACCTTGTTCTACGTGCTCGATGACCCGAAGGGCCTTCCTTGCTGCCCATCCTCCCATGGAGACGTGGTCCTCTGTGGCGGCGCTGGTGGAGAGAGAGTCCACAGACGAGGGGTGGCACAGAACCTTGTTCTCAGACACTGCAAGAGACCAGGGCAAGGTACGTCAGCTGCTAATGGGAAAAATTGCCTTGTTGGCTTGCCCGTGTGCTTAACAGCACCGAGTGTCTCTTCAGGAGCTCTTGGTTGGTATTGAAGCACCAGATGGTCCCAGATTATTTTGGGAAAAGGAAGCAGGTAGGGTTGGTATTAAATGGAAAAGGAGGGAATAGTGAGTTCTGAGATGAGACCTGATAGGAACCCTATTACAAACCCTATTTGAAAACACTGGAAGCATTTAGCATGCCGGGAGACTAGGGGAAAAAGTCGTGATGGACTATGCCAAGTACTTGAGAACAATGGACTGATTGTGTCCACAGAGGAGGCGTTAGAATTCAGGGTGGTATTTGGGGGTGGAGACTGGGCCCACAGATCTTGCACAAGGAGATTTCATAGATCAGACTGCACAGTGGGGGGATTCAAGCAAGGGCTCCGTGACTGGTGACTGCCGGACGCATCTTGGGGAGGGGTAGGAATTCTGGAGATGGCCTAGATCAGACTTTATTGTGCATATGAGTCACTCTAATCTCATCAATATGCAAATGTTGAGTTTCGAGTGGAGCCTGAGATTGGGCTGTTCTAACAAACTCTCGGTGGATGGCTAGATTCTTGGCCGGGGGACAACACACTAAGTGTGGAGGAGGACCTACATTCTAGAGCTCCTCCCCTGCTCCCGGAGCCATGGAGAGAGTCTTCTCCCCTACGTTTTTGCTCACGAGAGTGGCTGCGTGGGGTTCTGTTGTTCTCCCTGCTCTAAGGGATCCTGAGATAATCTAGTGATGTAGACCAGGCGTTTGGCTCGTCCTAGACCAGAACTTTCCAGGTTTCAAGCACAGTGAGTCCCAGGTCCTGGCACCCAAAACCTGCTTTAATGGATACAAAGTCTGTGGTGGGGCTTATTCAGAAAGAGAAGTTACTCGTCCCTGAAAAAGAAAACTACCTGTTTCATTATAAGGAAAGCAAGTTGACAAGTTGAACAACTTCAATACGCAGTTTAGGCGAAAACCAAACACATTCGAATGAAGCTTTCCAAAATCCCTAATGTTTTCTAAATCAGTTACCATGACCTCCCTACGTTAGTATGAGAAGTTGCTACCCTTAGAGGAGTATTTTAATAAGGAGGTAAGTGAGCAATTAGAAGATACTAGATAGAGGACACGATAAATTCAGGGACTCCTTTGGGTTGTGGTGAGTTTTCGTGTGAGGTTTCAGTGAGGAAGGGGTTAGGAGTAATATTAATAACAGCTAATATTTATTTAGTGCTTACAACACGGCTGGGCATAGTTCTAAATAGTTCTATGCATTAATTCATTTAATCCTCAAATCAGTCCCATTAGGTAAATTCATCACCCCCATTTTACAGAGGAGTAAACAGAGAGAGGATTAAGAAAGTTGCTCCATATCTCACTCCTGATAAATGACCGAGTTGGAATTTGGTCCTAGAGTCTATGCTATTGATTAAGCACAGGCTCTCCTGCCTCTTGGGTAGGTTTGCCTGAAAAACATACGGAATGCTCAGTTAATTTTGAATTTCAGATAAAAACAAATAATTTTTTAGTATAAGTATGTCCCGAGTAATTCAAATTTAACTGGGCATCCTGCATTTCCATTTGTTAAATCTGGGAACCATACTTTAGTATTAAATACAGATTAAAATGAGATCCACATTAACTGAAGCTAGAGCATGGATTTGAGAACAAAAATGCCTGGGTTTGAATTCAGTTCCACTTACTAGCTGTCCAGTGTTGGATAAGTCACCTAACTTCTCCGATCTTCAGGTGTTCATCTGTACAATGGAGCTAATAATAGTACGCGCCTTGTGGTATTGTTGTGACCATTAAGTGAGCAAATATTAATGAAGCCCTTAGTGCGTCCTTTGTACTGGAGCCTGCTGTGATGTGTTACACACATTTTGGAGTCAGAGATCAGCCACACTGAAGCTCAGTTTTCATGGAGGGCATCTTCTCATAAGCATTTTTGCACATTGTAATCACATATTTATGATCTTAGTGGCTAGTGTATCTAATAGAATGTACCCAAAGCTTAATCATTCAAGTCAGCTCAAGTTTCGCCATTAATTGTAGATACCTTTGTCTTTTTCTTTCTGCTAGTGTTCAAATTGAGATTAGGGAAAAAGCTACAAAGATGAATTTCCTTTGTGATATCCAGTAGCGTCCTACAGAGAAATTATGGAAACCTCATCATTTACAAACTCATTAGGTATTAGTATGTTTCAGTCTAGCTTTGTTTAGGTTTCATTCAGTTTTTTTCTTAAAAACGTTCAAGAGACTTCCCTTCTGCATTTCTGTCGAGACAGGTGGGATGCAAATGAGGTGGGGGGAAAAGATCGCATTCAAGGACAAAATTGGACACTTTCAGATGAAATGGACAGGCGGTATTCTCCGGCAGTATTCTTACCGAGGGCAGCCGCGGTGCAGTGCGCAATCATGAACCCGGAGTTGAGACCACCTTCAGCCACCAGGAAGGCAGGCAGCTCACTGAGGGAGGGGTTACAGAGTCTTTCAATTCTTCTTTCACTAATCGCAGCAAGTTCATGGACTCCAATGGCCAAATAATCTAGGGCCTAGAAAGAATGTCTCAGTTCAAATTGGAATACGCTTGGCTTAAATCGGAATATGTTTTCAGGGTCAGGAGCAATTCTAAAAAGCTTACTTTGGCTGGGTATTCACCATGGAAGTTTCCTCCAGAAATAGTCTCTCCTCTGCTGGCGAAAACCATCTTACAAAACAGGTTAAGGCTAATTTTTAACACTCGCAGCCCTTGTACAAATACGGGTGGAGGGAAGGAGTGTCTTTCTACAAGCAGTTGTTGACATAAAGGGACACAAAATCAAACACAGAAACAACAAAACAAATACCCAAAACCTTAAAGATGAATCATGCACACCTAACTAGGGGCCAAGGAAACATGGAACATGAAATGTTTTTTGGTTTTTGTGGGTTTTTTTTCTGAAATTAGAGATTTCTTGAATACCATAACTATTATAATCTAGTGGTTAGTACTGTCCCTCAAAAGTTTGTGTCTGTCACTAAGAACAGAGACCAGGACACCAGTTTTATTTCTTCTTCTTGTACTTGGTAGAATTTGCTGAATGGAAGACTTTGTTGATGAACGACCACCAAATAGTCTGAAACAATCAATTCTGGAAAGATTTTCAAACTTTAGTCTACTCAATGATCCTATAGCACCATCCATAGCAAAAGGTGGCCAAGAGGCTGTTTTAAACCCATCTCAGTAGGAGCAGTTCAGACTCACTGCATCTTAATGCCCTCAAGGATCATCCCATTCTGTCGCGTGCTTCGCTTAAAACAACAGGCACCCAGACAAAGGCAGTAACAGACCCTTCTTATAGATTGCAAAGAGCTGATTTATACCTACTGGACTAAAAAATGCTTATTATCCATCAGCTAGGAGCTCACTCTGTGCGAGGAAGGTTCTGACTTCCAAAGAGCTGGAGATGCATTAACTTCATCAAGCTGGGAGTTACCCTTTTCAGTACATACAACCATGAGCCTCTTGGGCCCAGCACTGGCTCTTCTCCACCGAGCCACCCCCAGTCACAGACCCTAGTCTTCTCTCCATTCTCTGAATCCTTATGGCAAGTAGTCTTTGCACATACTTGGAACTTAAGCATGTTCAATGGTTCTCCAGTTGTTCCAAATTTGTTTGTTGGCGATCAGAGTAAAGCAATCAGAATTTAGCCCCCATAACATCTAGCCACTGTGTAATAGGTGCTCTATTTCTACAATAGAAAAGTTGAGAGGAATATTCTTTTAACTAACACCAATATTGCAGGGGAATTCCCAAATATTACCTTATTGGAAATTCATTGATAATTAAGAATCTTTAATTGATAAAGGAATGTACTTTGGGCTGAAATTTTTGCTGGGGCAAGTGATGGGAGAAGAACTTAGTTAGGAATTCGCCCTTTCCCACCTCTACTAATTTAATGGTAACTCTTTGTTTTTGCTCTGTAAGATACCCTTTCAAGTCTAAATTATGGAGGCACCTGGGTGGCTCAGTTGGTTAAGCGTCTGCCTTCAGCTCAGGTTGTGATCTCGTGGTCCTGGGATCAAGTCCTGCATCAGGCTCCCTGCTCAGGGGGGAGTCTGCTTCTCCCTCTCCCTTTGCCCCTCTGTCTTGCTCATTCTCTCTCTCTCTCTCTCTCAGTCTCTCTCTCCCAAAAAAAAAAAAAAAAAAAAGTCTGAATTATGTAAGTGTAGAATGGATATCTCTCCTCTACAAGAACAGATAGATGAGACAAGACTTACATAGACTTCTTGAAAGCGCTACTCCATTTGGGGCGGCCTCGTGCGTGGAGTGGTGTTGAGGTGAGTGAGTTGAGAATTATTGAGTGTGGGTCTCACTTAACTGTAAAACGACCTGACACTGAGGACATAAAATACACATTCTGAAGGAAGCTTATCAGAGAAACCACACTGGCAAGGTCCTGTGATAAATCAGTCTTACCCAGCTGCTGTGAAACCCGTCTGCTCACCTCAGCTAGGAAAGGCTTCCAAGGTTGTTAACTCAGCACTTTCTTCAGTGTTGAGAACTAAGGCAGATGTGGGATAGGAAAAATATATTGCTAAGGGCCTGCGTGGTCTTCAAAGGCAATATTGAGTATCTCTGTGAAGACTTTGCCAGTGTGACTCCTGACAGATCACATCAACATCTGGAGGGAACTATACCATCAAAGAACATTCCAAAGCAGAAATAAGATGGCTCTGCGATACCCACACCATGAAGGAAAGAAGGGCTCTATCTTTGACAAATGAAAGCATTCTTACTATTCTTTGTAAAATTTGGGAACACTGATTGGAGTAAAATCCATGTCAAAAATAAAAACTTGAGGTGGGAAAAGCCATAACTCCTTGACAATACTTTGGTAAGTGTTAACAAGTTGCCTTCCGTCTAATGTGTCACTAGAACCAGGAAGGCTTGCATAAATGCCAGCCTGGGTGGAGTCCCCACAATCCCACTTGTGACATACATCTTCATCCTCTATCAGCAATCTCAGCCCTGGATTTTAGGGCAAACACCTTCCTGAACTCTCTCAGCCAATGCTGGAAATACATCCGTTAGCCTTGAATGGGTCCATTGGGAAAGCACAGCACGTTAGATTCTGAAGTGAAATTAGGTTCGCAGACCTGCCTCTGTCACTTACCCTCTGAACTTCAGGTACTTAGTCTATGAAATGGAGTGACAGAACAGAGATGCTACACAAGACGATCACTTCAGCGGATCTAAAAATCACCAGTTGGAATTCTACAGCTACAGCTTAGCATGCAGTCAAAAGATACAGGATTATCTGTTGCGCTGTTAAGTTCTGTGGTAATGATGTTCTTCACAAACGCTATCGTGTCATTCACTATACCGTGGACCTAAAATACAAGATCAGATGAGCGCTGAAAACACGGATAATAGTGTCTGTCACACGGAGTCTGATGTTTGTCTTAGAATAGCAAGGATCTTATTAGGATAGCAAGGAAGCAAGTTTTAAACTGGGATTTATTTCGGCTATAAGGCTAACTTAGCAATTCTTTCCGGTAGATGTTTGCAATCACCTAGCTAGAATGGAACTTGCTGAGTCAAAGGTAATGCGGGTGTTTGCTCTGGGGAGGATTCTTTACTACACTCTAGACTAGAGTCTGGCACCAAATGAAATATTGTTTCATTCTTGAGAAGTGTATTAATCTCTCATCCAACTAATTGCCACACACAAATGAGCGGTAATATCTGCGATGCTGAACGCCTCACACCGGCCCAGGTCTTCTGCATTGTTTTAACTAAAGTTAAGGCTTACAGATTTATTTATGATGGTTTATATCTGCTGATCAAATGCAGATAAGGTACAACCATGATGTGCCCTTGAATTATGATTCGCCCTTCCTGTGGCCACCTTTGTCAGGCTGGTTCTTGTGGTATCTAAAAGGGAGAACCAGTTAAAATTCCATTAACAGGTTAGGATGATGTTATTACTAAGAATTTTTAAAAGTTATGTCACTAAACCAACACAGCAAGTTGTCTCTTGTGCTTCTGTACAAGAGAATTGAGCAAAGCAATTTAAAAGGAAATTATCCTAGAGAATAGAAGCTCTGTGATGACTGGACAAATGGAAGTATGATACGAGTAATTTTTTAAAGAGGCAGTAAATGGGGTGCCTGGGTGGGTTAAAGCCTCTGCTCTGCCTTCGGCTCAGGTCATGATCTCAGGGTCCTGGGATGAAGCCCCGCATCAGGCTGTCTGCTCAGCAGGGAGCCTGCTTCCTCCTCCTGCTCTGCCTGCTTCTCTGCCTACTTGTGATCTCTGTGTGTCAAAGAAATAAATAAAATTTTTTTTAAAAAAAAGAAGAGGCAGTAAAGAAATTTGGATTATAATTGACCATCACATGACTTTTTAACACTCCTCTTTTTCTGTCTGCGCCCTGAATTGGAAAAAAGAAAAGATTGTTTTGTTGGTTTACCTGTGGACAGCAGCGTAAGGTGTACGCATCCTGAACACGATCACAAAACCTGTGACTCTCTGTGGAAGGGGAAGGCAAGGGACACGTGGTCAATTTTTTCCACAAAACACACCACATAAGCTCACTCACATGAACACGCCCAGACCTGCTATTTCAGATGGGTGGTGATCTGAGTCCAAGAGTGACCGAAACCGGAAAGCAACTTCAATTTGCCCACGGTGAGGGCGAACCGCGTGAATGTCTAGAATTGATGAAAGAGGAACAGTCTGAGCAATTCTTGCATTAGAATGAGCTACCGTCGATGGGTCAGGACCATCTACAGTGCTGACACAAGCCCTCAAAAGTCCCAGAGCTTCTTACCAGCACTCAGAAGCTTAACTCCAAAAGCAAGATTTTCCTCACTGACCATATTTTTTCTACTTTAAATGTCTGGGTGCAAATATGTGTGGAGCCCACTGGGAATTTAACTCAAGACCCTGGGCCTACCCTAAAAAGATTTAGGCTGACAATGGAAGGGAGCTCCACAGGGGGGCCAATTTCTGATAGTTTTCAATCATTTTTAGACTGTTTTTCTGTCCTACTACCTAGAATGGTAGGGAGTCTTCCAAATTCACCACTTTCCGGGTAAGCTACAACTTCTGTAGTTTTTCCCTCCCAATTTTCTAATGGGGACTGACACGAATCCTACTCTCATTCTAAAACCCTGTGAACAGATTCCTAAGACGTGCACAGTTGAATGGGAGTCAAACCTGAGTGATCCGGAATTCTGGGTGAGCATCTGTCCGTAAAATGGGGTCATTTCAAGATCAAGTGTGGCATCACTTAGAGAAAGCTGTAGCAATACTGTGTATGCCATAGGGACTTGGGGATGTTCCTTTTCCCCTACCATCCATCCCCACCACTCTCGTGTCTAAAGACCGGGTCCAGCCCACCCAACCAGCTCTGGCCAACTGAACAGTAACCCAGTGGAAGAGCCATGCTGACCGGTATCGAAGGCTTTGGTGGTGCCTTTCAGCACCTCCAGGGTCAAGGCCGCCACGATGTCGGCCTGGCGTGCAATAGCACTGGCTCTCTCCACGGCTTCACAGCCCAGGGAGGTGATCATCTGTGTCCCATTGATGAGCGCCAGGCCCTTTGGAAAGGAAGAGAGAAGTCCTTTGTGGTAGTTGTTGTAACCCACGTTCAAGCTGATTTCGTATCTTATGCTTCCGTAAGAGAAGAATTAACCTGTCAGCTGAATGACATTTATTTATGTTTTGAAAAGTGCAGGGCAGGAATGCTTAGTAGGCACCGGAAGATTAAGTGCCATCATTTGTGAACCGGTTAGCATAAACCTGGCAAGTGAAATACATGTTAATGTCCCCGTTCTCAAGGCAGCCATGGCCCTCCAGGGCAGACTGCATATAAAATCTTCAGCTCCTAATGATGCTGCTTTTTAAAAAACTGGTCCTCATTGTGGACAAGACATCTTAAGACATTCCTGGTCCAAGATTCTTGGTGGAGAGCACCCAAGGGATCTTGACTCAAAGCATCTGTTAGGGATCGTTTGGGATCCCAATTTGGAGTTTACATTCTTAGGTAAGAGAACCCCTAAGCATCTTTGGCATGAAGAATCTTTTGAAGGCTTGGGGAGGAGTCCTTTCTTCAGGGACAAACTTTAAGCAGACATGAAAGCCATATTTACTTTAAGAAACCAGTGAGATGTGTATGAAGACTGAACAGTTTATAGATAAAGACTTGTTAAAACGAGGAAATCTTCCTCGAATCTCTTTACCTCTTTTGGTTTCAAAACAATTGGTTTCAATCCATGAGCTTCCAGGACCTGCAGAGGGATTAAGAAGATAAAAATGGGTGTCAAGTGAATTTTGAATTTCAATTTTTCTATTTCTAATTTCACAAGGAATGGTTAAAATATCCTTAAGCCTAAAGATCTGTCTTATAAAAATTAGACCTACATAAATTGGTTCTGTTCATCTACTCTGGTCTACTCTCTTGTTCTATTCTTTAGTCTGAAAGCCGACTTCTAGTTCACATAATTTTTATACTTAAAGCAGGGGCTTTAGTGTCTGAAGATATAACCCTGCGTTTATAACCCAGCTTCCACGTTAGGGACTCACTTTTTCTCCTGCTGCTTCCTCAGCACAGACGAGCACCTCTACTGTACTGAGGCTTTGTTCCCGACTGTCCGCAATTCTCTGCCTCCAGAGCTCGACCTAAAAAGTCCTCCACCCTCCGCCTACTGATCTAAGCACTGGCAGAATTATCTTCTCCCGAATAAAGGAGGTGAAACAGACACCTAGCTAAGGACCCTCGAGGAAGGAAGGCAGGCAGAGTCAGCACCATTCACTGTGTCCATTTCACAAGTGTATTGGGGGTACTTGTTACTCACCAGACTGTTTTGGGGTGTCAGCCTAGGGCTGGCCTAGGAAAATTGAGACAGACTAGCTCAGGAGCAATTCCAGAATGAGAGTATGTTAAGCAATCTAGGAAGCAGGAATTGCATGGGGTTGCTGGAAAATAAGCACTGAAGATGCTAGGAGAGCAGAAAAGAGGGGCTCAAGGCATTTGGAGGGGCGGGGAAAGACCCAGGGGACTCCTTGGAGGGAGAAGGAGCAGGAGGGAGTGGGAAAGAGAAAAATGAGCATGTGTTGGTCCCTCTGTCCCAGACACAGCACATCCCACTATAGAACCAAGGGGGAGGAATTCGACCAACAAGACTCTTAGAAGCCATGCTGAGTTTAGACCTTATTCTAAGGACAATGGAAGCATTACAGGCTTAATTAAGCCAGGACATGCTGGAATGCGCCGTGTGAAGGGGGCTGGGAAAACACTGTACACAGAGAAATAAAGATCAGGCTGTAGGGAACAAAGGTGATCTGGAACCTATACCCCGCCAAGGATTATCTGTTCCCTTAACTTCTTCCTCCCCTTTGGTCCTCTGCCCCTTCACTGAGGGGACCTGTTAGCAGTTGACCTGAGCTAACATGTCAAATAATGCTGTGGGCTGCTCTGATGGAATCTGGAGATGGATGAGGAAGACATGAAGGTTTTACCAAAAACAAGCCCTTCTGATTCACCACTGGAGTAGGAGCTTGGGGGGAAATGGAACCAGCTGTCCAGAAGCCATACAGTCAGGATTGTGAGCCATGGCTCTGCACTGTGAGACCAGCAACTCAATAAATGTCCACCAATGTGTGACCTCCTGGATAGGCCCTGGAAGAGTTTTTGTTGCAGAACAAATTGCTGGGATCAACACTGGTCACTGTACCTATTCACCAAGGTGACCACCAAGTCCAGAAGCCTGATGGTAAAGAATGGGAACTTAGAGCCTCGCCTAGTTTGACCCGTAAGCTCCAGTTTTCATTTATGAAACAGGGATAAAGGTGGCTCCCTCAGGGCGCCTGGGGGGCTCAGTGGGTTAAAGCCTCTGCCTTCTGCTCGGGTCGTGATCTCAGGGTCCTGGGATCGAGCCCCACATTGGGCTCTCTGCTCAGCGGGGAGCCTGCTTCCTCCTCTCTCTCTCTCTGCCTGCCTCTCTGCCTACTTGTGATCTCTGTCTGTCAAATAAATAAATAAAATCTTAAAAAAAAAAAAAAAAGGTGGCTCCCTCATGGGGCTGCCATGAGGACTCAATGCTATGAAGCAGGCACCTGCAGCCGGCGTCCGGCTTAGGGAAACTACCGCGGATGGAAGTTGTTCGGAAAGTCTTACGTATTTCGCATCAGCCCAGCCACTCTTTGGAGACCACATCCTCCCTTCTCCAATGAGCCCAAGAGCAAGATGAGACAGTGGGGCAAGGTCTCCACTGGCGCCAACGGTTCCTTTCTCTGGAATGTAGGGCAGGCAGGAGGCTGGGAGAGAAGGAGGCACCCGTTACTTCTGACTATCTATTTTACCAGTGAGACCAACCTCCCCCAGCAGGAGCTAGCATCGCTCTGTGACACAAATACCGGGGAAAAGCACAACTAGTGCTTAAGGGACCTGACTGAGCTGCTATTAAAAAAAAGGGAGGAGGGGGAATAAAGGGAATGGGCCGGATGGAGCAGCCTCCCAGTAACAAAAAGCCATCTCTTGTAGCTACTTTAAGTTTAGACTGTAAAGACCTGTATTCTGAAAACTATAAAACACTGATGAAGGACGTTGAAGCCAACACACACAGAAAAAATGGTATATTTCATGGAATGGAAGAATTAATATTGTTAAAATGTCCATACCACCCAAAACAATCTATAGGTTCAAAGCAATCCCTACCAAAATACCAATGGCATTTTTCACAAACTAAAACAAAGAATCCTAAAATGTGTATGGAACCATAAAAAGCCCCAGTAGTCCAAGCAACCTTGAGAAAAAAAGAACAAAGCTGGAGGTATCACAATCTCGGAATTCAAAATGCTCTACAAAGCTGTAGTAATCAAAACAGTATGATAGGGACATAGAAATGGACACACAGATCAATGGAACAGAATAGACAGCCAGAAGTAAATCTATGCCTATATGGCCAATAAATCTAGGACAAAGGAGGGAAGAATATACAGTGGGGAAGATAGTTTTCTCAATAAACAGTGCTGGGAAAACTAGGCCACTTTCTCACACCATAAAATTATGTCAAAATGGACTAAGGACCTAAATGTGAGACCTGAAACCATAAAACTCCGAGAAGAAAACATAGGCAATAACTACTGATATTGGTCTTAGCAACATTTTTCTAGATATGGATCCTCAGGAGAGGGAAACCAAAGCAAAAGTAAACTATTGGGACTATACCAAAATAAAATGTTTTCACAATGAAAGAAATAATCAACAAAATGAAAAACAACTTACTGAAAGGTAGATGTTAGCAAATGATGTGTCTGGTAAGGAGTCGATATCCAAAATAGGAAAAGAACTTACAGAACTTAACATCAGAAAAATGAAATAGTCCAATTAAAAAATGGGCAGAGGACCTAAATAGATATCTTTTCAAAGAAGACATCCAGATGGCCAATAGACACATTAAAAAAATACTCAGCACACTCATCATCAGGAGAATACAAATCAAAACCTCAGTGAGATATCACCTCACACCTGGAAGAATGGCTAAAATAAAAAACTCAAGAAAAAACAAGTGTTGATGAGGAAGTGGAGAAAAGGAAACCCTTGGGCACTGTCGGTGGGAATGCAAAGTAGTGCAGCCATTTTGGAAAACAATATGGAGTCTCAAAACATTAAAAATAGAAATACCATATGATCCAGTAATTCCAATATTGGGTCCAAAGAGAATTAGAACACTAATTTGAAAAGATACATGCCACCCCTATGTTTACTGTAGCATTATTTACAAGAGCCAAGATATGAAAGCAACCCAAGCATCCATTAATAGGTGAATGGATAAGGAATAGGTAATGTGTAGGTATATATGTATATAGATATATACATGTATGTTTACACACCCACAATGAAATATTACTCAGCTATAACCAACAATGAGATTTTGCCATTTGTGACTCCTGGATGGACCTGGTAGGTCTTATGTTAAATAGGACAGAGATAAATACCGGGTGATTTCATTTATATGTGGAACCTAAAACAAAACAAAACAAAAAAACCAGAAACAGACTCCTAAATATAGAGAATAAGTTGATGGTTGACAGAGGTGGGGGCACTGGGCAAAATGGGTGAAGGGGAGAGGAAGGGGTATAGGCTTCCATTTATGGAATGAGTAAGTCATGATGATGAAATGTACAGCATAGGAAATACATATTTTCTTAAAGTTTAAACTCTAGACTCTATCCTCAGGACAATGGAAAGCATTACATATTCTATGTGTGAAGGTGGTTGGGGTTACACTGTATATAGAGAAACAAACCAGATCAGACTGTATGGAAGAAAGGTGACCCCCACCACCATAAGGATCATCTATTCCTTTAACTTTTTCCTCTTTCTTGGTTCTCTACCCCTTTGTATTCACTGTATATGGTCTAATCAGACCTAGAAATTTTTAGAAATTGTAGCAATATATCTTAAAGATCAGGAACCAGCTATTGTTCATTATAGTCTTGTTCCTAAGAAGTTAGAAATGATCTAAATATGGAATTAAGGGACCATATGGCCAAAGAGTGTGTGTAGCCATTAAAAGATATTGGGGGAAAAAACAAAAGTTATTGGAGAATGTTTGGAAACATGTAAATATTTATACCAGAAAAGTAATATAAAATGTTCTAGAAGGGTAAGACACAACCAAAGTATTCACAGGGGTTCTCTAAGGAGGTAGGCTTAGGGAACGTAGTCTCTTTTTCTTTTTCTTTTCCTTTTTTTTTTTTTTTGCCCAGATTCCTAGGCACCCAGCCTGCTACCTCACCACCACTTATAAACAGACATGTAATGCTTTGGAGGAAATTCTCAGTTACCAAGAAAAAAAAAATCTTCTTTTTTCTAAAATAAACTCAGATTCCTAGTAACAGTGTGTTTTCCAACTGCTAAATAATGTCTGTAGGATAAAGTGCCATCCACAGGCCAGCTTCCAGATCATGGTTCACCCAAGGGAATTCTCAGAACTCTAGGCACCCAGAGGTGCCTATATACCTTTATACCTTCACCCCAAAGAGTTTCCTGAGCCTGCACTGATTTATTCTGTTCATCCTTATCTGTGAGAAGGGATAGTGGCCTCCTAAGCATTTCAAATCTTGTCTCCATGTTGGACTTTTTCAGTCCTGAGAAGTAAGTTCCAAAGAGTGGAACCGCATTGTATCCTGGCACCAGATGGCTTCCTGGCCCAAAAGCCTTTGATCTCTTTACACTTCCATTCTATCTTTGCAAGAAGTTGAATTGCAGTTATTTAAGTCTGGCTATCCCACCATCTGGGGAGCATTAAGATTTCAGATTCCTAGACACTAACTGGAACTACTGAAATGGTCTTTGGGATGAACATCCAGGAATCATGGTGTTTCCCAGATGATTTGATGCAACTTCTCTAACCACATTGGGGCATCATGGAGTTCAAGGTTCTGTCCAGCTTTAAGCTCAGGGACAGACATGAGGGGTTTGTTCCAGACTTAAAGGTACAAATACTAAGTGAAGGGTGATGAAGAATGAGTTGAAGGTACAAAGGATTAAGTGTCTCTGTCCCCACCCTCACCCCCCCCCCCCCAGTTATCCTTCTCCTCACCAAGCCCATTCCATTATTTTATGTCGTCTCTGCTAGTTCCTCCCTATGCCATCAACCAAGACTGCCTGTGGTACATGCCCAGCCTCAATGGAGGGTCAACCTGGGGATCCATGGCATTACCATTAAATACTTCAATAACTTGCTTGAGGGTCTCCAGGGAAATGCCACTGTACCCTTTGGCTAAGACATTGATCCTTAAAGCCAAGAGCATCCGACATCGCTCAGGGATTAGTGGTTTCCCAACACCTGCAAAACAGAATTAATGTTTTTCTCCTAGAAAATCGAAGTCGTTTCTACCTCCATCTTTCAAATCTTTCCCCAGTTCAGTCCAGTCTCCTGCCATCTGTCTCTTCCTGACTCAGATAGTTGGACTGCTCTTCTTCCTGACTGTCCTGCTTCTTAAAGTCTCATCTTCTAGAAAAATGGGAAACCCCAGTTTTGCCTTTTTGGTTCTCTTTCCTAGAATGTTTCAGTGAGCCCCACCTTCCCCAACACCCTTAGAATAGCAAGCAGCTCAGATTCTTTTTTTTTTTTTTTTAAAGATTTTTTAATTTATTTATTTGTCAGAGACAGATCACAAGTAGGCAGAGAGGCAGGCGGGGGGGGTGGGGAAGCGGGCTCCCTGCCGAGCAGAGAGCCCGATACGGGGCTTGATCTCAAGCCCCCGAGATCATGACCTGAGCCGAAGGCAGAGACTTTAACCCACTGAGCCACCCAGGTGCCCCACCAGCTCAGATTCTTGACAGACTTTTCCATCTCACCTCATCCTGATCAACTCATTCCCTGAGTTCCAGCCTTCCCTCCTTCCCTGAATCCACCACTGTGTTGGCTCGGCCATGTACATGCTCCTGCCCCAACCCCATCCCTCCACTGGGCCCATGTCTTTCCTGAGATTCAGCTGAAAGGTGGTCTTGTCTGACATTTTCTGCTTCCCTTCCTCCCCTGAAGCAGAACTGGCACGAGTTTTCAGGATGCACTAGCTACTCGCGGCTGTTACAGGATGCCTTGCACTGTGCTGGACTTTAATCACCAAATCAAATAAGACTAGAAGTCATTTGATGTTTGAAATGACTTACCTGAAGAATGTGAACGTACTAAGTTGACCTGGAGCTCTCTGGAAGAGAAAGGGAAAACCCCTCTTAGAGACCTCGCAGTGCAAGTGTCCCCTCAGCTGCAGAAGCGAAGGGAAGAACAGGTGAATCTTTGGAGAGACAGAATAAGGCAGTGTGATGCGATGGAAGAAACCAGCAAGCCTGTGTTTTCAATGCCAACTCGTATGCAAGTGAACAGGAGCCTTATCCTCCTCATCTGGGAATTGGGGCAAATGTTAATTACTTCTCTTGTTGAAAGAAATTCCAAAGATGGGGACAGGTGGCATGTGAATGTACGTTTGCTGGGGGGAAGGGGGATCAGACTTACTCTAGCTTATTGACCGGAATTACAGTTCTGGCAAATTTCCCAAAACCTGTAGTTATACCATAAACAACTAGGGGGGAAAAAAAAACAACAACAAACAGACATTGTACCATTAGATGCAGGTCATTTTTTTTTAAGTCAATAAAAAGAATTGTATACACAAAGAGAAAAAGATACCAGTTTTTTCTTTCACGATGCTATCTATGACTTCCCTGGATTTTTGCACCTTCTTTTCAGCAGTTGGGGTGAGCTAGGAAAACGTTGGTCAAAGCTGAGCACGTTGAAGGCTCCCATAGGCAGTGAAAAAGGTCAGAGGACATCCCTCCCACCCTCCCTGGTACCTTTATTTTGTAGCGTCCTTTCCCCAAGTTGACCAGATCCTCTGTGGTCAGGCTGTCCCCATCTAAGGCAATGTACTACACAAAAGAAGGGGACCTCGGTGAGCTTGAGCAACTGGCCTGCTTGACCAAGAGAGTAGGGAAGCCTCAAGCAGAACTGAATTTTGACACTCAAGAGATTTTATTTCTGCTCTGAAACGTTAATGTGCTAGTGAAAAAGCTTGGTCTAGAAGAGGCTGAATAAAGAAAGCAAGAAATAAGCATAATACCTTTTCCTAACTTCACAGAGCAGGATAAAGCCCTGTCCTAACTGAGAGCGTTTGGTCATAAATTCTGCAGTCTCCAACCCTCCAGAAATGAGCACGACTTCATTTTCTTTGCAAAAAGAGTGTTGGCTTGAAGCTTACCTTTTCAGGCTCTCGGTACTTGCTATATCTGAAGCCAGGTAAAGGAAAACACTGGGGAGTGTGAGAAAGCCCCAGCCCCGTCCCGGGCGGGAGTAGCCCCCAGAGCAGACCAGCCAGCCTGCAGGGAAGGATACAGGTAAACTCCTTCTGGTTGTGATGGGATGAAGTCGGGAGACATGGCGTCGCCTTCTATAACTGAAACGAAAATACCAGAGAGGCTCCTTTACAGACGGCAAGGGAGAGGCTCTTTCAGCGTTGCCGGCAAACCAGGAGACCACTGTTCCACAGCCTCGCACCTCTATAGAAATGCCTGCTTTAGAACAACCTCATGGGCTTTCAAGTGCTCTTAGCATCTTTTCCAAGGAGGAGAGCAAAAGGTAGAGATGCACGTGTCAGGTGTGGGCAGGGTCGTTAAAGCTCTCACCTGCACCCCCAACCCCCTCGAATGCAGCCTCTATGGCATACCAGGGGCAAGGGAAGTCAGCTCGTTTCAGGGTCTGTGGCCTTGCTGTAACAGGTGAACGGGAAGCCTCCCCTCTCCCAGGCATGTGCCTGCCCGCAGCCCACCGCACCTGCCCGGGGGTGGCCGCCGAGCCTCCTTCCCGGGCACGCATGGACTTGGCCACTCACCCACTTCCACGAACTCATTGTCCTCCAGGGCCACCTCCAGCAGGTCCTCGTGGTCCAGCAGGCCCAGGCCCTTGCACCGGCGCACGAGGAAGTGCACATCATCCACCGAGGCAAAGCCACCATTGTCCGGCTTATTCTTGACATACCTCCTGAGAGCCTCACAGCCTAGCCAGCCGATGGTGAGCTGCGCATCCCGGCAGGGCACGGCCAGCCATTCTCCGCGCACGTGCACCGTGTACCTGGGCATGGCTCTGCGTCCCAAGGGGACCCGGACACCCGTTCCTCTGCCTGTGGCGGCTGCCGGGCGGGGAGAGTTTTATCTGGGAGTGACTACTGAGGTGTGGGCCGGGAGGAAAGGGATGGACTTCCAAAACACGCCCCCTCTCTTGCTTTTACTCATCCACACATTGGACAAATATTTATTGAGGGCCATACCAGTGTCCCTTTGAGTTTTCACAGCTGAGCTCCAGGCAGGAGAGCCCGAGCAGGGTAGCCCTGCTCACACAAAGCCCTGGCTTTTCCCATGCTGGGGGTGCTGGTGCCTGCTGGATGCCCCTCTCCTCAGGGCCCCCAATTTCTCCCTCCCCTGGCTTCTGTGTTCTCCTCCACTGAGGGCAGCTTATAAACACCATGTTCCTGTTTTTATCTGGAATTACTCAACTGTAAAATGCACCTTCTGGTCCACGGTGACACCAGGGAGTGTGGTAATCTTCATTTTTCTGTTTATTCCACAAACATGTGTTGAGCAACTACTCCCTGTCACCACCAAGGTTTTCTAAAGCTGTCCCCCCACAAAGGGAGACTGCAAAAGTCAGAGATCATTCTCACAAGGAAAGGTCACCATCTGGATGAGCGAGCTATTATGGCTTGGAAGTTAACAGCTCACACAGCTGTGGGTAGAACTCCAGCTCCACTATTTCTTAGCTTGGAGCAAGTGAAGTTATTAATTAGCCCTCTGTTTCTTCTTCAAAAGGGAAGAGTTAGACTGCCTCAATGCTGTATTTTCAGTATCTCCTTGGGACCCAGTTCTGGCTCTGCCATTGACTAGCTGTGTGACCCCTGGGCCGGTTATTTGATTTCTTGGGGTCTCTGTGTCTTCATCTCTAAGCTGGAGATAATGATAGCACCTATTTCAAAGGGCTTTAGGAAAGATTAAGTGAGTTTGTTTTATAAAGCCCTTAGTGCAGCACATGGTGCCTTGGGAATGTTCCAGAAGTGTTTGTGATTACTATTATTTGCACTCCAATGCTCTGTATACCTATATTGCCTTCTAAATGTTCTTTCATCTTGGTACATGGATATCCCTAATCCAGTTAAGTATCTTCAGCAGTTAACTGCTCCCTGCACCCAACTACTTCATTACCAGTAGATTAGGGAATTCTGAAAAGCATGAAAAAGGAATCAAAGAAATGTGGGCCCTGTTGTAACTAAGCAGATCTAAAAGTCCAATACCCTATCTTCTGACTATGAACTTCTAGCCTTCTGGTTCTCCCCTTCCTTCAGTCATCTTTGCCCTTGGACCTGACCTCTGATTGGCTCCTCCTTTCTTCGCTCCATTTCCCAACTCAGTTTCTTTCCTAGGAAGTTGGTGTCCTAGTTGCTTACCTGGGCCACTCTTTCCTGAGCACTTTGAAATCCTTTTGTAACCCTAAACCTATGCCTGCATTGAGTAAAACTCAACCCCTGGGTCATCACAACAAACTGGTATCTGTTTACCCTGGTGGAAAGTTCTATGATGGTGTACATCATGGCACTGTCTTTCTACATGCCCCTCTCCCTCAGCAAGTTTCCAGAACATTCACCCTGCTTCTCAACATCCATCTCCTCTAATTTTCAAAGGAGCAGCTTACCTCTTACCTCTCTGAGAAAACCGAGGACCTTAGATGTGAAGCGCAACTTTCTACCCTCCTCCATTCACTCAGCCAACAACTAGTTCTCCAATCTGTTATATCCCAAGCACTCTGCTAGGTGCTAGGGAATGAAACATTCTCTGCCTTCGTGGTGATGGATCCACTCATAGAGAAGACTAATAAGATGTCGAAGGATCCACTGTGCTGTGAGAAAACCCAAACTACTTGGGCATTCCATGGGCCAGTCTCAGCTGAGTCCAGCTCTCACATAATCTTAGGCCAGACATCGGACATGTGAAGGAAGAAGCCTCCAGATGCTACCACCTCCCAGAGGTGTGAGTTTGAAGATTCCAGGTTCATGCCCTCGACATTGTGTATATACCTATACCCGTACTTGTTACCCTTTATCCATCTGGAACACACTTCCAACTTCCTTTGCTTAGCCAGGTCTTTCTTATCTCGTAAGCCTCAGTGTAGGCCTTCTCTTTCCCAGGACGCACTCCCTAAACCCTTTGGTTGGATTAAGTGCCCCTTTCCCAGGTTGCTTTAGCATATTTGCTCTTTAGGCATATATAGAAATTACTTCTCTTTGTTCACCCAGAAATTATGTGTATATCCCAGCCTAGCACAAAGACATTCATGATATGCTTAGTAGCTGAAGCCATCTAAATGTGGCCTCCACTGAGCTTGCGCCAGGGAAACCTGTGCTGACGTGTGTCTCTAGCGCCCTCTACCTTCTTCACAGCCTCCTTCACTGCCCTTGCCTGGGCCCTCGCCCTGGTTCACTTCCTGGCTCATTCATCAGTGATCACAGGAATGTGACATTAACCCAGAGCACGGGAAAAGCTTTTGGGGCCAGGGAAGCCTTCAAAAGCATCATCTGAGTCCGTGGATTGGCTAAAGTCTAATCACGTAGAACCTCATTATATACCAGGGATGTGAGCTGAACTTTCGCCTGTGGTCTTCTTGCCATGGAAGACAAGTGAGAACAGGGCGTTGAGAAACAGGACCACTGCGGTGTGGGTGTGTCCAGGAGAGAACGGCTAGGGACAGTGAGCATGGGAGTAGCTCAGCATTACGGGGACGGACAGGAATCTGTGTCTTTGCGACGTGCCCCACTTTTGGGGTGTTTGCTCCTATTTTAAGACTTCTGTCACTGCATTAGCAGTCCTGTGTATTTAATGACACCCCACCCACGCTTATTCTCTAAGACACCATTCTTCTTGCTAAAGGTAATTTGGTCGGGGTGGACTCAAGCTGAGTCCCACCTCTGGGAATTGGGCATCGAGACAGTCTTCCCGCGGGATAAGAACTGTTTACAGCAGCAAAGCTGGAGGGTAGCCAGACTCCACAGTATAGAGGAGAGAAACAGAAATGAGACAAGAGAGTATTGCTCGCTTGACAGTTCTGGGTGTCAGCCCTCTTCTGTCTGTCCATAGGTTCTCACAACCTCCCCTCCTCTGTGTCTTTAATCCTCCCTTTTCCTTTTCTGATTTCTGATCATTTGGGTTTTGTCACTTAGAGTCAAAGAATCCTAATACAACTGTGGTTCCCAGGCTGTGTGCTGAGGTGCCCTGGGGTGCTACATTGTACTCACGGGATGCTTTGTTACTGTCTTATTTGGCTGAAGTCATCCTATTATTCCCAGTATGCATTATGTGTGTATATAATAGATATAGTCATTGTATTATTGCCTTCTGTGTGCTGTATATGCTACATGGGTGAAGGATGTTTGGTGCCCATTAAGGAGATGAATCAGGTAAGACAGGAGAGTATCAGAGGGACTGATGGGAAGTCCTGGGGTTCGGGGTCACCATCTGACCCTGACGGACAGGAGGGCAGGACAAGTCCAGTGGGGACACAGGTGGATCTGGGGGGGAGCACAATGTTCCCCAGAGAGTTTATACATTTTAAAGGATTTTATTTATTTTATTTATTTGAGACAGAGTGATAGAGAGAGAGCATGAGCAGGGGGGGAGGGAGAGGGAGAAACAGACTCCCTGCTGAGCCAGGAGCCTGATGTGGGGCTCCATCCCAGGATGCTGGGATCATGACCTGAGCCCAAGGCAGACTCTTAACCATCTGAGCCACCTAGTCGCCCCTTTCTAAAAAGTGCACATTTTAGAAAGTGCACTTGGGCCATGCCCACTGAGTACCTGGGTGAGCAAATCCAACTGAGTGCTCATCTTGTTTAAAAAGCAAACCTCTCAGGGCGCCTGGGTGGCTCAGTGGGTTAAAGCCTTTGCCTTCGGCTCAGGTCATGATCCCGGCTCCCAGGATGGAGCCCCGCATGGGGCTTTCTGCTCAGCGCGGAGCCTGCTTCCTCCTCTCTCTCTCTCTGCCTGCCTCTCCGCCTACTTGTGATCTGTCAAATAAATAAATAAATTCTTTAAAAAATAAAAATAATACTAGAAGATGAGTTTCAGGGTCAGTGTATGTAAATTCTAAATAATTTGAATATTGAAACTTCAAAAAAAAAGCAAAACTCTCGTCATGTTGAATTTTTGGCATGTGGCAGAACTTAAAATACTTAAAATTAAAGAACTTAAATAATTAAAAGAACTTAAAATTAAAGAACTTAAAATACCAGGTAAATACTATGCTGACACTCTTATGATCATGCTGGGAAAAATAAATATTTAAGTAATGAAAAATTCTACATTTATAAATTAAAAGGTTAAACTCTGCTAAAATGCACTTTACAAAGAACACGGCCCTGGTGGGGGGTGTGGGGGGGAAGGTAGCTCAGCTTTATTTATGAAAATCTCTGACAAAACAATAAAAAGCTAGAACAAAAACAACATTTTTAGTTACAATATGAGCTGAACTTGTATATTTCTTCGTGAATTCGGTTTAAAAAAAGAGAACTATCTGAAATCAGCCGTTGGTAGGTCCTTAATCCACTTTTAAGTCTTTCCCCACCAGCATGGCGGTCACGGGGTGCATACTAGCTTTGTGTTCTTGGTAGGTACGCACGGCCTGATGATGGCTTTTGTCAAAGGCAGCAAGGTCCCTGGCGGGGAAAGAAAGATGGATAATGACTGATTTTGGCAAGTAGTGTTTTAATGGGCAAGTATAACTTTATTATACTCGTGCGGTAAATGAAAAGATTAATCATGACTATATATATCATGGTTCTGTATTTCTCAGAATTCCTGCTAAATCCATAGTCAAAATAACCTCACCAAGATGTTCTTAAATTCTGTCTTGCAGCCAAGATACAACGTGTTTCCCGTCTACCAAAGCAATGCTTCCTTATACATCAAGCAACTTACTCTTCCAAGTTATTGCAGCATTTGAATCAAAAAGGTTTGGCCTTACCAAAGGCTCATTTCTTACAACATTTAAATAACTTCAGACTCTTTTGTGTCTGTGCCTACCCACCAACTGTCTCCTATTTCTAAAGATCTTTTAAAGATCTTTCTGGGGACCTAAGATTGTTTTCTATTTCTTTCTTTTTCACCAATGTCTAAACCAATCTGGCCCATAACAGGCAATCCATAGGTGATGTTTCTAAAAAAGCTAATGAAATTACTCCAAATTTTAAATATTTAGAACTGTTCATTCCTATTCCAAAATTATACCTGTAATCTTTAACAAATTTAAAAATATTATTTTTAGATGGTGTTTCCAAAGCATTTTAGCAACAGGAAAAGAATATAAGATTATTCTTCCCCATTCCTTTTCTCGTAGGGCGGGGAGGGGCAGAGGGAGAAGGAGAGAATCCTAAGCAGACTCCGAGCTGAGTGCAGAGCCCGCTGTGGGGCTGAGATCATGACCTGAGCTGAAATCAAGAGACAGAAGCTTAGCCCACTGAGCCACCCCATGCGGTCATACCCCCAGTTCCTGATCTAAATTCAAAGCACAGTCTGAGCTGGTTCTTACTTGAATAGAGGCCGCGTAAACTTCATTCGCCCTTGCTCAGTCGCCATTTTGAGAGCCAAAGGAATTGCTTCCTCCCATTTCGATTGAATGCAGAGCCGTAACCATCTGGAGAGAGGATTTTTGGGGGGCGTGGGGTAGGAAACGAGGAGGAAGGGGCAGGATATACAGGCATATCTGAAGATTACTTTTGTAATGATGATAATCCCATTCTAGTTATGCTTACACCACTTTACATTATGTCTTTATTCTGAGAATCTCAAGTTCTCGTATATATAATTCAGTAACTGGAGAAGTGAAAAAAAGTTTGTTCTTGCAAGAGACCATATGTTTTTAAAAAGGTTTAGATTATGTCGGTGCTCATGTACCTTATTTATATATACAGTTTCTGAAGGAATTAAACTTAGGTTTAAGACTCACACTACAAATCAGAATTAAGAAAGATTAACCACATACACAAAATTAGAGATTTCCAACTATTCCCATATCAGAGTTTACTTGGCTAGTTGTGGAAGAATGCCTATTACCTATTTAATTTAAGAATTAGGGATTCCTAATTTTTTTTTTTTTTGATAAGGCAAGAGAAGCTTACAACAAATTCTAATAAAAAAATTAATACTATCATCTTACAGATAGCACAACTATTCCTCAAAGACCGCTATCATTATTTATACAAGTGCAGTAAATTTCACAAGGATTTCTTCAAACTCATGTATGTCTCAGACTGCTTTCCCTTTCTCCACCTTTTCAACTAGTTTCTGCTTTCTTCCACAGAGACAAGTTAAAATGATGTACCTGAATCGTATTTCAGAATTGTTAATGGCATTCAAGTTGTACACCTCTTGCATTCGCTTTATGTGCCCCAATGGAAGAGGCGCCTAAGAGCAAAATAAAGAAGTACGATGTATCATTTCAACAGGATTCCTTGGAAGAAAGGAGCTGGAGAGAAATTCTTAGCCAGATTAAAACCCTAAATATTTTATAATATAAAAATAAATCAGATAAAAAGAAAAGAAACAAATGCGCACTACAATAAATTTTGTGCAGACTTATTCTGGATAAGGATGTTCTGCTGGGAGCAAAGGGATAACTTAATTGGTGAGATACACAGAGAATTAGATGAGAATTACTCTCCTCAGACTTTTTGGCGTATATGAACACTGACTTTCTAACCCTTTCCAGAGTCTTTCAGGTTCTTCCTTATACTTTATAGACCTTAAATTTATTCCACTCTCCATGTTAAACCACAATCCCTTAACTATTTCCTCACTGATTGCCCTTAGCTTTTTTTTTTTTTTAAGACTTTGTTTATTTATTTGACAGAGATCACAAGTAGCCAGAGAGAGAGAGAGGAGGAAGCAGGCTTCCCGCTGAGCAGAGAGCCTGATGTGGGGCTCGATCCCAGGACCCTGAGATCACGACCTGAGCAGAAGGCAGAGGCTTAACCCACTGAACCACCCAGGCGCCCCACTGACCTCAGCTTTATCTTTGCGTATTTCCTCTGAAGACCCTTTTGCATGATCTCTATCCCTACAAAACAGCTTTTTAAACTTTTCTATTACAGACCCCTTTGAAAACCTGATGAGTAGTATGGACCCTTTCCTCAGGAAAAAGAGAGAGATTTACTATACAAATGTCTATATACAATGGCAGGGGGTTCAAACCACCCCCCACCCCCCGTCCCCGCCGCCCCTTGCCCATCTGAACCCATGCTAATAGGCGGAGCAAGTCTGGCAAGGAAGGAGGGACAGCTCAGTCCGGATAAGCAGGGAGGCTGAGGGGCTGCTGGGCAGGTGGCGACTCTCCTCTCGCAGCACAACCCATCCCACGAAACTCACCCCACGCTCGGGGAAGCATCTTTGCCGAGAGCTAGACCCTTCCCAAATCCTTTGCCCTCAGCTAAACTCCAAGTCCACCCTGGTAGGTCCACTGGTAGAGGTCACCTCCTAGACCCCCAACTTTCACTAATTTTTGCCACACCTCTTCTGGAGACATCCCGTCAGGTGCTACAGACGTTTATGAAACCTCGGTGACTTGATGCCCTAAAAGTGGATTCTTGCAAAGCCCCTGTTGCCTTAAATCCTATTCTTTCTTTTGTTTTGCTTTCATAGGAAAGTCTGTCCAGTCTTCTCTACCCATCTCAGGGTCCTCAGGCCCAAGAGCGCATTTCAGTGTAACGGTAAAGACCCCGTCATTTCCTCCCTCTCCAAATGTAGCCTCTCCTTTCCATTTCACATATTCTTTTAATTACCTGGGTTTGAAACCTTAAAATCTGCTTGGACTCCTTCCTGTTAACCGCCAAATCCAGTCAGTCACAAATCACATGCTTTCCCCCTTCAACCCTGCTCATCTGGCCTATTCCCTCCTTTTCTGCCCCCCTTCCCCCTCACAATGTGTTCTCCAAGTCTCCCAAAGACTTTCTCCACCCACATTCCTCATGTTGATCTCCCCGCGGACTCTTTGATAACCCACCCTCTCATCAAATGACTTTCCTGTTAAAAATGTTATCTATTTTCCTACTCTACCACCTACTAAAACAAAACCCAAGATTCTTAGCATTCAAGATTCATCACACCATCTGATCCCACTAGCCGTTCTAGAATTATCTTTATTAACTTCCACAACACTGAGGCTTGTGACTCCCTGAGACCTCTGCCAGTATTGGCTAAAGCAAGCCCCACTCCCACAAAATGTTTCCTTGACAATGCCACTCGGAAGTGAATTCTCCTTCACTGACTCAGCTTTTCTCAACTGGTACCTAAAATATGCCTCCTTTTATTGCTACATTTTGTACGTGTGACCTTTCCTACTAGATTATAAGCTTTTTGAGGACATGGTATATTTCTTTCTTGCATATTTTCATATTCCCAACAACACTAAACATAATAAGCATTCAACCAGTGTCTTTAAATGAATGAGTTTTAGAAGTTATTTTTTTCCATTAGTTTTCACATTAACATTTTTTTCCCCCCAAACTGGGCTTGACATAAATGCCGTGTTTTTGTTACGCCCATTGTAATTTCTCATGTTTTGAACTCGTACTTACTCTCTGGAGCATCTGTGCTAAAAATTCGTTCAACTGATGAGAAGAGAGATCCTTCAGGTCTGCTGGGGTGAATGAATTTAAATCCTCTTCTTTGGCCTACAATAAATGTTACCTGGTTATTTCCATTCATGTGCGATTTAATAATATTTATTGGCTTGTTGGACATAAAAGTAAAGATTAAGAAAAAGACAAATACAAGGATGCCTAAGGTGGTGAAAAATATATTCAGCCTTAGCTACTTTAATAGTTTCGAGATGATGTTACTATAACTTAAAGAGCTGACACGATTCCTAAAATCTGTATTACTTAAGAGAAATTAGACTATTACTAGTAAAAGTGGAAGAAACTTTTGACATCCTTTGTACCATTCCAGATATATGGATTTTCAAAGTAAAGAAAACATTACAAAAGCATATCAACTAATTAATAGGCCAATTAAAAAATCTGGGTAAAGGATCAAATTGCACATTCTCTTAAATATCACACTAATGAACTGGTAGGACCACAAACGGAGGTTTCCCTCCATCCCCACACATTCTGCTTTTCCTAGGTAATCTTGGAAATCATCTAAGAAAAAGAAAAATCGGTCAGTACTTTTCTATTTAGGACTCACTGCCAAAAATCTTGGAGGATTTGATTAAGAAATATTAAATAAAGCTTATCAAAGTAAGTATTTTTAATTCTTTAAAACCAGCTTTAAATTCTTTTAAACTAGGGTTTCCTTTTATTATTTTTAATTTTAATTCCAGTATAGTTAATATATACTGTCATATTAGTTTTAGGTGTACAATATAGTGATTCAACGCTTCCATTTATCACCCGGTGCTCAATGGGACAAGTGCACTCCTTAATCCCCATCACCTGTTTCACCCATCCCCCTGGCTGCCCCCCAGCCATCAGTTTGCTCTCTCTAGTTGAGAGTCTGTTTCTTCAGTTGTCTCTCTCACTCCTTTTCCCTTTGCTCATTGGCTTCTTGTACTCCACAGAGGAGTGAGATCGTACGGTATTTGTCTTCCTCTGACTTATTTCACTTAGCATTATACTTTCTAGCTCCATTCATGGCCTTGCAAATGAGAAGATTTCATTCTTTTTTATGGCTGATAATAGTCCATTATAGATGTATACCATTGTAGATATTCCTTATCCATCCATCTGCCGATGGACACTTGAGTAGCTTCCATAATTTGGCTATTATAAATAATGCTGCTATAAACATAGGGATGCATGTATCCCTTTGAATTAGTGTCTTTGTTACTTTTGGGTAAATACTAAATAGTGTGATTACTGGATCATAGGGTTGTTCTATTTTTAACTTTTTGAGGAACTCCCCCAACTGTCTTCTATAAAACTAGGTTTTTTTTTTTTTTTAAAGTTGAAAAGAAATATATGCAGTGTTTAAAAAATCAAAGAGGGCCGAATGAAAAATTCCTTTGTTTTTGCTCCGTCTTTCCTCAGTAACCAATATTAATAGTTCCTCGTTTATCCTTCCAGAAAACTTAACGTATAAATACATATCCTTATAAGGAAATATTATTTTACACCTTCCTCCCCTTTCTATTCCACTGGGAAACCATACCTTAGTGTCAAAACTTACAGATCTCATTCTCTGCTCAAAAACGTGCAAATTTAAAACTATTAAAGACCTATCATAAGTGGTAAAAACATGAAAAGCAGTAGGATAAGCGCAAGTTCAAGGTAATGGTTACCCTCTTGGGAAGGCAAGGTGGGCAGAGAGCGGATGAGGCGGGGAGGGGGCGCTCCAACAGTCCTGGTGAGGTTTTCTTTCTCAGGTTGGTGGTGGGTACACAGGCTTTTGTTTTACAGTTGATTTTTACACCTTCCAACAGGTGATGTACATTTTTTCTGTTTGCTTTTACTTAGTATGAGAAAACCAACTGGGCAGTCACACAAGGCAACGAGTCACTAGTGACTCCGGAGATGACAGCGAGTCCTCAGTCTGTCCCCGACACTGCCCACTCCTACTGACACTGCCCTGTTTACAGTCCTTCACCTTGACCGCTGAGCCTACAGGAGTTTCTAAGCGGAGATCAGGAGCAGTTCTACCAGCGGGGCTGGAATACATTTTTCAAATGAAAACTGAGGTCCTAACAACACGTTGTTGTTAAAAGACCCAGTGTCCCTTGGATCTCTCGCCTTTTTCCAACGACACATCTGTGAACTACACCGAACACGAGATTCGAGACATAGGAAGAATAGCGAACCATGCTCGGTGGCAAGAGGTGTTACCAGATTTCTCTCCCTGCATAGGGATCAAGCCTTCCTAAATGATTTGTTGTACATAATTAAATCCCTCCTCTAATCATCACTTAACACCTTTGGTCCCTGTGGTTATGACACTGAACGCAGGAAGCCGACCTCTCCTGGCCAGGTACTGACCGTGCACATGCAGATGTGCGTGACTAGCCTGCCTGGGGTGGGGGGTGGAGACAGCGGCCTAGATATTCTCTACCCCACTTGAAAAGATCCTGACCTAGATCTAAAAAGTTAGTAATATCCTGACTTTGTTATGATGTTGTAGAATCTCCAGAAAGATGTTTGTATTTTATTTTAAAGGACAGCATCTCTTCCCTGGGGTTTCTGGTTCCATTTTCCCGATTGGCCTTACTCCTGATTTTTCTTCCTTCTTCTGGCTGTCAGAGAGTTCCCCTCAAAACCCAAAGCTTTCTATGCCTCTTTCTTTATCTCACCTCTCCACCTAGGCTCCATGTTTTGTTGCTGCTTAAAAAAAAAATAAACCTGTTCGAACTGTGTCCCTCCCACCCAGAATGTTCTCCTCTACCTCCTCCATGCCCAAACCATGCTCAGTCCTAGCTGAACTACCCTCTTCTAGACAAAGCTCTCCTCCATGCTGCAGCCAACCTCAGTGCACTTCACGCCAAACCCCCCCAAACCAGGCGCAAGTATTGACTCTTTCTGGTGACCTCTTGTTACTTCATCTGTGTCTTTTTCATGCTACACATCACTTCCTGTTTAGTATCATTATTTATTTCTAAACTTTAGGAATAAGTGTCAAAAGGCGACATCTAAATTTGTTGCAGTAACAGCATAAAGACTAGCAGAATATGCCAGCCCCAAATACACCGATTCTTTTAACTGCAGGCTCTTGAAAACCAGGAATGGCAAGGAGAGGTTTTCTCCCAACTGCACACATTTACCTAAAGACAGATTTTCCAAAAGGAACCCAATTGTCCTAGATCCCCTCCCCTGGGAGTTTCATCAATCAGGCAAGATTGACTCTTATCACGGGAAAGGAACAACAACAAAAAAGCTGACACCACACCCAGACAAACTTTGTCCTAATACTTACCGATCCTTCTAAGGGCCCATTTATCTTTCCTAAAAATCCTTTATTTTCACCTAAAAGGCTTCTCTTTTCTTACTGAAATGGTATTTAATCCTGAATTCTGAGCCACCTCTGAGTTACTCATTTTTCCGTGGGCCCCTCCCATGTAGACATGAGGTAGACACACGGATACCTTTGTTTTTCTCCTGTTAATCTGCCTTTTCTTACAGAGGTCTCCACTAAGAACTCAGAGGGTACATGGAAAATTCCTTTTCTTCCCCTACAAGGATTATTCCTACTCTTTCCACTATTTTTCCCAAAAGCATTACGCAGGGCACATCTGCACTCTGGTTTCTAAGGGTTCTATTTCAGGAAATGCACAAAGAGCTCTTTCTAGGAGGTTCCATAGCGGTCAACACTAACACAGGCAGAGAGTGCCCCTGGTCTTCCCTCACAGGCGACACCAGCGCTCACCTAAGATCATTTTAGATTCACCTGTATGGGTAAGGACTACTTGAAGCAGTATCTTACAAATGACTGATGAGAAAAAGAAGCAAGAGAACAGGCAAATATTTCTCCATGCCTTTTTTAAGACTTGAAAAGAAGCAAGAAAATGAGAACTAATACCATCAATATCTATTTGCTCCCCTGGGCAAACTTAACTTTACACACTGAGGGTTGGGATACTACCTCTTCTGACAAACTTGACTTATGAGTGACCTTTCCAAATACTTGAGTTTGTGAATCAAGTACCCACCCGCTCCCGGCCCTGCCACTGCCTTCCTGAGTAGAGACATATTTGTACAATTCAAAAAGGGGTCAAAATCACATGTTAGTACTCACAGTTATCCACCGTTGACTTAAGGCAAGGCATGCATTTGTGAGAGTCATATCATAACTGCAAATGAAAAAATACCAGAGATTCAACTTCATAAAAATGTACATGCTTTTCCATAAATGTAATGTTAAAGTTACAGAACATACTTAACTTTCAAAGTTTTTTTTTTTTTTTTTTTAAAGACTTCATTTATTTGAGAGAAAGAGCGAGAGTCCAAGAGAGACTGCATGGGAGGTGGGGCGGGGCAGAAGTAGACTCCCCGCTGTGCAGGGAGCTCAAAGCTGGGCTAGATCCTAGGACCCTGAGATCATGACCTGAGCTGAAGGCAGAGGCTTAACTGACTAAGACACCCAGGTGCCCCTCAAAGTTCTGAAATAAAGCTCAAGGAGGCGCCTGGTTGGCTTAGTCAGTTAAGCGTCTGCCTTCAGCTCAGGTCATGATCCCAGGGTCCTTGGACGCCTCCCTGCATTGGGCTCCCTGCTCTTCAGGAGAGTCTGCTTCTCCCTTTGCCTCTGCCCCTCCCCCTGCTCATGTGCTCACTCTCTCTCGCTCACTCTCTCTCTCAAATAAATAAAAATAAATAGAGAAAAGAAAGGAGTCAGAAGGAAAGAGAGAGTGAGAGAGAAAGGAAAGGAAAGGAAAAAGAAAAGAGAAGGAAAGGTCAATCAGAAACTCGCGACTGTTGGAAACAGAACATCTTCTACCTGACTTCAATATACTGATGTCATCGGAGAACTTGGAAATCCAAGTGGTTACCGGATTAATGAAACACCTGATTATCCTCCAGAGAGAAAGCCTCACCACCTCAGCGAAAACGGTCAGATGCTTCAGTAGCACCCGCTGAAGGTGCTGGGACCCAGGTGGGCACGTTTAGGGTTTGCTGCGTGGCAGGCGCAGTTGTAGGGGCTCATGACAACACAAAGTCCTTGCTTTCATAGATTTTACATTCTGTTGTTCCAACTATCTTCCCACTTCGTAACCATCCAACAAATCTGCGAGCACCTCTGTGGCAGGCACTGTTGTAGACACCAGGGAAATGATGGTGTCATGGGAGACCCTTGGGAGACTCCGAGTCATCATGTGATGATTTTATTCCTCTCTTTTCAGAAGAAAGTGGAAATAACAAACTCTGACCATTAAGCAAAACAAATGGCACTAAAATCTGTGTGTTCTCAACTTAGAAAATAAATTCCCTGTGTTGCAACAACAGTGGAAGAGACTGTATAAGGTACAAAAATTCTAGCAAAACATCCCTCTTTGTCCATAAATGATGCTTGCTTGCTGTATAATGTTTCTATTAGAGAACAGTGGGGGTACCTGCCCCTGTGGGCCTAAATGAAATGAATTTTGATTAGAAGTTGCCTCTGCACCTCTGAAAGAGTTTGAGCCCTAGGGGAGATTATTAGCCAGTTAAAGCAGTGCCTCCCTTTGAAGTAGCTGCCAGTTAATCTTCACGAAGTAGTCGGGCTGTGGACTACAGAGAAAGCCTTTTGTTTGTCTCCAAGACCAAATGGGATCAGAGGCCGTAAATTGCTCAGGCAGTAAATCACCTTCAACTAGAACATTCCTTAGCACTGATTTCATAAGGAACAACAGAACCATACAAAACCTCTGCTGATCTCTTTCTGGGTGTCCTGAAATTTCCTTCTCGTTGTCATAAGAACTAGGAAAGGATTAGCCCGGGGAAGGGAAGCAGCCCTTACTTATGGTAAGATCCTAAGAAAAGCAGGGAGCAAAACCAGGTAGGAGCCCAGCTCTCACGGTGCTTCAGTGTTGTGAAGGAGAAAGACTTTATCACACAAATTAAAATTACCATGTGGTAATAGCAATGAAGAGGCCATACACAGCACCAGGAAACCCTAAATGGGAACCGGACTTGGTCAGAGAGGTCAAGGAATACTTCCATGAGAAAGTGGTTCTTGAGCGGAGATTGGAATGATCTGGCAAAGAGTATTGGGGAGGGGGTGGGGGAGACAGCATGGTCCCGGCTGGAACATGTGGTAGTTTGCATCTCACATGACATGTGAGGACCAGAGTTTAGGTCTCTGATTCAAGGGGGGTATTTAGTATAAAAGGCAGTATAGCAGAGGGGTAAAGACTGCCAGGGTTTGAATCTCAACCCTAACTACTTACTGTGCAAACTTCGGCAGAAGACCTTTACCTCACTAAGCCTAATGTGCTTCTTCTGGAAATGAGGCTGACATCTCAGAACACTGCCGTAATGACGGACATTACGCTTATACAGGTTGTATTTCTTACTTCAGAGGTGTTGAAAGAAAGGAAAATATCTTCTCTGATCACCATCCTTCAGCTGAAAGGAGGCATTCCATCATGATTTGGAATGAAGTGAATTTATAATTCATGGAAATGTTTCTTTTGACCTCAGGGTTAAGGGTCAAACACCTACAACATCTGCTCTGTAACTGGTTACAGCGTAAGGAAGTCATCAAACCCTGTCGAGTATCTTGAGGAGCCCAAGAATTCTGGAGAGTAGGAAGGAAAGCATTAATGGGAAGGACTGACTTGGGTTTTACAGGAGGCATTCCAGGAGAGTAGAGCCATGCATTCCAGTCAACTTGATTGAGAAGATCGACCTGTGAACAACAAATAACACCAAGGTTGCTACGAAATAACTTTTTCCATTGGGGGTGGGGTGAGGGAGGTGTGACTATCTTAAACAGACTTTTAGGTCCTCAAATCTATAATTTTACCTGCACTAACATGTTAAGATAACTTCTAAGTCTCTTTCCTAAAATAAATTTATATTAATCAGCATTATTCTGTTAAATAAAGCAGGAAAATTAAATATATACAAGCACTAAATTTCTGAAACCTACTATTGCAGATCTCTCCAAAATATTCACGTTAGTTCATATTGTTGAGATCACATTTTACATAGGAAAAAGTACCATGAAAGGCTGAATCTTAAATTCTAAACCAGTACTACTATGAAGGAATTCAAATCAGCCCAATAAATAGCCATTAAACACAGGTATTCTGGGCATAGAAAATAAGAAAGCTTTTCAAAACCAACCTTATCTTTAAAGTGGGAATACAGGAAATCCTTCCAGTCATCCGTGGTTATGCTCTTGTAGGAAAATTTTTCAACATAAGCCTTTAGGAATCCTAGGAAAACCTCTGAGAGTTTAAAAAAAAAAAATCAAGTCGATTAATGGAAAGGTAACTATTGAACATTTTGGGGGTGCTTGGTATGCTACTCTTGACCAGGGAGAACAGAGAGCTTTCAGAGAATAGGGAAACCAATAAGGGTTTTAGGGGTGAAAGAATGTTCAAATCAGGTCGTAGGACTTAAGCTGGGCCTTAAAAAATATATGTAATTTGGTGGAAGGGAGAAGAGAAATCCGAATGACAAGAGGCCAATGCAATGAAGAAACGGAGAAGGAACCCACAACATAAATTCTAAAAGTAATGGCCTTAGTGTGACCCGAGAGGAGGAGAGCGAGATGGGACAGGCAGAGTGTGTGTGGGTGAGGGAAGGCCTTCGAAGTCCACGGACAAAGGATAAGAGCCCATCGCCCATCAGTAGGGGAAAGTTACATGTATTCAGCACATCTACATCATGGACAGCTACAGTGACATTAAAGGGTATAAGGTAGATTTCTATGTTCTGACACGGAAGGATGTCTGTGGAACACTGCTGAATTAAAAAAAAAACAAAGGTAGAACAAATGTGTGTGTCTATGTGTATAAAGTGACCCATTTTCTTATTTTTTAAAAAATTTTACTTATTTGAGAGAGAGACAGTAAGTGCTAGCGGGGAGAAGGAGAAGCAGGCTCTCCACCTAGCAGGGAGCCCGATGGGGGGCTCGATCCTAGAATGCTGGGATCATGACCTGAGCCAAAGGCAGACACTTAACTCACTAAGCCACACACACGCTCCAGTGATCCACTTTCTGTAATTAAAATATATTTATTTGTCTGTTTGTTCCTTTATGCTTAGAAAAAGACCGGGAACCACGCACACCAAACTGCTAACAGTGGTCATCTGGGGACTGGAAAGGGGCTGAGGGACTCTTCACTTGTCATGCTTAGCAACTTCAGTACTACAGAATTTTTTTCAAGGAGTATATACTATTTTCCTAATTTTTAAAATACTGATGAGTTTTCTGGGGCACCTGGGAGGCTCAGTTGGTTGGGCAGCTGCCTTTGACTCGGGTCATGATTCCAGGGTCCTGGGATCCAGCTCTGCATGGGGCTCTCTGCTCAGCGGAGAGCCTGCTTCTCTCTCTTTCCCTCTGCCTGCAGCTCTGTTTACTTTTGCTCTCTCTCTGTCAAATAAATAAATAAAATCTTAAAAAAAATAAAAAATAAAAAAATAAAATACTGGTGAGTTTTCTTTAAAGTCATGCAACACAGTTTTGCATTCAGCTTATTCAAGGTTTAAAGTAGAGAGGTCACGTTAGAAAATGGTACCGGTTTTCTTCAGCAGCTACACACAAAATGAAACAAAAGAATAAAATGGGACAAAAACAACAGTTAAAAATTTTCCTTATTCTTCACATTGCCCTCAAAAACAAACAAACAGACAAAAATCAGAAAATGCCAACTACTTGCCTGGGCCCCCAAGAAGTTGTTCAAGGTAAAAGAGTAAAGCAAAGCCCTTCTCGTAGGGCACTGAAGAATATGCTACATCGGGGTCCACATTTGTCAGATCAACCACAAGTTTGGTGTAAGGATGCGTATCTCCAAAAGTCTTTATCTGCAAGACACAAAATTAGATGAATGTTCAAATATGGATACTGGTTATTAGCACGTAAGGAAGCTAATAAGGAAGTATGACTTCGCTCAAAGGCATAAGTTTAGGGGAACTTATACTGAAGGACTAGAAGTTGTAGGGTATGTTAGCCCAAATTTCTCTAAGTCTGTTAATGGAATGCCTACTTGTGTCATGTTCCGTGGTATTTCCTGTTCAGTAGTAGGCTCTATTCTTATAGAAAACTAGGAAAATGTTTCAATGCCTGGTCAGCAAATTCAGCCTTTGGGAGGGAACAATGAAAAACTCAAACTAAGTAACTGTACTAATGGCAAAGACCCAATGAGGTCCTACTGGTCATGAACATGACATTACACAAGATAAGGACTAGCATGTACCAATACCATATTATACCAGGGTGCCTGGGTGGCTCAGTGGATTAAGCGTCCAATTCTTTTGCTTTGGCTCAAGTCATGACCTCAGGGTCCTCCGACTGCACCCCATCACCCCATGTAGGACTCTGTGCTCAGCACCGAGTCTGCTTGGGGTTTCTCTCTCTCCCTCTGCCCCTCCCCTCTGATGCAGTGCACCCCCCCGCCCCCCCGCCATGCTCTCTCTCAAACAAATAAATAAAAGCTTAAAAAATAGAATATTATACCAGTATCTGCTTGATTTTCCACACCTGGCTTTCTTGTTGCTACTTAGGAAAGCTAGTTTACAAACTAAACTTACGAATGCCCGTACAACTTTGGAGAAACGCTTTGACTCACTTACCGAATTCTGTAGTTCTCCCCATCCTCCTAGTGCGTGAAAATGTCTGAACTTTTCGCCAAACAGTCGTCCACAAATGTGGCGTTCTAAATACACAGTATGTCCTTCGTTTAACCTAAAAAGTTTTTTTTTTTTTGTAAATAAAATAAAAACAGTGACACAGCTGAAAGGAACAAGAAATTTAATCATCAAGGTACTTTCTTTTTGGCTTTGCTACAGAGTAAAACACTGTAAAGCATGGACACTACTGTCTAAGCGGATTCCGCTCAGAGCCATGGGAAATGCAGCCACCCGGATGGCAGCGCGGAAAATCCAGCCACAGTTCTCGTTTTCTGTTCCCACGTATTAAAATGTGATGCTACCAGCACTAAGTAAGAAGCGCAAGCCAAATACTCTTACTCCTCCTAACACTGACAAGCATTATGGAATTTTTTTAACTGTCTACCTAAGAGATGACGACAAAGGAAAACAAGATATTTCTGCAAAACCAATTCAGAGCGGCGGGAGGCAGAAAAGGAAATTAATAAAAAGAACCAATAAAGAAACAGTAATAATAATTTAAAAATCTCACCAAAAGTGGTCCCAAGTTTTGTTGGTCACTAGATTTCCTGTCCAGCTATGAGATATTTCATGTGCGATAACCTAAAGTGGAAACGTATAGTAAACAGTGGAAGGGATTAGTAGGACGCATTGCCTTATTCTAAAATAACTCCACACGTAAGCATTCTAGTTCTTTCACTTCCACATTGTTCAATTTCTTTTTAACATTAACTGATATATTTAGGGAGTTAGGTGAGCAAACAAATCATCACTTAGCCAAAGACAAAAATATTTTAAAAATTAGAAACAAAAAGTTATTTAGAAAATATTAAATGGACACATCACTCCTTTAAAATGCATTTCATAAACATATGAAGAGATCAGACCATAAAATGTTATGACTTCTATTAAATCTGTTAATGTAACAACCACCCCCGAGTTATCTTTTATAACCATATCTTCAACATAACAATACAATGGGTATTTTAAAAATCAGCTGAATTCTTAGTTCTTTAAGGGTAAGACTGCGATAATAAATTTTAACTTACGTTGGAGAGTGACTTGTCTCCTGCCTAAAAAAAAGAAAAGTACCTTAGTATTCAAATTACAGACTATATTTAAAAGACTGCCTACATCAGGATGTATTCCGACATTAATAGTGCACTGTATTTCTACTACCATACTCAAAGGGGTTCAAGACCAGAGTATGTTTTGGGAAAGTAAAACCAAACATGCAGGACTAAAAAAAAAAAAAGCATGACTCTTTCTCTCCCTCATCTGGGGAAATTTTCCAGGACCAGGAAGCCTAACATACATATCTCTAACTTACAGGAAACATTTCTCCTTCCATTTTTTAAATATCTGTTCTTATTTCCTTTATGTACCTTATTCTCACCTAATTACCCACAGCATCCTTAAGAAAAGTCTACAGTGATTTAAAGTGGCATACAAAGGCATATAAATTATATACTGTAGGTCTAATCCTTCCCTATACATGCTAAAGTGAGTTTTTGTTAGTTTTGTTCGACCCGTCCCTACATGCAGAGTGTAAATGGCCTAGTTTCTCTGTCTGGATACAGAATTTGTCCCTACATTGGTGAGACAAATACACCTTTGGTTCTCGTCTCCCTAATGGCTAACTTATTTCCTTTTGATAAAATGAGATGATGAAAATAACCATAATAAGCAATAATATCAGGAAGAGGAGTTATACAAATAAGAGAAAATACTGTTTAAAAAAAAAAAAAAAGATGATCAGGAGCCTAAGGCTCTTCACATCCAGCTGTACGTGCGAGGAGAACTCAGCCGTGCACGCAGACAGGCTCACACTCACCAGCAGAGTGGGGGTTACGAACGTGAGGCAAGGATTCTCCATGCCGCCGTAAGGGAAGGACGGCGGGAGGACTAACAGGTCATACTGCCCCCATACATATGGTCCTCCCAGATCTTCTGCAATTTTAAGCATAGATTCAGTCTGGAAAATAATGCATATATATTTACGTGTCTTAGTCATTCCAGTGATGAATTTCTTTAAAGTACATATTGCTTTCGAAGGTTATGAACTAAGGATGCTCCTTTTAAATAATACTGATGCAAAAAAAAAAAAAAGTAGCAACTGCAAAACCACATAGAATAAGAGATATTTGATTCTCTGACCACATCACTAAACACCATTGCATTTCATACTTTAAGTCTTTTTTTTTTTTAAGATTTTATTTTTATTTATCTGACAGACAGAGATCACAAGTAGGCAAAGAGAGGCAGGCAGAGAGAGAGGGAAACAGGCTCTCGATGCGGGGCTCGATCCCAGGACCCTGGGATCATGACCTGAGCCGAAGGCAGAGGCTTTAACCCACTGAGCCACTCAGGCACCGCCATACTTAAAAGTCTTAAATCTATTGTCTACCAGGATTATTAAAAAGGGTAACTCTATGACCAACCTCAGAAAATTCATAAGCAGACTTTTCCACCTGCTCTTTCTCAGACCAAACCAACGTTCTTGGGCCAATTTGCCTGCAAAATTAAAAAGCTTAATAAAAATGAAGTTCAAGACACATTATTCATTTGGTTCTAGGAAAGAGCTAAAGTAGTATATAAAAACCCGACAGTAGTTAAGATTTACCATGTGCTCTGGGAGGAGGGGAGGTTTAACAGCTTCTCTGAGATACAGTCCACTGCTGTGTGCACACCAGAAAATACACAGCTCTCTGAGGAGGCACCGTCCGGGCCACATGAAAACAGAGATGTAAGGTGCCCCCGAAGATTAGCTAACTGGCTATGGTAAGAACTTTGGGGATCCCCCAGTCAGGCTCAGTAAGGGGTTATTTGCTATATACTTAAAGGTTGAACACTCACAGAAGAAGAAACAAATAGAAAAAGAAGGAAATCCTGTCACATGCTAGAACATGGCTGAAGCTTGAGGGCATTAGGCTGAGTAACAATCCAAGCCAGTCACAAAAGAACAAATACTCTGATTCCACTTAGGAGGTCTCTAAAGTGTTCAAACTCATAGAAACAGAGAGTAGAATGCTGGTTACCAGGGGCTAGAAGGAAGTGGAAATGGGAGTTGTTGTTTAAAGGGTACAGAGTTTCAGTTTTGCAAAATGAGAGTTCTGAAAATCTGTTTCCCGACAATGTGGATTTACTGGGCAATACTGACTACTGGGCCGTACCCGTAAAAATGGTTAAGAGAGTAAATTTTGTGGGATTTTTAGCCACAGTATAAAACCAGAAGAAATAAATAAAAGTGCGTATCACTTACAAAGGACTAGAACACAAAAATATTTTTTTCATCTAAATTGCATCCTAAACATTTTCTGCGGAGCCAAACCCCAAACAACAAGATTTCACTGAGGTGTCATGCCCCCAGAGAGGCAGTGGACTCCAGAGGAGCTGCTTCTCCAACTTTAATGTGCATTCTGATGATCCGGGAAGCTTGTTCATATGCAAATGTTGAGTTAGTAGCTCTGCCATAGGACCCCAGAATTTGCATTTCTACCCAACTCGCAGGTGATGCCAAAGCTACCAGTCTCTGGAACCAGACTGGGCAGTGATGGTAACCAACCTGCTGTTAGCCAACAAATTTAATGAGAACCCCAAGTATGAGCTGCGTATGTCATTTTAAATTGCCCAGCGGCCACATGTGAAATAAGCAAAATGGAAGCAGATGAAATCAATTTCAACAATACACTTTGTTTAACCCAATACATCCAAAGTAGTATCATTTCCAGATGTAATCAACATAAAAATTACCGATGAGAGTTGATGTCCTTTTTTTCCTACCAAGTGTTTAGCAATCTAGTGTGTATTTCACACACATCGCAGGCCCCATGCGGTCAGCGGCTATCTAGCCCGATAGGGCACATGTTTGCGGCACAGGCTGCAAAGTCAGCCAGCCTAGATCCCGGTCCTGACCCTTCCTATCTGTGTGACCATGAGGTGGTTATTAATACTCACCGAGCATCAGTTCCTTTATCGGTCAGATAGGAAAAGCAATCCCATCTACTCCACGGAACTGGGGGGATTCCGTGCCCTGACGCTCGGGGGTCGGCACAGAATAAGCCTTTGTAATGGTCGGCACTCCGACAATTCCTAGAATCATCATCTAGTGAGTTTCCCGTAGGCTGGGAGCTTTACCTATATTGGGTCGGTTAATTCTCACAAAAATCCTTTGAGCTACATAGTATTCTTTCCAGCCGTTAGGAGCCGTAAGGAAACTCAGAGGTGAGCTGCCCAAGGATGCTCATAGTAACTGCTTGGCTGGAGCTGGGTTCGCCTGACTTCTTGATCTTGTCCACATTTCTGGCAATTTAAAGAATGTAAGGCCTACCCATAGTCTTAATTTTCAGCTGTTTAGCAGTAAGACTTAGCAAAAAATTAAGAAGGAAGGGCACCTTAGCTATTGGTAAAATTTTAATAAAATATCTTTTATTTCTGTAATATTTATAGGCTTCCGTGTGCTTTTTAAAAAAATATTTATTTATTTGACAGAGATCACAAGCAGGCAGAGAGAAAGAGGGGGAAGCAGGCTCCCTGCTGAGGAGAGAGCCCGATGCTGGGCTCCATCTAAGGACCCTGAGATCATGACCTGAGCCAAAGGCAGAGGCTCAACCCACTGAGCCACCCAGGTGCCCCCTTCCAATTGCTTTAACGTTTCTTACCTCACTTGTTCAGGGAAAGAGAGATACTGCAATTTCAAGGTTGAGGAAATGGAAGTTAAGAGAAGTGACCAGTTCAAACTTCTATTAGAATCCAGATCTCTAACTAAAGGCAGAGCATGCTCACTCTGGAATACCCAGAAAAGCCGAACAGGGACTGGTAAAAGATTTTTTTCATTTAAAATTCATTGTTATTTACATTTTATAATTAGATTTGAATTTTTCCAGCTTGATATCTTGTGATGTGCATAAATGAGCTGCTAGTTAATCCTGCCAGAGATTCAAGATACTTCAAGCTTAATCTTTTCATAAACCTCAAAATTTGTTCAAAAGCTCACCTGCTTTCTAAAGCTCCAACAACTAAAGCAATCAAGTAGCAGGGCATGGGCACCTAAAAGGAGCAAAAAAAAACACCAAAACACACACACACACACAAACGAATTAGTGCTTAGAAATGTTAGAGTAAGACAATCCATATTTAAATGTGAATTCCTTTTCAGATCTCACCGTTCTCATTTTTAGGGAGTTAAATAGTTCAAAATTGTGATGTAAAACATTTCAGAACATCTATTTCTCTTTTATTTTACTAGGAAAGGCAGTCTGATGTGAAAAACATGCCTGCACGTAATATTACCAGGTCCGTATCAAGCATTTCTCAAAAATTGGCCTATAAGAAGGAACTGTGCTTTTTTTCTAAAGTTTTTTGGGCTTTTCCTTGACGTGAAACAATTTTTTTACTTCCTTTTTTAAAAAAACCACTCCTGGTATATTTGAGAGACATATAAAATAATCCAGCAGTAAGAGGAAGCTGAAGGTTTGGGAACCACTGTACTGTGGTTCAATTACATGTTCTGTTAAGAAGGTCAATTCAAAAAAAAAGCATGTGTAAACACACGCGATTCATTAAAGGTCAAAGAATACAAGTCAAATTACCAGGTACATAGGAATCTTAACCTTAAGGACTGTAACAGAGTTGTTTTTTGTTTTGTTTTGTTTGTTTTGGTCTAATGTAGCTCCTCTGTTTGTAAACACTAACCACAGTGGGCCTGCCCTGCGGTAGGAGGGTGAGCAAAGTTCAAACAACAGAAAACCTGCTGCTGACTGTGATGAGAGAGAATGGAATCAGGCTCTGTGCCCCACTTTGCTTATTCAACGACCCCTTTCTTTATTCCAACGCTGTGAATAGAGCCCAACATTTCACAAGCCCAAAAGAAATGAAGAACACACAAGACCACAGAAGCTGCTTTCTAAGTTCTGAAATATTTCAAAAGCAATTTTGCTCTCTGGATAGGTAAAAGCTATTTGTAGTTCACCAGCAATGAAAACAAAAATGTAGGTCCTCAGATCTTACTTTTTGGCTGAATTTATAGATCTTCCTGCTTGGGTCTTCTGGGTCAGGTTCTTCTCCATCACGAATGGCGCTCATCAGTGCCACCAATTCTTTAGGGACAGATACCTAATCAAGAAGAGAAGTCATCTCCAGTTCCAAAGGAAACATTCTATGTATCCTTAATTATATGTGTAAAATAACAGATTTCCCCCTTCTTAACTATGCGATAGGCAGTGAGCCCAGTAAGTCTGGACTTAGCAGGTTTATAAATAAACTAGCAATAAATAAAACTGGCTTCTTTAAAAATGAATGTGAATTATCTATCCATTCATCCATCCATCTTAAGAGGATTTGGTAGAAACTAGATTAAAATTCCAGCTCTGCTACTTACTAACTGCATGGCCTTGGAAAATGACCTGCCTGAGCCTCAGTTTCTCCATCAAACAAGGGTAATAACCTCATGGGACTGCAGCAAAGAGTAAATTACGGAAGAACAATCCATCAACCTTCTTGGCAGGGCTGGCCACCTGTGTCCTCCTCCACACCCTCAAAACAGATTCACAAGGTTGTATACTCACTTTAGGACAGCGAATACAGTTTTGAACAGTTTTATATTTAAACCATAAATTTGGAGTTACAAATCAAAGAGCTTTTTAAGGGTCATGACTGTGAGAAACTAAAAGTTATTGTCCAGAGCCGTGAAATAACTTTCTCTGGGAATTTGTTTGGAAAAGATGCTGACGGCGCAGAACTTCGGGTCATTTAAATATATACCCAAGCTCCACGATTCTGAAAGTTTTATTTCTAAAGAATGCTAGAATCAAGGACTAGCCCTTCAATATTAATGATCTAGCAAACATACATCCCGTGAAGTTCTAGACTTTCATATTCTTCTTGCCTGGCCCAGTATTTAAAGTTATTTTGGAGGCAGACACAGATCAGAACTTCCAAAGCCAGTACGACAATAACCATAAATCTAAAGCTAAAAAGCACTCGAGAAATAATTTAGTTCTGCTTCCTCCCTTCGTTTAGGCAGTGGTGTGTTATACAGATGAGACAACTCCAGGTTTTGAGGTCATAAGACTTGCCCCGGGTCATGCAGTCAGTAAGTGGTAAAGAGTCCAAAACTGGAGAGTCTTTGTCTCCGAGTATACAGTTTTCTACAGCACTATACATACTAGGTGTGGTTCGGTTGTACGACGATCTTGGAATCAAGAAGCCCCCATAAAGACAGGTTGGTCCCCAATTCTATTTGCTTGGTCCGAGCAGGTCTGGCCTGGGACCTAGTATGTACATATGTAGGTAGGTATGTATTTAGTCTCATTTAGTTAGTTAGGACTTACTTATTATTATAGTCCTTTTTGTAAAACGATTAGCAGTACCTACAAGAATCAGGTGGAAACGTTCAGGTAAGTCTGCAATCTAAGCCTGTTAGGGGACCTAGACAGAGGTTCACATGGCTATAGAGCGCATTTCTAGAACCTATAATCCTACAAATGTTAATTTTTTAAAGTTAAAAGACATTGTCCCCAAATTTTTGTCTTGAGATCTGCTACTCTGAATTCCCTTTAAAATCAGAATAGTACCCATTTCCTCTTACTTTTTAACTGAATTTATATATTTTAGAAATGTTCAAAACTGCCTTTAGAAACAAAGATGCAGGGGCACCTGGCAGGCTCAGTCACTGGAGCGCGTGACTCTTGATCTCAGGGCTGTAAGTTCATGCCCCAAGTTGGGTGTAGAGATTACTTAAAAATAAAGTTTTTAAAATAGAGATGCAAAATGAGGTCCAGAGCTTCTTTGTTATATTTCATGTAGAATTTAATTAAGTAAAATATTACTAACTATAAAAATCCAACTCTTAACTCTGCTTATAATTTATACCACATTTACTTATATGAGTCATTTAATTCGGTTAATACTTTGTGATACTTACCTCTGCACTGTAGGTTAATTTCACAGAAGGAGTGTCCTGGCAAGGAAGAATTGCTCTACAGTGGATGGCCTGGGAAGGGGGAGGGAAAAGAAAAAGCTATTCCCCTTTCTTATAGATCAAGTTGTTAAGAAATCATTAAAATTGCAGCACTGCCCTTAGACACGTTCTTTTTAAAAAATATTTCTCATATTTTTTCAGATCTTTTGAAGGAACAAAAATAGACTTGTGGATAGAAAAGTCTGATTTTCCATTTTATTTTTTTAATATTTTATTTATTTATTACTATTTATTTATTATTATTATTAGAGAGAGAGAGTGAGTACAAGCAGGCAGAGGCAGAGAGAGAAGCAGGCTCCCCACTGAGCAAGGAGCCTGATGCGGGACTCGATCCCACGACCCAGGGATCATGACCTGAGCCAAAGGCAACGGTTTAACCAACTGAGCCACCCAGGCGCCCCTGATGTCCCATTTTCATGTACGGTCAATCCTCATGATTCATTTGAAGCATGAAGCAATGTCAAGCATTGTTTCTTGTTCTCTGCCCTGAGTAACAGCAGTGCTCAGTGAGATGCTGTTAGGGACCCTGAGGGAAAAAAGGGCTCTTTAGTGAAATAAAACTGAGAACCATGCATACTACATTCCTGTCTTACAGAATCGTTTGGAGCATTAGCCTCCTGGAGACTGAAAAGACCCACATTAAAGAAACCTGTTTGAATTCTTACACTTGTTTTAACAGGAAACCATCTTATTCTGGTTAGTTATTAACATCTAATGGGATGCCCGTGTTCTGAGAACTGCGTAGGGAGTGTTGTTGGAGGCTTGACATTCCAGTCTTGCAGCAAACTTTGAAAGTAAAAGTTAAGAAGAAAAGGAAGGAAAAGAACAGCCTTTCTCAATACCATCTAGACTCCTATTGAGATTTGAGTCTAAGGTTGTGTCTATCACTTAGGAATACTGAGAGGATTAACTGTGCAAAGTACCTAATAAAGACTAGTCAGTGTTTAATGAAATGAGTTCCTTTAATTGTAAATTATTTAATTACTAACAGAATTAGGTTTTTCCCCTTTTAGAAAGTAGTTTAATATGTGACAGATTGTCTCTAATGATAGGATTCTTTATTCTTAGTTTTTAAAGAGAAAACAGAAATAGTTTAAATCGTACATTTAATGTTTACATAACATACACATTTGTTAAAGTATAAGGAAAATCTGGAAATGGCTGCATACATATCTCAGTGATGGTTACTTCTGGGCAATAGTGTCTGCAGAAGATTGAAAAATCTGACCTTTCACTTTCCATTTCTTTACTGTTAACATTTTTTATAACCAGTACCTATTACTTTCATCTTATTAATTTTTTCCTTTCTATTTTATAATGATTTCTTGAGTGCCCACTCAGGAAATAGGACCTAGACAGTCCACTTTAAGTGGACATGATTTCAAACTGAAAGGCGTTTCATTTTAACAGTGATATATGAATGTGTTAATAATGAGGTATCAGTGAAAATGCATATCATTTTTAGAACATAAATTAAAACGCTGTCTTAGGGAAGACCCGAGTATCCATTATACCACTGTCCACTTTGCTTCAGTAAACTGTGCTGGGAGTTTTTTTGTACAACAAATCATTCCAGATTTTTTTACCTGGCACTGACTAAAGAGATAGGGGTGTTCCTTCCCAGAAGTTTGTTCAGGAGTGAGCCACTGAAGAGCCGAAGACTTTGGAGAGGTCTCAAAAGAGATTTCTATAACGACTTCTTGATTTCTGTAGGCAACAAACAAATACATTAGTAGAGTATAATTCAATCTAACTGAAGTTTGAATTCATAACACAAAGACTAAATGATATAGATAATAATTTATAAGGTCTTGTTACTGATGGCGAGTCAGCTGTAGGAATGTCGGGTCCTCAGCATCCTACCTGATGCCTGCCTCTGGCTGCCTTCTACGCTATTGCTCTAAGTGCTTCGGAAGACCTAACAGGGACCGATATTCGTCAATGACACCACTGTGTGTCACACACTTTGCACCTGTGGTATCACGCAATCTTTCATGACAGCGGGAAAGTGGAAGAAAGGAGCATGACACAGAGTAGTACTGGTCTGCAAACGGGTATGGGACTGGTCAAGAAATGGAGAGTAAGCATTTAGAAGCTTTTAGAGTCACTTTTATGTCTGTAGAATCTAGGGATCAAAAAAGGGCGCTTGCTTTTAATCTCTTCTTTCTAGTAACTCACTTTTATTGCATTGTGTAAAAGAATGGGTCTGTGACAGATTGGAAATAACAAGAACTGGTCCTTGGCCCCAGAGTTTGAGCAGCACCAATAATGAGGAAATAGCAAAGAGCACAGGAGAGGAGCCGCGTGCCTGTGTGTGAATCCTGACTCTGCCACCTACTGGTGGTGCTGGGAACTGGACAAATGACTTGGCCACTCTGTGCCTCGGTTCTTGATCTGTAGAATGGGGTCAGTAAGTGTGAGTGTTTTCCTTTTTTTTCTTTTTCTTTTTTTAAGATTTTATTTATTTTATCTGAGAGAGAAAGAGAGCACGAGAGAGAATGAGCATGAGCAGGGTGCCTCATGTGGGGCTGGATGCCAGGATCCTGGGATCATGACCTGAGCTGAAGGCAGACACTTAACGCTTAACTGACTGAGCCACCCAGGCAGCCTGCCCATTGCTTTCTTAAACAGAAAGAGAAGGCATGAAAACATTGGCCTTTGAAAGGTGGGGTCCATCACCTTTGTTTTAGGCCGATGGTTTTCTACCCTTTTTTCCCTTCCTAATTTATCGAGGAGTGGGATATACTCCCAATATGACAATTGTGGCTGCCTCTTTCTTGAGTAAGTTACTTTATTTCTCTGAAGTTCCCATTCCTCATCTGTAAAATGGAAATCAAACCGCAAATGGCTACCATAAGAATTAGAAAAAGGAATATGTCTAAGGCATTAGCTTAAGATTGGTACACAGAAGCCATTCTATGTATGTCATTGTCATTATCCCACTAGTAACAGTGGCCGGCCTTTGGGGAAAAAGTAAAAACTGCAGCTTGGAAGGGCTTCCCGGATCCTGAAATGCCTCCTCAAGATGGCATGATCCCATCATCACTCTAGATCACTCCCATGATCAGTAAAGAAGTAACAGTTATCAAAAGTCCTATTCTTGAGTATTTCATACAATGAATTTCTTTAGAGTCTTAAGAACATATAATTTTCACTATAAGCTTTAATCTGAACAGATCAGTAAGAGCACCAATTACTACATACACACAAACTAGAAATAGGAAAAGAAAACTGTCTAAATTAAAAATATTTTTCTCCATCATTTAGTTATATAAAAGAAAAGGATAACATTCATACTTGCTCAGAGCAATAGGAAGAGAGATTTCCATTGGTGATCCTTTGTAACTTTGTCTTTCTCCAAGAGTATATTTGACTTCTTGTCCATTGATGACTGCTTTTTCTATCGTGAGGTCCTTTGTATCCAAGGTCTAGAATTAAGTTAGTATTTTTAAATGATAAAAAAATTGCTTAGTATATACTTAGAGAAAAGTAATATTAGATAGAGGTTAACTATAATGATTACAGAACAGAACTAGTTGCTCATAGAAAGTAAAATAGAGTGAAATTACAAGAATTAAAGGAGCCAAATATTAGTGTAGGTCCCATCTCTTGGGACTCTATGCTTCCCGAAAGATTTTTCATTCTAAAGTTTGCATATATGTATAAGTTTGCATATATGTATACCTAATTATCATTAGGTAATTCTGGGATAGTCACACAAATTTAAGGTTTTAAATATAAGTCTAATCTAACTTAGAATGTATTTGCTCCCGTCTCCTAAAACTTAACTTCTCTGCAAAAAAAAAAAAAAATCTATAACTTTAGTTTCTTTCATCATGAATCCTTGATGTATCTTATATATTTCTTCCTGGAATTCATAGAGTCCAGCTCCTATGTACTTTCATATATCCGAAATTTAAAACAAACCTTGGCACTCATTAGGCAGATAAGTGGGCTGTACATCACCGTTATGTATATAGAAAAAGCCTGACCTGGTCTGCCAAGTACAACTGAAAGACCTATGATAAACTGAGAGCCTATCTACTTGCTGTGGACCATTAAGGACCGTTAAGGATTTTCCTGCTTTACGCAGGAGAGGAGTGGCAGCGAGCATCTGAGTGTTTTCCATCCCCCAAATCCTCTGAGCCCTAGAGACCATACCTTTCACTTTCTCTCAACTCATCTCTTGTTTTAGAATTTTCAATCTTCCTGTGCTGCAAGACTGCTTCCAAACAACCTAAACAGGACTTCCATTTTACGTTTAAAACTTCTCTTGATCCTTCTGCCCTGATAACTATTCATCCCTTTCTTAAACTCCATGGGCAACCTGTGGCTGCTGTTTGCACGTCTTCATCAATCTCTCCTCCTTCCCTCTCTTCAGGCTGGCTTGCAGCAACTCTGCTACTGAAAAGGGCAGGGCATGCCCCCGATCAAGAGGTCTTCTCTGCTCGGTCATCTGGATCTCTATCTCTTCATAGCCCTTATGGGCCACCCCATCTGTTTGAAGTCCTTTCCATGGCTTCTTTGACTTTACACATAAATGGTTTTCTTACTCGTCTAATGCTATCCCCCACCCCCGACTCCTTTCTAGCTAAAAATGGATTTGTCCCAATGTTCTAGCCTCAATCCCTTGATTTTTTAAAAAAAGATTTAATTTATTTATTTGAGAGAGAACGTGAGCAGGGGGAGGGGCAGAGGGAGAAGCAGGCTCCCTGCTGAGCAGGGAGGCCCCTGTGTGGGGCTCTCATCCCCGGACCCTGGGATCTTGAGCGGCTTAACTGACTGAGTCATTCAGGTGCTCTGGATCCCTGGATTTTCTTACCATAACCGACGTATCATCAATCAATTCCTCTCTGCTGATGAGTACGGTCTGTTTCTATGGCTGGTGTCCCTTCCCCAGGACTGCCCACTTGTTGCCCACTTGACATTTCCGTGGGCAATATTGCCTCATAGTCAGTGGCCTTCTAAAAATTCTAAAAACAAAGCCAGCCTTATGTCCCCTCATCAGTTCTCTCTGCTGATTTCTCCCTTCTGTTAACAGAATCCACAAGGTACCTAAGATTTGAGATATTCAAATAATCCACAATTGATCCCTTTTCCAAGCCCCCATGGCCAATTAACAGGTTTTTCTTTCACACCGTCCTTAGACTTTTTTCTCTTTCCTTCTACCACTGCTCTCAGTCAGAGCCTGCCTTAGAACTACATGTGATGCGGTCTCTCCACATCACATCTTTCTATGAAATCTGGCTGGCAATAGCCCCGGGAGTTAGAAGGCCGGCTGCCTCTCTTTCAAGTTAGTTAATTGCACGATAAGCTCAGGAAAAGTCACAGCGGCAATCATTAATTTGATTCCCACCTCTCTACAGTCAGCAGTATTTGGGCGAAAAGAAATCTCCATTCTGTTTGTTTTTGTTTTAAAAGCACCTAAATTTGTTCGGGGCCCCACCTGTTTCCCTCTGATAGGTAATTATTCCTTTTGGGTTAACTTTCTCTCAGGGGTACCTCAACGATTGCTATTCTAAATTAGTAGAACTGACTTAGCTTCTTGCACTTGCATATTCAGAATATTTGGTTTTATTAGGTTTACATCTTATTAAGAATAGGGTTCCTCCTTTTGCCCTTCATATTCCAGGATCTATTTCTGGCTATTGGACTTATTTTAGAAACTTGATTACAATATCTATGTCTGTAACTTCTCATGTTTATACTACTCTTATAACCACAGGATGAATCAACTGACTCATTTCCCAGAGGGGCATATGTGATTATCTGTATTGCCTAAACTGTTCTAATCTAATCAGAAATCAGAAGGGCCAGATTAGGGTGCTGGGTGGCTCTGTGGGTTAAGCCTCTGCCTACAGCTCAGGTCGTGATCTCAGGGTCCTCGGATCAAAGCCTGAATCAGGCTCTCTCCTCAGTAGGGAGCCTGCTTCTCCCTCTCTCTCTGCTTGCCTCTCTGCCTACTTATGATCTCTCTTGCTGTCAAATAAATAAATAAAATCTTAAAAAGAAAAGAAGAATTGAAAGCAGGGACTCGAACACATATTTAAAAAAAAAAAAAAAAAAAGGAAGAGCCAGATTATTGTCTTGTCTATTTTTTTAAAATCTTTTCAAATCCTCCATACTTATTAGTCAGTCCAAATCTCTCCTATAGCATTTACTGTACCACATTAGAATGGTATGTGTTTTCTATTAGACGGAGGGTTCTTAAGAGGACACAGAATGTTACTTAGGCTTGCATTTCCAGAGTTTAGCACAGTGCCTGAAAAAATCGTAGGTATCAATTCATGCATTAAGCAAATCCTGAGCCAAGGGACAAGAGAAAAATGCACTGTTAAAGCTGTGTATTGCCAAGTCTTAACCTCAACTATCACTCTCAAATAACTTAAGAAACTCCTCTTCAAATTTCACTACTAAATGTTATTAAACAATTGATCAAAAACAGTGATAGAAAAAAAAGAAAACTGGGTAGCTGAAAAGTTGGAACTAGTACTTTTCAACAAAGTTTCACTGAATACCAACTATATATGTAAGGCCGAGATACCATATGTAGTTACAGGAAACAGACCTGCCAACAGTAGGAAGTTACTAGGGATATAATTTACTGTATCTCACAGTATCCTCTTTGAATAACACCCCAAAAACCACTTCTACTTCTAAGCAGCTGGCTAATTGCCATGGAATATATAACTAATTCCCTTTTTGCACAGGCTGCTGGGAAGCTCCAAGAAAGCCTCGCAACCCACTTCTTTTTCCCTTGGGCCATGTGTTTCGTTTTCCTGATCCTTATTCTCTCTTCCTCTGAATTCTTAAGTTATTTTTAATTATACTGTATATGTTGTTTTAAACAGACTGAAATTCTTTCTGTAACAAAGCATGGCTTAAATAAAAAAGCTTTAGTCCTCAGTATTATGTCTCTATTTACATTTTCTGTTATTTGCAGGGTGCTGCAATTTTTAAAAAATGGTTTTTTAAAAAAAATTGCAGCACCCTGCAAAGTTTGGTTTTGATTTTGGTTTTAAAACCAAAATCAAAACCAAACTTGAATTTCATTTCCAGCTCAGCCATTTACGTAGTGAACACTAGAGGGTTTGCAGTCAGAAAGATCTGTGTTCACTTCATGGCTTCTGCTACTTACTAGTATATGATCTTGGCCAAGACATTAAAACCTCTTTGAGCCACCAGCTGACAGAACTAAAAACGTTGCAAACTTCAATAAAAGAAACAAATGCTTGGAAGTTATCACCAAAGAATACTGAACTTGAGCACAAATAACCCAAACTTCAAAAGGATTTTTAGAAAAGCTGGGATTTAGTCCTAGTAGAGCTCCTTCAACATTTCCCCAGCTTCAAGGACTTCAAGAATGGAGACAGCAAGGACACTGGATGTCCTCACCAAGCACTGCTACTAGGTCCTCTCTATTGGTGGTGGTGAGGTATGGTGTTTTCTCACCTTCAAGACATTGTTAGCACTATTATTAGTGTGGCCCATATTAAGGTTTAGGCACTGCACTCTAACTCAATTCATCCACTAGTTCATCAAACTTTTTGAGTGTCCTCCACATGGCAGGTGCCACACTAAGAACCTGATAGAACCATGAAACATAGTCCTACCTTCAATAGACTGTATTCTAGTGAAGGAAAGAAGCTGAATTTGAAGAACTAAAACCAAACTCTTGGCCTCAAGTTGTCATTACAAATAAGCAAACAATTAAAAACAGATGTCACTCTACCAAACTAGCCTTCCTTGTATAAAATCTAACATTATTATCATTCTAGGCTCTAATTTACCAAACAAACATGCCACCCAGACATCATGATTTGAAAGTCTTCTCTCAAGATTTGGGGAATGCAAAAACAATGGGCAGCTTTGAAATTAGGACATTGAAGGCACATTCTTTTCAAAATTTAGGCATCTTGTTCCTTGCTTCCTCAAGGATCAGAGTTAAACCTTTATTTTTACAAAACAGGTGAGCGTGCAAGGTCATACTAAATAGTAATAAACTATCAAAATCTACTTTCTTATAATAAAAAGGGAATCTCATTGAGATGGGACTTTGTCCAATCCTGCCTGGCAAAGCTGCCTGCAATGAAAGATAGCATGGTACTTCAAGTTGACCAAAGTACAACCTATAGGGAAATGGTTATCTTCTTGCTTGTAATACCTTATTTTCTTCCTTGTAGTGCTTTCGGTGATTAAGTATCAACACATAAGTGAGTCGACCAACTTTTCAAATTGGCATTAGTCTAGCAAGATGTTAAAGGACAAAGAGTAGCTTACCTGGTCTATTAGTTCATATTAATGAACTCAGAATACACGCCTATGACCCAAGGAGTCAAGAGAACCACTGTTTCTTATCTAAACTTATAATTATGCCCAATTAATTGACCCCACTGATTTCCCACCACCAAGCCTCCGACATTCAGTGATTAGGTTGCTTAATGGCCTGCTTAAGTAGATTATCACAATGCTCTATGTACCATACACTGTGGCTGGTCTTTCGCTGTCCCTCTTATTTCCAAAATTCTCACCTATGAAACCCTTCAGGTGAAAGGTACAATCTAAATACTACCACTTTGAGTAAGAACACTGAAAACAGGTTATGTTGTACAGAGGAAATAATTTAATAACATTCCATAAATCTAAACAAGTTTTTCATCACTGAAGTGGCTTAGCGATGTTGCAGAAGTGTATTTCTGAGAAGCGCAATAATTACTCGCTCCTTGAAACCAGCTATGTAATACACTGTATTGAGATATGCTTAGAAAGCCTGAATGGCCCACCCTCATTACATTAACAGAAGAGAAGGGTGATAAAGGTACAAGGGCCACCACCCTGGGAAAAAAAAGAGCCGCACCTGGAGTTAGCAGAGACTGAAAGTATCAAAGCAGGGGAGAGGGGTTTGAGAATGGGTGGTAGAGAGGCTGAGGGCAGACTCCGATGGGTCGAGGGGTACGATCCTGCATTAGTGCGGGTTGAAATAAGGTGCCTGGGAGGAAAGGGTCGGATCAACATCGACAGGGCATTCGGTCTGAGACTTAGAGGAGACGATGGCCTGAGGAAGAGGAAGGTGGGCTGGGGACTGGAAGAAATTCGGGGCCTGAGAAGAGAGTTCTGGGCTGCAGGCCCAGGAAATGGGGAGGCCACAGGGGGCTCAGCGCTGGGAACGAGGAGAGAGGGGGGAGGGAGGATTCGGGCTAAAATGAAGCCTGAAGCTGGATGAGGGCAGGACGTGGATGCGGGGCTAGGATGTGCCTCAGGGCTGAGGAGGGGAGTCTGGCGAGTGGGGTGCAGGAGGGGTCACTGAGCTGTATGCAGCGGGTGACGAAGGGATGCAGAGACAGAAGCGGGGTTGGGAGGAGGCGATATAGGGTGAGTGGGGGGCCGAGGAAGGGGAGGCTGAGAAATGAGTGAGGGTGAAAGGGAGGTGCGGAATAATGAGCTGCGGGCTGCGGAGGGGCACCGAGGGATGCGCGCCGCAGACCCGAACGTGGGGCTGGGAAGGGGCAGCAGCGGGGTGAGGGACGAGAAGCGGGCGGCCGGGGAGAGGCGGGCACTGGGCGCGCGTCCCACCGTACCAGGCTTCGCAGATTGTCCTCCTGAGACTGCACCGTGAGCGCGGCGGTGCCGGTGAGCACCCGGCGGGTAAAGTCGACGCTGCAGCGCAGGTGCAGGTGCTTGGTTCGGCAGACCGAAGCGGGAGAGGCCAAGGAGCACGTATCCACTACCTCGGGCATGGCTCTGGGGAGTCTCTCCGCACGCGGATGCGCACCCTAAAACCAGACTGCCAGACTACTCGACTGAGAGGTGGAGGAGAGAAGGAGGGAGGTAAAGAAGAGCAAGACCGACTCGTGGCGCCCGCCGGGAAGGGAAGTTTCGTAAAGTGAGAGAAGAGCGAGGTGTAGCGTGGATGGAACTACAAGTTCCGTGGTGCAGCGCGAGAAGGAGTGCGCTTTGCTTCCTGGGAGGGGGTGTGTGTGTGGAGGGGAGCCGAGAGGACTGGGAGCATTCCTGAAAGGGGAGGAGGAGGAAGAGGAGGGGAGTGGGGGCAGCTGGAGGATGGGTGGGCCGACGGAAGTGAGCAGAAGTGCAACGGGGAGAACAACTGGATGCTTCCATTTTAGTTTCGTTCGACTTCGGTGGACGTTGCAGTAACAATGCAAGAATGTCAGAAGCTTTGATGGCAGCCAATAGTGAGGGCGGGGGAGGGTGATAAGCAATAAAACCCTTGTCGGAGGCGCGGTTGCTGTGTGGTTCCTCGTTAGTATAGTGGTGAGTATCCCCGCCTGTCACGCGGGAGACCGGGGTTCGATTCCCCGACGGGGAGACACAAGGGAAGTTTTGTTTTAATGACAATGCAACAAACCGTGATGTAAGTATGTCTCCCAACGTTTTAAAAGTTAATATGAAAGAAAGAAAGTCAAATGAGTTATCAACGTTACATTTATTTAAAAGTTGTTTCATTACTGGTTTGCCATGTTGGCAACCCAACATACGCTAAATTGTGTCAGTTCAACAAATTTTTCTTTATTGCTACTTATGTACATTTCCAGGCCCTGGAGAGCAAAAACGGAATAAGCCAATATTCCCATTTTAGAAACCTAGGAAGGTCATTTCAATATACTGTAATGAGAGAATTCTGTTATAGGAGTATGTGCTGGTGGCAACACTGGAGTGCCGAGCTGGGACATCTAGCTCAGCTCTGGGGCCCTTTCAGAAGGTGAGGAAGGGTTGAAGAATGATTTGTTTGGGGGATGGGACCTCAGAGTTGAAGCTGTAGAGACTGGAAGAGGGCAGGCCTCAGAAGACTTTAAACAGTTGGATCTTTAATCCTGAATTCATGAATGGGGGGCCTCCTGAAGAATTTTAAAGACACGAGGAACATGGTCAGAGTCATGTCATCCAGAGAACACTGGTAGTTTATTCGGAGAATGGATAGGAGTTATCAAAACCAGAAGCACAGTGAGTTAGGAAACTGGTAATAGTCCAGGAAGAAGATGTGGTGGCCTCACATAGGGAATAAGTAAAGATAGAGAAAAGGAGGGGAATGGAAGGAATATTTAAGAGATAAGTGGATACACAGATTAAGAAGCCTAAGATGATTCTCAAATTTTTGACTCTGGTGTGTGGGCAATCTTTAACCAGAGACAGAGACCATCTGAAGAGGACAGATACAGGTAGGGATGATGTAAATTTAATTTTGGACATTCCAAGTTTGAGAGCGTATGGGACTCAAGTGGAGATGTCTGTGAATCACTTGATGTTTAAGTCCATGCTCTGGGGAAGTTTCTGGTAGATCTGAGAAGGTCACGTAATGTGGTAGGTAAAGCTATGACCATGGATGAGCTCAGCCCAAGTAGCATGTGTAAAGAGAAGAGCAGTGAAAACAGGTTGAACTCCAGCCGAGCATGAGCTTTTAACAAAAAAAAGGCTAAAGGATGGAGGCAGTCCTCTCACAACATATGCATATATCCAAATCACCACAATGTACTCTTTAAAGATCTTACAGTTTTGTCAATTATAGCTCAATAAAGCTGAAATTTTTCAGAAGGGGGGAGTAGAGTAAGAAGAACTCATGAAATAAATTTGGAAGAGCCAACCAGCAATGTTAAATCCAGGGAGGACCATTAAAATAAGGAGTAAAAAGCCTCCTTTAGATTTAGCAGTGGGGTTGGATGTAGGAGGTTGGTGGTTTTGTTGAGTTCTGTGGAAGTTTTGTGGAAGCTGGATGCCAGAGAGCAATAGGTTAAGCAATAAAAAAGAAGAGGGAAATAGAACACAAGCTGCTCTGTCAAGACGTTTGGCCAATTTGAGAAAGGAAGACAAAAGAGGAATAGAGAGGCATATGGCATAAAGAAAGTGTTCTTTATTTTTTTAGGGAAAGAGAACCTTTAACATGTTTAGATATAGGGATGAAAGGGTTTCTAGAGAAAATTAAAGATTTAAGAAGTGTGGGAGACAGTAGATGACTTGAGCCTTGGCCAGTGCTCCGTAACTCCATTCTGTATCAAAATGATCTAACAATTAAATCTGGCTCCAGTAACAGAAAAAGATGTTATGTAAGGGGGTGTCCTGGTGTTGGCCCCAGCAAGGCAAAGGAAAACAAAATAAAATTAAAACATGCCAAACCATGAAATTCAATGTCTTATAAATACAAAAGTCTGAATTTTATATGGCCTAAGAATCCATGATGTGGTTGATATTTGCACACATTTTTTGAGGCCTAAAAATATTCTAGATGTTCCTAAATCAAGGGTGACAAACATGGTGCAGTAGACTTGATTTAGTCAAAGAATACACAATCAAATGATCTTCCTTATGGAGAAAGGATAATTTGCTTTTCCTAATAAAAGAATGTCAATACCATTGACTTCCATTATCGACTACCAGGAGCCCACAGAGTTTATGCCAGTGTGTTCAAGAAGATAGTCACAGACAGCTGCAAATGAATGCCTCAAATTTATTAATAGATTAATCAAAAGATAGATATACTGTAGCAATTATTTTCTAAGATCCCGCTGACACCCAAATATAGAGTGTACAAAATTAGCAATTCACAAACAATAGACATGTCCTTCATGTCCCGTGGTGGATAGGGAAAGTTTTAAAAATGAAGTTTTCCATTGCTTCTATAAAATAAGGATAATATCAGAGCTTATATACAAAAGGAGACTTTATTAGGATAAAAATGATTGATAAAAGTTTTATAAAAAGAAGTATACATATATTTACACAGCCATTTGAAGAGGAAGTATTCCAGCTTAACTGCTCACCTGGAAAATTTACTAAACCACCGCAAAGCCTCAATCCTTTTGGGGGAAAAACCGGGGCTGTTGAAAGGATGAGATGAGATAACGTACGTGAAGTGCTTCGGGTCGTGCTTGGCATTGTGATCATCTATTACGTGTTTGCCGGTATTATTTCTATGGGTCTTTATTTTGTCTATTTTGTTAATTTTAATACATATTATTCCTTGTTTTGTTAGCAAGAGTTTTTAGGTAGACCTGGGAAATGAGAAGCAACTAAGACATGGGAAATAAACAGATTGTGCCAAAACAGACTTCTAAAAGAGTTTGCAACGATCATCTTCTTGAAATATATTTATATTTAGGAAATTCTGGAAATTGTTTTTTTTTTTTTTTTTGGAAATTCTGGAAATTGTAATAGGTGCATTAACACATGACTTCCTGTTTCCATCAGGTCTAGCTCTGCAGGGGTGACATTCACATGCCGGGTTTCAGTCTAGCTGAAAGCAGCTTGTGCGAGACCTCAGCTCTCTCCTGCTCTTCCTTAAGCTTGACTCCCCATCCAGCCCCCATCTTTCCTGGAAAGAGTTCTCCTTTTCCCTCCCAGGACTCTGTCACCCCACCCTCCTGTCTGGGCAGGAGTGTAGTAGAGTCTCAAGTCCTAACAGAACAGAGGTGTATGTGATGCCCTTCCAATGGGTGAGAAAGTGGAAGAAATTCTTTTAGCTCCTTTTTTTTTTTTTCTTTCATGTTTAGCTCACAAAATGATTGAGGCAGCCTGGACCCGTTTCTCCATTTTTCTGTTAAATCTGTTTTTGTTTGTGCAAGAATTGTATACTTATTATGCATAGCTCTAGTGTGTTCGTGCCAGGAAAAGGTCTGGGCAGCTGGGGAGGGCAGAGATGAAAGGAACACAAGACAAAGTTCTTCCAATTTAGTAAAATAGTATAAGGGATCCTCTCCACTTGTCCCCACTCCTTCCCCCCATTCTGACCTCTATCCTGACTGAGAGCAGGCTGGATCTGGAGAGACTTCCACAACAATTTGCTGTTTGTTCCTCTACGGGTGACCACTAGCCTGATCTGGATGGATTATCAGGCCATGATGGATAGGATGGCTGGTCACGTGACCGTCTCTCTTTTGCACACCAAGTATGGTTTTAAGACCCACAGTGTAGTGTCTCCTAAAAGCCCCACCAGAAACACAGATCTCAGGCTCTGGTCTGCTGGATCCGAATCTGCATCTTAGTAAGATACTCCCAGTGATCAGTGCGCATAGTAAGTGAAACCACTGCCTTAGAGGCTGAAACGATACTTTTGGGATTGGAGGAAATTCAGTTCAAGTGTTTCTAAGACATGTCAGGACTCCTCTTGGAGTTCTGGCCCTGGATCCTCAAATCAGTACTCCTGTTATCCTCTGTCAACTCCAACACAGCACCTACCAGGCCACGTAAATGTCGGCGTATTTGTCCTTCCCCCTGATGAGATGGTCTGTCCTGAATTTCCAGATGAACTATTTTCCCTCTCTGAGCATGTTCTTTGGATGGATGAACAAAGGTATAAATGAATAAATGAGATTTCCCATGAGGCCCCAGGGATCCTTTTACTCAGCGCTTTATTCTTTGTTGACTCTGGGGCACAGAGAAAGCTGCCTTGTGAACTCTGCCTTCGGCTCAGGTCATGATCCCAGCAGGGTCCTGGAATCGAGCCCCCTACTTCGGGCTCCCTGCACAGGAAGCCTGGTTCTCCCTCTCCCACCCCCCCACCCCCCCGCTTGTGCTCCCTCTCTCTCTCTGTCAAATAAATAAATAAAATCTTTAAAAAAGAAAGAAAATACCCTTTACCGTCCTCTTGCTAATGGGAAACACTTAATTTACAGACTCTTTATGGACGCATAGTATCCACTCATAAAAGTGCACTCCTCGTAAGTGTATAGCTCACTGAGCTTCGTAAACTGAGCACGCACCAGTGCAGTCAGTACCCAGATAAGATACAGAGCATTACCGGCACCCCACTATGGCCCCCTCAAATTCCCTTCTATTCTCTGCAAACCTTGTCCCAGTGGCAATCACTGCCTGGCTTCCAACCACATAGAACTCCTACCTGTTTTGCTAGGTAGATTCCCCTTATTTAAACAGAAATATACAGTCAGTGCTCTCATGCCTGGATTCTTCAGCTCATTATAATTGCGAGATTCCTTTAGATTGTTGCATATTGTTCTAGGTCATGCATTCTCATTGCTGTGGAGTGTTACATGTGTGGGTAGACCAGATATCTGGACCCATTCCACTGCGGATGGACACCAGGGTGATTCTGGTTTCCGAATTGTCATGAATGGTGCTGCTGTGCGCCTTCCAGAACACATCTTTTGGTGAACATATAGCAGCCAGGTTTTGATGTGCTGCTTTGAAGTTTGGACAGCATAACCCACGCCAGTGACATTGCTTTGTGACCGCTGCACCAAGCCAAAAATCATTCCTTGCAGCAACCCTGGCTCTGTAATCATGGACACAGACCCAAGAGCTCCCAGCTGGAGCAGGGGACAGTGGATCAAGCAGAAAGAGAAGCTGTTTTCAAGTTATAAGGAAAAAAGAGATCTTCACAAATGGTGATCTAGATCATCTTTCTCCCCCTCTCACACGCAGTCACTACTGTTTCTTTTCTAGTTGCACCTGATTGTAAGGTTCGGCTCTAGAGGGCTTTTTTCTGATTCAGAGATTCTCACTCGACTCACATTCTTCCTGCTGAGCCCCCGACGGTGTTTCCTCAGAGCAGGTCCTTACACCATTTATTCTGATGGCTTAAAGCCTGAGTGGGGTTTCACAAGGGCCATTACTGTTTTCAAAAGCCGTATTTCTGTCTCGGGGTGGCTGGCTTGGAGCCTCGTTTCGCTCATTTGCCAACAGAGCAGGTTGTTGGTATTTGCTTATAAAATAGGTTTGCCGCAAAGACCAACCTCAAAGGCTTTCCTTCGGAACATTCCTCTCACCTACTGATTTGTGTTTGAGGAACTACCTAGAATTTTGTCATCTCTTACAACAGGCCTCTTGTGCTTGGTGTCTGCCGTTGAGCAAACGCAGGTAAGAGACTCGCACAGCTGACTTACTCTTCACCTTCTTCCACGGGGGTGTCTCCGTGTTTCTGGAGAGGAGCCATGCGCTTCCCCTTACCTCGCGCCCTGGCTTCCGCCTCCCTTCCTGGCCTCCAGCGCAGCCTCTTCTCCAGCCAGACTCTACATCCTTTCCCACAGCGGCCCCTTACCCTGTCCCCCCGGGTCACAGGGTTAGAAGAGGCTCCCTGCCCGCTCCTCTCACCTCTGTTCCCTATCTCCCACCCCACCCCCCAACTTCTCTAGAAATATTTTCCCCAATGTATTGTCCTTCCCCTGCTGGTCCTTAATTTTTCTGAACCGGAACTTTACACACACACACACACACACACACACACACACACACACACACACGAGTCAGCCCTCATTCTTTGCAGATTTCATAGCCGTGAATCTTTCTGCTCACTAAAATGCATTTGTTACCCCTGAACCAGCACTGGCAGCCCTTTCGTGGTCACCTGCGGGCACACACAGAGCAGGGAAGCGTTTGAGCTGCCCGAGGCTCCCATTCTCAGCTGGGGTTGAACAAGGCAAAGCTGAGCCTTCTTGTTTCTGCCTTTTTTCTGTAAACCAGTGTCCTTTTGGTGGTCTGTTTAATGTCATGGTTTGCACGTTTTCGTGCTTTCTGTCAGTCATTTCACTGTTAAAAATGTCCTCTAAGCAAATGCTCAAGTGCTGTCCATGTTCCTCAGCACGGGAAGGCAGGGCTGTGGCCCACGGAGAGCAGACACGTGTCAGCTAAGCTTTCTTCCGGCGTGACTCAGAGTACCGTGGGCCACGAGTGTGATGATCATGAATCCACTGTATATTCCGTGAGGTGCTTTGGATAGAAACACACATAAAACAAGGTCATGTATTGACTGGGAAGTGCAACCAAAAGTTCACAGAACCCTACTGTGTTTCCCCTGGGAGCAGCGGTTCCTACTTGGCCAACTCACTCCATGTTCACAACTTACTAGACTTACTAGATGTCTAATGACTTACTAGAGCATCATTGCTGCAAATAAGGAGGATCAACCGCGTCTACTCCTTGCCCTTCCAGATGGTTCCCGTTTGTTTCCTTCAGCCTCTCTCTCTGTTCCCAAAAGGAGTTGAAGTGACAAGCTTTTCTTGGGCATACATTGCTTTTCCTTCAACTCTCTCAGGGCACCCAGCTCAGGACGAAGACTGGTGAGGCCTCAGGAGATGGGAAGGGGATTGGAAGAAGGGAGGAGAGGGAGACAGGAAAAAGGAAGAAGGGATGTCGGGAAGGAAGGATGCCCTGTGGAGCCTGAGGTTACTGCTTTGTTGAAGAGAGCTTGGGTTTCCAGATTTTCACAGTTTCTTGGTCCTCAAATGCTTTCTCTTTATGTCTAAGAAGAATCATAGAATCATAGAATAATAGAATAGAATAATAGATTAACTAGAATAATAGAAAATTAGAAAGTACGTGATCTCTTGTGATACCTTTGGCTTTTTTCTGCCCTTGAAGGAATCAAACAGAGTAAATCATCCAGATTCTTCGGAGCTTTAAAAAATTTTTTCCTTCTCCTCCCTTCTCCCCCCCCCTCACCCCCCGCCCACTCTCTACCCCTTGTCTTTCTTGGGCTAGGATAATTTTATAATTCCCCAACTCTAGGCCAAAAGAAAGTGGAACTCCTAGTGGACGATAGTACACCTCTGGGGTATGATCAGACCCCTTTCGTGGGTAGCAAGTAGCGTGGATGTTGGCTTGTCCTTGGGAAGTTCAGAACCTTCCTGGGCAAATGAAAACCATAAAATGAAACTGGGAGAGATCCAGGTGGGAGACTGAATCACTGAAGTGTATCGAGGCAGACCTGTCCACAAGAGCTGTAGGAGTTCAATGGAGAGGTCTGTGGGCATCTTTCTGGAAGCAGTGGAGCTTTCATGGAAACATAAAGCAGGAGTCTCGGTTTTTTAATTGCCAACCAGTATCAATAAAAACTGAGGGGTGGGGGTACCTAGGTGGCTCAGTGGGTTAAAGCCTCTGCCTTTGGCTCAGGTCATGATCCCAGAGTCCTGGGATCAAGCCCTGCATCAAGCCCCGCATCGCATCATCGGGCTCTCTGCTCAGCAGGGAATCTGCTTCTCTTCCTCTCTCTCTCTGCCTGCCTCTCTGCCTACTTGTGAACTCTGTCTGTCAAATAAATAAATAAAATCTTAAACAAACAAACAAACAAACTGAGGGGTACACCCTCAATAAATGTGGAGTTGGGTTTGTTTTATTTTTTTGCTTGTTTATAAACCCTCTCCTATGTGCTAATGTAATTAATATCTCATGGCACAAGATACATTGAGAGGAGGGGTCGTAGTCAATGATAGTGAATATAAATCCTGAATTTTAAATAACCATTTTCATAATTTTGCTTTGCATGGCAGGGAGCTACCTTCCTGTCAGATTTGATTTGATCATCATTGTTTCGTTTTGTTTGTTAAATCAATGTGGCCACCTTATCTTGGAACAGAAGCATTCATTCTGCCATTTTCCTTTGCTCACGCGTACGTACATTGTACCTTAGGCATTGAGGCTGCAATTCGTGAAATATGACCACAGAACTTTGAATTACCTGGGTGCCCAGAAAAGTCATGAGCCTGCAGAGGGCTTTGGCCCTGAGCAAAGGAAATGCCAGCTCACTGATAAAAGTTAAAGGGAAAGTAGAAGAATGAAGTATAGTTGTTTATGATTACATCTCACAAGTCATCTCTTGCAAAGCCAACCTCTTACATAAACAAAACTAGAGATTTAGCTGCCTGTACCCAAATGACCTCCTGCATGTACGCCTCTTTCCCCCTTTGGAAGTTTGCATGCTAATTGAAAGGAACAGTAATTCCAAAGACGTTAATGGTGAAGATCTAGTCAGATACCAAAGGCAAATGCAGAAAAAAAGCTCACACTTCTTGAAATCCTAGATGTATTTCTAGAGAATGAATCCATCACATTTTACCTGAGAGGCTTATGTGCCCTGGGGGTGTCCATGCCACCATGATCACCTGGCCGGGTGATCAGAGTGGGGATTCATCAGGGCTTTCTGCCCCTAGGAGGGGAAGAAATAGTTCCCCCCACCCCTGACCCAGAAAGTTATCTTTGCAGCTTTAACTGAGCCTTGAAAGGGACATATGATCACTTCTCATAATTGACTGGTCCCCCGGAATGACCCTGATACAAGTAAGAGGGAATACACAAAAACACAAATATTAGGAGGTGGGAGACATTGGAAGCTTTGTTGGGGCCTGGCTACTACCATGAGGTAGGCATTATTTTTACCCCAATTTGCAAAGGAAGAAACCAAGTTTCTGATAAATAAGTAATTCCCTCAAGTCACTAGCTTGGGACAAACAGAGCTGGGGCTCAAACCGAGGGAGTGTGACCCCAGAAGCACATCCTTTTTGAGCATGGCCTTGGCCTCTGATCTCACCACAAGCCTTAGTTTCTGACTTCCTTTCTTCACCCCACTGCACGAAACATTGCAAATAAGATGTATTTCCTTTTGCTTAGAGCATTTCAAAAGTCATTGTTTCTTAAGGGTGGAGGTTGGAGGGTTTCCAAAGAAGGAAATCCAATGAGGCTATCTGGCCAAAGTCCCTAACATGTACACAGTAATGAAATAATTAATTAAGAAAATATCACACGGAATCTAGGAATAACAAGACCAATGACCCCATTTCAGAGCCAGACATTTAAGAAACGATCATAAAGTAGAGTGGGTCGTGTGTATGTCCTGTTCAATGTCTCTCTTCCTGGTTGTATGGGTCGGGTTTTCTCAGGAGGCTGGGTGGGCTAAATTGAGCAACGTTATGCTAAAATAAATCTGCAATATTAGATGTTAGGCAACAAAAGCCGGAAAGAGAAACTTTCCTATAAAATGTGGAACTGTGGGATAACATCTTGCCAACAGTCTGACTGGCTAGCGGGGAATTTCTGTATGAGAAGGAATGGGAGAGTATATGATGTATAATGTTATCAGTATAAATGATCATGAGAAAGGTAAAGTTTTGTCGTTCTTTTGTTGGGATTTTTTTATGAACCAAATCTGTAGTTGCACTAAATTGTAGGCCATTATTTTGAACTCGGGCACAAATCAACGAACGCATTTTGTTTTATTTAATCATTTAGTTAAGCATTTCCTATGGGTCAGGCCCTATTCTAAGTGCTTGAGACATATTAACGCATGTTTAAACTTCTAAACAAAAATTTGAGGTATGACTGACATACATCATCAGATTAATTTCAGGTGTGCAACCAAGATTTGTTATTTGTATATATTGCAAAATGAGCACCACGATTAATCTCCTTAACATCTGTCACTGTACATAGTTACAGATTTGTTTCTTGTGACGAAAACTTTTAAGATCTACTCTTTTAGGAAAAATTAAAATATTCAATACAGTATTATTAACTATAGCCCCCATGTTGTGCATTTTGTTCCCATGACTTATTTGTTTTATAATTAGAAGTTTTTACTTTTTGACCCTCCTCATGTATTTGGTCTGCCTCTCCCCTGCTATCCCCACCTCTGGCAAATACTGATCTATTCTCTGTAACTATAAGCCTGGGTTCTTTTTTTTAATTCCATAGATAAGTGAGATCATAGGCTATATATTTATTGTTCTCTGCCAGACTGCACTTATTATAATGCCCTCAAATTCCATCCCTGTTGTTGCAAATGGCAAGATTTTATTTTTTTTATGGCTGAATTACACACACACACACACGCACGCACACACACGCACACACCCTGCACATTTTCTTTATCCGTTCTTCCACAGATGGACTTTCAGGTTGTTTCCACATCCCAGCTATTGTACCTAATGCTGTAATGCACACAGGGCTGCCTCTATCTTTTCGAGTTAAGTGTTTTCATTTTCTTTGGATAAATACCCAGAAGTGGGATTGGGGTTGCTGGATCATAGGGTAGTTCTGGGTTTTTTGTTTTTGTTTTTTTTTTTTTTTACAAGTTCTTAGTTTATTAATCCTCTCATGACAAATCTGCACGATCACCACAGATAAAGTCACTGCAGAACCTTTACTCCTTCTATGGTCCACTCTCCAGCTCGCTTGTTGCCAGCACCAACACTGGCTTTGGCAGTCCCCCTGACTGCCTTCATTCTGCTCTTGCGTTCCTTGCCCTGTTTTCTTGAGGTCCTTTCCTGCTCACACAGGCCATGTCCTGCAGGGCTATGATTGGGTTCATTTTTCTTTGCCAGTTGTCTCGCCACCACCCAATTGGGTTCTGAAACCAAATACAAAATGACATCTGGTATGTTCTTGTCCATTTTGGCGAGTTTTCCCTGAATTTCTGTCTCAGGTACAGTTGCCTTTCTGGGGTGAAGAACATCAATGAGCATTTGTTTCCTCTGAAGTTGTTGGTTGGTCACCAACTGCCTGGTCTGGGTCAGTTCCTGCATCATTCATGATGGCGGCCGAGGCTCAAGCAGCTAGGGAGGAAAAGAGAATGACCATATGATAGTTCTCATTTCTTGAGGAACCTCCATACTGTGTTCAGCAGTGGTGACATCCTATTTGCATTCCTCCCAGCAGTTCAAGGGTTCAAGAACAAGGCTTCCCTTTTCTCCACTTCCTCACCAAGACTTGTTGTTTCTTGTCTTTTTGATAATAGCCATTTGAACAGGCGGGAGGTGATATCTCATTGTGGTTTTGATTTGCATTTGAATTTGATTTTGATTTGCATTTCCCTGATGGTGAGTGACCTTGAACATCTTTTTGTGTGTCTGTTGCTCATCTATATGTGTTCTTTGGGAAAAAGTGTATTCAGATCCTTTGCCCATTTTTAAAATTCGGACTGTTTTCTTGCTATTGAGTTATAGTAATTCTTTATATATTTTAGGTATTAACCTCTTCTCAGATACGTGATTTAAAAATATATTCTCCTATCTGGTAGGTTGCCTTTTCATTTTGGTGACAGCTTCCTTTGCTGTGCAGAAGCTTTATAGTTTGATGTAGTCCCACTTTTCTTCATTTTTAAGCTTTTGTTGCCTTTGTTTTGGGTGTCAAATTAAAAAAAAAAATCACCAAGACTGATGTCAAGGAGCTAACTGCCTATGTTTTCTTCCAGAAATTTATGGCTTCAGGTCTTACATTTGAGTCTTTAGTCCACTTTGAGTTAATTTTTGGTATAATATATGGTATAAGATGATGGTCCAGTTTCATTCTTTGGCATGTTCGGTCTCCCCAATACCATTGATTGAAGAGACTGTCCTTCCCCCCATTGTGTATTCTTAGCTCCTTTGTCATGAATTAATTGACCATATATACTTGGGTTTATTTCTGGGGTCTTTATTCTGTTCCATTGATCAGTATGTCCGTTTTCATGCCAGCCCCCTACTACTTTGATTGCTACGTCTTCATAATATAGTTTGTAATCAGGGAATGGGGCTCCTCCAGTTTTGTTCCTCTTTCAAAAGATTGTTTTTGGCTATTTCGGGCCTTTTGTGGTTCCATACAAATTTTAGGATGGTTTGTTCTATTTCTGTGAAAAATGCCATCGGAATTTGTTGGGGATTGCTTTGAATCTGTAGCTTGACTTGGGTGGTGCGGAGATTTTAACAATATTAATTCTGATACCATGTCGAATAAAAGTGGTGAGAGTGCGCAATCTTGTCTTGTTCCTGATCTTAAAGGAAAAACTTTCTGCTTTTCCCCATTGAGTATGATGTTGGCTGTGGGCTTGTCATAGACGACCTTTGTGATTTTATACACTTCTATTAATCCTGATGACAACCCTGTGAGGTAGGTACTATTACTTTTCCCATTTTACAGATGGGGAAACTGAGGCACAAGTATTGTCCTGCTTAAGTTCCAGGTTACCTAATTTACAAAGCAACCTGAGGTGGGGCACCTGGCCAGTTAGTTGAGCACCTGCCTTCAGCTCAGGTCATGATCCCTGGATCCTGGGACTGAGGAGCACATTGGGCTCCCTGCCCATTGGGGAGTCTGCTGCTCCTTCTCCCTCTCCCTTTGCACCTCTCCCCACTTGTGCTCTCTCTCTTTCTCAACTAAATAAAATCTTTAAAGAACAACAACAATGAAGTAACCTAAGGTTAAGTAACCAGCCAAGATTACATAGCTAGTAAGTTTCAGAATTGGGATCCATACGAGACACTAGAGATGCAGAACCTGGTTCTGAATCAGGCTCTTTGCCTGGTACAAAAATATGAAGACATAGGTCATTCTCTTTTGGGACCACACAGGCCATTCTTACAACTGGGATCCTGTCCCTCCCATTCTCACCCCTGCTCCCGCCTGACCAGCAAATTCCTGCCCGTTTTGTTCAAGAGTTAGCTCAGGTTGAACCTCTGCTGGAGGCTTCCATGACCTACATCCAGAGTTAGGCACCTGCTTCTTCATGTTCTTTCTATGTTTTATTCATTCTTTTGAGACATTTGGTGCTTTTTAAATTGACTCAGCTTCTAGTCGACCTTCTCTGTCACCAGTTCTGTGATGCACCTCTCCCTGATTTTGGGGGTGGTCCGTGTGATCTGAGACCAGCTAGATCAGAGCTTGCCTTTACAGCACAGTTCAGAGACGACCATGTGAGCCAGGTTGATCTAAGCAGAGTGAATCCTGGGACATGACAGGAGCTTGTGGAGAGAAACACATGATTCCATTGTAAGTCTGGAGCTGCCGGCAGCCTTCTCTCTTCACAGTGTATTGGAGGATGAGGCCACACTGAAGAAAGGGAGAAAGGAATGACAGTGAGAGTTGGCTGGTTTGGGCCTCTGGGTCCCACCCCACCAAAATTCAAGATATGCTTTTGGACTTGATGAACTAATGAATTCCCTATGGCAGCCTATGCCAGTTGGAGTTTTCTGTCACTGTCAGCCAAAGGAATAGGAACCAGTAGGTATATTCTATGATGTATCTATAGCTCTTCCACTCTACCAGTGTGAACCAGACATAATTCTTTGCAGGTAGTAGATGCTCAGTAAATATCTGTTGGGTAAATTTAGCTGAAAAGTAGTTTGGAGGGACCTGAGCCTAGAGCAGGGACACCTTTATGGAGGCTAATGACTTAGTTGGTACAAAAGGTGGTCAAGAGTCTCAGGTTGAAGTGCGGGATTGAAGGAAAGGGACAGACAGCAGACAAAGAACGATCTAGGCAATGATACAGAGGGAGGTGGAACCACAGTCAGATTAAAGCTTGAGTGCCACTCCATTCTGTGCGTTTATGTGTCTGTGTGTTTTAGCAAACTTCTTAGCAGCCAAGTGAACGAGATATAATATTCCTAGGTGGTTATTGCCTGCCCAAGTCACCCATCTCTGCCAGGTGATCACAGTTAGAAAATTAATGTGAGACAATCAGAGGCTCCCATATGAGCCAATAAGCATGATTAGCACACACAAAAAGCTTTTACGAAACAACACATTTAGGTCTTCCTACGGGTAGGACCAGGAGTTCAGAGGCCCAGGTGAGTCAGCGTCTGGTGACAGGCAGCTCCTGGACAACATGATGGAGCGTTGGCTCAGAGCGAAGGCCCCGAGTAAAATCGAGACTGGGAGGTGAAGTTAGCCTTGACTTTTGTAACCACCAGCCAAGACAACACCCACTGGGCGGTTATGTGCAACACGCCTGACAACGGGCTCCAGGACCTGTGGAACAAGACCCCTCTTTGCTCCCCATTTCCTCATCTAAGAAAGGAGCCAAGTCCTGCTGAGCCTCAACCTCTCAGGCTGCCCCAGGACCCAAGGGAAGAGGCGCCATCTGTTCTGCTTTGAGGTGATTACCCGTTTGCTCTTCTGCTTGGTCACTGATCTGCAGACAGCTAGTGGCAAGGTGGGCTCAGTGACCTGTGCCTGAACCAGCGATGGGGGAGGCTCTATACTTTAGGATAAAGAATCTGCAGCAGTCCAGATGGAACATTCTCTGATGACGGAACATTCTCTGATGATGATGGACTGGGTGTGGTCCATTATGGTAACGTAGCTATAGTGACTACTGAGCGCTCGAGATGAATTGATGGCAAGTGAAATGGAGGAATTGAAATTTTTGAAAGATTTATTAATTTATTTGAGGGGGGAGAGGCAGAGGGACAGGGAAAGAATCTCAAGTAGACTCCCCACTGAGCGTGGAGCCTGATACAGGGCTCGATCTCATGACCCTGAGATCATGACCTGAGCCAAAATCAAGAGTTGGCCACTCAGCTGACTCAGCCACCCAAGCACTCCGGGGAATTAAATATTTAATATAATTTAATTCATTAAAATGAAAAGTGAACAAAGACTAGTGGCTGTTGTATTGGATAAGCACAGATCTATAGTTTCTTTCTCTCTTGTCTCTCCTGCTTTTCCTCTTCTACTTATTTCTCCACCCGGCTCTCTCCCTCTTGCTAAAATAGCTCCCGTGGAATGTGGGCTATTTTTTAAAACCTTTCCCGTCTGGGCCTTTGCCCTGACCCCGTGGGTGCACACTAAGTCAGTTGAACGTGGTCTCTTTTAGCTAAAGAGGAGGATTCTTGATCACGAGTCAAACACAGAATCCATAAAAAATAAAGCAGTATGCTGCCATTTCAAATTATTAGTATTTTACACAACTTCCCAAACTGGTTTTCTTTTTCTTTTTTTTTTTTTTTAAACCTTTTCTTAGGAAGAAACTGTAAGGGCAGGAGAGCGGGTCTGTAAAGAGTTCTGGAGCTAGACTTCCTGATTCAAGATCTCACTTTCAAACATATTAGCTGTAGGGTCTTGGGAATTTAACTTAACAGAATTTCTTAGTATATCAGTTTCCCCCTCTGTAAAATAGCAATGACCCTATAGCTATATTATTGTGGGGGGTTATGATGAAGGTGAAATCTTTTTTTGTGTGTGTAAAGCACATAGGACAGAGTTCAGCACATAGTAGGTGTTAATCAATGTTTTACTAATATTCCCTCTGCCTAGCACCCTTCCTTGCACAAAGCAGGTGTTGAGTAGATGCTTGTCCAATGATGAATGAATGGATGGATGAAGTGTGTTGCCACCAGGTGGCAGTAGTGCCTCACTTATAAGGACTAACCAAAGCACCAGACTTTATCAGTGACATTCTCTCCTGAACTCCCAGATGGAGTATGAAGAACTGAACCCCTTCCCTCCCCTGACTCTCCTTTTCCTCTAATCTGCCCTCTCTTGTGATGACTCTTTCTTCTTTTCCTCACTGTATTAGTCTGCAAAGGCTACCATACAACAGACTGGGTGGCTTAAACAATAGACATTTTCTTAGAGTTTCGGAGGCTAGAAGTTCAAGATCAAGGTGTCCGCAGGGTTCATTTCTGGTGAGGCTCCTCTCTTGGCTTGTAGATGGCTACCTTCTCACTGTGTCCTCACATGGTTCCGTGTGCACACAGAGAGAAAGAGCTTCTATATTCCTTCCTCTTCTGATAAGGTTACCCCTCATATTAGATTAGGGCCCTATCTTTAACCTTATTTACTTCTCTACAGGCCTTTTCTCAAAATACAGTCACTTTGGGTATTCGGACTTGAACATATGAATTTGGGGGAGACACAATTCAGACCATTATACCACTTTTATTTCTAATCTCTGTTCACATACTTCTTTCTTATTTCCTGTCCTTCTCCCATCTCTCAACCATTATATGTCTTTCCTAGGACTGGTTTTACAGGTTGTAACTGAACAACTCTAGGGGGCATCAGTCATATATTAGCACAGCTATGTATATCGTGACAATATTGAGACAGATGGCAGTAACATGTCTTGAAGAAGGGGAGTCTTTTCCACATTCACAGGAATGTGCTAGTGCCCCTCCTTCCCCTCCATTGGGTTCATGTCCCGCTCATCATTTTTTTCTTCAGTTTCTCTCCTTCCTTACTCTCCTCTCCAGGCTGAACCTGCTCCACGATCATAAAGAGGTGAATTCATCACAGCACACACTGTTCCTTTAGTACCTTAGGGCCAGGCTCTCTGTGGGACGCCAAATGGTGCTTCCTACACTTGCACCTTGAACTAGCCAGTTCGTCCACACCCAGCAGGACAACACCCAGTGGAATGAGCCTCCAACACTCTTGGATCCTTCACGGTCTGCCTTCACCATGGAGCAGACATTAGGACCTAAACCTGGGCGGGAAGCGGGGATGTGTACAGTATTGTAATGTAAACTACCATTTTAAAAAAAAGATTTTATTTATTTGACATACAGAGAGAGGGAGACAGAGACAGAGACAGTGAGCACAAGCAGAAGGAGTGGCAGGCAAAAGGAAAGGGAGAAGCAGGCTGCCCGCTGAGCAGGGAGCCTTGATGCAGGGCTGGATCCCAGGACCTTGGGACCAGGACCAGAGTGGAAGGCAGATGCCCAATGGACTGAGCCACCCAGGTGCCCCTGTAAACTAGCGTTCATCGAACGCTTACCACATGCTGCACACAATTCAAATCCCTTTCCATATATTACATTTAATCATCAAAAGTATGCTCTCGTTTTGTAGATGAGCTGCAGACAATGTAGCAGAGCCTCCTAATTGTTGCCTTATTTCTATCTTCTCTTTTTTTTTTTCATTAAGTAATTGAAGCCGATGAATTCTGGCTGCCCCACGGGTACCCAAGAATGGCCACATTTCTCAGGCTCCCTTGCAATTTGATGTAGCCACGCAACTCAATCCTGGCCAGTTGGGTGTGAGTAGAAATGAGGTCTGCCGTTTCAGTGTTCTGTCCTTGAAAGGAGGCTGCTTGCTCTCTCTGTCCTCTTTTCCTGGCTTGGACCGCGCTGAGACAGCCGTGAGCCAGCTTTGACTATAAAAGCAAGGACGACAGGATGAGGAAGAACAGAGAAACATAGAGGGAACCTGGTTCCTAAATGAGCGTATGGGACAAAGCCATGTACATGCCTACCCTACATCCATCTTTAGATTATTATGTGAGTATGAAATAAACCTCTGTCTTGTTTAAATCACTATATGGTGTCTTTGTTACAGCATCTTAGCCTGCTCTTTAGCTAATATAGAGAGGTTAAGTAACACACCCAAGATCGCAAAAGTAATAAATGACAGCAAAAGGATTTTAACTCAGGTTGGATTGGAATTCAGAGCCCAAGCTAACGGTACAATAACAATCCAGCACCCAAGCTTAACCTTAACCACTAACTGTATAATAAGATCTTGTTCCTCTAAAATTTCCTCGTCTCCAGACAAGACCACCATTATATTGGGCTTTGAAGGACAGTCCAATGGGCTTTAAAATACCAATAGTATAATCTTTTCACTGAAGACCAGTAAGCCCCATAATTGTTCCCTTTTTGGGGGCAGTAGAGATCTGAGTAAATGTAAACGTAGTATAGGAGGAGCGACACAAAAATCCATTACCACCAAGGAACTCTAGGTTTAATTCCTCATGCTATCTGATCTGTCGGGGTTGAGACAGAGTGGGAAATGGGACAGATAAAATTTGATGGAGTTCTGTGAAGGAGTGTGGGGCAGCGGAATGTCTAGAAAGGAAACAGATGAGTCCTTTGCCTTGAAGGAAGGTGTGGTGACAGAGTAACGCTCAACCTCCACAACCCCCTTCAAAGGTGTCCGTGTCTGTGTCCAGATCCCTGGAACTGTGAGTAAATTAGGTGACAAAGTGATTCCATAAATGAAGGATCTCGAGATGGAGAGAGTATTCTGGATGATTTGGGTGGACCCAATCTATGCTTAGGGGGCCTCATAAGGCAAAGAGGGAGGCAGGAGAGAGAGTCAAAGACACCAAGATGGTGACAGAAGCAAAGGTGAGAGGAAGAGAGATTTGAAGATGCTACACTGCTGGCTTTGAAGAAGGAGCAAGGAGCCACAAACTAAGGAATGTGGCTGTAGCTAGATGCTGGAAAATTCTCCTCAAGAGCCTCCAGAAGAGTGAAACCCTGCTGACACCTTGGTTTGGCCCAAGTCAAACCCATTTTGGACTTCTGACTTCCAGAACTGTGAGGTAGTTTTTTAAAGCCACCACCTTTGTGGTCCTTTTTTTAGCAATAGGAAATACTACAAGGAGTGTGGTTGTCAGGGTCCCTGCAGGAAACACATGGGGCACATACAGACTTTAATGGTTTAATGGAGGTATGATCACAGTCAAGGGTACAGAAAAGGGACAGAGAAATACCAGGAGATTAACAACAGCAAGAAGCCAGTACCATTCTGAGGTCTGAAGGCCTGGGGACGAGAGTGGCATCACAGCAGACCAGTGGAGAGCTGGGGTTATGAAGAAGCCACCCAAGAAGAGGATATGGCCACAAAGGCCGGGCTGTAGGTTGGACGGATGTCCCAGGGGTGTCTGTTAGGTACCGTAAGTTCCGGCGGCGAAGAATTCTTTATAAGACCTTTGTCCCCTAAGATTCACAATGAATTCCTCACTCAGTCTCTGAAATCAAACCAGACAGTATTAACAGCTGACTTAATGAGGAAGGATCTCCATGAGACATATTTTTGTGTCTTCACCTCTTGTTCTAGCTTTTTCTTTGTCTTGACTGTATAAATGCTTTTTGGAATTATGACTTACTGCTTCTTATTTCAATACATCCTTTTAATGAAAAAAAAAAAAAAACCCATATATAAATGGATTATAGGGTATAAAAAGAAATGCAGTCACCCGTACATGCAAAAGCCTATCTCATCGGCCAAAGCTGTAGGCTGAGTACCACGAGGCACCTTGGGGCAGTGACCCATATTTTAAGCAAAGTAGCAAGGAGGAAATGTAAAGTGGCCCGAGTTTTAATATAGTGCAGAGGGCAGTGGTTACCCCAGTCTTGCAAGTCATACCCAGAATCAGCTGGGGGAATGTACAAGGGAGAATGGGTACTTTGATCTTTTCATAGTTTCCTTCTTGGTAAATAAATTTGTATTTTCAAGCTGAATCTCATCTGGCAATTTCCGGCCAACTTTAGTTCTCTGTAAAACTTACTTGGTACTTTTTCCACCTCTGCCCCCAGCCAGTCAACAAACCCTTTACCTTTCGAATTGTCTAGATTGAAATAAAATATTTTAGAGAAATGAAGCCTGCGGTAACGGTCCCCCTTCCCCCCAGCATGACATTAATTTCAGCCTCTGTGTTCACTCAAACCTTGCAAGTGCCCCCTGATTTATATTAAATATCGCCACATTTGAAGCCTTAGTGGTAATCTAAGTGGAAACAGCTTGCTTCTCTAAAGAAAAAATAATAAAAATCAGAGTAAAATAATTACAAGCGAATTGGAAGAACAGACTCAATTTTGTCACCAATAATTTTTAGAATTTGTAGAGTACCATTTGTTATTACTCTCTGTTTCCACATCTCCAGCCAAAACAAGTTCTAAGCACATTTGAATGTATTTTTATGGATGAAGTCAATGAATTTAACATGATAACTTTTAAACCACTTTAAATCCGGGTAAATTATATAGTGAAATCCCATTCATTTGAATTTTGCCCATGTTTGCCATGATTTGGGTACAAATTGGTTTAAAGTTTAACTTTTCCAGTTACTGGGGGAAAGAGTTTACTAGGGAAATAATATAAACAAGATTTCAGTCTATTTAAGAAGCCAAGTGACTTCTAAGCACTTGAAAAAGTTTTGATAGTTTCAGTTTGCATAGAAATGATTTATTTTGATAATGACAAATGATTATCAAGTTTCCTAACCTCACCGATATTTACATAGGACTTTCTAAGCTTACAAAACATTTCTGTGAGTCAGGATTTTTGTTCTCACTATGTAGAAACATTCATTCGTTTCTTCATTTAACAATTTAACAATTTAACAATTCCTGTGTGCCAGGCATCGACCTGGGTGCTAGAAAGAAAACTGCCAGATTAAACCAAGACCTACACCCAGGTTCCATTCTACCTCCCACACCCCAGTGTCACCACACTATGTATTGAACCTGAAGGCCATTTAAGGACAGAGTGTATATCTTAGCTACTAGACTGAGCGCCCAGTTTCTAGAACTGAGTTTAGCACACAGTAGATGCTCAATAAATGTTTGTTGAATGAAAAACTTCTGACCCCCAGTCCAGTGCTCTTTTGCTAAAACACAGCTAATACTTGTTTAGAGATACTTCTGGGTTACGTGCTGGGCTAAGAAGTACATCCTCGAAATAATGCTGAGAGATGGGTAATATTATTCCCTTCACTTAATACATAAGAACAATGAAAAATAGATGAGGGGGAAAAAAAGGTAAAAGTAACTTGCCCAGGGTCACATACCTAACTAATAAGGGGCAGAACCAGAATATGGGGGCAGAAATGTTGAATTCTGATGCCTGTGCTTCTTTCTGTACTATGCTATACTGCCTCTCAGTGGACTTGAACAGTCAGGTAGCTCCGTGCTAAAATTCAAGATCTGTTAAGGCAGGGATTTTGTCCTTTGTTTCGTTACTATGGCATTTCCAGAGCCAAGAATTTCACGTGGAACGCTTTGGCCCCAGGCATGATCTCGAGACATATATATGTGGACTAAATAGTTTAATTAAAGATGATCTGACAGGACCTTCATTTGGTAGCACTTGTTTGTTCATTCGTTGTATTGTTGCTACATTGGTAGCGTTGTTTGACATTTGTTGTGCTATCGACAATAGCAGACACTGTCGGTTGCTATTTCCTCCATCGCTCCAGTGGGAGTAGCTCTGATTCTGTGGCCATCGTGTTCAAATATGACTCAAGGAAGAAGCATCCTATTACTGCTCCCTGGTAAAATCCTAGTGGATGTGAACCAATGATTTTCAAGTCCATGTGATTTGGCAATGTCTGGAGGCACTGTCGGTTGTTGGAAGACGGGGATGGGGGGATGGGGGTAGGGGGGGTTGTGCTGCTGACACCTAGTGGGTAAAGCCCAGAGATGCTGCTCCACATTCCTCAGAGCTCAGGAGAGCACCCCCCAAATAAAGAATTATCCAGTCCAAAAATGTCAGTAGTGCTGAGGTGTAGAAACCCTGGTGGAAGCCAGTTGTGGTGGTTCCATTCCTCGTGCAGTGAGAGCTTTAGATCTGATCACGTGAGGTGATTCTGGTCAATGAGGCATGAGCAGAAATTCACAAGGGGAGAGTGGCAGGGGATGTTGATTACCTTCCCTTGGTCATTGTTCCTTCAGTCCTGTAGTGTCCGCTAGGCATATACCTGACCACTGTACTTCTCAGGCTCCCTTACTGCAAGTTATGGCCAGGGGACTGTTTTGGCCAATGAGCTCTGAGAAAAAGTGTTGAGTCTAATTTCCAGATCATATTTTTTAAGAAGCAGATTGCTGTGTTCATTTTTCCATTTTCTTCAGACTGGGAGGTGATATGTGTGACCCAACTTGCAACAAGAGCACAACTCCAGGGAATGGCAGAGTAACAAGATAAAAAGACGAAGTTACATGAGAATTGGTACATGAGAGATAAATAGGCTTTCTTGTTTAAACCATCGTATTTTTGAGACTTTCTGTTTTAGCGGCTTAACTTGTATTCTAGTATGGAGTACTTCTGACTAAGCTTTTCCTCTCTGATAAAATACACACATGTACCTACACACACACACACACACAGAGACACACACACACACACATAACTACACAGAAACACACACTCACACACAGGAAATGACTTTGTCCAAAGGATGTTGTCAGGTTTGTATGGAATGTCTGGAACCATGGCTGCCATCTTGTGACCATGAGGTAAGGTAGTCAGAGGGTCACAGCTGACCTTCTAAGTGAGAATGGCATAGGATACTTGTCAAAAACCCAAATCTTTCTAGACATTGTTGAAGCATTGAATTAACTAGCTTTGCTTCTGTCCTGCCATAGGACTTCTTGTTAAGTAAGAGAGTAAATTTACAGTATCATTTAAGCTACATAGATGTGTTCTTTTAAAAATAAAAATTATAGCCCTACCCTGATTTTCTCTATGTACTCAAGCATAAAGATATTACATATCATTATAAGAACTCAGATTTTTTTTTACCAACTTATATTGCCTTCCTCCTTATTTTCTGCCCACCCTCCACCCCCGCCCGCCATGAATTGAATCTGTGAGGTTTCTATGTGGAAAAATGTACACTACCAATCCCTTGAGGAAACGAGGATGCAGGGCAGCAGTTACTGCCACTGTGATAATGCTTCTTGCTTAGAATGAAGTAGAATGGGAGGCTCAGCTTCCAAAAAGTCAAGAGTAGGACTGCCAGAGAGAATTATGTGGGCTGTGAGCTGCCGCTGTGGTGGTGGTGGGGTGTTCGTGTAGGTGGGGGGAATCCGATGGTGGTGGGGGGGTTGGTCTTAGGGTATGCCATTTCCATGTCAGTAGTGCCCCCTAGAGTTCTATAGTACACGACCTGCACAACCGCCCTAGGACATCCCAGATTAGAGGGTGCCTCATGTCCAGTATTTTAAACCAATTATTTCCATCTGCTTGAATCCCACTAAAGCCTCACTCACCCTTTCCCTAGTTACGCTGCCTGGACACTCCCTGAAGCCACTAAGCTCATGTTAACAGGCTTGCAATGTAGGCAAACTCCTTAGGTGATCTTGGAATGACAGCAAAGGCTGTTCCCTGGGGTCAATGACAAATCCTCTTTGCTTTCCGCTTGGCAGGGGATGTCGAGAAGGGCCTTTGCTCTCTCTTTAAGGGCTCTGCTTTTCCCATCTGTGCACCACCATGGAAGGGGCGGTGTGAAGGTAAATTTCCATTCACTTCCTAACAGCAGCTGGCTCCTTCTTTTGGACTCATCTTGAATCATTTGCCAGACCAGCCAATTAGTCTTTTCACCTTTCCTGAAGCTTCCCAGGGAAGGAATATCTCAAGCAGCAACTTCCTCATTATGCCACTTCTTCTAAGTGCTGTGATTCTGAGTCCCGCCATGGGAGAGAAGCTAATTTGAACAGACTCTTTAATCCTTCCTTGAAAGACTTGAATCTCAATTTCTCTCTCTCTCTCTCTCTCTTTCTCTTTCACACACACACAGAACATCTACACCCTGATCCAAGGTAGGAAACAAGGTGAGAGCATGGGGCATTCAAGAGTACATTTGAAAGTGAAACATAATTTCAGATAGACTGTAGTTTAGAGAGATCACAGTTCTACTTAAATACAGTGTTGGAGGAAAAACACAAGGACTGTATTTTCTGATCCCCTCTATAGGGCACAATAAAGACATTTTCCAAATTTATGGATTTATTCATATGAAAGAAATTGTATAAGGGTATAAAATCAACTTGTATTGTTATACATTTAATAAATTCTCTTTATTAGGAAAAAATATAATTACGTCTCTCATCCCCCAAACCCAGGATGAGTGACTGGTTACCTTCCAGTTGGGCCAAAGAGATTCTCCCAGTTCTGTTACCTAGGGCGTCTATTTGAATACTGTTACTTCTCTGATCCCTGAGCAAAGGGTCATAGGCCGGACAGAGTGGGCAGTGTTTTCACCTCCGTGGGCCATGGGAGCAAGGGAAGGGGATAGAGATACTTGGGCGGGGGGGCTCTGTGCCCAGAGGGGTAAACACATTTGTGTTCCTCCACTTCTCTGCTGTCCTGACTGCAACTCCTTTGTGTCTTGTGATTACTTCCCAGGAGAGGGGGGTTTGAATTCCTCTCGAAGGCTGGGGCGTCGGTGGACAGAGGGCGAACCACGCAGAGGACACCCCCCCCCACCAAGGCAAGCTCATTTTCATGTCACTAATCACAGGACTGTTGTATTTCAATGAGTGAATAACAGTGCAGCATTCTGGACAGTGCCTGGTCCAGAGAACCCAACACCTAAAGGCCTGCGACTGCCTTGTGTCCCTCTCGTCCGGGACCCTGTGCAAACATGCACTCAGTACGGTTTTGGTGAGTGGATGGCTGTTTGGCTCTGTGCACCCTGGTAGCTCAAGCTATCTCTGAAGATCTCCCTCTTGGTAGCTTCTTTTTCTCGCATGAGCTCAATACCCGAGCTAAATCTTGAACCAAGGGCTCCCCTTCTGGCTCTGTATCACACGAGGAAGCTTCTGATGGTGCAGTAAGCTGGGCACCCCTGTCGGCCGCAAAACAAGAAAGGAAGCTGGAACCAGCTGGAAAATAAAACAACTGCTACTTTTTGCAGTTGTCTCCAAAAATGCAGTTGCACCAGATTTTATACACGACAAGGAGGGTTGATCTCTCTGGGGAGGAGAGAGTCGAGGGTTCCTTCGAGAAGGAACTGACTCCTTCTGTAAATCAGGAAACCTCAAAGGACTGACAGTCCAGGGGAGGGCTTGGCCCCTCCCCAAAATGAGTCATTTGCTCCCGCTGAACGCGGAAGATCAGACCCAATTCTGCACCTTTGTTGTGACCCTGCCCTGACTCCCTTCCCCAGGAATGTGATCTGTGAGCAGATTTCCATCTTTCACAAGACACGTTTTCAAGAGGAAGGCTCCATTCCCGTAGTTTCGCAGCCTCGAAGCTTCTGCAGGGAAGCCCTGCCCTGCGTCACACCCTTTCCAGGTGACCCTCACCTGTCCCTGGCCCGGGCCCTCTAATTGTGAAACCTTCTGTTTTACAAACCAATGAGAGGCATGCGATGAGGCTCTCCGAGCAAATTGGTGCTCCCTCCTCCTTTCCTCTCGAGCAGGGAGCGCTCCGTGTGTTGAAGAAACCAAAAGTAAGTTGCTAGAGATTGCTTAATGGGGTTCTCTTCTGGGGTGAGGAAAATGGGAACTAGACAATACTGTGAAGGTACTGAAAGTCATGGAATCGTGCACTTGAACGTGCTGCGTTGGTTGCTATGTGAATTTCACCTCCACGCAAACAATAAATTGCTTTTCCTACCAAGTTGTGGCCCAGAATCTCAGGTAACCAGGTTGGGGGAGATACTGCATGGAGGGATGAGGATACCCAAGGAGAAGATAGGGGGCTTGCCCTCCTCCCAGCGGGAGGCCAGGAGAGCAAGGAAAGAAGAGAAGCCCCGGGGGCAGGGCTTGGGCTGAGGCAGCTCCCTGCTACCGCATCAGCTAGCTGTTGAGATAAAGCTAAAATACCTCAAGGTTTACGTTTTCTAGAAGGACAACATTTCTTTTTTCGTGTGAAGAGTCCCCTGCGGCTGGGTTGCTGACAACTGGCCATTCAGGTTCTCCACCTCAAGTTGTTCATTCCATCAACGCACCTGCTGGATGATGGCCTCTCAACTGGTTGAAAGGCTAATTATCAAATGAAGAAGAAAAAGTTTGTTCCCTAGCTGTAATTCAAATTTACTGGGATGGCCTGTAATTTTTATTTGCTACATCTGGTAACCTAATACGGCCTCTGAAATGTTGAACCGATAGGGTTCCAGGCTATGCTCAGGTCTTGGGTTGAGGGTGGGGATGGTCTCCTCCAGGGCTCTGTCCCATTGGCCTCCCTCAACCCCCACTGCCATCATGAATATTCAGTCTCTCAGACGATTGTATAGCTTCAAATAGCACAAGCCGCAAGTTCGTAACACGCTAGGCCAGGTGCAGTAGTACCCCTGATAATGCAGCCCAGGTGGGACACAGCCTGTAGCACTGAAGCTTCCAAACACATACAGGCTGTGATCAGACAGAACATGAAAGGGGCCAGCTCAAACCAGCCCTGCGGCAACCTGGCTCCTGAAGAAGATTGTGCTGGCAGGACCCGCTCCTGGTAGAAAAGTTCCTAGAGAGCTGCTCGAAGCTGGCCATTCTGGACTTGGACCTTTCTGCTCCTGCTTTTGTCCTCCTGGGTTATTCTCAGGCCCCAGGAGTTTCTGTGAGGAAGGAGTCTCAGCACCGTTGGAAAGTGGTTTGGCGAATAGTTAGGAACTCACCACAGCCTGACTGTGCTCCCCTGGCTACAAGCTGGACTACCATTATGAATGCCCACTTGCCTCAGCTAAGATCTAGACTCCAGCACTGGACAATCGAAAGAAAAGAACTCTCTGGAAGAACTCTGGAAATGATTGACAGGACTGGTAATAAACAGTACTCTGCCCCCAGCCCCCACCACCACTTCATCAAGCCCATCATTTAGCCCCTTTGCTGTATTTGCTTAGAGATGGCAGGCCGGGGGAAAGAAGCCTTGGCCCTCATGATGGAACTTACCCCGGTGTCCACCTGACCCTGCAGAGTTAAAACAAATTTGCTATAGGCTGAGGTGGCAGTCTTGTCGTGTGTGTCTCCCTAAGTGGAGGCAGTCTGCCAGACCCCCCGAAACACACAATGCTTTGGCTCCCACTCAAAAACACCAACATTCATTGCCGACAATGTCCCCACCTACCACCCGTCCCTACCCACCCCTTCCTGGAAAATGTGATGGAGGAGGGGTAGTGGGCCAACTCCAACACCACCTGGTCCTCAGCAGCAGACCTGGACGCTGGCCCGGAAGCAGCCCTGGCCCCATGCACAGACAACTCCTTGGGGATGTGCATGGGGTGCCACATCCTTATTCTCACAGCTTCAGTTTCCTGTGAGGCTGTGGAGTCACCTCTGTTGGTTGGAGTCTCTCTGACCTTGCATGATATGGGAAACAGAGGCCAGTGGGTGAAATTGGGAGGTGAGCCGTGATATGTCACTATCCGGCTTAGGGTGGGACACTTTGTCCCCAAAGAGGGAGGGTGACTTCCCACCACACCCAGTCACAGCGCACCCTACAACGGCCCGCCCCTTCTCCTTGTCTAACTCTAAAAATATACGCCACGTCCGATGGCCCAGTTGCCTTCAGGGGTAACCCAAACCTGGTCAAGGAGCTAACACTCAATTCTTTGTCTACTGCTTCAGGAAATCTTAACTCCCTTTAGGATAACTGGGTTTTGGAGACTTTTTTTTTGGCGGAGGGTGGGGGGTGAGTATAAAAGCATACTTTCAGAGGTTTGCTCACTAAACAGTGTTGTGCTGAAAACTCACAATGATTCCAGCAGCCGCTGCCTGAAATCGTACACTCGCATTGATTTTCACTAATCCAGAAATCTTGTAAATACGATATGTTTCTCTCAAACATTTCAAACTGGAAGTGACTCTATCACATTTGCCTTGTCAGACAAAACACCCGGCAGCTTCAGCCAGATCCCAAAGGGAGAAGACTGTAAATGAAATTTGGCTCACTCAACGTGGTCCTTGAAGAGGCTGAACAAAACAATCACTAAAATAGTAGGAGAACCTGATCATAGGACAGATCTTCCTTCTTTCCTAGACTCCGCAGAGTAACTGGATTTCCCACTCACACACAACCTGTCGGGGCCATTCAGAGTATTGAAGTGAATGAAACAAGAGAGATTCTATTTCCTCTCAAGTTTTCTCTAGGCGCCCTTTGTGGAGGGTCTTCTATGGGTCACTTGTCAAATTTCTCTTCAGCCTGAGGCTCCCTATTTGTCATTCCGTACCTGGGAATACTCCAGGCTTGAAAATTCTTCAGGCCTCAGTTTTTTCTTTTTAAGTTCAGTTCCTCAGAGACATTTTTCCTGACTACCTTAGCTTAGCTTCTGTTGTTAACAATTTCCTCCTGTTCTTGTCACTTAGAGCATTTACCACAAATGGCATTTTCATGTTTAATTATCTGATGATACATTTACTGTATGGCTCCTTCCTAAGTGAGAAGCTCCATAAAAGCGGTGTCGTAGGTTGAATTATGTCCCCTCAAAAAAGACGTCTTGAAGTTCTAACTCCCAGTACCCCAGAATGTGACCTTATTTGGAAATAGGGTTGTTGTTGATGTGATTAGTTATTAAGTTATTGGGGTTCCTACCTATGACTGGTGTCCTTTTATATAAAAAGAAGAGACACAGAGACAGACACACAGGGAGAATGCTGTGAGGATGGAGACAGAGACTGGTGTCATCCAGTTGCAAGCCAAGGAATGCCCATGGGCTGGCAAACCACCGGAAGTTAGGAAAAGGCAAGGAAGGAGTCTCCCCTGTGGGTTTCTGAGCGAGGATGACCCTGCCGACACCTTGGTTTCAGACTTACCAACTCCACAACCATGAGAGAAAACAATTTTTGTTTTAAGCCACACAGTCCATGTGCTTTCTTACTGCAGCTCTAGGAAGCAAATATAAGGAAGGATGTTATCCATTTTGCTTCCTCTCTATCCTCAGCACCTAACCCAGTTTGAGCAAAGAGTAGATGCTCAATAAATGTTTGTTGAATCAACAAACAGCAGCCTTGAAGTTTCACCTTTTTTAAAGAAAGAATTTCGGTCTGGTTGCTGACTGTGCTTGCGGTCAACCAGCAGGATCTTGTTTTACACTCTTTGGTAAGATGGTATCAGGGTTTTTGTTTGTTTGTTTGTTGTTGTTGTTGTTGTTTAAAATTTATTTATTTATTTGAGGGAGAGAGAGAGAGGGCGTAGCGGGGAGAGGAGAGAGGAAGAGGGAGAGAGAAACTCAAGCAGATTCCACACTGAGTGCAGAGATCCATGCAGCGCTGGACCTCATGACCCTGAGATCCTGACCTGAGCCAAAATCAGGAGTTGGATGCTTAACCGACTGAGGCACACAGGTGCCCCAGGGTGGTATCTTTTAAAATAGAATAGCATCATAATAAGCAAAAGAAAGAGCCAGCAAAATAAGTCTGTGCTACCTTTCCTCTGATAGCTCTCCAGAGTCAGAGCACCGAAGTTCTGGAAGGAATCTGGCTAGAGCTTAGAACTTTACCTGGAGGTTACTGTGTGTTAAACCTGTGCTTCATGTGCAGTGGGTGAGTCTATTAGCAACACTTACTAGGGAAGTTGGAGGACTAGTCCCAGCTAGGCGTCCTGGTGGGAATATTGCACGCATCCTCGAGGACTCACACTGCTCAGTGGTGTGAAGGTTGACAGGATTCACACAGAAATGACTCCCATATTGTGCAGAATCTATTCATTCTTCACAAATGGTCCCTGACCTTATTCACTGTAATTTAATATAAAATTAGTGGCATGGAACCACGGATGTCAGAACAACTACCCCTTCCTGAGGGAGTCAGCCAGGAGCAATTTCGGTAGAGTGATAAGGACGGAAACAAAATTTTAGTATGTTAAGAAAGTCCTTCGTAGGGCTAAATTATACTTTCAAGCAGTTTGGGTTAAAGGAAGAAGAAAGAGAGAGATGGTCTTTCTTCTGTCTTCCCTTCTCAATTATCAGCATCTATCCTGTTGTTCAGACCAAAACCCTATGGATTAGTTGGGATGCGCCCGCTGTCCCAACAAATGACTCCATTATCTCAGGGGCCTAACAGAACAAATATTTATTTCTTATTCATGTAAGAGTCCAGTGTACGTTGGCTGGTGAGGAAGTGTTGGGGGCGGGACTGCCTGGGCTCCACACAGCCATCTGGGACCCAGGCGCCGTCCACCTGGCTCTGCCATCTTGCATCGTGATACTCAAGATGTGGTCCCCAGGCTAGTGCTGGTTCATGAACTCTTCCCTACCATTTTGTGCCAAGATAATTCTAGAACTGAGAGTGTTTAGAAATTATAGCAAATTGACAGAATAATTTCAGGTCCATTGACTCTAATAATAAAAAAATAGAATTGAGTTTATGTTTTGCTTTTTAAAAAATTTTCCAGTAACTATTTTTACTGTATTTTATAAAAGTAGCATGCCACGATAGATTAGAACTAAAAAGAAAAGATCCTCATCACAGATAGTTTGGGAGCCTCTCTTCTAGGGCCTCAGCCTCAGAGTCCTGGATCTCTGCATAGCATCAGCAGAGAAAGGAGGCGGCTTGGGGAGGATTGTGTGGGAAGTCTAAGGCCTGGGAGGGGCAGATATTCTCTCTGACCAAATCCCATCAGCCGAGACCCAGTCCCACTGGGGCCCAACTTAACTGCAAGGGAGTCTGGGAAATGTAGTCTCTCTGTATGCCCAGGAAGAAGAGTGAAGAGAATTTGGTGAACTCATAGTACTTGCCATTCCCTAGGAGCCATCCTTGACTCGTTTCTTTCCCTTCTGACCTACATACAAATCCACTGGCTGTGACTGTCAGCTCTGCCTCCACGATATGGGCCCGATATGTCCACATCTCTTTTTTTTTTTTTTCCACTTCCACTGTCCTACTCCGAGTCATCCAACTGGTCTACCTCCACTCTGCCCTCTACCTTCCCACTACCTCTTCCTACAACCGTTCTCTGCACAATATCAGGGGTAAAATTTCCACTTATGAGCAAAATGATGATGTCTGGGATTTGCTTCAAATAATCCAGTGGGATAGGGAGGTTGCTGGAAACACAGATGCTATGTATGGATAATTGCGGGATCTGGGTGATGAGTACGTGGAAATGCGTTATATTTTCTACTTTTGTATTTGCTTGAGATTTCGATAATAAGGTGTTTCTAAAAACAAACTTTTCACACATAAATGAGGTTATATCCAGGATGATCGCTTATTGTTGTGTAGTTGTATTTTGCCCCAGCATTCTGGGCTATGGGACAGGCTGAAACTTGCAGGACATCATCTCTCAGGGACACCAGCATTCTCACAAAGGAGTCTCCATAGCAAGAAGAGGCAAGGTCATGATCGTGCCTTTCCTCTGTTTAACACCTGTGGATGACATTCCAGTGTCATTGATATATGGTAATTTTGTTCAAATGCCCCAACTTGACAAAATAGTCAGCAATCGGATGTCTGTAGTCCTGTTGTTGTTATTATCATTATTATAGGCTGAATAATGGTCCCCAAATATGTTCCATCCTCATTTTTGCAACCTGTGAATGCTCCTTTTACATGGCCAAGGGGACTCTGCAGGAGTGATTGAGTGAAGGACCTTGAGACGGGAGAGATTCTCCTGGATTGTCTGGTGTGGCCCAATGTCACAAAGCTTCTTATAAGTGAGAGGGGCGAGGCTGACCCTGCAGGAGCAGCAGTCGGAGGAGATGAGATGCTGGTAGTAGAGGGTGGAGGGCCGTGACTGCTGGAGTGGAAGATGGAGGAAGGGGCCGTAAGCCCCTTAATGCCAGCAGCTTCCAGAAGCTGGAAAAGGCAAGGCAACAAGTTCGCTAGAGCCTGCAGAAGGAATGTAGCCCTGTGACACCTCGATTTTAGCCCAGTGAGATTTCATGTCATACTTCCGACCTACAGCACGGTAAGATAATACATTTGTGTTATTTTACGCCACTAAATGTGTGGTAATTTGTTCGAGCAGCAAGAGGGGATTTGTACAGTGATATTACTTAATATTCTCATGCTGTCAAATCCAGAAGTCAACCTGAGGCGGTGACACATTCCTCGCTGTGGTCTGCAGACCAGGCCCCATCAGGCCTGCCCATCTGCCTAATCTCAGGCCCCACCTTTTCCCTTTCATTCGCTTTGCTTCAGCCCCTTAAGCCTTCTTTCTCCCTTAAACTCCTTCAGGCCCTTGATTTGCCATTCCTTCTGCCTGAAATGCCCTTCCCCCAACTTATCAGGGTCTGATACCTAAGCATTTGGGTTTTGACATCAATGTCATCTCAGAGATTTTCTCTAACTATCCCATCTATGGTACCCTTCCCACCCTTCTCCTTCTTTATTTTTATTTTATTTTAATTATCTAATTGTTTTTAATTATTTAATCATCAATGACTTATTATTTAATATATAAAATTATATTTTATTATATTTATTTTATATAAAATTATTATAAATTATATTAAATAATTATTTATTTTTATTTTAATATTTATTATTTTTATTTATCTAAATAAGCTACATTTCAAAGAACAATTTTAGATTTACAGTAGAATCCCAAAGATCATACAGGAAGTTCCCTTAAACTCCCACCTCTGTACCCAATATCCCCTATTACTAACATCTCACATTAGTGTGGAACATTTGTCATGATTAATGAGCCAATATTGATACATTATATGAACTAAACCATACTTTATTCAGATTTCTTTAGTTTTTAGCCCAATGTCCCATCCAGGATCCCATCCAGGGTACCACAGTACATACATTCAGTTTTCTCAGCTGTGATGATGTTCTTTTCTTCCTTGAAGATTTTATTTATTTATTTTTAGATAGTATGGGGAGGAGCAGAGGGAGAGAGAAAATATGGGGCTCGATCTCACAACCCTGAGATCATGACCTGAGCCAAGATCAGGAGTCGGACTAAGCCACCCAGGTGCCCCTGTGATAATGTTCTTGATGACCTTGACAGTTTTGAGGAGTACAGGTCAGGTATTTTATAGAATGTTTCTCAACTGTAATTTATCTGATGTTTTTCTCATGATTGTACTGGGCTATGGATTTGCGGGGGGAGATTATAGAGGTAAATTACCATTTTCATCACATTTTATCAGCAGTTTTTATTTATGATCTGGTTTGATTTATGGCTATCGGTGTTGACCTTGATCATCTGGTTGAGGGAGTGTTAGTCAGGTTGTCACTATAAAATTACTTTTTTCCCTCCATTTGATACTGTACTCTTTAGAAGGAAGTCGGCATGCACAACCCATGTTTGAGGAGTGGGGTGTTATACCCTTGCTACTTTTTGAGTTTGTTGTATTTATTGGTTTGATTATGTGTTTTGAACACTGTGTCTGGGCTAACCCACAGCCATTCTCAGCCTTCTTCTTACCTGCTGTTTGCAAGCAGATGCAAAGGTGCCATATGTCTATTTTCCCAGTCGCCATCCTGACAATGAAACAGAAGGAAGTCTGTTTTCTCATATATTTAGGAAAAGACTTTTGCTTTCCTCACCAAAGAGATAGACACTATTGTTCTATTGTTTCCTCCTTCTTTCTGTGCTGAAAGTGGAATTCTGGTACTGCCGTGACCATCTTGTGACTATGAGTGACATAATGGCGAAAAGACAACACGCTAAAGATACCAGAGCAGAAATACAGAAAAACTCTGGGTCCTCTATGGCAACTGATGCCAGCAATCACCTTCCTTTACTTTGTGTCATCGAGAAGAGTTTAAGCCATGGCGAGTGAAGCATCCATTCTTGTAGTTGAAAGCATTCTCACCCGGTAAGCTTTCTTATCTTCTCCAAAAAATGAAGTTCTAGAAGGACAGAAACTTTGTCTTGTTCATCTCTGTTTCCAGTGGTTGACATAGAGTAGATACAAGCATGTTCTTGTTGTATGAATGAAGAGATGAATGACAATTTAAGGGAGAGGTCGGGTCTCTGGGAAGATTTTTTTAAGAGTTAAGGAGATTAGGGGCACCTGGGTGGCTCAGTGGGTTAAAGCCTCTGCCTTCGGCTCAGGTCGTGATCCCAGGGTCCTGGGATCGAGCCCCACATTGGGCTCTCTGCTCTGTAGGGAGCCTGCTTCCTCCTTTCTCTCTGCCTACCTGTGATCTCTGTCTGTTAAATAAATAAAAATCTTTAAAAAAAAAAAAAAAAAGAGTTAAGGAGATTAGGATAGGGGGAAGGCACCAGAATAGAGAAAGAGATTGAAGGCATAAAGAAAAGAGGTAGGAGAGGAGAGGAGAGAAAAGATAATTCATGGAAGACGGTCTCTGGGGATGGGATCCCATGGCCTGGTGGGGGTGTGTGTTGAATAATAAAGGGGGAAACAATCAAATAGAGGCTCTTAATCTCCTCAGTCAGGATGATTTCAAGGATCAGCCAGGAAGCTATGGAGCTTCTCTCAGAAGAGAGCATGTAGTTACATTTAACCATATTTTTACATGTAATCTCATGAGATTCGCAGACACTTCTCCCCTAATCATCCATGGCTCCTTAACTTTTAAATGTTAGGACTAATGTAATTAAAAGTAAAATGGGAGAATTGATATTGGTTACCAACTATTAAATGTTCTAACTAAGGCCATTAAAAAAATAAAACAATTATGGGTGCTTGGGTGGCTCAGTTGGTTAAGCAACTGCCTTCGGCTCAGGTCATGATCCTGGAGTCCCAGGATCGAGTCCCACATCAGGCTCCCAGCTCCATGGGGAGTCTGCTTCTCCCTCTGACCTTCTCCTCTCTCATGCTCTCTCTCACTGTCTCTCTCTCAATAAATAAATAAAATCTTTAAAGTTAAAAAAAAAAACCAGTTACTGTCTACAATCTCATCTTTTCATCACAGAATGTTTATGTTCATCTCAAAAAAGCAGGAAGGATCTAATCTCTTAAAAAGTACTATTATTTATATTGGATAAATTTAGTAGCACAGATAACTCACTACATTGTCCTTCATAAAAGCACAGTGTAGATTTTAAAGTCAAACAATTTGAGTTAAGCTCTGTTCCTGACTTGCTGGGTAAGTAAGGAACTTGGGGAAACTTCTAGATCTCACAAAGTCTTGGTTTCCCTCACAGTGAAAAAGGAGAAGATAGAACCTAACTCATAAGATTGTTGTAAAGATTAAATAAAATAATGCCAGTTAACCAAATCCTAGCACCCACAGATAGCCAGTTAACTTACGAACATAAAAATGAATGTGAGGGGCGCCTGGGTGGCTCAGTGGGTTAAAGCCTCTGCCTTTGGCTCAGGTCATGATCTCAGGGTCCTGGGATCAAGCCCCACATCTGGCTCTCTGCTCAGCGGGGCGCCTGCTGTCTCCTCTCTCTCTCTCTCTGCCTGCCTCTCTGACTACTTATAATCTCTGTCTGTCAAATAAATAAATAAAATCTTTTAAAAAAATGAATATGAACTTAAAAATGATCACAGATACATAGATATAGATACACAGCTAGAAACACACACAGTGCCATAAGCACACACACAAATAAGACGCTTCTGTACGTGTACTCTGCTTTCTCTCCCTGTTAACAGTATATCCTTCTGGTCACTCTGTATCCTTGTACAACATGATTTTGAGTGGATACGCTCTATAAAAATGGCACCTGGTTGGTGCAGTCTGTCCAGTGTCTGACTCTTTTTTTTTTTTCTTTTTAAAGATTTTATTTTGATTTATTTATGTGAGAGAGAAAGACAGTGACAAAGATAGCGAGAGAGAACAGAAGTGGGGAGGAGAGGGAGAAGCAGGATCCTGCTGAGCAGAGAGCCTGTTGTTGTTTCCATCCCAGGACCCTGGGGTCATGACTTAAGCCAAGGCAGCCTATTAACTGACTGTCTTAACCTGACACCCCCAGTGTCTGACTCCTGATATTGGTTCAGGTCATGATCTCAGGGCCCTGAGATGGAGCCCTACCTGGGGTTCCAGGCTCAGCAGGATTTCTACTTGGGATTCTCTCTCCACTTCTGCCCATCCCCTACTCATGCGAGCATGCGCACTCTCTCTTTCTAAATAAGGAAATAAAGTTTATTTTAAAAAACAGCATAGCATCATTTATTTGCCTGATCTTATCTTGTTTTTTGTTGAATTTATTTCCAGTTGTTTGTAATGATAAATCTGCCCTGACCCTCTTTCTAACTAAAGTTTTCTTGTATCTATGGTTATTTCATAGAAAAAAAAAATTCTTAGATGAAGAAATGATGGGTCAAAAATAGATACAGTTTAAAAAACGAGACTCTTAACTATAGAGAACAAACTGATGGTTACCAGAGGGAAGGTGGGGGTGGGGGATGGGTGAAATAGGTGATGGGGATTAAGAGTCCACTTACCATGAACACTGAGTAATGTGTAGAATTGTTGAATCACTATGTTGTATACCTGAAACTAATATAACACTGTGTGTTAACTATACTGGAATTTTAAAAAAAATCTAAAGAAAAAAATGATACAGTTTATTTGCCTTTTATAAGGATTTATAAGGCATTTGACTTCTAGAAATATCATGCTAATTTTTATTTCTCCCAGCATGTATGAAACTGCCCATTTCTGAATTTCTTTATGTTACCATTTTGTTCTTCTAAATTTTTCCTTTTGATTGGAGAAAAATGATATTTTTATGTATATTAATGTGATTATAGTAAGATTAGGTTTTTTGAATGTATATTGGCTAATTATACTAATTACCTTGTGAATTTGCCATTTATATCTTCTATATGTTTTTAGAATATTTGCAGTTTCTTATTGATTAGTAGGAGTTCTTTATATAATAAGGCTAATCATCTTTTGTCATTCAATTGTGTTGCAAAAGACTGCATCATTTGTATTTCTGAAACCTAAACAGAAGAAAGTATGATGAATACCTTTGACAGTTACCCAGGACTTTCAACTGGGAAGGATAATGTGGTGAAAAGTCAAGGGGTCATGACATTTTGAAGTGGTGGTCATCATGACCTTAAAATCTCTGCTGGAGATGCAAATAAACCTGTTCAGAGGTGATGGCTGGGTGAGTTAGGAGGGGTTACTCAAAGACCTACAGATGGCCTTGCATGCTAACAACAATTTGTTTTTTCATAGACTTGGAGTTTGTAAGCCAATACCTTGGGGTCAGATTATTTAAATAACTTTAGATCCACATATAGCTGTATGAGTTACCCCCCTTCACCTTGAAAACAAGAGTAACTTTGCCATCTCCAACTTTGCCATTGGTTAATAAGAGCACAGGACTTTAGCATTATTCTTAGTTTCTTAGTTCTTCAATAAGCAGTGTCTTCCTTTTGTAACAGTTTACATGGTATAGCATTCCTTATGATACAGTAAGCATATTGTATACAAAAAAAAAAAAAGAGCACATTCCGTAATCATCATGACATTTTGCAGAACCAGATAGACTAAAAACAGCCAAGTGCATACACTAGACCCTTAATAAGTATTTGTCAAATGGAATGAAATGAAACTTTTCAGAATATCACAAAGCTACAAAGTCTAATATAAAATAGCAAGACTTACTTTTAAAAACTTGTTTCAGGATGTCAGTGAATGGAGTCAGTATTTGACTCTCTTTTAGAATATGGTCAAAGAAATTGGCATGGCTCACTTTTTTTTTTCTCCTTTCTTTCTTTTTTTAATCTTAGATTGGTAGACCAGACTCAGCTAGTTCTGAGCCATACTCTTGGCTGGAGAGACTCCATTTTCTGCTCTGGTGGCAGGCTATGGTACCGAAAGTCTCTATGTTTCTTCAGTTCTGTGAAGCAAAGCTCTTAAAGTTACCTGGATATTTGCATAACGCATATCGTCCTGGGTTTTGTTTGAGGGATTCTAAAGTAAATACATTTTTGGCTTTGCAACTTACATGGCACTAAAGAATGGAATTTAGGGTTGGCTCAGGAGGCAGATTAGATGAGGTATTACAAATTCCCAAGTGTGCCCCAGGATTAGGGTCTGGCTCTTAGAGGCTCCAAGACTTTCCAATTAAAGCTAGGAATATTATCTTGAATTTATGTTGTTTTCCATTGCTGCTGCTGTTCTTTGCCAAGCCTAAGTTCATGACAGATTTTTGCCTGTTCTCAAGCAAATAAGAGTAGACAACACTTATGTAGCCCCTTTCTCATATATTAAGCACCATAAGATACCATTTTTCATATTAACTCATTCTGTCCTGATAACAAACCTATGAAGTAGGTTGTATGAGGACAATGATAGTTGCTATAACAAATAAACCATAAAATTTTGTTGACTTAACCCAATAAATGATGATTTCTCCTTGCATGTAACTCACTTGCAGGTGTTTGGTAGAAAGTTTAGGGATCCAGATTCCCTTCATTTTGTAGTTTTCCTATACCTTCAAGGCCCGAAGTCCTTCTAACCAGCAAATGGAAAACAAGAAAAGAGGATTTTCTGTTGGAGGTTTTTAATGGGTGAGGCCTGAAGGCAGTGCATGTCTGATCATGCCATTTGCCAGAACCCAGACACATGGCCTCATCTAACTGCAAATCACAAAGACAGTAATTTGTTAAAAATTACCGTCTATAGGGCACCCGGCTGGCTCAGTGGGTGGAGCATGCAAGTCTTGATCTCAGGGTTGTGAATTCGAGCCCCATGTTGGGTGTGGAGATTACTTAAAAATCTTTAAAAAATACATTCTAGATATATTTTCCAGATAAAAGAGAAGACGGTTTTAGTGAACACATAGGGTCTGCTCTAGTCCATCCTTTGGTTACCAAATAACCTTACTCAACTAACCCTTCTTCGCATACAAACAACACACTCATTCCCTTCCCAAAAGAGAGAGCCCAGTGCCCCTTACAGTTACCACATTTAGCTAAAAATCCTGTATTTCTGAGCAACGTCTTGCCTTTTCCATCAAGATGGGGTGTTTTCCTCACTGTCCATTGACCTCTGAACTATCATTCATATCCAACATAGAATGGTGGGCGAGGGTGGGATAAGGTAACAGCTATGCCCATTTGGAAAGGGAAAATGGGGACACACAGCAATGCCGATGCCTGACAATGGTGATGTCCCATTGGGAAGGCATTGTGCTGTGACCCTGTCTTGGGAGTTAGAAGTAAGTTCCTTGGTTCATCCCTTCTTAATACAACCTGATTTTCCTCTCTGGGAGGAACACCCTGTCTTTTGCTTTCTGCGGTCCTCTCTCCTCTCTAGAAGATTCTTCCTTAACTGTTACTCTCGATGGCCACCTACGAACCCATGGGGTGGGTGTTGGTGAGCTGCAGAGGGCTTTTTTGAGGGCTGCAGAGCCTCTAAAGCCCATTTCCTGCTTGTGCAAATTTGGAGACTCAAAGTTTAGTTCAAGATTCTAATAATCAGAGGCCTTTTAGTCTAGGTGCATTTTTTCCTTTGGGAGTAAAATTCCTTGAAAACGTAGAATGTGCTCGTCTTTGCTTCCCAGCAATCCCATGAGCAAAAACTCATATCCAGAGGTTTTTCCTATACATACTTCTCAAGCTTCATTTGCTTATTTGCTTCCTCACTCATGCTTCTCTCTCGAGTTAAGAGTGGCTGTCTTGAGACTGTCTGTAATAATAGTCATGGATGGAAATATCACATCTTTCATCAAATCTTTGTTGAACAGAGGGGGCTTTTGTTGCTCAGGTATATTGTTTACTATTTGGGATCCAAAATGGATAGGCTTTTCTAACCCTTGAGAGCTAGTGTTTCTAGACCCTGCGGCCTCTTTTATGTCTGTTTGCAAACCAGCCAAGCTTTTTGAACGCATCTCTTTCTTGTAATTCTTGCTAAGAGGAGAGTTGTGCAAGTAATTACTTCCTCAATTCTGTGCCCTAGTTTTCTCACTCACCTCACCCTAGTCCTTGACCTGGGAAAAGTCAACACATCCTATTACTCTGACTCTCTCCAACCGCTTCCCCTGGGACTATAGGCTTAGTAGGCATAATGTCTGCCATCGAAGGCAACAGTTGTACCAGATATTTGCCACTTTATGCAATAGGTTTCCTTCTTCCCAGCTTCTTAGATCCATTTCTTCACTAATTACCACTTAATAGCTAAGCCAGTGCTGTGTCATCTCAGATTTTGGTTATAGCAGCAGTCTGGTTCTGGGTACCAGTTTTTGTATTGCTTGGCATACCTCTAGATGCTATACCAAACCCTGGAATCCCAGCTTAAGACAATAGTAGTTATTTCTTCTCATAGCCAAGCCAATGTAGGCACCTTCTATGTGGTGGATTTAGGGCTTACGGTACTCCGCCACCTTGACTTCTGCCATACTCTGGGGCCATGGAGTCCTTTGCTTCCAGACAGTAAATCCGTGAAGACACAGAGGATCATCTATGGGAGGGTATTAATGGCCAGGCCTGGATGTGGTACACATTAGTTCTGTCACATTCCATTGGGCAGAACTCAGTCATATCTGTATCTAGTGCAAAGGAGCCTGAGGTTTATAACCTCGTCATGTGCTCAGGGACAATAGGGACCAGGCTTTGGTGAACATGTGAGAGCCTCATCGATAAACATTTACACCCCCCCCCCCCCAAAACCCTGAGCCATAAACCAACAACTTCACTGTGTTTTCGTAACATGTTGGTCTCAATGAGGTCGGAAAGTGTCCTTATGGAGTCTAAGTTCTTGAGTACATCTGAGAGTGAGAGTAAGGACTTCGGGTTGTTTTCGTTTTTCTTTTGTTTTTAAGATTTTATTTATTTACTTGACAAGCAGACAGCGAGAGAGGGAACATAAGCAGTGGAAGAGGGAGAGGGAGAAGCAGGTTTCCCACTGAGCAGGGAGCCCAATGTAGGGCTTTATCCCAGGACCTTGGGATCATGACCTGAGCCAAACACAGACACCTAATGGCTGAGCCACCCAGGTGCCTCAGGACTTTTTTTTTTTTAAGATTTTATTTTTTTGACAGAGAGAGATCACAAGTAGGCAGAGAGGCAAGCGGGGGGAGGGGTGGGGAGAAGAGGAAGCAGGCTCCCTGCCCAGCAGAGAGCCCGACGCGGGACTTGATCCCAGGACCCTGAGATCATGACCTGAGTTGAAGGCGAGGCTTAACCCACTGAGCCACCCAGGCAGCCCAGGACTTTGTTTTTTTTTTTTTTTTTTTTTAAAGATTTTATTTATTTTTCAGAGACAGAGGGAGAGAGCGCGAGCGAGCACAGGCAGACAGAGAGGCAGGCAGAGGCAGAGGGAGAAGCAGGCTCCCTGCCGAGCAAGGAGCCCGATGTGGGACTCGATCCCAGGACCCTGGGATCATGACCTGAGCCGAAGGCAGCTGCTTAACCAACTGAGCCACCCAGGCATCCCCAGGACTTTGTTTTTAAATGTTGGGTTATGGCAACCATTTCCTAGGAAAATTTTCTATATGGATAGAGTCAAACTTAGAATAAATTTGGTATGTACTTCCTTCCTCCAATTTTTGTCTGTGTAGGTAACCCATGGATTGTCTGATGTCAGAGAGCTTGTGCTAATGGGCCATAGGGAAGTAGTGTCAGCATGGGGAGCATTTAGGGCTTTGTCAGAGTAAAGGGCTGGGCTCCCCCTTTCTTCAGAAATGTTGACTGATGATGTTTTTGCCGAGAGCAGGACTTAAGTGCATGTAGTTTTGGAGTGTGATCCCAACAAATGCAATGAAGGAGGTGGGGGATGTAAGTCAGGGAAGAGAGAAAACCCAAGAAATAGGCTATTGTCAGGGCCAACAGGGACTCAGTCCCAGCAGAGATCTCCCGATAAACCATGCAGGACATGGTTCAGAATCGCCCCTCTGGAAGTCAAGGAGGCTGAAGCATTTTTCCAACAACGCCCATCCATGTTGGTTGAGGGTTGGTCCGGGAGCATGAAGTACGGTCTCCCCTAGCTGTGGGTGATATTTATAAGCAGCCTAGCAAGCGCCTGTGACAGGCAGAGAGGAAGACCTCTGCAGACACATGGGAGGGGAAGCTATGAGCCTGGCCCAGGAGCTGTCTGTCCATTGCTCAGGAGAACCCGGGTGGACCTGAGAACACGGAGCACCTGCTGAGATGGGAGGAGGCCCACGAAGCAAGAAACAAGGAGTCACACGTAACACAGGTTCTCAAAATCCACTTAGCCGACCTCACAGGTTGTACCTGTCCTCTGGGTGGGACTGAACTGTGCCTCCTCCGTGTATTAACTAGTATTCGCAGCCAGCACTGATGCAGCATTCTCTGTGCCAGGAGCTGTACTGAGGGCTTGACAGAAATGATCTCATTTCATATTCATTGACCATCTACATGTACCAGGGGAGAAGCAAGAGATGAATAAAACGTACTCTCTGTACTTCATTTAAACTCTGGCAGGAGGGAGAAAGTGAACACAAAGACTTCATACAGCAGAGGATGTATTTGGGGTCCAGAACAGTTACAAATAATGATGAGGTCTCTGGGGCACGAAGCTGATCTCTGGATGGTAGATCAGTTGCCCTTAAAAGAAGAAGGAATTTGAACCTATCCTTGAAGGGTGGGTAGGAGTTTAAAGCGTATTAGGGGAAGTGCATTTGTGGACAAAGTGACAGAGTATTTGGGAAGATGGAGATGTGCCAGGAATGGTCACAATATGATTGAACCTAGGAGTGAGGCAAATCTGTAAGCCAGATGTGATACTAAGGTCGGAGGAAGCCAGATCAAGCATTAAGCTAGGGATAGAGAATGTATCCAGTGGAAAGCAACAAGCATGTGGAAGAGAAGTTTTGGGGAGGAGCGAGATCTAGGGAGGTGGAGGCAAATGATCCAGGAATAATACCTTGATTGCTAGATTCTGTAGCGATCCATTCAATCACTCAATATACACCCCTCATTCATTAGTTTCATGCATTCAGCAGATATTTATGGAACACTCACTATGTTCTAGCCACCCATTTATATAAGAAGACTCAGTAGAGTAGAAACCTACGACCTCACAGAGCAGACACAGACAATACCATATTTTAAAAATACCTAGTATGTCAGATAAGTGGCAGGGAGAAAACCAACCAGGGAGGGGTGACAGGGAATACTACCTGGGAAAGAGGGCTGGTATTTTTTGTTTTAAAGATTTTATTTATTTATTTGACAGAGAGAGATCACAAGTAGGTGGAGAGGCAGGCAGAGAGAGAAAAAGAGGGAAGCAGGCTCCCTGCTGAACAGAGAGCTCAATGCGAGACTCTATCCCAGGACCCTGAGAACCTGACCTGAGCCAAAGGCAGCGGCTTAACCCACTGAGCCACCCAGGTGCCCCAGAGGGCTAGTATTTTAAAGAGAGTGGTCAGAGATGGCCCCACTGAGAACAGGACATATGAGCAAAAGAGCTGAGGTTGTAGGGGAGTGAGCCATGTATCTACCTAGTAGAAGAATGCAATTACAAAGACCCCAGGCAGGAACAATGCCTCCCAGTCTGGACACAGGAGAGAAGCTAGGCATGGCTTGAACAGAGTGAGTGAAGAGTGCAGTGGTTGGTGTGAGGTTCAAGAGGGGGAGGTAAACCGGATGGTGAAGGTCAGTGGTTTTCACTGGGGTGGCACTATTTGATAGTATTTCTGAAATTCATGAAGCTGTATTTGTTCTAGTGTAGCTGTGGCTAAATAGTTCAATACTTTATTGTGGATAACTTTCTTTAATTTTTGCTCTGTGTTTTAGATGGGGCATTATAAGATTTTCTTTTTAAAAAATGATGTGTGGAGGGTGGTGACGTTATCCTTAAATTCCATTTCTGGGCTGCAAAGGATGCGTTACACAATATTTGCTACTCAAGGAGCCTGTGAGTCAGACAGGGTCAAGAGCTTCTGAGGAAAGACCACAGAAACCATTGTAAGGGCTGTGGACTTGACTCCAGAACAGAATGGTCTGAGGAGCGTTAAACAGAGAATGACCATGATCAGACCTGAGATTAATCTAACAGCTCTCACTGGCTGCTGTGTGGGTACAGGGGGCGAAAGGAGAGAACTCTCCTGGAGAGAACCAGGAAACCAGTTGAGGTTACTGCAGCGTCTTTGTCTGTCTGGGTTGCTTAACAAAAATACTACTGACTGGGGGACTTCTAAGTAACAGACATTTATTTCTTACTGTCCTGGAAGCTGGGAAGCCGATGATCATGGTGCTAGAGGACTTGGTGTCTGGTGAGAGCCCAGATGGCTGTCTTTTGGCTGCCAACTCACCTGGAGGAAGGGGCTCATTTATAAGCACACTAATCCCACTCGCAGGGGTGGAGTCGTCATAACATAATCACCTCCCAAAGGTCCCACCTCCTGATACCATCACACTGGGGATTAAGTTTCAAAATGAATCTTGGGGACACGCAAACATTCAGAGAATAGCATGAAGTAACAGAGCAGAAGATGATGGTGACTTGGATGGAGATGGTAGCATGGAGCGAGTGAGAAGTGGTCTGATTCTGGAATATGTTTTGAAGGAGGGACCTGTAGGCTTTTCTGACAAATTTGACGGTGGAGTGCGAGAGAAAGAGAGGAATCAAGAATGACTCCAGGGGCACCTGGGTGGCTCAGTGGGTTAAGCCTCTGCCTTCAGCTCAGGTCATGGTCTCAGGGTCCTGGGATCGAGTCCTGCATCAGGCTCTCTGCTCACCAGGGATCCTGCTTCCCTCTCTCTCTCTGCCTGCCTCTCTGCCTCCTTGTGATCTCTGTCTATCAAATGAATAAATAAAAATTAAAAAAAAAAGAATGACTCCACATCCTGAGCATTGAAGGACAGTGGTATCATCAACCGAGATGAGAAGCCCATATGAAGATAGGTTTTAGGAAAACACCAGAATTTACAGGCCACCAGCTATGTGCCCGGCACTATTTTCAACACCAGGAATTTTCACAGGTGTGATGTGCCACATTGCATAAAGAAGTTCTTTGGGACAGAAGCTGAGGCCAGCAAGGACCAGGCTGGTCTGACATGCAGGATTCCAGTTAGACTGTATGTCCGCTGAGGTCAGAAGCAGGGGCTGGCATCTCGATCACTTGGCCACCCACTTAATACATGTTCGGCAACTATCTGCTTAGTGAACAATGATTCATTGTCTCTAATTCCCATAGTGATTCAAGTCAGAATGGAATAAAAGTCTGCCCAATGTGAAACCGTTAAGTTTTAGACTCACTGTTCTGATTTTATTTATTTATTATTTTTTTTACTGTTCTGATTTTAGACAGGGGGTTTTTTATAGCCCATTCTAAATCTTCTATTGCTGCAGACTCTCCAGGTCAGACACACTGTGTTTTATCTCTGTACCCACAGGGCCGACCATCTAGGTTTTTTTGAATGAAAATTTATGGAATGGAACATTTTATATGTTTTTAAACAATACATTTCATTAGGCATATTTTTATGATATAATTACAGTATCCATTTGATATAATTACATGATCCATTTCATTCATTTCTCAGAGCTTTACTTTCCATTTTAGAATTATTGTATATTTATTCTTTATTAATTGTCATTTTTATGACACTGTAATAGTCTATTGTACCTGGATAAACTATAATTCCAGTATTTATTTCTTCATTATTCAATACTTATGATTCTTCCAATCTATCAAAATAATAAATAAGACCTCAATGAACACTTTCCTTAATGTAGCTTTTAATGTTCTTTAGGTTACTCCAGTGAGGTGTTAAGATTTCTTGGTCAAGGACTGTGGTAGACATCATTAACATTAACAACATCTGTTTCTTCTGCTTTTGGGCTTGCAGAAAACTACCTGTCTTAGCCTTCTTGCCATTGGGTAGAGCCATGTGATGTGACTAGGTCTGGCCAAAGAAATGTGAGGGGAAGGAACAGGCAAGCCTCACCTCTCCCAATCTGAGGAAGGTATGTTGAGTGAGCAAGAAGCTGGTATTTGTTATGGTAAGTTGCTAGGATTCTAGAGTTAATTTGTCACCATAGCTAATCTATACTATCCTGACTAATACACAGCCTTTGGACCTTATTATGGGTTAGGGTATAACCACGAAAATTGCACGATGGTTGATACAGAGTAGATACTCAAAGTGATTCAGTGAGGCTGGTTGCCAATAATACATGAAAATACCAATTTCATTGCTATCAGCAGTCACGGATTTATTATTTTATTGTTCTAGCCAATTTAATAGGCAAAAATCTAGCTGTGACCGGCAGAAAATTGGCCAATTTCTTGGCTATTGAGAAGGCTGCATATTTTTTCATCTGTTGTTAGCCATTTCCTTTTTTGTGTATTATTTGTTCAAACTATTTCATTGATCCTCTGTAACTATTTATCGAAAGCCTTATTGTTTTAGATATTGGGGATATAGTGGTAAATGATCTCGTTCTCATAGAACTTTTGTTCTAACAGAAAAATGACATGTAAACAAATGCTTACATATTTTAGGTAGTGGCAAGAGCTATGAAAATCAAGGTAAGTGGCTTCAAGATAGACTAGGTATGTCTTCACACAGGGGATCATGCAGCATCTTTCTGAGAACATCACTTTTGAAGAAAGGGAATGAGCTAAGAAGATATTGGGTGGAAAGATGTCTCAGGCTGAAGGAACGGCATGTACAGTGGCTGAAGGTAGGGTCATACTTGATATTTCGGGGCCATAACAAGAAGCCACTCTGGCTGAAGCAGAATTAGCAATGGGAGAGTAGTAGGAGATGAAATTGAAGTGGTAACAAGCTAGAATATGGAGGTCTCCTAGGCTACTGTTTTTGTCTTTTGACTTTTCTTTGGAGTGATATGGGAGCTATTGGGGGCTTTTGAGCTGCAGGCGGCAGGTGTGTGTGTGTGTGTGTGTGTGTGTGTGTGTGTGTATGTGTGTGTGTGTGTGTGTGTGATATGGCTTGCCATTTAAAAGGATTATTCTGGCTTCCCTGTAGATGAGATGACAGAGGAGCAAGCAGGGGACAAGTAGGAAGCTCTTGCAGTATTTTGATGGAAGATGAAGACAGCTCAGACCAGGTGATGTCATGGATAAAGTAAGAAGGGATCAGATTCTTACTGTATTTTGTAGTGGTGCAAATAGTGTTTGATGACAGACTGGACACAGGGCTCACTCAGAGACACGAAGGAGTCAAGAATGATTCCAAGGTTTTTGACTTGACCAACCAGAAGAATATAGTTTCCATTTATTCTCTTGCTTTATCGAACCATATTTGATATTTTTAGTGACTCCAGAAAGAGCCACAAGACATCAGAGGAGTAATGTGCTGGGGTGGACATGGCGCTGGCTTTCGGGATCCAGGGTTCATCTGATAGACTGACAGCTGCCGGGTCTGAACGGGGTCCTGGCAGCAGGGCAGCAGCTCCTGCCTTCTTTGGCTCTCCTTGCCATCTCCTTTTCACTCCCAGAAATGTGGCCTCTGGTATGACTGTCTCTAATGGCGTCAAAGGTTTTCTGATATGCAAGTGCACGAGCCATCAGTGCCAGAGGAGGTAAGAGGAAGCATAAGAAGGTGGTGCTCTAAGACCTAAGGGAGGACAAGAAGGTCTTCTGGGAGGAGGTCCTGGTAGGTGACGTGGGCCCGTCTGGTGACAACCCCTGTGCCACATTTGTCAAGACACTGGTGGCCAAGAACTGCTGCCACATCCTCTCTGATATGAACTAGGAGATAGAGGAGAGCCAGAAGGGGGCCTTGGGTTTATCCCCGGGACTCCCAAGTCCGCAGTCCTTAGAGCTGGATCATACATGCCAGCTCCTAGGATATCAACCAGAAGAAGCTGGTGGAGATCAAACATGAATGACAAGCAAACTGTTGGGAAGGTCAGGGGCCAGTACATCCTGGCAGAAAAGCCGGGGGCAGCACCCTTCCTCCCTGGAGGGGCAGCCTTTGCGAGGCCTGTCTAGCCCCCTGCCCGGAGCATCCAGCAGCCCCAGACACCAGCCTGTCGGGATGGCACACTGACCTGCTCTTGCTCGACCAGAGGGGCTGAGGGCAATCTCTTCACTGAGCTGACAACAGCACCCAGCCCCACCTCAGGAACCTTCTTTTGCCTTCTGTCCCTGAAGGCTCTGCCTCTAGCCTTCCTAAACCACTTTTGTTTTTGTTTTCCTAAACCACTTTTGATCTGATTTCTCTTGGCTTGAAGCAGACCCAGGCACTGCAGTTTATGCGGGGTGGGGGGGGAGGGGAGGCGTGGGGTGGGGTCTGGATTTTTTCAGCAATAGTCCTGCTCCCCACTTGTTCTTCCTCATTCCCATACAGCCCACCTCTAACCACAGTAGTGACTCCACTCTGTTTAGTTTGGGGTGTGAAGGGAATATTGTGGACAGGACCCCTCACTGTTGGACTAGTTCCCCTCCCCCTTTCCCATGGTTGCAGCCATTTATGGAAGCAGGACAGTAAGAGACCTTCAGTTAAAACACACACACACACGCACGCACGCACACACACGCACACCCCAATTAAAAAAAAGAAAGCAATTGTGGTCTGCGTATAGCCATGGTGATTGGTTCAGGGGTGGGCCTATGACCTTAGATGCCTCCATCAGAGGCTTAGGATATACATTTAATAATTTAGGACAGCTATTCCTTCCACTAGAAATGAACAAGGAAGCATGCTCCCTGAGGCTTCCAGGAGTCCTTGAGCTTTGAGAGGAAGCAGCCCTAGAATAAACCTGACATCCTAGAAAACACAAAAAAGAGATAAAAGAAAGCTGGGTTCTTTTGTGACATGCCTGAGTCACGATATCCAGCCTGACCTGAAATCTATCCAGAGGCCGTTCAGTGACATAAGCTAATTAACTCGCTTTTCTTGTGTATGTGAGCTTGGGCTGTGTTTTCCGTTACTGGCCACCAGGCACATCCTAATTGACATAAGCAGCTTTCCCTGTAAATGCTGTCCACAACTCTCCGGCAGAATGTTTTCGCCACCTGGGATCTCAGAACACAGGAAACAGTCACCCCAGAAAATCTGCAAACCATTTGAGGCTTAGGATTGGAGAGTGACGTCATGTTCTGGGCGAGGAAAGGCCACCGTCAGAGGGTGCGCCGTCCAGACTCCTGGAGGAATGGATCCCAGGAACTGTGGGAGCACAGATATCACCTGGCATCCACTGGTCTCGGCTGCTCCCCCGGCAGGGAGGGCCGGGAGTTCCTGCTCAGACAGAGGGTCTCTGGTAACCTGCTTCTGAAATGAAATGGAAACTGATCCTGAGTGTGAAGTCTCCATGGATACCAACAGCCTGCTTCAATATTTGTTTCTGAAAATCTTTTACCGATCTGTGCTCCTCGCGAGACAGTTTAGGTTCATGATGAATAGGGCGAGCTATGAGGTCAGATGGCCTGGACCTCTAATCCCAGTGCTAGGGGACCCAGAAGTGCTCTCGGGTTGGAGGTCAGCCGGCAGTGACGGACCCCGAGACATCCCACTCTCAGTAAATCCTCTGCACAGGGTAGTCGCTTGAGATCTGAGAGGGTTGCTGTGTGGTAGACATCCTGGAGCCTCTTTTGCCCTAATTGTCTTGATTGTCATCGAGTCTGAAAGGAATTCTGGTCTAATGACTAAGCGTCAGCAGTCCACAGCCAGACGGTGAGAGTCTGAATCTCAGATCGGCCATCTGCCGACTGTGCCAGTTAACTTAGCCTCTCTGTGCCTCAGTTTCCTCCTCTGGAAAATGGAGGTAATACAAAAGTATCTCTTCGAGTTGCTCGGAGGATAAATGGGTTACTGCAGTAACTCTTAGAACAGTGCCCGGCATCGGTGAATATTAGCTATTAAAATGCCTGCAACTTGCTACTAAGTAATGGTACAGAGACGCCGAAAGGAGTTGAAAGAGAAGAGCGAGAAAGGCATACATGAAGCAGAGAGTTCTCTTTAATGTCCGGCCAAAAAGAGAATGGTCGTGGTGCCTTTCCACGAGGCCCTGTCTTTTCTTTCCAGACAGAGTAGGGTTTCTGGACTGGAACCAATGAGACGGAAGGGGAAGGCCAGCCATCTCCTTCCTGCTGTTGTCAGCTTTCAGGACCCGAGGCCGGTGTGGCTTTTCTTTCTTTCTTTCTTTTTTTTTTTTTCCCCTTTCTTTCTTTCTTTCTTTCTTTTTTTTTTTTTTAAAGATTTATTTATTTATATGGCAGAGAGAGATAGTGAGAGAGGGAACACAGCAGGGGGAGTGGGAGAAGGAGAAGCAGACTTCCCGCTGAGCAGGGAGCCCGATGCGGGGCTCACTTCCAGGACCCTGGGATCATGACCTGAGCTGAAGGCAGACGCCTAATGACTGAGCCACCCAGGAGCCCCTGGCTTTTCTTTTATGCTGCAGTAATCCTACTCCTAATATAATCACCATCCCTCACTTTTTGATTTTACTTGAAGTTGCCAGTTCCCTTTCATAGCTCTCTATGTTCCTCTCCCAGTAGAGTCTACGGTCTTCCCATTTCACAGATGGAAAGAATGAAGTGTGGGCTTGCTGTCTGGGGTCCATAATATTCAGAAACATGCAAGCATCATGGATTCTTTGTTTTCCCTGATGTCTGTAAGTCTAAATCAGACTGTCACACACTTACAGCAGTTGCTTCAGGCAGTAAACCAACAGCTCACAAAGGAGAAAGAACACTAGCAGGTATTAGAGTGAAGTAACTGGGAAACTGTTCATTCAAGGATAACAGAAGGCATTGTATTATATTTTGCCAAATTAAAGCCTTATTTATGTTTTCACCCTTTCTACTTTGTCAGAAACACTGAACAGAGTTTTGTCTTTTCTAATCCTTGTTAGACTACTGATTTAAAGAGAGAAAAAAAATTGAAATTTTGAAAATTTTTATTTTCAAAATTTCCCTAGAGTTTAAAAATGTATTGCTGTCGGGGCTGAGGGAGTGCCTGCTGGCTTAGTCAGGAGAGCATCTGACTCTTGATCTCAACTCAGGTCTTGATCTCAGGGTTGTGAGTTCAAGCCCTGCCCTGGGCTCCACACTGGGCGTGGAGCCTACTATAAATATATATATGGATCGCCTGGGTGGCTCAGTTGGTTAAATGTCTGCCTTCACCTTGGATCATGATCCCAGAGTCCTGGGATCAAGTCCCACATCAGGCTCCCTGCTCAGTGGGGGGCCTGCTTCTCCCTCTGCCTGCTGCCTGCTGCTCCCCCTGCTTGCTCAGTCTCTCTCTCTCTCTCTGACAAATATATAAGTAAAATCTTTAAAAAAAATGTATTCCTGGGTGCCTGGAGGGCTCAGTCAGTAGAAAATGTGATTCTTGATCTCAGGGTCATGAGTTTGAGCCCTACATTGGCAAGGAGCCTACTAAAAAAATATGAAAAAAAAATTTTTTAAATGTATTGTTAATTTTCTCTTATGTTTTAATAATGGTGGTTAACACATTGAACAGCCTATGTACCAGGTGCTGTTTTTAAGAACTTTAAATGTATTAAGTCATTTGCTTCTCACAACAACCTCATTTGATAGCCACCAGTATTTTTCTCCTCTTACAGATGAAATCACTGAGGCACTCTGACCTGCCATGATTAGGTTTTTGAACTTTGACAGTTTGATTCCAGAAACAATACACTTAATTCGTATGCTAGTCTATGTGTTCGTCGTGGAATTTTAGTAACACCAGCAAAGCAAAAAAATTTAAAAAAAAATTATAATGCCAATACTCAAATTTAACAACGGTTAAGATTTGGTGTAAATTAATGACTCTAAATGGGCAGAGGATGGAAGCGGAAGGGAAAGGCATACATGGGGATGAACTGGGTAGCTTTGAAAATATGCTTGTGCTTGGGGCGCCTGGGTGGCTCAGTGGGTTAAATCCTCTGCCTTCGGCTCAGGTCATGATCTCAGGGTCCTGGAATCGAGCCCCGCATCGGGCTCTCTGCTCAGCAGGGAGCCTGCTTCCTCCTCTCTCTCTGCTTGCCTCCCTGCCTACCTGTGATCTCTGTCTGTCAAATAAATAAATAAAATCTTTAAAAAAAATATATGCTTGTGCTTAAGGTATTGTACCCAAGAGGGAAGGGCAAGCACGAGGATTTTGGGGGAAAAAAAAGGTTAGGTGATACGGATAAATGGCTTCTCCTTTCCTCTTCCATATTCCAATGGTTCCACTCCCGTCTCAGTTGAAAGCCATTGGTGTATCTTTCCAATCTTTCTTTTCTATGCATAGCTTCAGGGGCACCCATAAATATACACTTATAAATAACAAATCTGAAATCAATAAATGGTAGCGAAACCAACAAAACAAAACTAAACTAAACTAAAAAGGCAAGCAGGAGATGCTGGCCTAGAGTATGCTGAAGTCCCTAACTGCCCTGGATTCGTGCTGAACCTCCGAGGCACATTAGTAAGACAAATCCAGGTTTCCAGGTTGGAAGCTGATGGCTCTCTCAGCACCAACAGCCCTTCCTTAGAGTGTGTTGTTCTGTGATTTGGCAGGTGGAAGTGGCCAAGTTATTCTCCAGCCCGGGTTCTCCCTGGGGCCTTGTACCCGGGGCCGAGTTGTGCTTTATAGTCTAGCAGACAAAGCTCCATGCCAGGGCGTTTGTTGGACAACTGCCTGTGCTCAGATTACTAACCATTCAGGCCCGCACGAGTGCATGGGACAAATCCAGCAGGATGCCTGGTGTGTTCTGGAAGGAGCGAGGGCCTGAGCCATGGAAGGGAGAGCAAGAATGAGGTTCTTCCTGTCTCTGCTCCCTGTGACAGCCCATCAAAGCACCTGCGACCCCACTCCTAGGTGCTGACTTCCTCTCCCGCCCCGGTCAGCAGGCTGTGTGCTACTTATGTGCAGGAAGCAGATCTGGTGATTTTGTCTTTCTTCCTCTTTGTATCTTGCTTGCTTGGAACCCTGCCTGGAACAGAGGGAGCAGCAGCTTCTTGTCGGGATGAGTAATGGGCATAACCACAGCTAATGTCTAGAGGCTGCTCTGTGCTTCAGAGACAGGCTAAGCAGACAAAAGTTTCCTTTCCGATCTTCACAACAGCCTCTTAAGGGAGAATCTAGATTCCATTACTCTCCCCATCGGAGAGCGGAGGAAATGGGATGGGGAGAGGGTGAATGACTTGCCCAAGGTCACACGGGACAGCAGCTGTGGGAAGCTGAGCCCCGGTGTTCAGATTCACAATGCCTCCTCCGTGCTGCTTCTCTCATCCCCCATCTCCTCCAGTTCAATGGCCACAGTGATCACCGTAAGATTTCACCTCATCACATGACTCCCTGATTAAGAACCTTCGAGGCTGTCTACTGCTGTCCCAGTCAGCTTCTCACTGCAGAGCCGTATCTGAGGCCAGCCTGATTTACGAGCTGGGTGAGCTTGGCCACGTTGATCTCTCTCCGTTCACGCTCCTTGACTGTAAAGGGAGATGGTGAGGATACCGACTTTGTACCACACCAAGGACACTTAATCATCATCGACATGGGAACAGCTTAGATTGTGGATTTGGAAGTTTTTTCAATCAAGGGTCAGATGGGAAATATTTTCAGCTTCGTGGGTCATGTGGCTTCTCCCACCACTCTGTCACCGACGCGTGAATGCAGCCACAGACAACAGGGAATGGAATGAGTGCGTCCGGGGGCCAATGCACACTTATTTATGGACACCGAAATGTGAACTTTCAGTAATTTTCATGTGGCATGAAATAGTCTTCTATTTCCCCCCAACCATTTAAAAATGTAGGAACTTTTCTTAGCTCGTGAATGGTACAAATATAGGCACCAGGCTAGTTGTGACCCGAGGCTGTAGTTTGCCGACTCTCAGTTCAGAATATTGTCCGGTGCAGAAGAGTGTAATAAATCCAAGAGAAACGGTGTGAAGTAGGGAGACAAAGGAGGAGTTTGTACAGGGCTGAGGGCTTTGACTTGGTAGGGGTGTGTGGATGGAAGGGACGGGCCAAATATAAGAGACTAAGCCGAGGAACAAACATCTCTGAGCATTGATGGTGGCCGGGCAGCCCTTCCTGCATGTCCTACCATCCCATCCTCCCGCTGACCCTGCACCTTCCTTCCTGTTTACAGAGGTGATGAATGAGCCTCAGAGAGGTTAAGTAACATGCCCAGAGTTGCACAGCTTATACATATTAAGATCAGAATCTGAACCTGGTTTTTATAGGATACCAAACACTGCTTTTTCTACTATATTATCATGCACTGAACACATAATGAGAGCCTGTGATGTGTATGGTGCTGTGAACTGGGAACATAGCGGAGCCAAAGATTTAGCTCTGACCAAATGAAGGGTGGTCTAATAGGAGATCCGTATCCAAAGAAGCAATTAATCTCAGGATGAAAACTCCAGGCTGAGAACACAGGGGAGAGGCTCAGAGTTGGAAGGTTCTAACCCACATCTGAGAAATCAGGGAAGGCCTCCTGCAGGAAGTAAGGTTTAAATGAGGCTGCAGGTCAGCAAGGAAAAGACCCAGGAAAGCACCAAATAGAGAATTATAATACTATAGTACAGTGTCTTGCCTGCTTGAGTCTCCCGTTGGTGCCCCCTACCCCTGAAAAATCTGGTTCTGAGATTTAGGGTCTTTGAAGGGCCAGTGGTCTTCCTCAGGGGGTCCCTGAGTCTTCTGGCTTTAGGGGTTCTCTGCCCTGATCTTTCCCTTCCTGAAATGCTACCATCGTTTGGCCCCACAGCTCCCTGGAGATGAGACTCAGCCCCCCTTTTCTGTTTTTCTCATTACTTCCAGTACTCTGTGAATTTGGTAAACCTGATTCAAGATTTTGGTGGAAGGAGGGGGTGCCACGGGGAGGGGTCACTTGTGGAGCCCAGGGTTTCCGCCCTCTCCTGGCCCCCCACTTCCTTTCTGGAGTTGCAAACAAAATCCTCCCTTTGTCTCGTTGGGAGTGTCCCACCCACCTCCGGCCCTAAGGATCTCGGTTTCTACTTGTAGCACTCCGGCAAAGTATTTTCTCAACAAACACAGCTCTACCTTCCTAACAGGAATTCCGATGAATAAAATGTTCTCCTCTTCACACACAGATTGTCTCCTTTGCTCCACCTCGCAAGCCTCCAGCACACTGCCATTGTGGCCATTGTACAGACGGGAAAACTCGGAAGCTAGCCCAAATGATAGCGTTGAGTGTTAAGGATTTGTCTGATTCCTAAATCTTTCTCAGACCCTCGGTTTTGTTTTCTAATACCAGTCTGATTGGATCTGGAGAAGGCAGGGTATATTCATAGCTGTATATTCATCAGGCTATATTCATAGCCAGATGCCGGGTCCGTAGAGAACATTAATTTCGCCAGCGACACCGATGAAGGGTTATAGTGTTTGGTTTGGGGAGAGAACTGCGGCCCGGCTGCAGGCGTCTCAGAACACTGGGGCCTGGGGCTCATTCCCCCCAGCCTGTCCTGAGAACATTCCTGAAAGGGGCAGTGCGGTTCCTTGATAACTAAGCAGACGGTGAGGAGACAGGGAGAAGAGGAAACAGGAAATGAGGAGAGAGGAAAGGAAGCTAAAGAGAGCCGGTTCTGTGTTCAACAAACAATTTGAGAATTAAAGTGAATCCTGCTATTGAAGCCAGAAACTCTAGAGAGGTTCACACGGGCCAAGGTTTTTGGCCAGCCCTTCAGAGAGTTTGGTTCCAAGCTGGGGAAATGAAGTTACTATGAAGCCAGAGTCTCAACATATGAATCAAAGCCTCCTTTTCAACATCCAGAAGAATCTGGGGACGGAGTCCCTGGGAGTTTCAGTGCTGCAGGCTTTGGACCCCGGCCACGTGTGGTTATGTGAGTGCGGGGCCCCATGTGTGCCCAGAGGAAAGCTTGACGTGCAGCAGAGAACAGGGAGCCCCGCCTTCAGGAAGCCTTGAGCAAGGAGCAGCTAAAATGTGCTTCCTCTTCCCCTCCTCTCCAGCCCTGAAGGTCACTGTGGGCTGACAAGCCCTTCCCCCACACCCTGTGACTGAGTTCAGCTCCCCTCACCCCACCCCTGCCCTCACAGGGGTCCTCGGCTGAATCTGAGAGATGGTTCTTTACTCCCATCGCTCTCCTGGCTGGGCTCTCTCACCTTTGCACTTCTGCTCTCAAAGATGAAGGGAAAACCAATGCCATCATCACGCTGGCAGACACCGGCTGGCCCCAGAGGTCTGCTTCTGTTTCAGGAGGGTAGGACAGGGGGTAGCTCTGGAAGGAGGAATTCCACCTCAGCATCCAAAGCAAAGATTGGTTAGAACAGTGTCGGGTCCACAGTACCTGCTGTACAGCTTCTAGCTTTCGTGTTGTGTCCTCGCCCACCTTCTGGGGGTGCTAGGGTGAGCAGTGAACAGAAGGCAGATGGGGCAAGTGCATACACAAAGCCGACGAGAGGGAATTAGCAAGGTGTCTTTGTAGACAAGAAAGTGGACCAGATGGGATGGAAAGACGCATTCCCCTAAGTAGTGGGAACTCTTTAACATCCTTGGGGCCATGTTATGTACGGTCTTGACTGCCAGGCAAGGGTGTTTGAACTTAATCCTACAGGTAATGGGGAGCTGGATGGTTTGGATTTTAACACCCACATTGTTTTGCTCTCCTAAACTAAGACTTGTTTTTTTTTTTTTTTTTTTTAAGATTTTATTTATTTATTTGACAGAGATCACAAGTAGGCGGAGAGGCAGGCTCCCCGCTGAGCAGAGAGCCTGATGTGGGGCTTGATCCCAGGACCCTGGGATCATGACCTGAGCCGAAGGCAGAGGATTTAACCCACTGAACCACCCAGGTGCCCCCTAAGACTTGTTCTGTTTTGTTTTTTAAAGAGTGAAACAATTTATTCTAAGATGCAGTTCCCTGTAGATCCAATTTTCTAAGACTTGTTTTTAATTGAGCTCCTTCAAAGGTCAGAGGTAGAGTTGAGCTTGATATAAAGCTGAACTCCTACCTTGCCTTGGGTTCTCTGTCTTTCCTCTCTCCCTCCCTACTCCCTTCTGTCTTCTTCTCTCCTCCCTGCCCTCTTAGTTCCCCTCTGTGCATGCTACCAATTCTAAAACTCCAGGCATTGTATCTTTCTCATAGTTGGTAACTAATCCTAGGAATCTTCACATCAACTGGTGAGAAGTTTGGAAATGTGACAGGTTCTTTTTTTTTTTTTTTTTCTTTTTAAAGTAGGATTAGGCAGCTAATTATACATTCCGCAGAGAAAGGAAAGTATCTAATTTCTCGTCTCTGAGGTTGTCAGAGCCCATCCTGTTCTACCAGAGACTTAATTTATCCTGTCACGCTTATCATGGGATAGTCCATACGAAGCTCTAACTTGAGTTATCTGTAGGTCTCTTTCTCCCCAATCCTAAGAGACCAATGCTTTTCAACCAGGGAACAGTTTGCTCCATGGGAGACCTTTGGAAATGTCTGGAGACATTTTTGGTTGTCATAACTTGGGTGGGGATGGAGGGCAATATGCTACTGGTATTTTGTGGGAGGAGAAAGAATGCTGCCAAACACCCTATAATGCACAGGACCCCACCCCACACACACACAACAAAGAATCATCTAGTTCAAAATGTTAACAGTGCAGAAGCCTTTGATGGAGACAGGAAAGTAGAGTGAACAGAGTTAGTATCTGTGTAGATAGGAGAGGGCTGGGGCAAGATAAGTGATCTGAGGAAAAGTTGCGCGGGAAGCAACTGTTCTGAGAAGCATTTGGCTTAGAAAGAAGACCAGAAATTTTTAATATACTACTTATGAGCAAATACAATGTGCCTATTTTTACTAGGTCCTCCACGGAAATATCAAAATTTTAGTATCTTGACCCTCATGATAATTAGTCTACCAGACACTTGTCACTGGAAGTCACCATTTGTCAGGTGACTTGTGAAACGTGATGTCTTCATGGCTTCTGAAATGCTAGCCACAGGAGTAGCTATTGCTATGTTTGGCTTTATTGTGAAGGGCCGCGTGGCTTTGACTTTAGAAACATAGGTAATAGTCTTGGAAGGGAACAGGTAGCGGACAGCCATTTTGGTGGCAAATACGTAGTGCCTCAGGCATTTTTATATCCAAGTGGTAAGCCATGAAACTTGATCCTCTTAGGAAGAAAGTGGTTGATTATTCACTGTATTTAAGTATGGAGACTGATCCCAGTGGTTTGCGGGTCTGTGATGTCTCTCACAGATCAGATGGTCTTAGTTCTCTCCACAGTAAGCTCTGCTCACCAGGCTTGGTCCTCAGCCCCGTTCTCTTCCCTGTCAGCACTCATTCCCTGGTGTCCTCGTCCAGTCCCAAGGCATGTGTCCTCTTCATAAGCCAGCAGCCCTTCATGCTCACAGGCAATCCCCCTGTATTGTCCTGCTTCCCTGATGGACCATTTCTCATCTTCCTTCTCCTCAAACTTCCACCATCCCTTTCCCCATCTCTGCCCAGATGACCTCGTTTCCTATTTCCCTGAGCAAACAGAAGCTCTCAGGAGAGACTTCTGTAGCTTCTGCCACATCCATCAGCATCTGTGTCCTTTTGCTCTTCTTTCCCTCCGGTCACCGTGGTCCAACTCTAGGTTCTTCCCCTCTGCACACTTGGACATCATTTGCCTTCTTTCTCCTGAATTTATACCTCCCCACCCTTGCTTACCTGGATCATTTCTATCCGTTTATGTACAACATATTCCATATTCAAAAAAGAAGTCTTCCTTGACCCTGCATTTCCCTCTAGTAATTGTCCCAGTTTCAGTTTCATTTAACAGCAAAAAGGTTGCCTCCCTATGCTCATTCTCTCCAACTTGTCTCTCCTGAACGCTTTTTACTTACACTTTCATCCCATCAAACCAACAAAACCTGTTCTTGTCAGGTTCACCACAACCTCTCTTTGGCCAAACTCAATGGTTAATTATCAGTCACTGAGACATGCAGTGTGACTCCCAGGACAGCTAGTGTGAGTGTTTCCTTAGTGAAATGTCTTCAATCCAGGGAAGATTTAGAACTAATTACAGAAATGAAGTAAATCAGATCCATAGTATTGTTTTTATAATGTTAACTTTGGAAATAATCTGCATGTATTTGCTATTTTAACATTGTAATGTGTAGTACTTGGAAAGTTTAAATGAATTAGGTATGTTGGAAGACAAGATGCTATATTCAGAGACTTTTATAAAAGTCTTATAAAACTAATTTATAATCAATTACAAAATTTTGAACTGATTACACTACATTTATAAGTTTAATCTTATTGGTTTTACAAGAATGATCTAAATAGGATTTTTTTCTTTTTTCTTTTTTTTTTAGTCAATGAATTCATACTTAGTTAATTAACATAGAGGGTCAAAGCCAAAACCTGGATTCTAGAGCCAAGCTTTATGGGTCACAAAGCAATTCAGCTATTATTAGCCATATGACCTTGTAAGAATTACTCTCTGTACCTCAGTTTTCCTGTATTTAAGATAGGGATAAGAATAATATGATTTATCTGCTGGAATTTCTGTGAGAATTACAGGAGTTGATGATGTAAATTGTTTAGAACAGTTTCTGAACATGGTAAGGGCTGTGTTAGCTGTCATTGAAAAACAAATCAAATATATTAAATTTATAGATATATTTAAGAACCTTTAAAGTTGATGGGGCGCCTGGGTGGCTCAGTGGTTAAGCCGCTGCCTTCAGCTCAGGTCATGATCTCAGGGTCCTGCGATCGAGCCCCGCATCGGGCTCTCTGCTCAGCGGGGAGCCTGCTTCCTCCTCTCTCTCTGCCTGCCTCTCTGCCTGCTTGTGATCTCTCTCTGTCAAATAAATAAATAAAATCTTTTAAAAAAAAAAAGTTGTTTAGTGAACTAAATCTAAACGGAACAAACCCTTAATCAAAGCCTCCCATAAAATAAGTTGTTAAGATTTCCTTTGGAAATCACATAATAAGATTTGTAAAAGTGACTTAGAAACTGGAAGGAAGAAGTAAGATTCTAAATTTGTTACTCCAATAAATCAAATATGGCTTACAAAAATAAGTAGCCCTAAAGCATACCTTTCTCGTACAACAAAGTTGTCTTCTGGGGCATTTGAAAACTCACAAAGGCCAAACTCATTGCCTAAGAGCCTTGACATCTTGCGGTTGCTTCTGGGCCTTGGAAGCATCCTTGGAACAGTCCCAGGGCCATGAGAAGCCAAGCCTAGGGCAGTCTGCAGCTCAAAGCAAAGCTGCCCAACTGAGCCTGACCTCAATTAGCCATCTTCCACTGACCCATCTTCAACTGACCCACAGGTAAGTGAGTGAGTGCTTTATACAATTAATGCATTTAATCCTTACAATAACTGTATAAAGCATGCATCCATTCTTATTCAGGCAAGGAAACTGAGGCATTAGGAAGTTAAGTAATTTGCCCCAGGTCACATAGCTAATTAGTGGTCACACTGTGAGGGTTCAAATTCAACAAGTCTGGCTCGAGTCTGTGATTAGCTACCCTTTGATATTGTCTATTCTAGCGTAATCTATGACATTTAAAAAAAAAAAAAAAAGACAGTTGTAGACCACTACATTGATTTCATGACCCTGTGGTTTGAAAAAGCACCTCCAAGGAGTTGTGCTGTGAAAGTAAGAACTAAAGGTCAAAATGTCCCTCAAGAACCTTAAAAACAAAATTTGCATAGTTGGGTTGTGTTCCTAGAGCTTGTCATCACTGCCTTCCCCCATCCTCCAAGAAAAAACCCTCTGAACGTGCTCCTTTGTATCTTGGCAGTGAGGAGCTCAGCAGATAGAATAACACTGAGCTAGACATTCTCTTCCCCTCACTCACCCACTTCCCCCCAACTCCCAGGTGCTACAGAATCAACAGGAATTCACCACTTCCTGATGAAAAAGAGGGACTGTCACCAGCATTCCAGGCAAAGGGAATGGCCGCCTCCTAGCATTCTCGGGAGCTCTTTGAGCCGTTGCCTCATGAAGAAGAAGAGTGTGGGTCTCAATAGAAGAATAAAGTTTGATCCCAGCACAGCAGGTTCTGAGGGGCCCAGACCACCCACTGGGGCAGGGCAGGGAGAACCTCTGACAGTTTTAGAACTCCTGGAAATAGAGCCTGTAAACTTAGCATTAACAGTTCGAGATGGAAAGGGAACCAGTGAAAACTCTCATTCCATTGTGTATATAAAAGGCCTGCCATGCCCAACAGAACGGCTCCTTGATTGGTTTCTGACACAGTTGGAAAAAGTATTTTTTCCAGTTTTATTGAGAAATAATCAATGTACTCACTGTATACATTTGAGGTGTGCCGTGCGATGGTTTGATTTACGTACGTTGTGAAATGACTACCGCAGTAGGTTTAGTCAGCATTCATCACCTCATGGAGATACAACAAAAATAAAGGAAAGAAACATTTCCCCTTGTGAGGAAAACTGGTAGTGTCTACTTTCTTCACAACATTTCTATACATCAGCTGCTGTGGTGACTACAGTCATGTCATGGGCTACCTCCCTAGTCCGTCTTGATTTTGTAGCTGGAAGTTTGTACTTTTGGCCACTTGCCTCCAATTCCCCCTCATTCCACCCCTGCCTCTGGTCCCCATGGGTCCAACCTCTTCTGATGAGTTTGGGTTTTTTTTGTCTTTAGATTCCACGTATAAGTGAGGCCATACGGTGTTTGTCTTTCTCTGACTCATTTCACCTAGCATAATGCCTTCACGGCCCATCCAGAAGGAAAAAAATACTTACATAATTACAAGTTCCGTGTGAAAAGAAAATAGAAATACAATGTTCAGGTTTACATATATATGAGCCTCAGCTCAAAACTCGTATCAGAGTGTTGATTTAGGGAGAAAAAAGTTAAAAGAGGGTGACTGGAAGTATGTAGAAAAGGTGCTTTATGTAATCTTTCAACATTTCTCCTATACTCTGAACATTTTAAATGAAAGTAGTAAGAAAATAATAATCTCTGCCCCACTGCGTCTTACCTTCCAGGGGTTGTTTGCAGGGATTCTTTAAGGCGGCAGAGGATAATCTTATTACAGTTGAGAGATTGACAAAAAGTTTCCACACTGTACGCGGTGTCCTTCTCTTTTTACTTTTAAAAAGAAAAGCCCAGGAAGGTGTGTTAAATTTATATAAAGAGGGTATGCCAAAACAGTGGCCAGTTTGGCTTTATGATCCTGTGGAGGAAAATTTGTGACCCTACATACACACACGCGCGTGCACACACACACCCGCACATACATATCCTGAACCAGCAATGGGGCTTTGTTTTTCTTGCAAATAAATATTTTCTCTTTAAAAAAATTTTTTTATGCAAAATAACACCTGTTCATTTGGGTGTTAACCATACCCTGAGTCTCTAACAGTATTAGTAACAGTGGGATAGTCTCATGCTGGTTCATGTCCTTTTCATCCCCCTCATAGTAACGTCTGGGCTATGACTTGGTTTTACACCAGGTGCAGTAAATTCCTCTAGAGGAAGAGCTGGTCAGGTTCCAACCTGTTTCAGTTCCAACCTAGAGTTAGCCACTGACAAATTTTGGCCCTGGACAATCTTTATTTATCCCAGGATCTAATGTATAGATTAAAAATTATATTGTAGCTGCTTTTAAAAAAAATAATAAGACTCAAAAGAGAATGAGTAAAGTACTCTGATTGCCTAGTCATCGATCTGCAATCCATTTTTACCAAGTAATCATACATGTTCCACCCACTGAGGAAGACACCACAGTGGAGATCTCCAAATGGGATTTGGGAGACACGAGATAACCCCCTTTTTTTGAGTTTTGGAAATTTTTGTTTTGAAATGATTTCAAGCTTAAAGTTGCAGGAGGAATCAAATATCCTGTATGGTCTTCCTCCGGATCCCCCAACAATCACCTAAATGTTTTTGTCATTCCGTCGTTGTGAATGTGTGTGTGTGTGTGTGTGTGTGTGTGTGTGTGTGTGTGTGTATACACTATATTTTTTGAACCATTGCATCGTAAGTTCAGACATGATGCTCCTTTACTCCCAAATACTGCAGTGTATATTTCCCAAGAACAAAGACGTTATCTTAACAGTTCAATTTTCATATTTGGAAGTTGAAACTGATATCATATTATTTTCTAATGCAGTGCCCTTATTGGAATTTCAACAGTTGTCCCAATAATTTACTTTGTAGCAAAAATAATTTGTTTTTCTCCTCCAGAATCCAGTCCAGGATGGCCAAGCACTTTCAGTTACCATGTTTCTTTAGTGTCCTTTAATCTGTAAGTGTTCTTCAGATTCTGTGACATGGCCTTGACAGTTTTTAAGAGTACTGACCAGTTACTTTGTACAAGCTTCCTCAGTTCCGGTTTGTCTGAGATTCCTCATGATTAGATTCAAGTAATGTATCTTTGGCAGGAATACCACAGAAGTAATACTGTTTCTTTTCACTGCCAATTAGGAGACACGTCATGTCAGTTCCATACCCTGTGATATTAACTTTGATGGTGAAGATGGTGTCTGCCAAATTTCTCTATTGTAAAATAACTATTTTTCTTTTTGTAATTAATAAGTAATCTGTGGCAGATATTTCCTTATCAGACTTTTACTGATTGGGGCACCTGGGTGGCTCAGTGGGTTAAAGCCTCTGCCTTTAGCTCAGGTCATGATCCCAGGGTCCTGGGATCAAGCCCCGCCTGGGGCTCTCTGCTCAGCAGGGAGCCTGCTTCCCTTCCTCTCTCTCTCTCTCTGCCTGCCTCTCTGCCCACTCGTCTCTGTCTGTCAAATAAATAAATAAAATCTTAAAAAAAAAACTTAAAAAAAAACTTTCACTGATTAATTTTACAATCCAACTGATGGTTCTATCTGAATTAATAACTATGACAGTTTCTAAATAATGATGGTGGACAATAAAAATTATATATATTTAGAGTATACAACATGATGTGGGTTTTTCATTTACGTTGGTTTATTTACTTTAGAGACAGAGAGAGAGAGTACAGGGAAGGGCAAAGAGAAAGGGGGACAAGCACACTCCCCCTAAGCAGGAGCCCAAGATGGGGCTTGATCCCAGCACCCTGAGATCATTCATGAGTTAGATGTCCAACCGACTGAGCCACCCAGACACCCCAACTTAATGTTTGATATACATAAGCATTATGAAATGATTTTTATAATCAGGATAATTAACATATCCATCATCTCACATTATTACCATTTAGTGTGTGTGAGCATTTGAGATCTACTCTCTTAACAGTTATATAAATACATTATTATTAACTGTAGTTACCATGCTGTACACTGGGTCTCCAGAACATATTCATTCATCATATAACTGAAAATGTGTGCCCTTTGACCAACATCTCCATTCCCTCAACCCCCCGGCCACTGGTAATCACTATTCTGTTCTCTGTGACTATGAGTTCAATTTTTTTTTCTTTTTTCTTTTCTTTCTTAAGATTGCAAATAAAAGTGAAATCATGCAGTAAATATTTATCTTTCAGTGTCTGCTTATTTTACTTAACATTATTTCCTCCAGGGTTATTCATGTTGCTGCAAATGAAAGTATTTCTTTCTTTTTCAAGGCTAAATAATACTCCACTGTATATAGATCTATATGTGTATATATACACCACATTTTCTTTATCCATTCTTCTGTCAATGGACACTTAGGTTGTTTCCATATCTTGACTATTACGAATAATACTGTGATGAACATGGTAATGCAAATATATCTTCAAGATAGTGATTTTATTTCATTTGGATATATACCTAGAAGTAGATTGCTCGAGCATATGGTATTTCTCTCTAATCACTGATGATCAGATGAAAAGGGAACCCATAGAATGACAGAAAATATTTGCAAGTTATATATCTGATATGGGTCAAGTATCTACAACGTATTAAAAAACTCTCAAAACTGAACATAAACAACCAATTACAAGATGGATTTGAATAAACTTTCTCAAAAAGTTATACATGGGACGCCTGTGTAGCTCAGTCATTAAGTGTCTGCCTTCGACTCAGGTCATGGTCCCCAGGTCCTGGGATCAAGTACCACATGGGGTTCCTTGCTCAGCCGGGGGTCTGCTTCTCCCTCTGCCTGCTGCTCTCCCTGCTTGTGTTTCTCTCTGAAAAATAAATAAATAAAATATTTTTTTAAAAAGGTTATACAAATGGCTAAAAGGTATACAACCTTGTTAGCTATCATGGAAACTCAAATTGGAACCTCAATGATTTTATACCACCACCACCACCACCACTAATAATAATAACAACAGATAATAAGTGTTGATAAGGATGTGGAGAAATTGAAACCTCCATATTTGATTGCTGGTGGGACTATAAAATGTAGTCACTTTGGAAAAGAGTCTGGCAGTTCCTCAAAATGTTAAACCTAGAGTTATCATACAATCCAGAAATTCTAATCCTAGGTGTTCATCTAAGAGAACTGAAGACATATATCCCTACGAGAAAGTATGCACAAATGTTACCAGCAACATTATTCATAATAACCAAGAAGTAGAAATAATCAAACTGCCTATTAATTGATAAATGGATAAACAGAATGTACATCCATATAATAGAATGTTATTCAGCTATAAAAAGGAATAAAGTAAAGACAGATACTACAACACAAATGAAACTTGAAAACATATGCCAAGTGAGAGAAGCCAGACACAAAAGACCAGATGCTATATAATTCCCTTTCCATGAAATGCCCAGTGTAGGCAAATCTATAAAGATAGAAAGTAGGTTAGTGGTCGCTTAGGGCTGTGGGGCACATAGAGAGCAAATGCTAATGGGTGCAATTTCTTTTCAGAGCGATGGATAGATTTTTAAAATTGATCGTGGTGCTGGTTGTAAAGCCTGGGAGTATACTAATAACCATCCGATTGCACACTTGACATAGGTGAATTGTATCCTATGTGAATTGTATCTCAATAGAACGGTCATATCCAAAGAAAGAGAAGAGAGAGAGAGGAGGGAGAGAAAGGAGGCTTGGAAGGAGGAAGACAAGGAAGGAGAGATAGAACGGAGGAAGAGAAGAAGGCAAGCCGGCAGGCTAAACCGTGGATGGACTGCGGCCGGGGATGCAGGGGATGAGGTCACTGTGGCAGACAGTAGGTAGTGACGGAAGCAGAAGCAGTCATCGTATTGTGGAAGGTCCCATAGGCCATAATATAGAGTCTGGCTTTTATTCCCATTGTAACAGGCGGCCATGGGAGGGTTTTAAGCAAAAGGGGAATATGATCTGATTATGAAAAAGGACTCTGGCTCTTGTGTAGGGATTATGCGTTGGGTTGGGTGGCAAGCTCAGATGTGGGGAACTCAAGGGGGAGGTTCTGTGTTATGGACTGGGTCACAGGAGTGGGGAATTACACACTGTCGTGGTTGATTCCTCCGTCTACAACAGTCGACTTCATCCTTCTCTCCGCCTTTGGCCCATCCTCACTTCCTCCTCCGCCCTCTCCAGCCTCTTTTCCAAGGAAAGGAAATATGATAAAATTAGCAAAGATCATCTCTGGATCTTCAGCCTGTTCATTATGCTTGGTTTAGAAATTGGAATTTTCTAGCCCATTCAACAGCTCCTTATGGAGCAAGAGAACAATGCAAGGGCATGTAGACAATAGGATCATGGCTTTTCCCAGACAGGGTTGGAAGGGAGTTCATGGTCACTGTGTTCAGTGCAATAGAGTGTGGCGAACTAGGGTTCTGAGGACAGAAAGGCCAAAAATGAAAGAAGGTGTTTTCTTGATTTTTGAGTTACAGTTACACAGGAAGTATGAGTACATGTTCATGATGTTTAGAGAACTGCAAAGGACCAAAAAGAAATACACAGCTCTCTCTCATCACCTCTTGAAGGTTAACCTGTAACACTCCTATTAGCACCCCAACCTGAGCGTCAGCTAGTCTGCGAGGGATGCCTGAGTTCCTGCTTCTGGAGGCTGATGAATGAATGGTGTTGCCCGGAAGGTAGCACGTGACATGGTTCCTCTTCTTCTAAAACACCAATCAAGAAGTTCTCTTCTTACCAAAGAGGTGTAAACTCCTGGAAGAAAAATTTGGGTGTTATAGGTCCTGCGGCTTACCCAATTTTGGATACTCTCTTTAAGGAGGAGTATAAGAATTTTAAGCACAAGTCTAGGTATGAAATGAGGATTGACAAAATTTAAAATGTTGAACATACCACAAACACCACAAAATCCATTAAAATTGTAAATTTTTTTTATTGTTACTTAACCACCTGGGATACCTTGACGATATTATTTTTCCCCACAGTTTTGATTGAATACTCTTTTACCTCTCTGTATGACAACAGTGTTGTAAAATGGCTATCAATAGAGAAGAGGAAGATAATCCTGTCATTCCTTTTGCATGGTTATTTTTTTTCTTAATGTTCATGGTTTGAAAAAGTTCCTTTACATTTCAGAATCATTTTTTTTTAAAGATTTTTCTTTATTTATTCCATAAATTTTTTCTTTATTTATTCAACGTAGGCAGAGAGAGGGGGAAGCAGGTTCCCTGCTGTGCAGAGAGCCTGATGCAGGGCTCGATCCCAGGACCGTGAGATCATGACCTCAGCCGAAGGCAGAGGCTTAACCCACTGAGCCACCCAGGCGCCCCCATTCCAGAATCTTTTGTTGGCAATGCCTCTCCTGCAATATCCTCTTACTCTTGTTCCAACAGTGTCTTTGATACCAGCTGCCACAGCAGCTGGTCCAACTGGGTCATGCCCTTGCCACTCCCATGCTCCTACCTGTCCTGGGGTAGCAATGAAACCTGGTCACAATAGCTTCTGAGCAGAGAGCAGAGTAGCATCTAGTTCAAACCTTTCTTCTAGGGACGCCTGGGTGGCTCAGTGGGTTAAGCTGCTGCCTTCGGCTCAGGTCATGATCTCAGAGTCCTGGGATTGAGTCCCGCATCGGGCTCTCTGCTCAGCAGGGAGCCTGCTTCCTCCTCTCTCTCTGCCTGCCTCTCTGCCTACTTGTGATCTCTCTCTGTCAAATAATAAATAAAATCTTAAAAAAAAAAAAAACCTTTCTTCTAAGGATCCAAGATAGCACTGGAATGCTCCATGAGGCCCACGGGGGCCAGGTGGGACCTGGGTGCTGGGTGGGTGCGAATATGGTTCAAGTGGCCAGCTAGCCCTGCCTGAAACGCCAGCAGCACACCAGGATAAGGGGTGACCTCTAATCTGTGATCAGCTCTGTGCCCCCTGTGTTGGGGACTTGCAAGCTTAGAGGACAACCCTTGGAGCCTTAGCAGGGGCCTGGCCAAATGAAGGTTCAACTCCATTCATTTCTCAGTAAATCTGCTTCTCCAAGCCCCAGTTGTCACCAGGAGAAACAGCCGTGGCCACTGGAGAGGAGAGTAATTGCAACCTTGTCTGTAGCAAACAGAACCCAGATTAAATGGCTCCAGGGAGAGAGACAGAGGTCTGCAACTATGTACAAACTGACATTGCTATCATTCAAGTCTCCTTTAGAAATCAGTTTACAGAAACAGAGTGAGACAATAGTTCATAGAGAACCTGGCCCATGTGCATGATCAAAGATTGGGACTCATTCTTTCAAGGCAAGAAATAAACATTTTGGATCAGATGTTGTGGATAAGACCATGTGCAAAACGTACAGGCAGGTCAAGAGAATCTAGAACTGTTCTCTTAGCCACATTTCTTTAGTGTTATCACTGGCCAGTCAGTGAAGAGGAACTAAGCATTATGCAGTAGTGGAAATGTATTCAGTGCTTACGTGCCAGTCAGGATTCTAAGCACTTAAGCTGCATGATCTCCTGTGGTCCTCACGACATCCCAAAGACGTAGAAACAGTTATTACCCCTTTTATACAAAAGGGGTAACCTGGACACTTACAGGTTAAGCCTGATCGTTCAGCTGGGCTCACAGAGCATGTGTTCTTCACCACCTCACTAGAAGGCTCATTTCCATTCATTTTCTGCCTGTTAGTTCATTATATATAAAAACATACAGCTCATTATATATATAATTCACATTGCAGTGTGGGATCAGTTGGTTACAATCAGTTCTTTGGGGGTCTTCGTGAAGTTCCTAGTTAACGCATTTCAAGTATTTTGTGTGTGTGTGTGTGTGTGTGTGTGTGTGTGTGTTACATACATGTATGTGTGTATACTGTCTATCTATGTATCCCAAACTGTTCATTTTTCACTGAATGGAAAAATACTTAAACTATTAACGTTAAGTTTCTGGTGCCCAAAGATTCAGGGTTAGGATACCAGTTTGGCTACTCTTACAAAAGTCAAAATAATAGTAGCTTAAACAAAATATTTAAGTTTTTCTTAAGTTTTTCTGTCCTGTAAGAGTCAAAGTGTAAATTGTCTAAGGCTAATGTGGTGGCTCCATGATGATGGAAATCTGAATTTCTTCTATCCTGATTCTCCTTTATCCTCATTGGAGGACTTCTATCTCATAGTTGAAGATGGCTGCTCTGGGTCCTGCCATCACATCTGCATCCCAGACTATAGGAAGGGCAGAAGGAAGATGTGAGGGTAATGTTATCCTTTCCCTTTAGGTCATGGACCAGAAATGGCACACATCACATCCGCCCAAATCACTTCTTCCCACATTTTATCAGTTGAGAATTATTCTTTACCTTAGGTGCAAGAGATGCTGGAAAACATAGTTTTTATTGAAATAGTCAAGTGTCTGACTAAAACTCAGAGTCTGTATTATCAAATAATGAAGGGAGGATGGGTTATTAGTAGAGGGTCTACAATCCTGCCACAGGGAAAAAAGCCAGAACAACAAGACTTGGTGTAGAATTCTGCATTGACTTATTTCTCACTGAGTGTATCACGTATCCACATCAGTGATTTTGCTAGTTGTCTCTACATTTTATGAACACAAGGAAGCTACTGGTGCCTCTAATGTGAACATTTGCAGTTTTGTTTTTTTAGCAGAGAAGCTAAAAACTCAGTGGATAACGAAGTCAATCTATATTCCTGCTCCCACTTAGGGTATAAGCATAAGAAAGCTAAGTATATGCAGAAGAGAGCCCACAGACACACGCTAACTGGGCGCTTCCACAGTCCATGACATGAGGCTTTAACGGACTGAATCCTTTTCTATTGGCAAGTCCGTAAATTCACTTGAAAATGGAACGGACTCATTTCTGTACAATGCCAAAAACAGCAGGATCACATCTTCATTTCCAGCCCCCCACCTGCCACATTCAAACTCAGATGTTTGGCTTCCACATTAACACAGTTGATATGTTCTGGATACAAAGAACACAGCCCTGGAGCAAACTGCAAGCTTGGGGCTATAGCCTCCCCTTGTTTACTTGGATCTGAATGGTGGTTCGCATCATGTGGATTGCGTGTATTGGTATCCGCCTTAGAGAAGCCGGTGACTCTGAGAACTGAGCCCCAAACGTTGTGATCAATGAAAAGCCAGCGTGATATTCCACAAGCATAACATCATTTATGTGTTCATGTCCGAGCTCGATGAGTAAAACACATGTTATGACATTACAGGCTGTGTCAAAATGACTTTAAAACCACCGGTCAATTTAATGATATAATCATTCAAAATCCATCAAATGGGTGGTTTAGGAAACCAGCTTACATAGGCCATATAACCAAACAACCGAATCTGTCACCCATCAGTGAATGAGCAGTGCCTTGTGAAGACACAGGCAAAAGAAATGGTGAAGCTAGAGGGCTCAGGGAGGCGTCACGTACAGCCGCCCACCTGGGGTCAGGTCAATACTTAACCTATTTTTAGCAAACTTGAGTAATGAGAATTGAACTGTCTTCCTCTGAAGTCTGTTCCAGGGTCCAATTAGGAAATGCTTTCGTATTCACAGCCACCATTGTGCTGCAATCTCAGCCCATTTCCTATAATTTGCTCCTCCATGGAGATGGAAAACAGCTGGCCATTTTTCCCCTTGTGATAATCTTTCTTGTTCAAAACGGTGCACCCTCAGTTCTCTCTTTTCCATGTTAAAAAACCCAGACTCCTTTGCCTGTTTTCAGACCCCTCTTTTTATTTTTACAGCTATTGTTGTGGTTTTTCTATGGATTTCTCCATATCTCTTTTAAAATGCACAGCCCTACGCTGAGTGGTTTAAAATGGCCTTGCTCTGTCTGAGGAACATGGAAAGATTGTCTCCATCTCAGTATCTTACAGTCCTAACCATAGGCTGTGTGTAAATTTTAGTCCTCGGGGACTTTCAGGTTATTTCCATGACCTGTAAGCCTCACTAATTTTTCCCCAATAAGGACTCTAGAAAACTACCTCTCCTGTTTGTCAAGGTGACTTAGGGCATGATCTCCCACCTCCAAAATGTGAATGCAACCACTAAACTTGATGTCCTCTGTGACTAATAAACATACTCTAAATGAATTACTCCAGCTTCAGACAAAGATTGTTAACAGCCCCGAACTAGCACATTTAAGTCACCCATGGGCTGCTTCAGAGCATGAACAACTCCACAAGGGAGGTTGGGTTCTCTTGGCTTATGGTCTAGATACTGTGGAAAAAGCGAGAAAGACCCAGCTTTGCACCAGCCTGGGGTTTCTTGAAGTTAGCACTATTGATAGTTGGAGGTGGAGAATTCTTTTATTTTTTATTTTTTTATTAAAAAAATTTTTTTTAATATTTTCATTTATTTATTTGACAGACAGAGATCACAAGTAGGCAGAGAGGCAGGCAGAGAGAGAGAGGAAGGGAAGCAGGCTCCTCACTGAGCAGAGAGCCCAATGCGGGGCTCAATTCCAGGACCTTGGGATCATGTCCTGAGCCGAAGGCAGAGGCCTTAACCCACTGAGCCACCCAGGCACCCGTGGAGGTGGAGAATTCTTTATTTGAAGAGGCTGTCCTGCTCGTTGTAGGATACTTAGCCGCATCCTTGGACTCTACCCGGCAGATGCCAGTAGCGATCCCCTGCTCAATTAGGACAATCAAAAATGTCTCCAGGCATTGCCACATGTCCCCTGGGGCGTGGGGAAAGCAGAATCAACTCCAAGTTGAGAACCACTGTTCCAGATGTTTGACTTCCCTTTCCAGACAGAAAGCAAATTGGTTCAAGAAAATTTGCTCCCAACCAAGCCTCCTTATCTACTGCCCAGCATCCCAGGAACGGCAGGACTGAGCCCTCATCATAATACAGAGGAGATTTTCTGTACTAGTTTCCTCTTCTGGGATCAATATGATCACCCCATTTCTTAGATACAGAGTGGTTGAAGCGTGCACGCAGTAGCCCATTGCCACCAAAAGGCTTATTGGAACCCGGATTAGCCATGTTCCAAAGCCTCTGCTCTTCCTGCTACACTCTTCCTGCTACCTAGACTAGCAGACGATCTGCAGTTCCCGGAGTCATCCTTTCCCTTTATACAAGACAGAGATTTCATCTTGCAAGAACTCCAGAGTCTTTGTAAAATAAAATCTACCACTGGTCTGGGGTAGCCAAGAAGGAATTCTCCTACCAGGGCTGACCTTGAAAAGACCTTGGTTTATTTTATTAGTGGAGATGGCAGTTCCCTTAAAAAGCTGTGTTACCACCCACCCCACCACCGGCCCATCCCGTCTTAAGAGTTTCACTTCCACCTGGGATGGCTCTGCTCAGCCCATCATACTCAGAGCCGCATGGCCCTATCTGGCAGGGTGCCGTGGCTCGTTGGAGACTTCTTCACCAGCTTTCGCCTCTTTCAGCATATTGGCTTCCATTGGTGTGAGATCTTGTCATTCCCCAAGCACCTGCTCATTAGCAGTCACTGTTGATTCCCGCCGCACCTGTTAGGAAGCCTAAGTGGCCCCATCATCCGGGGGGAAGAAAACAGACGGATGGAGGCTCTAGATCACACAGCTGATATATGGCTGGGGAGGGCCTGTGAGTAGGGTTCAGCCTCCTGGCCTCACCTCCAGAGCTCGGACGAGGGGACACCTGTCTTGGTTAAATGGCCACAGCATTCTTTTTATAAAGTCTGTCCTTTCGTACTTGTTCACATTGCTGTTCTGTTTCAACACTTCTCCAAGACGGCTGGTTTCCTGGGCCCTCCCTCCGGCATCTCCTAGGTTGAGGATGGGTTTTGCCCTGGGTTGTCACACAAACCACTAATAATGGCATCGTTTCCCTCCTTCAATAGCCCTCTGTGGTTTTCCTTAAAGATGAATTTATTTCTTTATGCAGTCACTTCCAGGTCCAGGGAAACCTGTTTCAGCTGCATCCATGCAAATGGTCTCTCCTGCCCCTGCTGCACCAGCAACTCCCCCCTCCCCGGGTTCACCCCCACCTCTGCAGCCACTAGAGATTTCCTTCCCCTTCTTTCTGGTGCATATCCGGCCCCGCCCCCCGCTCAGTGCCAGCACCTCCCAGAGCCCCCCAGCCACTCCTCGCCCCCTCAGTCTCACCCATGCCTATCTCACTGCACTGAAGTGAGAATTGGATAAAACACTGCATGTGGGCTATGTAGCCCTCGACACAAGAAGGGTATTATGACGAATTTAGTATATGATGTGAAAAGGGCATCCTGTTCGCTCAGACCCTTTGTCCCTCAGATTTCGTTCCCATTGGCATTTTCTTGCCAAAACCCTGAGCTCGAAGAACTGCACCTTCCTGCAGCCTGTGTTCTTTATCTCGCTGATTTCTCTCCTTCCTTCCTTAGAACCCTGAATGTTATCATTCTGTAGTCATTTCCACCGAAGTTCCTGGGCATTCTCTTCCAAGATGGGAGAAATGTGGATAAGTTTAGGGTCTGAACAAGACTCAGGGGAGAGGGAAAAGTTGAAGATACAGGAGACAGGCTTATTGAAAGAATGAGTCGCAGAGGGGCTAAGAGAAGAAAGATTGGGGTTCCAGGAATAGGAGAATGGACTGAGTTAGGAGGGACAGAAATAAGATGGGTGGATATCTAGGTATCCATGAAGGCATGGTAGGGAGAACATTTCAAGGTCTTAATCTTGTGCAATAGGGGTGTTAGTGAAGCTGGATGTTGGGCAAGGTGCTGGCTGACTTAGCAGTGCTCCGAGTCCCCAGTGTAGGGTGGAGAGGGGTTTTGGGTGGGTGAATGTTGGTGGTTGGGAGGGCAGGTGTTGGAAGAAAAAGTTGTGAAGGAGAAGAGCACCCGAGGTCAACCTGGTACCTGGCAGAATCCAGGCTTGGAAGGAAGGAATTAAAGCAAAGAGGGTCAGTAGACTTTGAGTTCTCAGCAAGAGAGGTGAAAGGCTAAACATTTGTGGTCTGAAGTCTGGGGGTTCAAGATGGCTGACAGAGAACACTTCGAGGTGATGACAAGGCCCAGAGGGTGATACGGGGCAGTGGAAGTAAGGGCCACCCCACACAATGTGGGGCCATGCCCTGCTCCCCTGACCTTGCTGGCACCGCATAAAATGGTGAAAATCTCACGTGTCCTGTCCCAGGAATGAGTTCTGATGACCAGAGCCGAGCCTTGCTTCATCCTGGCTCCACTAATTGATCTCTCCAAGCTATCAATTCCACCAGTTTACCTCTGCTTTGGCCTCTCTCCTCAGATGTCTTGCTTGTGTTTTACTCTACTTCCACAAAAGGTTGTCACCATTCCCAACAAGGATCCCGCCTTTCCATCCTGGTTTTCAGGGGGAGTTACCTCCCCTCAAGGATCTTCCTTCTTTGACAGCACCCTGGGGCAGGCTGCTTTCACCCCGCTGGCCTTGGCCTCAGGTAGGATAGGCCTCCTTGTTAATGAAATCACTCAGACCATGGCAGCCACCTGGGTGGACAGGAGGATTCTGAGGCATACTCTCAGTGAATGTGGGGAGCTGATAGCATATATTTTTTCCCCACCTTGGACTTAAATTCCTACTGGACTCAGGCAGGTAAATAAACAAGTGATGCCATCCAGTGTCTTCTGACAGAAATCAGTGGGGCCCAAGGCCACCTGACGGACACATGTTCCGTTCATGTGGAGAGGAGGGCTCCGCTCCCACACCGTTGCCACATAGGAGTGCGGGTCCCGTGTTGCCAGAGCCTTCCATCATTCAAGAGAAGTCACAAACCTAGGTTTGTAGGTAAAATCTCCTGGTTTTCAAATAGTGACATCTCATTCACAAGAAAATTTCTGGCCAAACCACCTCTGATGGTTGAACTTAGTTTAAGGCTTTCCAGTTTGTCTGGGTGACACTGTGGAGAGAGTGGAGGAGAACGAGGAGGAAGCTTGTTTCCAGCCTGGAAACTGGGGGGCCAGAGTGGGGCTGGGGTATGCCAAGGAAGGCGTTCCCCATGAAGAAGAGTATATTGCCCCTCACTTGGACTCAAGAAACAGAGTTAACAACAAATTTTAAGGTTTTGTTTTTCTCTCAGTGCTTTATTTCTTTTTCTTATTTTTTTTAACCCTTTAGAAAAGGCTGTTAACCATGCACACCCCTTGGTTGGTGCCGTCTCAGACAACTGAGAGGGGGGCAAGAAAAGGAAATGAGACTTCCCCGACCGGGCCCTCCTTTGGGGGTAGCTACACAACAGTAAGGGGACAGGAGGCCGGGAGAACCTGCTGGGCAGCGGCGGGTGAGCCAGCAGAGGTGCCAGGCATGGCTGGGAGAGTGAGAAGCAGCAGCTAGAACCGGACTGACCCCACTGAGAACCTCAGGAACTCCCCAGAGAGGAGGATTATCATCCCTGAATTCACTGGGCGCTGACAATGGGAAGACATTCACCAGGTGCTGTGAGGTGGAAAGCGGATCCTAAGAAAATATTACAGAATGACTCATTTTGTGAGAAATATATGAATCTTTACAGGACTGTGTGTGCATGGAAAGAGGTGGGAAGAATTCATACAAAATAGTAAAGGTGGCCGTTACTGGATAGAAGGACAGTGGGTGAGTGGGTAACGTTTGCACAATCCCAGGACTGCTTTCACAGTGGGGGATTCGTGGGCTAAAACTCAGCAGCTGCTACTTCTCTTCTAAGAGCCTCACACTTACTCACTGAATCAGCCCTTGCTTCAGCCCTATGCACGTGGTACTATTGTTACCCCCTTCGATGGGGAAAAGAAGGTGCGAGGAAGTTTAATAACTTGGCCCTAGGCCATGCAGTTAGTAAATGACACAGCCCTTTCTGGAGTGGTCTTAAAAATGTTACAGTGTTTTTATAAAGAAAGAAATTATTCATACGCTCCAACACTTATTTGAAAATCTGTGTCTTCACCTTCTTTTTTCCTTCCAGGTGGTAGTTAGGAGGTTCAAAGTTTCTTACCTGATCCAAATCTAATACAAACCAAAAGTTTCCTCAGTGGAGGCATCCAAGACAAGTACACCTGCTTTCTTCTCGGTCACTGATGGTCCAGACCCTGTTCTTAGTCTCCGCCTCTTTCCCATTCATTTATTATAAATGAATTCATTTATTATAAAATTATTCATTTATTATAAAATCAGTGTTTACCACTCTCCTCCTTTATTCTTCTGCTATTTACCTCAATACATACTTAATTATGAAAAAGAGTAGGTTAGGATCGAGCACCTTCCAAAACACTGATTTCATTCTCATACCGCCTTATCAGTTAGGTGCTCTGATGAGCCTAGAAGATGAAGATTATGGGGCACAGAGAGGTTAAGTCATTTTGTCAATACCGCACAGCACGTAAATGGTGGAGTCAGGATTTGAACTCTGGTCTGATTCCAAATTTTGTGCTTCTAAAGGTTACACTTGACTGCTAGCTCTACTCATGGTTCAGTGTAGTAAGGGAATGAACAAGCCTCCTTTGTCTTGTACCTCAGAGTATGTGTGGACATCCTTGAAACATAAGGCTGCCTGCTTTCCCTGCCTGGTTCTATTACTTTTGGCTAAAAACCATGGCAACCTGGAATAACCCAGGCCCCTTCAGCCCACATTCTTGGCATGTTTGCCAGGCCACTATGTCTCATTTATGCTGATTACATCATTGCTCTGGTCCTGAGCTGAGAAGTCAGAACCTCCTTCTTTTCACATTTATATATAAAACTTTTCATTCAGTCTGTCAACATGAGTTTTCCTTTTGCTTTCTTTTCCCTTTGCTCCCATTCTGGCTCTGTCCTAACTTCCCATGTCTCTTGTGGAGCTTAGTTTTCCTTGGGGCATGGAAAACCCAGGGCTGACTTTGACTCGCGAAGCCGTCTCCTCACTGGGTCTGTCAAGCTGCCCTTGAAGACACTCTTCCCCTTCTCTGGGACACAGAACCCTTCTCTCAGATCCCACTCCTCTAGAGGAATTAGGAACATTCTCCTCTAAACCACTTTTACAAAGAGACACGTAGGGTCTGCACACGCCTTGTCCTTTCTGCTCCAAGATCTGAAGTTCCTCCTGGTGGGCTTGTTCTAATAAGACTGGTCTGCGTCATCGAGGCAACTATGGGGTGGAAGGCAGTTAATATTCTAGAGGAATACACGGAGATAGCATGAAGGAGGGGGTTTAATCCGTAGCCTTCCAGATCCGTCGAGTGATTGGGCTGCCCCCTTTCCCCCCGCCCAAGCCCCCTAAGTTTTCTTTTCCTCTTCCCTGGTAGAAAAAGATATGCTCTTTAAAAAGGCTCTTTTGAATGGGCCAGGAGCCTTTCTTTCTAGCCACACTCTTTTAGATCCTAAAGACCCCATCCCTAAGCTGAGAACCACTTGCTGCAGTGGGAAGAGTCAGGATCAGGACACCAGAGTTGGACAGCTGGTTTTGCTGGCTAGCTGTGTGTTTGAGCAGTTAAACCCTCTGTGCCTGAATCTCTTCTTACAGGAAATGCGAGTGATAATCCAGACAGTGTTGCAAGGTGAAGTGGTTTAGTCAGCATTGATGACGACACAGCTGTAAAGTCCTGTTATTCCATCAGGTTTCCAGTCCTGAAGTCCCATGATGTAAGACCTTCAAACCTGAGGGGCACCTGTGGCTCAGTGGGTTAAGCCTGTGCCTTCGGCTCAGGTCATGATCTCAGGGTCCTGGGATTAAGGCCTGCATTAGGCTCCCTGCTCAACAGGGAGCCTGCTTCCCCCTCTGTCTCTCCCTGCTTCTGCCTACTTGTGATCTCTGTCAAATAAATAAATAAAATCTTAAAAAAAAAAAAAAAAAAAAGAAAAGACCTTCAAAACTGATACCTTGACTTCCAGAAGGGAAGTCACATTCCTTAAGTGGTCAGTTTTAAGGGTGGGAAGTATACTAGCAACAAGGTGCTGCCTTAGCTCCACCTGTTTCGTGATATGGACAGTTGCCTTTCCATCTTAAAAGTGCAATGAAAATGTGCTTTCAAGACCTCCCCCCACCACTTCCCTTTTAATAGCCACTTTTAAGCCCCTCCTGTATAGAAGTTCTGACATTACTACAGGTCAGAGTCTATTAAGTTATAAGTGAAATTGACCCCCCAAATTAGGTAACATATTTTTAGATGTAAGCTATCTGTACGAATAGTCATAGTATTCGTTCAAGTAAGTATCCATAATAATCACTTCATGAGAAGTAGATATAAATCATGAGAAGCATGTATAACAAAACACAGTGAAGTTTTAGGCTCTTCCTCAGACTTAACTTTCACACTAACCTCTCAATTAACTCTCACACTAATACACAGTAAAACCTGCACTACTCCGCAACAGAAACAACTCTAGTGTGATAAAGCCAAGAAGTTAGCATTACGATGAAGAAGGGGTTGTTTGTCACAGGTCTATCAGGGAGGAATGCTTTCAGCTACAAGTTACAGAAGGCCTGACAAAGGATGTTATTTACTTAAGTAACCCAGGGTTGATTTCTGTGCTTCAACAGTGAAATCAAGGACTCGGGGTTTTGTTTTCCTCTATTCAGCCATTTCCTGCATGTTGTTCTTACATTTATCTCTTCATATTAGCAAGATGGCTGCCGCAACTCCAACTATCATATCTCTACATGAAAGTATCCCCATCAAGAAGGAAGGGTCTGTTAATTTAAAAAAAGAAGTGGGGCGCCTGGGTTGCTCAGTGGGTTAAAGCCTCTGCCTTTGGCTCAGGTCATGATCTCAGGGTCCTAGGATTGAGCCCTGCATCAGGATCTCTGCTCAGCAGGGAGCCTGCTTTCCTTCCTCTCTCTCTGCCTGCCTCTCTGCCTACTTGTGATCTCTGTCAAATGAATAAATAAAATCTTAAAAAAAATTTTAAAAAGGAGGAGAAGGAAAGCTACAAGGTACAAGAAACCCTTTTCCTCTCAGGGAGGAAAATCTTTCCAAAAGTCCCCAGGAGAATTTATATTTTCGTCACAGCCCAGATTGGGGTTTACACGTTACCTCTAGCCCAGTTATGGGTAAAGAAGTAAGGGGCTTCCATTAGGATTCATCCCTAGGACTGGGGAGATTACAGCCCTCAGTGGCTGTTGGGTAGACTACTAATAGTATTAGCCACAACAAAGTAATCCAAATGCGGGTTTACAGAAAACAAGGACCTTGGGTTAAATCAAAGCACACATTTTTCAAAGTAGATGTATGTTTTATTCATGAGCTAAAAAATAAACAAATGTACAAAAAGATATACCGGAATATGCTAAGCAGAGAGTACATAGATCGTGTTAGCAGAGTGAGTCTGTCTCCTTTGAGCAAGTGAGACTTTTGAGTGGGTAAGACCTACTTAAATGGAGCCCATGGAGACAGGAAATGTGATAATTGGCAAAGAAGCTATTATGGAGATATCTTTAGGGAACGGAATTGCCATATCAACTGACAGGTCTCAAAGAAAAATGATCACTGTGGTCGAAGGCAATGGATGTCTGCCTGGTAACCATTTCTTTGAGGATCTGCCCTTCTCTCTTCCATGTGAGGCTCTGCTGTGCAACCAATCTCAAGACTCCAACATCACAGCCTCTAGGTTGGTCATGTTATCCTACTTGGGCCTCCCAAATTCTCTATCCTATACATGTCAACCTAGAGCAGAAACATGGAGAGAAAAATGCCACTGGCATTAAGTCAGTCATGGTAATACCTACCAAATAAGTACAGAAGTTCCTGATACTGGGCATTCCATCTCCAGTCATTCCTAGTGCTTAATTTTTCAGCTCTTTCTACTCATTTTTTCACCCCACACATCTTTCTGAGCTCGTAGGTTCTGGAGATAGAGCTACAAATAGGGATAATAATGTCCCTGCCCTCATGGATCAAGTAGTCTAATGAGGAAGACCAATGACAAAGAGGTAAACAAGATAACTTCACATTAGACAAGTGCTGTTAAAGAAATAGGTAGGGTCGGGGTGCCTGGGTGGCTCAGTGGGTTAAGCCTCTGCCTTAGGCTCAGGTAATGATCTCAGGGTCCTGGGATCGAGTCCCACATTGGGCTCTCTGCTCAGCAGGGAGCCGACTTCCCCTTTCTCTCTGCCTACTTGTGATCTCTCTTTCTCTCTCTCTCTCTCAATCTGTCAAATAAATAAATAAAAATCTTAAAAAAAAATAGGTAGGGTGATGTGGTGGAGACCAGCTGGGGAGGCTGCTTCAGACTCATGGTCAGGGAAGACCTCTCTGAGCTAGTCGGGATCCTCTCAATTATCCTATATCTTGCCTTATGCCGCCAATGTCAGTTTCTGTTGCTTGCAACCATATGCTCCTAGCAGACACTCAGAACAAAAGGAATTCATCAGATCCTATCACAGCCTGGAAACACCAGACTCTAGACCATGAGCATTTCTTATTCTGAATCCATATGCCCAGGCAATCTTTTGGTAACTAACTTTACTTACCAAGGAAAAAAAATCTAGCTAATATATTAAGATGCATGTTCCATTAATTTAGGGAGAAGATGTTCTGAAGAGCACACAGAAGCTTTTTTGCAACTGCATATTCATAAAGGAGCTTTCTGGTACAAATCTGAGTTGTCTGAGGCTGCAGTATGAGTCAGTTCTCCCAGGGTCTGATCTCATCCCTAAATGGGATGATGAGTTCGGACAGAACTCAGAGCTAGTACCTGGGCCATGCAGCAAGTTACCGCAGCCCATGAAGTCTGGTTCAGTGGGTCCGCACATCTTCTCCATCATCTTTAACATTGGAAGTAGTAAATTTTGAAGTCATCTGGGCCTCATGGCATTATTGAGGGAACCTAGACCTGAAGAAATGAGGGCTGGCCAAAGGGCTTCTAGCTAGTTAGTATTAGGGGCCTGGCAATGTCCCAGATGAGCAACTCTGGGCAGTCATGTCTCAGTGTTTACCTGGGTTAGGAGCCAATATATTTTCAACTTGGAGCCCTGGCCATGATCCCCAGCTGCTACAATCCTGGGACAAAGCATCTAAAGACAAACATTTTTCATTCAATGCACAGTGCCCCAAGACTTAGCATGTGGTGGGGGAGGGGACAAGAAAAGTGGTTCTGATGTTGAAGAGCCTTGATTGTTGGGCTGTTAGACATGGACTTGCCCTTAGGAATAGGGAACTGCTGAAGATTTTTGAACAAGGGAAATGATGTGGTAAGATGTATGTTTTGGAGAGTTGAGTCTGATGGGACGAGAAGGAACTGAATGTCCTGGGGAAGGATCAGGAGGTATGTAAACAGTTAGGATTGTGGGAAATGATCAGGTCTTGAAGTAGGGCAAGGAGAATAGAGAGGAAGAATCACATTTAAAAAGCGTTGCAGTAATATCAAAAGGCCTTGGGACAAGGAGGAGAGGGAGAGATCTGATTTGGGGGTACCCAGGCAAGTGAGAAGGAGGAACAGACAAGCCCTAGAGGAGGTGAGAAGAAGGACTTGTGGAGGTGATGATTTCATCCTAGCCTACTTTATCCCTGGTGGCAATGAAATGTTTCCCTAGATATCTAACTGGTGAGCTTACTAAACCACAATTTGTACAGTAGCCTCTGATGCTACACACAGGGAGGAGATGCTGTTTCTCAAAATCCCATGAGGGCAAGTGCTAGAATGAAAGAAATGGAACACATGTGGTTTAAATAAAGCTCCATTGATTTGGAGGGGAGAGCTGGGGAAGAGCAGAGAAAGGAGGAAGGACTGGAGGAGGGTGCAGGTTGAGCAAGCCAGAAATAGACACGGGGCCAGAGCAAGGACACAGGAAGGAGGGGAGAAGATGTGAATGTGTAGAGGACGAGCGGAAAGGTGGCCAATGGGAGCCTGGAGTGTGGAAGGACTTCTCTGTTGGAACGGCCATGGGACACAACTCTTCTCCGAGTTTCTTTCCCTGGCTTTTTGAACTACTTGCCTTAGTTAGATCTGTGCTTGAGGGTTTTAGAACAAGGAGGTGCCTGGATGGAAGCTGGGGGAAGGGGGGAGTATCTCAGGGCTCACTTGGTGCTCATCAATAGTCTTTTAAAAGACCACCTCTACCTTAAACAATTTTGTTGGGAAAACGTAGAAGAGGTGCAGATATCAGACCTCCTCCTGGTCTTTTTCTTTATCGTCTTCCTCCTCACTTTCCTCTTGGTTTCCCAGGTCAGAAGGGCAGAACTTCCTGTCTGAATTTTAAAGCCTCTGTCGCCTTGATTTTGTTCCTGGCTCAGTGGAGATGAATTCCAAGTTGAAGACAAACAATTGTGCCTTGTGAACAGTCACCATGTGTTGAAAAGACCCCAAGTGCTTTTTTGCAAACCTGTCTCAGGGAAAATTCCCAGTGGGGGAGGGCAGGAGGGTCAAATCCATCCTGGAAGGAGGAACTCCAATTGCTCTGAGAATGTAATTTTCTAAGTAAATTCATAAAAGTCAAAAATGCCTAAGAAGAAAAGGGAAGCAACGTTGGCTGCAAAGAAAGAAACAGCATTCCACAAAACAAAAACTCCCTGAGCTGCAATATCTTTTGATATTAGAAAAGTTGCTTACATACATCTGTGATCACTGCTGGCCAGAGTTGTGGTCTCTTCTGAATCATTAGAGGCACAGCCGGAGGGCTTTCTGGGTAAACTGAGGTCCAGTGTTGTACGCTGCTTGCCCATCTTGTGCCTCTGCTTCCAGTCTCCTGGTTCTCAAATTACTGCAGAAAAGCAGAGGTCCTGGACCTTGGGAAGGGAGAAAGAAGTCTCTTGAAATTCCATTCCCGGGACAGAGTCTGCCTCTGCTACTATAAGGACCGACACTCTGCAAGGAACGTTCATTCAGTGTTGATTATGTTGAGACCAACCTTCTGGGTTCCTCTGCCAAGTCTCTGCAGAAATTATTTTCCAGAAATGGAACCTCTTTTCTCCTTTGTTCCCGCTCAAAGCAGACCCAAAATAACGAATATATCATCAACAATAAATATTTTGTGAGGGCCTATTGGGTGCCATCCAAACTGTGCTAGGCACTGATGCAAAATTGTTTTTCAAAAACCAAAAGTGATTTAACATTAATTTTCTTCCAGCTATTTGAAGTCACTTAGAAATGTTGTCAATTCAAGGACAGATGTCACTGTCACAGGGAGGTATGTTCTTTTTGCTTTCTCAAGTAAAATTGTTTAAAGGATTCCCTCTCCATGATATTACTTGGGGAGTCCTCTGTTAAAATATTTAGCTCATCCAGCAGATGTTTGAAGGGTACACTGTTTTATCAGGCACTAACCTAGATGTTGACTAATTCAGGGGTAAGTAATAATAATTATAGTTAGTATATACTGAGTACTTTCTAAGTACTCATTTTTTTAAGCATTATGTTAAATTATGTTAAAGGCTTATACATATTCATTAATTTACTCCTAAAACACTATAATATAGATACTATTAATTTACTATAAAATATTATATATTCTAAATTAATATATATTTTAAGTGAAGAAATAGTACATACTATATATGAATATACTTTTTTAAATGAGGCACAGAGAGGTTATGGTACTTGCCCCAAGTCACACAGCTGGCTAATGGAAGAGCTGGGATTTGAATCCAGGTTCAGAGTCCTGGCTTTTAACCACTTAGAGAACACTTGCCCTCATGGGAAATGACATTGCTAGTAATTCAAGCATATGCTGGCATAGATTCCTTTGCAAGCACACAACAGCCTCCGAGGAGTCCACGCTCCAGACTGGGGCAACCAACAGAATAGAAAAAACGAGCACCAGACTTTGAGTCACTCTGAAGATCTGGGCTTGAACCTTCAACAAATTATTTAACCTTCTCAAACTCAGTTTATATACGAGCTGACGTATGTGGATTTTTTTTTTTTTTTTGCAGACTCTGAAGCACTATATATCGATAAGGAATTGTGTCATTAATTGCTTCTGTCTGTGAAGTTACCCGTTATGCTGTCTATCAGCCTGCATGAGCCGCTGGGGTTTGGAGAATCACTACAAGGGGTTAGAATGGCAATGCCAAGCTGAGCTCCCATAGTTCTCCTTCATCCAGGTTTTAGCTGTGTGACTAGAACACCTCTGCCCACGTGCTAATGCTTTTCAACAGGAAGAGAAGTTAAGCTAAAATATGCACAAAATTTTAAGATAATTACTGTCAGGTTCACCCTAGTTGACATCCACGTTAGTAACAATGGTCCAATATCTATCAGTACAAAGGTTAGGACATTTCTGGACAGTCTCCATATGGGACTAGGAGCTGATTCTGTCAGTATTAACAGTATGACATTCACCATAGATAGTAGGACTAACCCTTGTCACCTATCAATAAGGACTTAGGAGATAGAGACCTTTTAAAAAATCCATAAACCTTTATAAACTAATCCTTGAACTCCTCTTTCTAGTTGTGTGCTTTGGACAAATTATATACCTCCCTGAGCCTCAGCTTCCTCATCTGTGAAATGGGGAAATAATATCTTCATTGCATAACTGTTAGGAGGGTTTGAGATGACACTCATTGTACTAGCTGAGGTTGCTATACCAAAATAGGATAGACTGAGTGGTTTAAGTTTCTCACAGTTCTGGAGGCTGGTTAGTCCAAGGTCAGGGTGCCAGCTCATTTGGTTTTTAGTGAGGATTCTCTTCCTGGCTTGCAGACGGCTGCCTTCTTGCTGTGTCTTCACATGGCGCAGAGAGAGAAGCCAGAGGGGACAAGCTCTCTGGTGTTTCTTCCTATTAGGACATTAGTCTCATCATAAGGGACCACTCTTATGACCTCATCTCAACCTAATTATTTCTGAGTCCCCATCTCCAAATACCCTCATATTAGGGTTTCAGCATATGATTTTGGGGAGACACAACTCAGTCCAAAGCATATGTAAAAAAAAACCAAAAAAACCAAAAAAACAAAAACAAAAAAAACCTCCCTATAGTAACTAATAGGATCTCAATAAATAATAAGTATTTCCAGCATTGGGGGGAAAACCAAGATTTTTCCCTTTCCCGAGACATCCCTAGTTAAATCTGGGCTGCCTCTGTTGGGTTCTTGCTGCAAGCATTTCATACCATGGTTTGTAGCATACAGCACAACCATTTCCTGCACTTGTCTAATTCCTGAATATATTTTAGAGAGGAAAAACACTTAAAGAGTTGGTTTAAATAATATTTTGACCAAACTAAACATAAAATTATATTTAAACTCCTATGCAACTATGAAACAAACTATTTTAAAAAACTGAAACTGCTGCATAAACTGTACTATTCAGAACATTAGTGTGTGAGATGGTGTTTGCATTAACCCAAACCCCATAAACTGTACTATTCAGAACAACATTAGTGTGTGAGATGGTGTTTGCATTAACCTAAACCCCTGACCCTGAGGAGACACTGGCTCTGACCCCCTGGTGCCAGTTCTTTTGTGTGTGCCCCACCCCTCTTCTTCTTGTTTTTACGGTATTTCATGACATCATTCAGCATTTACAGTCATCACTTATGAATCACTTAGGAATTAAGTCCACCCATGTTCCTTTCTCATTAGCCGAAGATAATTACAATGGTACCATTTTGTGCCAATATGACAGTGAATGCAAACACTAACATGGGCACTGAAATCTCCTAACAGTTTCTGCTTATGGGATAGGTGATCCAGGATAGGCTAATATTTACTTGTGAAGGCTATCACTGAAACGAATATACAAAATCTCCAAATTTGATTATCTTGGCAAACTATTAGATTTATAAGCATCTATAGACCTTGGTTTAGGAACTGTGATCCTCAGGCCTGCAAACTTTGCCATCAGACAGTCTGGGTTCAAATCCCACACTACCACATAGTACTTGAGAGCTCTTGAAGTACATTCATTTAGTCATTCAACAAAATACAGTCAGCACCTACTACATTACAGGCATTTTTTTTTCCCCCTAGGCACTGGGGATATAACTGGATATAAGACAAACATAGTTACTGCCCATATGGAGTTTACATTCCAGATCTAGTGAGACAAAAATCCTTAGCCTCTTCCCTAAGGCTAAACGCTAGTATCTATAAGTAGGTATAACAGGTGGGTTTAACCAGAAGCTCGCTGGAGGACTAGATGAAATGATGCACGTTTAGAAAATGTGCTGGATTGTCTTGTTTGCCCTCCTAGTTTCTCTCTCCATTCCTCTCTCCCTACTCTGGGTTTCTGCTGGGCTGAGCTGTGAGGACTCTTTTTTTTTTTTTTTTTTTTAACAGAGATCACAAGTAGGCAGAGAGCAGAGAGGCAGGCAGAGAGAGGGTGGGGGGAAGCAGGCTCACGACTGATCAGAGAGCCCGATGTGGGGCTTGATCCTAGGACCCTGGGATCATGACCTGAGCCAAAGGCAGAGGCTTTAACCCACTGAGCCACCCAGGCGCCCCGGTGAGGACTCTTACGGTAGAGGTCGGAGGGTGGGAGAATGGGGTGAGGGTCTTACTCCCCCAGTTCCTTGCTTGCTAGATTCTGCCGGACAATAGCTGCTCACCTCCACTGATAGCCACGGCTCCTGCCATGTGACCCTTTCCTAGAGCTTCGACCCTTCCTGAAACTGCTCCCTCCACACACCCCTTAGCTGGGGAGTGACCACTCCCGCTGACACTAGCCCCAGGTTGCCTCATAGTCTCTGGTTGGTTTCTCTGAACCCTGCCACATCTTTGTAAATCATCCCATTTCATCCCTCCCTAGTTATCCCATTGGAGGAGGCCGGCAGTTTCCTGCTGGAACCCTGCTTCTGAATCATACATAAAGTATGAGTCATACATAAAGTATGGATCTTATTTCACAAAATTAAATGTGCAAGAAGAGCCATTTTGTTGAACGAAATCGACTTTGCTTCCCATCTCGGGTTCCGTTGGGTTGGCGGGAAACACCGCGGCAATGCTCAGCTCTAGGGTCTCGCGAGAAGATGGAACTCCTGTCGCTTGGGCCTCCAGCTTCTCAGAGCTGCTGCTGGTTTCGTTCCGGTCCGATCCCGTCTGCGGGTCAGGCAGAGCACTGCACAGCAGCGTCTCCTCTACGGTCGCCGTTCACATCTGGGACTCCTGTGCACATCTATGGCAGAGGGCAGGTGGACGTGCGGATTCCAGCCTCTTGGACGTGTCCTGGAGCAGTAAGGTACGCCCGACAATGCGCACGCGCCGTAGATCACTCTCAGGCTCTCCCTAGCAGGCGGGGCCACGTCCTGCCCCACCGCATGCCAGCAGTGGCTTCTTTTCCCCACCCATAGCCCTAGGAGGCTCCGCAAGGACTGTTTGTCCTATGTGTCCCTTCCTCTGAACCTGACCCGCCGTCTACACCGACCGGCTGCACTTGTCCTGATGTACAGGTCCTGATGTGCACATGCGCAGAAGAGCCTCGGTGTGTGAATCCGCAGTCAGGGCTGCTGCCCAGCACAGCCTCTAGAAGGTCTAGCTAGGAAGGGCTCGTCAGACTGCATAGTAATTTTCTTGGCCTGCCGGGTCAGCCATCACAAAGTACCACAGGCTGGGTGGCTTAAGCCACAGAAATTTATTTTCTCACAGCTCTGGAGGCTGGAAAGCCAGGATCAAGGTCTGGCAGCCTTGGTTTCCTCTGGGGTCTCACTCCTTGGCTTGCCGATGGCCACCCCCTAGCTGCCCCTGCTCATGGTCTTTCTGTGTCTCCGGGTTCCTTTCCTCTTTTTGTGTGTCTGAATTTCCTGTTCTTATAAGGACATCAGTCTGATTGGATGAGGTCCCACTTCTGGCCTCATTTTAACTTAATCACCCTTTAAAGGCCGTGTCTCCAAATACAGACATGCTGAGGTACTGAAGGTTAGGGCTTCAGCATGTGAATCGTAGGGGGCACAATTCAGCCCCTATCAGTAACACACTAACTTAGCGATAAATTATTCTGCATGAGGGAGAGAGTGCCTTTTTCTGGTAAGCACAAAGGCACCATAGGGATTAGTTGTGGTCCAGCTGGTCATCCCTTAAAGCTCAGTGATTCCAGCGCTTCTGTGTTCTGCTTGTGGCAGAGAAGCTTTTTCAGGGGCTGGAAACCTAGGGTCTGGGTCCAGCCTCCCTAGAGACACGGATAGCCTCTCTCCTCTGAGAATCTTACCAGTAGCCCAGCTCCAGGGAGTGGGGCTCTGTTTCCACCCCGAAAAAGGACTTTCTGACTTTTATCTTCTTTTCATTCTGGGGGACTTGCCTCATTCTCCCTCCCACTTTTTCCTCCCTCCCCTCTTCCCTTCCAGGGGACCTAGCACAATCTCTTCCATAAGCTTAGCTTTCTTGCAAAGGACAAGCAGATATGTTGTCTTTAGTCAACTTTGGCTTTGGCTCTCTGCAACAGGATTCTCTCCTTATACCAGGGCCAATGGCTGTTTTCCTCTTGGATTTTGGGATAGGGAGGGAGGAAAAGCAATGAGAAAAAAAAAAATCTACTTCTCCACAGATTAACCTGGCAGACATGGAAAGACTTGAGCACAAGTCCTGAAAGCCCAACAATGTGACCCATCATCATTATTATTAATGTAATTATTGCTCTCATCACAACCAAATATGAAACAGTAGTAATAAGAGTCTATGGCCTGAGGGGGAGGAAAAATCGTGACGCTGGTATCTTAAACAGCACTGTCCAATAGAACTTTCCACCACAATGGAAATGTTCTCAGTCTGTTCTATTCAGTAGGGTAGATATTAGCTATATATGGCTATTGAGCACTTGAAATACGGGTAACCCAAGTTTAAGTTCGAATAGCATTAGAGCTAGCTGCTATCCTTCTGGGCAATGCAGATTTATGAGATTTTTATAGCAGCCAGCAATAGAGAATGTTCGAGTATTTCCATTCCAAATAACAATGATTCCCACTTCATTTCCTAGCCATGCCCTGAGCTCTGTTGTGCCTCCCTACCCACTACAAAGACCAAGGCTGCACCCCTACAGTTTCTATAAGCAAGCCAAAAAGCCAACAACAACATTTGGAAGCCTCAGGGGGATTTTTCCGTGTCGAAACCTTGACATTCCCACTTCATTCTGCACAGTAGGAATGGTAGAGTGATGCCATCCTCTCGAGGCTGTGGTTTGCAGCACCCCCTTTCCCGAGTTTTATGTGGCATCTTAAAAAAGGGATATCAAAGTGGATTTCAAGTTAATTTTGATTCGGTGCATTGGTGCAGACTTTTGGGCCCCCTCTTGAGACCTCTCTAAGATGCTGTGAGGCACCACTCTCAGCCAGGCCTGGAAGCCATACATTCCACACCCGGGGCCAGGCTGCCAAGGTCTATGAAAGTCCTCTGAGCACAATTAGGATTTTTTACTAGATGCCTTAATGGTGTGCCCACTAGAAATGTGTACCTTGGCACCCTCAGGCCTCCCGGCTCCTGTCACTTTCTTACTGCAACTGGAATTGGCATCACAGCCCCTGGAAAATGGGCACCTCTCATCTTTACATTCTGCATGAATTGCCCGTTCTGTGGAGGAGCAGGGCTCGCCTCAGACGCCTGCAGACATAACAGACAGGCTGCTTTTCCCCGTGTCGGACTTTTCCCAGGGGCTGGAAAGGGGCCGAGAGTCTCTCCTTGAGCCCCTGGAATTTTTCCTCTCCTAATTCTCTGCCCTTTCCAAATTATATAATTTCCTTGAAGCCACATGTTTTTAAAGCCTCTCCTTCATACACCTTTGCGAATATTCTCCAATGAAGTGTGTGTCTGTGTGTGTTTCAGAGATACACTTGGCAAATGCGTAGAGTTGAATGAAGTCTGATGGGGTCTCCCTGTGTGAAACATTTTTCTGACTCCCCGTCACTAATAGAATATAGTATGGGCTCATTCATCATAATAAATGAGGCCCTCTGTGATCTGGGTCCTATTTCTGTTGACAGCTTGTCTCCCTCTGTTGTTATGTTTGCTCCAGCAAGACCAAGGGGCCTGCGTTCCCCCAAATAAACCCTGCTGTTTCGCTCCTGCATTTATCTGCCCGTGCTGTTCCCTGACCCAGGACACCAGGGAATGGTCCTTCCCTGACACTCAGGCCAGGAGTCACCGGCTCCAGAAAGCTTCTCCTGTCCCTCTCTCAGAGGGTTGCCCTTTCCCCCTTAACTGTTTGGGTGTCCTGTATCTTCCATGTTTCTAGGTTTCACTTGTCTCTTGTATCATATTTTATTTCCTTGCTCATAATTTCTCTGTTATTGAACTCGAGACTGTGGAGGGGCTAGATCTGCATCTTTCTTACAGCAGCTTCTTCCAGGACCAAAGATGGTACCCAACTCATAAACGCCAGCCACAACCCATGGTTGAATTGAAATGAGTAGAAAAAGCATCTGATGTGAAGAAGTTGTATGTTTTCAATGCTCAAGTTTTTTTGTATCGACTTGAATTGACCTGTCTTTGGATTTAGTTATCAGCTATGCATTAAAAAAAAAAGATGTAAATTGCCTAAGAAATACTTTATGCCAAAACATTTATGCAAATGAAATGATGTAGGGTACTTGCAAGGGAGAAAGGGAGGAAAGGACGAAAAGTAACCCCATGTGGAAATGTTTATTCAGGGTCTACTCCATGGGATCTGACTCCGAAAGACAAGCCGGATCTAGAATCTCTACCTCATTTTGCTCATCCTGGTCAGGGTCCCCCACCTCTCACCCAGACCTCTGAGCAGCTGCCTCTCACCTCCACCAGCCCTGTTGTGGGCTTCATGTTTGTCTCCCCTAAAAAGCACACGTTGAAGCCCTAACCCCCAGGGTGATGGTGTTTGGACATGGGGCCTTTGAGAGGTATTCAGGGTTAGATGAAGTCATGGGGGTGGATCCCTCGAGGTGGGATTAATGTCCTTATAAGAGGAGGCAGAGAGACCAGAGGTCGGGCTCTGTGATGTCCTGTGAGGGCATGACAAGATAGCTCTGCAAGCCAGGAAGGGGGCCACCAAGAACTGAATCTGCTGTCGCCTAGATCTTGGACTTCCCAGCCTCCGGAACTATAAGAATAAATGTCTGTTGTTGAAGACAGTCAGTCTATGGTATTTTGTGATAGCAGCCTGAGCTAAGACTCCCCTTACCCTCCATTTTCCAGCCAACAGTTGGAGTCTGCTTTGACCAACATGACAAATCAAGCCATTCTGCCTTAATTACCCATTCACACTTGAGTATAACCCACACTCCTTTCCCCAACCCATTGCTGCCTTTCAGCCCCTCTCAGGCTATGCCTGTGTGTGCTGCCCCTAAATTCCTGAAGCCCCTGGGATGGCTGGCCCTTCAAAGAAAGGCACATTGTCACTGAGACCTTTTCTGACCACTGTGCCCTAAAGTCATTCACCGCCACTTTCCATCATGTTACCTGTTTCATTTTCTTTACAGTACTTTTCAAGACCTGATAGACCTTCTTGTTCATGTACTCGCTCATTCCGTGTCTTCCCCAGCTACGCTCGTGGGGACAGGAGCCTCACCTGTTTTGTTCACTGCTCTATTCCCAGCACCCAGAACAAAGCCCAGCCTGGGTGGTGCTCCGAATTGATTGGGTACTAAAAGACCAGTGTGGGCCTGGCACAGTGCTAGATACTTCCACACACAGTATTTCATGTAATCAGATCCAGAAGGGTTTCTTGCAGAAGTTCGCAGGGAATCGTCAATGATTTCCAGTTTTTTGACATACTTGGTGAGTTCATTCATAATTAGTTTCTTTGAAGTAGAAGTGAGTCAGAGAGTGTGACTTCATACCCAAGTCCATCCACATCAAAGTGTTTATGGATGAATGCAAGGGCAGCAAAATCAGTGCGACCCAGCAAGGAAGGCGTGGGCAGCTCCAGCCAAACGTGATGCCGTGGCAGAGGCAGCACCCCGCCAGGCTCTGTACCTGGCTCCCGTTCGCTCTGGCTCTAGTCGCCATTAAACGGTGCTGATGTTTATCCACCTGGAAAGCAGGTTTCATCCCCCCTGCCAACCCTTAATGCTGAAAAGAGGAACACAGTTTCTGAAACTGTGGGATTCTCAGAAGCCACATTTAACATGAAGGTTAGGTGGTGAGAGCATGTCATAAGGAATCATGGCATTTTCTTCAAGACTTAATATTGAATATCTAGATTTGAACCCAAATTCTAGTGCTTAGGAGCTCTGGGACTTTGGGCACTTAAGCTCATCTATTCTCTCTTCTCCTCTGGAAAAAGTAGTACTCGCTCTATGTACCTTGGAAGTTTGCTGGGAAGGTCAGAACGAGAATGGCTTCTGGTGGGAAAGCGTAGAACTACGAAGTGCCACCCACTGTGGTTTGTTCCTCTAATTGTTATCAAGATGTCCCTGTGGATCAGAGAGTGACAGGATATTAGAAATTATTAATTCAAACCCTTTGACATGATAAATGTGTGCAGGTGTGTTTATCTGTTTCATGTATTATAGAAACAACACGGTTTGGGGGAGCCTGGGTGGCTCAGTCAGTTAGGTGCTGGGCTCTTGATTTCAGCTCAGGTCATGATCTCGGGGTTGTGAGCTCGAGCCCTGCACTGCACTGAGTCTGCTTGAGATTCTCTCTCCTTCTCCTCCGTCTGCCACGCCCCCCCACCCCATGCACACACACGCACACTCTTTCTCAAATAAATCTTTATTTTAAAAAAATACAATATGCTCTTTGTTGTTTCTTATGCCCTTGAGAATATTAGCAATTATATGTTAAGCTCATAAAAGGATGAAGGACCAAATGAGTACTTTGGGAAAAACTGCTGTTGGAGTTTTGGGTGGATGGCCTGGAGTTCCTGGCTTCCCTGCCCTTTGAAGTTCTGTCCTTCCCAAGATACCCCATGTAGTGTCTCCAACAAAAGGTTGTGTAAGAAAGTGGTTAGGGCATCTGGGTGGCAGTCAGTTAAGCATCTGATTCTTGGTTTCAGCTCAGGTCGTGATCTCAGGGTCCTGGGATTAAGTCTTGAATCTGGCTCTGCACTCAGCAGGGAGTCTGCCTGGGATTCTCTCTCTCTCTCTTTCTCTCTGTCTATGCCCCTGCTCACTCTCTCTCTGTCTCTAAAATAAATAAATAGGGGCTCCTGGGTGACTTAGTCATTAAGCATCTGCCTTCGGCTCAGGTCATGATCCCATAGTCATGGGATTGAGCCCTGCATCGGGTTCCCTGCTCTGCGCAAAGTCTGCTTCTCCCTCTCCCACTCCCTGCTTGAATTCCCTCTCTCGCTGTCTCTCTGTCAAATAAGTAAATAAAATCTTAAAAAAAAAAAATAGATCTTAAGAAAAAAGAAAGAAAGCAAGCAAAAGAAAGAGAGAAAAAAGAAAGAAAGAAAGAAAGATAAGTGGGTTAAAAACCCAGACTTCAGACCTAGACTGCTCAGGCTTATTTCCCAGCTGTGCTGCCCAATGAGCCAGTTATTTCAGCTCCCTATAAAGTTGGGAAAGTATCAATATCTTCCTTTCAAGGTTTTTTTGAAGATGAAACAAGGGAGTATATATAAAAATACTTAGCATCCTGTCTAGCACTTAATAAATATTTACTAGTATCATTAGGTTGCTCTTCTGACCCTATCACTGGCCTAATAAAAATTTTCTCATGGGATCTTTTTTCCTACCAGAGGCCACAGCCCTCAGCAGGGTGTGATCTCACCCCATCTCTGCAGCCTGCAGCCTCTTCTGTTACTCCCCCTCACTCCAGCCAAACAAATGAGTGGCTCCTCACGAAGCTCTTTGGTCTTCAGGCTTGACTAGGCTTCCTGGAGTTGGAAGTACCTCCCCTTTTCTCCGAATTCATAGAACCTCATCGCAGTCTCACAGCATCCCATTCCAGGTTTCAAGCTCTCTTTATCGTCCTCATAAATTCTTGTATGGCAAGGATTGTGACTTCTTGACCTGTATTCTTTGCCCTTTGACCATACATTTTGCTAAATGTTTGTTGAATGAATGAACAACAGCCTGATGTGATCAGAGGTGGCATCACAGAAGTGAGAATTCCCCTGAAGGGAGAACAGACTTAAATAATTGTTATTATTTATTTTCTTTAAAGATGTATTTATTTGAAAGAGAGAGTAGGTGCACACAAGTGCAAGGGGGGAGGGACAGAGGGCAAGGGAGGGAGAGAATCTCAAGCAGACTGCCCATTGATCATGGAGCATGATGCAGTGCTCGACCTCATGACCCTGAGATCATGACCTGAATAGAAACCAAGAGCAGGATGCTTGACCAACTTAACCACCCGGGTGTCCCCCAAAATTGTTATAATTTATTTTGATGGTAGGGTAGTGATTAAGAGCACACAAAACGTAGCTAAGCCACGTAGGTTCAAATTCCAATTTTGACACTTACTGTCTCAGCAGATTCCTTCATTTCTCTGTCCTTCGGTTTTCTTGTCTATTGGGTAAGGCTAGTAAAAATACTCCTTCATGATGTTTTATCAGGAGGACTATCAGATGAACTTAGTGGCATCCTGCCACATAGTAAGTGCTCAGCAAATGATAGTATTATAACCATCGTCATTAAAAAAGGCTTCTTGTAAGAGGTCCAGGAATACAGTAAAAAGTGAGCTCCTCACTCCACCCCAGCAGTCTTAACCCCCAGACTTAGCCACTGCTGTTGGCTTAGTGAATGTCCTTCCAGAGATTTTATGAACATAAAATATATTTAGCAACAGAAAATTATACCACATGTACTATTCTTCAAGTTGCTTTGTTTACACACCCACACATCATGTTTGTCTTTCTATGTCAATACATGTTGTTCCGCCTCTCTCCTTTTAACACTTGCCCAGCATATCTGTTCATGGATCTATGATAATTATCTAATCAGTGTCACACTGGTGGTCCCTGAGACTTTCCCGGTTTCTCACCATGATAAACTCTGTGCAGCAAATATCTCAAAAGTGCAATTTTGTACACTTGTGGTAGTGTAGCTGCAGGATAAAGTCCTTGGTGTGACACTGTGACCCATAGAGAATATCCATACTGATGTGCCAGGCCCTCAGTTGCACACCGTAATCCTTGGTCCATCTCGTGTTGTGGTCATTGGTCCTTGCATGGCCCTCTTGTATTTTGTGTCTATCTATGTTTACTAATAATAATGAACACAACTGTCACATTCTAAAGATTCACAGTCATTTCTCCATTGCTATCTGGGAAGAGAGTAGCAGTTACAATCAAAGGATTGGATTTAAGTAGGCAAAGAATAGTAGTCATTGCTGTTCCTTTAGGCAAACAGTATGAATACTCTGGGTGGTAGGAATAAATAGGGCTCATTGAGGGTCCAAGGTAAAGAGTGCAGTCTAATTGGAGAAGAAGGCTTCTTTACTAAAGCTGTGGGACAGAAAGTCAGATTAGAGGAGCAGAGCCAAAGAGTTGGGATATTGCACCAGGCCAAAGGATGAATCTTACAACACAAGAGGTATTTTACAAAGATTTACCTGGGGAAGGTAGTCAGGATAGACTTTCACTATTGTTGTTAACTGTTTAGTGTGCAAGGAGATTTTCACGCTAAAGATACCTGTATCAGTCACAAGAGGTTACGTTATGCTGCAGTAACAAATAGTCCCCTAAATGGTGGCTTCCCACAACAGAAGTTTATTTCTTGCTTATGCTACTTGTCCACTGGCGATTGGTTGGAAGGGGGGTGGTAATGGTGGTTCTGTTCGTCATTTATCAGAGTCATTGAAGGATGCAGGCAGTGAACAGCCACTGTCTCTAGTGTTGTTGGCTTCCAAGCCAGAGGGAAGGTAAGGGTTGGAAGGACTTGTGTTGGCTCTTAAATGCTTCAGCCTGGAGGTGACCCCCTTCACTGCCTTTCTCAACTTGCTGACCAGAACTAGCCACTGGACCCCATTACAATGCCCCAGGGGGCCCAGAACTATAATCCCATCATGCATTCAGCAGGAAGAGATCTAAAAATAATTAACAAACATCACTACTAACCATCTCCTTTCCAGAATCTAAAATGTCATGACCACTAAAAGAGAAGGACCAAATGATTCTGTTGTATCTAATGTTGCTTCAAAATACTGGGCCCAAAACAAGGTTTGAATATTTTTGAATAGTCTTGTTCTACAGGTCAAATATTATTTTGAGAATGGCTTCAGATGAGGTGGAATAACATGAAAAAAATTTTGGAATATGTGAAACCTGTTCAAGAAAACTTTCATGGGGGCGCCTGTGTGGCTCAGTTGGTTGAGCGGCTGCCTTCGGCTCAGGTCGTGATCCTGGACTTCCAGGATCGAGTCCCACATCAGGCTCCCAGCTCCTTGGGGAGTCTGCTTCTCCCTCTGACCTCCTCCTTTCTCATGCTCTCTCTCACTCATTATCCCTCAAATAAATAAATAAAATCTTTAAAAAAAAGAAAACTTTCATGGCACATCCACTCTCTTTCACCTGGTGTCATTTCTTCTCAGTTTTCTCTTCCTGGGTCCTTAGACCCTATCTGGGTCTTCTATGGGACATATCCATTCTCTAACAGATTCTCTGTTCAAGATGTTTCCAAGGGCAGAGTCAATTTCTAACAATGACCGTTCTCATAATGGCAGTAAACTCTTTAGTAGTACTTTCTACCTGCCGATGTTTTTCCAACGTTGCCTCATTTTTCTTCACACCAACCCTGATAGAATTTTCACTATTTCCTTTTTACAAATGAGGAAACCAGGGCACAAAAGGCTTACATAACTTGCTCCAAGGTCACCAAAGATGAGAAGTCAGGCAGTGAACCTCCTAAGATGGGTCTGACAGTCAGGGCAGTTGGTAGGAGAAAAACTCTAAAGTACTTCTCACTCCCAACCGCAAACCCCTAGCTACCATCATTTACCACAACAATCTCTGTATTTTAATAAAAACTTTTCATACTCCCCCACCCCTGGCCCATGTCACATTAATTTCCGCTAGTATTCAATCTGGAGAAATGGCACCATGATGAACACTCATGGAGCCAAGCCAACAGTTCCTTTAATTGACTTGGTCTGAAAATCTTACATTAAAAATCAGTTATGCTGTCACCTTGCTTGAGGACCTGCTTTGTTTTTGCTAACTAATCTGCTTTCATGGTCATTCATAATAATCCCTTGATATTTGCTTCTTTCCAGTTTTTGTTTTTTTTTTTTAATTCTGAATGCTTTTATAACTTCACCATGAAAAATATCACCTTTTGTGGTACATTTCTTGCCCCCCAGATGGTGGTAGCCTTTGAAACACAACACAAACATTCCTATACCTTTAACCTTTAAATCTACTTAATACTCATTTGACTAGAGGCTAATTCTTGTCAGTGATGGTACTCAATCTTGTACTTCTGTAACAACTTTTATCTGAAACTTGTAGAACATTAGACCTCACGTTTATCAACATTAGGCCTCACAGCACATCTGTGAAGCAGGGAAGGGCAAGGGGGAAAATGCAAAGATGAAAATATGTATGTGCCAGAAATCAGAAGTGACACTTCCATTCTGTGTTTTCCATTGTCATCTTTCAGTGTGGACAAGATCCAAGAACTTTTGCATTGAGGACTTATCTGGTGTCCCTGTGCTCTTCCTTCTCTAGTTTCAAACCTCAGCTATTGGCACTTGCCACTCAGGCGCACTTCATGACCTTTGGGATCTTACATCTAGACTTAAAGGGAAGGATTTCCTTGGGGTCTGGAGCTACCCTACTATGCTTCTTCAAGTGAAGAGGAGAGTGGGGTTGTCCTCAGGATGGTCTAATGGCATCAGTCACATGGGAAGAAAGAGTGATGAGAAGGGATCAGGGCCAGCCACTGGCTCAACCTGGTTCTATTGATCTAATAATTTGATTCATCCCAAGTACAATCTCCACCTTCCAGTACTTATGGTATGGCCTTGAAGACTCCATTTTATCTGTAACTCACTCCATCTTAGGGAAGATGGGGCAGAGGTTGAGTATCTTTGTAGTTGGGGAGCCTCTAGGTGTGTGATTGGTGAGCCCTTGAGAAGGAGGGTGGCTTGTGTGTTGGAACTGACACTCTAGCTGGAGAGATGAAAGGCTATGCAAACCCTCCTTGGGATCACGAGAACCTGGAAAACCAGGCAATTACCCAAGATCAAGATCAAGGCCAAGTGTTGGTCAGAGGCTAGGAATGCAGCACGGGGTAGAATCACCCAAATAGACCATTGGACCAGCTCTGTGGGAGCAGTTCAAAGATGTTCAACTTGCAAGAGTGATGTGGTTCCCTTGAGAAGGCCAGAGGCAACAAATACTTAGGAGAGCTTGGACAGAGGTGAGGCTTATCGATGATTTTTGAAAATCTCGAACTGGTTCCATTCAGCGTTTAACTGTAGACGCAGGGCCTTTCCCTCCCACTGCCAACCCTTGCCAGGTGCCCAAGGGCCCCACCATCCTTGTTGGGGGCCTACAAGTGCCCTGAGATATTGTGTTTTGGGTTAGTCACATGGGGTTAGTCCAGCTGTGACATCACAGCCAAGTTGCGGTCCCAGACTGCTGTTATTCCTGCTAAGCCATCAGTGCGCAACCCTCGTGGATGGCAGCAAGTCTAGCCCCTGGGCATGGGTGATGCAGAGGGTCCATGTCAGTGGATCACAGGTGATCTGCAGATGCTGCTTCTGCTCAGGACCTTGTGGACTCTTCAGATCTGGCCCTCTTGTCCCAGACTTCGCCAGTTTTTTCTCTTCCTTCTGGCTCTCTCCAGTTCTCGAAGCTCAGGGAATAGGGCTGGTGAGGCATTTTGTTCTCACTCATGACATTGCTGCCAAATGTTTTGTCCTTTCTGTGGGTCTTTTCCATTTCCCTAATGGCATAGGCTTTTGAAACTCAAAAGTCAGGAAGAGTCTTTTCCCGGCTGTTTTCCATTGTAACATCCTTTCTCTGAGGCTGTCAGCGCAGAATTGCCCAACTGCTTCAAAGGGAGTTAGGGGCATGGGGGAAGCACCAAGGAGAGAAAGGAAATGTTGGGATTGAGGGAAAGCATTGGTTAATACAATACAAGGATGTCAAATATTTTTCTCCCACAAATGTTATCCCTTAGAGACTGATCTAAAGTTCGTTGTCCCCACTTGGGTGGAAAAACTCTCTGGGGTCGCTCATGGCAGACCTATTGGACTTCTGTATTTGAAACAGCAGTTGGGTACCCCAGGATGAGCACAGGGGGTGAGGATAGCTCTGACCAAACAGCCAAGGAGGTGGAGGGGTAGGCAGGTCTGAGGGAAGCAGCCATTCTGTGGGCCACCTTGGACCCACAGGAGGAGTCTGGAGAGTGCCTCCCTGACTGCCAATATCCTTGTGCAGCAGAAGAGCCACAGACAGTTGTCAGCCCGAGCAGTGTTGCAAGAAGCTGGGAGCTCCATAAGACTGTGGGGGCAGAGCCTCTTTGAACAGAGGCAGGGTCCTCTATTGAGGAAAACCAATACCTCTGTAGAGCAGAGTCAAATAGCTTTTTCTAGGTCTTGTGTTCCCGAGGATAGTTAAGCCTGGATTGTTCCATGATTCTATCCAGTAACTGTCCAGGCTCTGTGTCTTACCTCCAAAGTGAAGTGCTGACATTGAAAGGGAGGGCACTTCTGTCTAGGGAATACTAGTTTACTGGTATTACTGTAATACTGGTTTACGGAATGCCTATGTTTCAACTTTATCTATAGACACTAACGCAACCAAGCCCCACAAAATAAAGTCATCTGAGGTTGATTTTATATGAAATGAAGCATCTAGATGCACCTTGATTCTTGTCCACATTGACTGAATCGGCTGAACTCGGTTAAATGCAAAATCCTGGGTCAACCATAGATACACTAGGATTCTTAAAGAACCGACTTCTCCTGAGTTCTGCATGGCCCATCTGTAACATATGCTCCCAGGCAGCTGTTAACGTGAGCTGTCCTGATTCATGTGAAAGTCTGTGTGAAGACTTTGATTCTCTAAGTGTCTGTGCCAGCGATGCTCTAGACACAGATACGGACACAGACACACTCACACTCACCGAAGTCAACCAAAGTCCACAGTCCCAAAAGGCACTTTACAAAGGGGTGAATTAGAATATAAAACAAAGCTGAGATTCTCTGAGGCAATTTATGGCAATCACCAATCCCAAAGCTCCGCATTTAAATTTGACTCATTTCCAATTTTGAAAGATGTCATTTGTGTAAATGCAGGACACATTTGCTTTAGGGTGAGCAGAAATGTCCCCAAGTCCTGGCAGTAGCGGATACATCTGAAAAATGGAATCAAATCCATTTTACTCCCAAGAGGGACAGGTAGAGGACTCCCATTTCCTGACAAATCAGTTGGAAACAATGAGGAGAGAGAAAAAAAAAATGGAGCCCTCCCTTCTCTTTCTGGCCTTAGACATGAACTCTTGATAAGATCCTGGAAAACAAGCAGCATTTTTTAACAGCCGTTTGCCCTCTTCAGCTGAGAAAACAGCACGAGCCAAAACTAGGAACTGGGGCCACCTCTATTGTGAATGTGGCCAGGCTGACTTATTGTGGCCAAACAGCAAATCACGAAATGACTGAGATAAGGAATATAATAACATTTTCACATGAACCTTACATTCTTACCTCTTCTATAGGAAAGGATATCCCTGCAGGAAGGAGGAAGGTGGGGCCCTGCCCATGTCCTACAGCGGTGCTGGGACTGCATTGTCCAGGCCTTTTGTAGGCACACAGGAAGAGGGTACGGAAGTTTCTACAGGAAAACAGAGAAAAGTTCAAACATAAACAGCATCCAAAAAAATTTACCAACAGTGAACTAGATTTCCTCTTTGGGCCTTCCATGCTTCCATGCACCACTGGGCTGGCAGATTTTAATCTTGGGTTCTGTTCACCTTGGTAACCTCCAGCGTGTGTGATCGTGCTGTTTCCCTACTTAATAAGTTAGAGGATGTGTTTTCTATGGCATTGGAGACAAAAACAACCTCTTTCCAGAGACTGTATCCTGGCCTGGCTAGAGTGCGTTCTGTCTTTTCCATTTGTCATTTCTGGGGAGGGCACAGCTTCCCTGAAGTCCCGGGTGGGACAGGGCGGCTCCCTTTTAGGAGGCTTTGAACAAAAGCTGAAAGTGGCCAAATCTCCGCTTCCCACAGCAAGGCAAAGTTTTGGGTTCGGCTCCCCCGGTTTGACCAGAGATGTGACTGGAGAAATTCACTCATGAGGGGTGTGAGAAAAGTTGTATCCCCACTGTAGTGAGGACTGGAATTCTCCTCAGGCTTCTGCTCTCTTCTATCCCCCAGGGCTCAGAAATCAGTAGGAGAATGTCTGCTGCCCACCCTGACGCCACACAACTCTGGTTTTAGGACTGAGTTGTGAAAACCACAGTTCTGACAGGGAGAAGTAATTCCATGGTTATATCTGAAAGAAAAAAGCCAAAGTGAAATAAGAGAGTGGCTTTGGAGGTATCCCCTCCCCCTCTTTTCCTGGTCCTTATATAGGAAACCAAAATGGCTCCCATGGCCTCAAGCTGCAGAGATGGGTGAATGATAGAGAAAAAGTGACCTGATCTCTGAGGAGAGACTGGACAGAGTCTTCTCAAGGACAACCCCTGAAACGCAAGGAGCTGCCTTCCACTTTTCCCACTGATTGAAATGCCTTTAGCTCTGGCTAGGAACTGTGGAAACCACTGCTAAACTGGTTTCGCTGGAGGCCTCCAGGCCCTGAAAGGAGCATCCGTTACTTTTCAGACGGGGCCAGTCACACCCTGCGGGAGCGAATAGTTACAGTGAATAGACCAACTTCCTCAAGGAGGCCATTATGGGAAATTAAAACACTCCTCACCCCTCGAAAAATAGCGCTTAAGCCCAAGAATCTTTCACAGTCCGGGAGAGGAGAGAGCTCTGAGTGGACTGCTCTAGCTTTTTAGGTGATATCTTTTTCTGAATTGCTTTTTCCAGAACAAATGGCTTCCATTACGTTCAGCCAGGGACCAATTCTTCACTTAAGTATGGAAAGCAAAATACCGCTTGTGCTCTGAATGTGTTCCTCACAATAGTGAGCTTTTTCGACAGTTGCCCCAGACGGGTGATTGAAGCATGTTATATGAAAACCCAGTTACAAGTGAGAGGGTGACCTTGACTTCTGAAATGAGCTGGAAACGCTGATTAAGATGTATTCAGGATGTTCTGCTGCATGTAAGGGATACCTGTCTTTTCAGAAAGCAGTGGGGAGAGAACTCATTCATGCAACACAAATTTATGGAACAACTGTTGCCTGCTTTTTGTTGGTTCGTTCACATATTCGTTCGTTCATGTGTGTAGTCTTCACTTATATAATATGGTGCCAAGGATTGGCTTGTATTTTAAGGGCAATCAGCAGTCGTTTTCAGTACATTGCCTAGCAAGGCGCTGGTTCTTGAAGAACTCGCTGGACATTCTATGGGAGGTCCTCCATCTCTGTGCCCGGTGTCAACCCTCCAGCTGCCGAGTGTATTTCAGTGTTTTATTAACCACCACAGGTGTGCATGTCAGCCACAGAACAGGCCTGAATAGGGTGATATACTAAACATAGTTTCTCATCTCTAGCAACCGACAGCGCAAGGCCGGTTGCTCTAAATTGGGATCAGCTCCCAGCGAAACACATTGCAAGAATCTCGTAGTCTCAAGCTGACCTGAGCCTAAAGGCCTCATAGGCTCTACTGAAGGAGCCTTAGTTCCCACTGAAGGGTAGCAGCAGGAGGGTGGAAAGGCCCTTCTGATCAAAGGCCAGTGTGCGATGGAGCTAGGACAAACGGGAATTGCGTTAAGGATGATGAACCCAGGGAGGGACTGGCCAGCTATCTGTCGGTGCTCTGTTTCCCACCTGGCCCAGTAGGGGTGTAACTGCCTGAGGAATCAGGCCCACCAACTCCAAGACCAATAGATGCCTGAGCAGGAGGTGGGGGTTGGGGAGGGTCTCTTAAAAAACCCAGCTTAGCAGGACCACTCCGTTCCAAGTTTCCATCTCAATGCTGAGGACATTGTTCTCAATGCTGAGGACATTGTTCTCATTGGACATTGAGATTCTGTATTGTTCTATCCCCGTGTACACTCCTGGACCTTGACTGCCTTCTACTTCCTCACTCTACCTGCCCAGAAATTGAATTCTGATCCATGATATCTGCCAGCCAACTCCTGATTAGCAAACACCACACCTGGGTCTCCCCTGGACTCTAATGTTCTGTGCCTGCTTTCTTCTTTCTTCCTTCCTTCAGCATTTGTGCATTCGTTGAGTAAATAATTATTGAGTGCCAGTCATAGCCATGTACTCTGCAGGTGCTGGAGATATAGCAGTAACCAAGATAAGCATGATCCTGCCCTCAGGGGGCTGTTAGTCTGCCCAGATGACAGAAAGGTGTCAAATTGTACTTGATTCACGTGCAAATTTCTTCTTACATAATCCTTTTTAAATGTGCTATATAGAAGCTGGTGTTCTAGATTGGTGAGATGTCAGATCCCCCCCCCCATTTTCTTTATTGTCCAAATTATAATGTGTTTCTATGCTTCTGTAATTTACAATAATAAATAAAATAGAATTTTTATATATAGTTATAGATATGGTTATATATCTATATACCTATATCTATGGTTATATATATTATATACCTATAAATCATAGGCCTTGAATAATAAGCCCATCTGAATGAGACTAAGCCTTCCTGAGGGTATGGGGGATTCAAGGCATGACTTTCAGCTGGAGGAATAGTACCTAAATTAATACCAATGACAGCATTTATGGAGACAGGGCTGGCATGTTTCAGGCACTGCTAAATGCTTTCCATGGATTCTCTCATTTATCATAACAAGAGATAGTGACTAATATTATCCCTATCTTAGAGATAAGAAAACTAAGGCTCAAAGAGGTTAAATAACAGGTTTTAGGAAGACAGACCTTTTAATGGTTGATCTGCAGCTTATGTGGTTCCCGGTACCTAAGTGCAGAGGTGATAAACAAGATATTTAACAATTGGTATGGAGCAGACACTAACCAATCAGGACAGATGTCATGGAGCAGGGTCTGAGAGCCAGGGGTCACTGGGGGAGAGGCTGGGGTCGCTGGGCTAGCCCAGTCCTGGAGGGAGTCGGCGAGGAAAACATCTGTTTGTGGATCGGTATGGTGGTATTTCATTCAGTATGTTGACATATGTTAACCACTCAGCCTACCGTACTTCTAAAGCCCTGCCCAGGTGAAATGGAAAGCTACTCACCAAAGCCCCCCTCCTGCCCCACAGCCCCCCCCCCACTGTAGATCAGCTGAGTGACTGTTGTGCTCATCAGAAAATTGGAGAGTTACTAAGGGTCAGACTGACTTTTACAGCCTATTTTAAACTCCTGATGTGCTTTGAAGTATGCTGAGGTAGTGAGGATAATTTTATACAGAACTGTCTTAGGCTACCAAAAGCTTTCTTTCCTGTTTCTAGAGCATAATGCCCAAACTGGATATCTATGAGCTGAATTCCTCCTGCAGATGTGTTTTATTTAGCCTACACAATGACTTCTCAGTTTAAAGAACAAAAGCTGACATTTCAGAAGCACTAACTATAGACCAGGACTTTATATATTTTACATGTGTCCACTCACTTTATCTTCACATCAGACCTGCAAGTTGGTACTATATGCCTGTCCTCATTTTACAGATGAGGAAACTAAGGCTCAGAGAGGTTGAGTAACTTGCTGCAAGTGGCACAGTTAATCAGTGGCAGAGGTGGAATTTGGCTCCACAATACAGGTTCTCGACCATCTCTGCCTTCTGGTATGCTTGAATTACTGGTTAACATTTAAAAATCAAGAGAAGATAAAAACCCAGGTTTCCAGCTTGTCAGAAGGAAAGCTCAGAAGTTCTAATAACCTTGAGTTACTCCCCTGGGGTAAAAGTTAGCTTCCCTTGCATGGGGATGTGTCCTTTAACTTCCCCCATCCCCACCTCCCAACACTGGGGCTGCCTGTCATTCACCTTCTGTCATTGGGTGGGCAGTGTTCGTGGACACACTCTTCACTCAGTGTACGTGACCAGCCTGGCCCCCAGAGACATCTGTGCCCCATCAAGTGAAGCCAGGTTGCATTTTGCTGATAATATGTACCCTAGGAAGTGCAGAAGTACAAGAGAGTCTCACTTCTCTTGTGAATTGTTACTAGGTACCAGAAAATTAAAGATGGACATTGAGAAGAGAAGCAAAGCAATAATGAACAAATTCAAAGGAGCTACTGGGAGAAAGCTTGCTGCAGCTGGGGAGAAACTCTTTGATCGCCTCAAGCCCAGATCATGGAAGACCTGAAAAGGTTTACTTAAAACAAAACCAAACAATCTTATTAAGCTAAATTCCCAACAGCCACAGTTTTCTGTAAGAGTCTGATAACTGTACAAAAATATTACTATAAACCAATCTGATTGTCTTTTTAACAGCCACTCTTGGAATTTTTACATTCAGATGCAAACCATCACGTTCTAAGTGGTCCCCTTGGAGGATGGGGACTGTTTCCTGTGATGCCCCTGAAAGACACATTTTGGGACGCCGTGTGGGGGCTCATCTTCAAGCAGTTTATAAGCAGGTATATGGCAAATTTCAATCTCATTGTTTTATATTCACATCTTGCTTTTTATCCAAACGGTAACACCCACCTATTTCACCATTATTCCAATGATATTCCTGTTACAAATAAAATCCATCAAAGGATGAATATTTGTTCATACTGAAAGTAAAATAACTAGCAACAATCTTGGAAGACCATTCCATACGTGTATTAGCAACAGTAACATCACTGAAATAAGAGTATCGTCTCCCCACGTCACTTCCTTGAATGGGCCACTACTTACTTGAATCTGTTTTGCTGGTTTGCTTAAGGAATCTGGTAAGAAAAAAATAAGTATCTAATCCTGTTTTTATTATACATGTACAAATAGAAAGCACATATACTGAATAATTATTTTTGGGTAGTACAGTTATACCTAACTTATTTTCTTCACTAATACCCCATACAATTCAATGCTTACCAACACTGTGTTAAATGCTAGAAACACAGGTAAAGATTGCTTTATAGTTTTTCTTTTTTTATTACAAAGAAAATGTATCAATTTCCATTCTGAAAATGACCTATCTATATAGGCTGGATGAAGACAAGGAGAAGGGGAAAGTTCTGTCTCCATAAACCAGTCTACCAAGGCAACTAGTTCTCTAGGAAACCACCTAGTTTGGGTTTGGAGATGCAGGCAAGCGAAGTGCATGAGAAGGCAGTTGGCTGAATTGGGAAATAGTAAGAACTTGAGGGTAGAAAAATGAGAGGTTCCCGATCCACACGGGTCATTGTGTGTATGACTCCGAACAGTATGTTTAATCACTCTGACCTTAGGTTTCTTCTCCTAAAATAAAAGAATTGGACTAAATGATCTCGATGGTCCCTGACAATCTTGATATTTTATCATTACTATAAAGTTATAGCCATTGGCTTCAATCATGCAACCAGATCTATGTTACTTGCACGCGTATGTGTTAGTCACAAAGAGAACAGCACTGAGCAAGAGATTGTAGAGATAGACCTTTAGCAAAGACTCATACACATTACTATAAGAAGATCTTCTTTGGGACACTGTGGATGGCTCAGTGGGCAAAGCGTCTGCCTTCCACCCAGGTCAGGATCCCAGGGTCCTGGGATCCGGTCTCATGTCAGGCTCCCTGCTCATTGGGGAGCCTGCTTCTTCCTCTGCCGGCCACACCTGCCTGCTTGTGCGCTCTCTCTCTGACAAATAAATAAAGTTTTTAAAAACAAAAAAAAGTTCTTTTTTATTTAAAGAAATTTTTTTTAAGATTATTTGTTTATTTGACAGAGAGACAGTGAGAGCAGGAACACAAGCAGGGGGTGTGGGAGAGGGAAAGCCAGCCTCCAGCCAAGCAGGGAACCCCATGCAGGGCCCGATCTCAGGACACTGGGACCACCACCTGAAGGCAGGCGCTTAACGACTGAGCCACCCAGGCACCCCCAAAAAGTTATTTTTTAATGACATTAAGTTGAGGTGCTTTCTGTTTCCTGAAAATCAGGTGGTCCTTGGCCGTGAATGGATGGGTTCGGGGAGTGTGGACGCGAGTTAGGAGAAAGAGGCCACTGCTCAGCTGTGGGAGTCAGACTCGGTTTTTAAATCCGCAAAAAAGTAATCGTAACAGGCAAACTTTGTGGGAGAAAGGAAAAGTGTAAGGGGCGTGGCAGCCAGGGGAAGGTGGTCCGTTTCCAAAGCTTGCTTTTCCATAGGGAGAGGCAACCCTGGATCACAGGCTTCACGTGACACAAACTGGGCATAATCAACAGAGATCGCGTCAGGGGTCACGGGGCGGGGGGGGGGGCGGCCGAGACTGGAAGGAAAGAGAAAACCCTGCTCTATTAGCAGGAGAGTGGAGGAAGAGAAAGACTCTGGTCCCTACCTCCTAAGCAAACGTCAGCGCAGGGGGGGTACAGCTGCAGAACCGTCCTCGTGGCTGAGGGGGCGGCAGATCACAGGAGAGTGGGCTCTGCCTTCCGCCTGGGTATTAGAGGAAATTCTCTCTCTGGGCACCCCATAAACCACGGGGTAGCCACAGTGGAGTCAAAATGGTGGTGGGCGTGTTTCCACGGAGTGGGGCCTGAGACGGCTCCCCACTTCCTCTTGGCCTGTGGGTGATGTGTAGGGGAGATGGAAGTTCCTCAATACATCCTCCCAAGGTAGCTGAGAAGGCCAGCTTGTAAGCCTGCCCCAGCGAGCCGGAGAGGCGGCCTTGCCATCAAGGGCTGGAGGCTGGAGCTGACCCCCACGTTGCAGACAGGCAGGCAGTGGTGGCCCAACGTGTCCTGATAGTACCCAAGGCCAGCGACCTTCAGCCTTGAATTAATTGACTGTTTGGGGGAAACAGATTGTTTTAACCTGGAAGAGGCTGTCACTTTTCACTGGCACATTGACGGTCCCCTCCCCCCACCCCCACCCCCCACCATCGCCAGGAGTGGGAGCAAATAAGACCTCTTACAGAAATAAAAGAATTTAGCAAATCATAAAAAAAAAAAAAAAAAAACCCTGAGCCATGGTGTATATGTTTCCGGCCCGGGAGAATATGTCATTATCATTATGGTGAATCCTATGAAGAAAAAGTCTCTAATGCTTTGAATGTATCTCATCGGGGTATCTACCCCAGACTTGCGGGCGACCCTTAGGGACGCCTGGGACATGGCAGCAGGGGAAGAAGTAGGCAGGGCCCATGGCCCCTGGGTACCTTGCTCCTCTCAACAGCTTGGCGAATTCACTTCAACTCAGTTTAAGGTATGTGAAACCCATCTCTGTTTGGTGGGGGAAAGAACAATAGTAACCCTTGTGACTCATCAGGGCAATAGCGAAGTGCTTACAGAGTCTGAGAATAAATCAAGGTAGGCACAAGCAGGCCTAGGTCAATGACGTGGGGGTCTGCGGGTAAGGCAGCAGGTAGGGCCGAGACCACGGCTGCCACCCACACCTGCTGGATCCTGCGTTCGTCTCAGCTTTCAGGCATTCCGTGCCTTGCCAGTCTCTCCACACCTCTGAAGGGCTGGCGCCCAAGCAGAGCTTTCCTTCTTGCGGGGCTGAGCCAGAAGGCAAGGGGCGGAGGAGACAGTGAGAGACAAGAGGATGTGGGCCATTGGCCAACTCTGGGTATTTCTTGCCCACAGCACATGGGTTTCTCCTGGGCATGCTGGGCCCTCGCTGAGCCCCCTCCTGGCTGCTTGGGGGTTCCAAGGTAGTGAGAACTGACAGAATGGAGCCAGGCGCCTCTGGGAGCCTTTCTCTCCCTTTCCGGAAGCCCGCACCTGCTCTCCGCCCCCAGTGAACTTGCCCGGACCATTGCAGCAATCCTGGAACTGGTCTTTTGGTTTGTCCTCCACCGTCTGTGCGTTCTTTCTAGAGAGCTGTTGTTGCAATGTAAATCAGATTTGGTCTCTCCTGTGTGTAATAACTCCTTATTTTGCTTTTAATAAAATCAAAAGCCCCTGCCTGCCCGTGGGATTCCACGTGCCTGGCCCCTGCGCTCCCCGTCACTGCCATCTTGCTGCACGTGTTCATTCCGCCCGATGCTCTCTGGGTTCCCTTCCATTTCTCAGACATGCCCCTTGTTGTCCCTGCATCGGGTTTGTTACCCTTCCTGTTCCCCTCCTAGGATTCCTTCTGGAACTTTGTGCCTGTTCCTTCTATCGGGCCTGCTAAAATGGCACCCTTCCTTCTGACTGTCTGTCTCATCACCTGTTTTATTCCTTTTGTAGCACCTATCAGTCTGACATTTCCCTGTTTATGTATTTGTGCAATTATCGTCCATATCCTTCATTCAAATTTAAATTTCTTGAGGGCAGGGTTTTGCCTTGAATCCTGCCTGGCACAGAGAAGGACCTTTGTTAGTACTCATTAAAACAGTAATGAATGATCCTTTGATCAAGGATGGACCCAGGTAGTGAAATGACTCTGGACCACAAACACTTTCATTAACTTTTGGTCGTGGAGGGTATTCGTGGATAAAAGACAACTAAAATGTGTGTGTGGAGAGAGGCTGTCTGCAAAGAGATGGTTTGCCTACAGTCTTGTGACTAAGATGGGCCCACTCAGCTAACTCCAGCAGAAATGCTAAAAGACTCACTGTGGTCTCATTCAAAAGCACAGCTTTCAACCGTGGAATGGAAAAAGTTTCCCAGATCCAAACTGAATTCGGTAGCTCAATGAATGATATCTGGGGATGTTTCTGCTGTGCAAACCCCAGGACAGCTACTGATGAACAAGACCTGGTCCCTGCCTTTAGGGAGCAGACCGTGTAGCCCAGGCCGACCCAGACAAAGCTGATTGTTCTAAAAGACCGTAGGTGGGGGAGGAGGAGGGCAGGGCGGGAAAAGAGAATTGCCAAGGTCAGAGGGACGAAGTGACCGGCTCCACCTGAAGGTGCGGCGGAAAAAGACTTTCCAAGGCTTTCCGGAGGAGCCGGCTCTTCCTGTGCTCCGGAGGTGAACAGCGTTGATAGCCGGCTGGAAATGCAAGGGTTGATGGAGGCAGAAAGAAAAACATCAACAAGGGGGTGTGAATGGTCGCGGCCAGATTCTGGATGTGCGGATCACAACATCCTGCGGGGAGCTGGGAAGGTGATGTGACTGGAGATCAGGTTTGGGAACCCGCCGCAGAAGCTGAAGCCACAGAGCACAGGAGCGCTCCCGGGGAAGCATATGGAACCAGAAGGGAGAAGGCAAGATCCAAAGCCTGGTGGAACAGGGGGATGGCTGAAGCAGGCCTGGGGAGTTCACCAATGGACAGAGAGGAGAGAAAGAGCTAAGAGGACAAACCCACAGAGAATGCTAGGGTTTAAAGGGCTTGTGTTAGAAAAGGAACCAGTGACAAGAGTGGTTAGAAAAATAAGAACTAGAATCTGGAGAGTTTCGAATTCCAGAAACCAAGGGAGCAAGACGCACCTTTCAGAGGGCTCAGCCTTGGGACCCTGAGATCAGGACCTGAGCCAAAAACAAAGAGTCAGACACTTAACCGAGGGAGCCACCCAGGCACAAACACCCCCCACACCCCCCACCGCCTCCCCTCTCCTCCCTTCTCCCACCTGACTATGCCCCACACCTCCCTCTTTACCACACCCACCCTGCAGGCAGCTGCTTAATTCAGTGCCTATCCATCTCCCCGGACAAGGAGGCCTCTGAGGGCAAGGGGTGTTTTTGACTTGTTTACTGCAATTATGTTCTACACCTAGACCTGGTCTCCTCACCCAACAGAATGAACAGGTGGATAAATGACTGAATACGTACTTTCAAATTATGCAGAGTTGAAAAGGTGAAAGGCTGTAAATAAGACCTTGGATTTGGCAATTGGACACAAAGGTGACATTTAAGAGAGCAGTTTTATGAACGGGGTAGCAGTGATACCTATGTCACGTGATGGTTATGAGAATTGATGAGCTCCTAAGTGTCAGTGGCAAGCCGGTGCCTGGATGTAGTTAAAACTCAATAAATATTGGATGATGGTGATCATTCCCTCAGCCTTCCTTTTCAGAAGCTGTTCTGGGGAACCAAGTCTTGATAGTCCCATTGCGTCTAACAGATTGGTTTGCTACCTTTCCAAGATATTCTAGAGACATACTGGTTTAAAAACTGTAACTACAAAGTGCTATTTCATTAAATGACTGTAACAGAGCCCAATGAAATGAGCTTTTGCTGTCAAATCTACCTGTGGCTTGGGGGCCCGACAGGCTCCCAAAGGACCAGATGATGATGGACTGGGATCTCCTTTTCTGTAAAGGAGATGCATGGCATGAATGCAGCTGTAGCCTCGGAAAAGGACTGTTTCTGCATCTGCCACGGGGACTGGTCTGCAAATCTGAAGCAGGAAGGCTGAGAAGTGGGGTGCTTCTGAAGACTGGCCCCGTGAGCAAGTGTGGATAAAGAAGGTTAGGCTGCAGATGGAAGAGGTTATTTTTTTAATTAATATATAATATATTATTTGTTTCAGGGGTACAGGTCTGTGATTCATCAGTCTTAACACCGTTCATAGCACTCACCGTAGCACATACCCTCCCCAGTGTGGATCACCCGCCACCCCATCCCTCTGGCCCTCCTGCCCTCCAGCAAGCCTCAGTTTGTTTAGTGAGACCAAGAGTCTCTTCAGATTTGTCTCCCTATCTGGTTTTGTCTTGTTTCCTTTTTCCTCCCTTCCCCTATGATCCTCTGTCTTGTTTCTGAAATTCCTCAAATCAGTGAGATCATATGATAATTGTCCCTCTCTGATTGACTTATTTCACTTAGCATAATATCCTCCAGTTCTATCCTACTTGTTGCAAATGGCAGGATTTTATTTTTTCCTGATGGCTGCATAGTATTCCCTTGTATATATATATATACCACTTCTTCTTTATCCTCATCTGTTGATGGACCTCTAGGCTCTGTCCATGGTTTGGCTGTTGTGACATTGCTGCTATAAACATTCCGGTGCACGTGCCCCTTCGGATCACTACATTTGTATCTCTGGGGTAAATACACAGTAGTTTGATTGCTGGGTCATAGGGTAGCTCTGTTTTCAACTTTTTGAGAAACCTCCATGCTGTTTTCCAGAGTGGCTGCACCAGCTTGCATTCCCGCCAATAGTGTAGGAGGGTTCCCGTTTCTCCCCATCATCGCCAACACCTGTTGTTTCCTAACTTGTTAATTTTAGCCATTCTGACTGGTGTGAGGTGGTATCTCACTGTGGTTTTGACTTGCATTTTCCTGATGCCGAGTGATACCAAGCACTTTTTCATGTGTCTGTTGGCCATTTGGATGTCTTCTTTGAAGAAATGTCTGTTCAAGTCTTCTCCCCATTTCTTGATTGGATTATTTGTTCTTTGGGTGTTGAATTTAATAAGTTCTTTATAGATTTTGGATACTAGCCCTTTATCTGATATGTCATTTGCAAATATCTTCTCCCATTCTTTCAGTTGTCTTGGTTTTGTTGGCTGTTTCCTTTGTTGTGCAAAAGCTTTTGATCTTGATGCAGTACCAATAGTTCGTTTTTGCCCTTGCTTCCCTTGCCTTTGGCTGTGTTTCTAGGAAGAAGTTGCTGCCGCTGAGGGGGAAGAGGTTGCTGCCTGTGTTCTCATCAAGGATTTTGATGCATTCCTATTTCACATTTAGGTCTTTCAGCCATTTTGAGTCTATTTTTGTGCATGGTGTTAGGAAATGGTCCAGTTTCATTCTTCTGCATAGGGCTGTCCAACTTTCCCAGCAGCATTTGTTGAAGAGACTGTCTTTTTTCCACTGGACATTTTTTCCTGCTCTGTCCATTAGTTGACCATTGAGTCCATTTCTGTGCCATTGATCTGTGTCTGTTTTTATGCCAGTACCACACTGTCTTGTTGATGACAACTTTGTACTAGAGCTTGAAGCCTGAAACTGTGATGCTACCAGCTTTGCTTTTCTTTCTCAACAGTCCTCTGGCAATTAGGAGTCTTTTCTGGTTCCGTATAAATTTTAGGATTATTTGTTCCATTTCTTTGAAAAAAATTGGTGGTATTTTGGTAGGGATTGTGTTAATGTGTAGATTGCTCTAGGTAGCATAGACATTTTCACAATATTTGTTCTTCCAGTGGAAGAGGTTCTTGGAGGCATGGAACACTGGACAGAGATGCAGGTCCCCATCCCGCACGTGACACCAGCTCTCTGAACTTGACCAAGTCACTGCACCTGTGTGTGTGTGATGAGAGCCCCATGTGAGCCTCGAGGCTTCTGCGGTACATTGTTGGCAGACAGGGCCACAGTTTCTTTCAGTTTCTTCCACTCCTACGTTTGTTCCCCTTGGAATGATGTAAGTTCGCTCCTCCTATCAGGAGGTAGCGTCTGTCTCCTCTCCTCCCCTTGATGCTGGGCTCACGCTGTGACTTGCTCTGAATAACAGAAGGGAGCACAAGGGACACTGTGGTTGCGTGGTTGGGGTGCAGCATTGAGAGCCCCGCGGCACAACCAGCGGGCATGGAGTTAGGCTGTCCAACCCCAGTTAAGTTGCCGGATGAACACAGTCCCGAGAGCGATCATCTCAGGCGAGAGCACAGGGGAACTGCTCGGTCGAGTCCCGCCCAAACCACCGACCCACACAACTGCGGAGCAAGTAAAATGGCTGTTGCTTTCATCAACTAAGTGGTGCTTTGTTACACAAGACCAGATAGCTGATACGGCTCCTTTTAGAGCTGACATTCTAGAAACGAACTTGATGGCTCTGAAAAAGCAGTTGGGCTGTATGACCTTTCAGCTGTATGTTAGGGTGTGCTGGTCAGAACTCAAAGAAAGGTTAAGTGACTCTTTTGTTTCCTCCCCTGCTCCCCACACCCTTGACCCTGAGGGCCTTCTCCATGTGGCACTGTTGCATATAGACCTACGGGAGCTTAAACCCTTTGCCACCTTCCCACCCTGTTAGGACTTGGCTTGGAAGACACTGAGCAAGACAGGAAGTGGCTTGGTGACTCAGTGGTCCTTCCTTCTGAGTCACCGAGTCGTCAGTTCCCCCTCTCTGTGGTTCCATTCATTCACTCAGTACCTTGTGAGTGGCTGCCTTGTGCCAGGCCCTGTCTGGGAAGGAGGCCCCGAGGGAAGGGCTGGCGGCCCAGTGGACCTGAGTGGGTGCGCATCAGGAGGCACCCGCCCATCACTCCCTCCTCAGCTGCTTCTCTGTGGCATCTCATGCACGTACTTGTCTGGGCTTCCACACGAGTGGCCCTGTCCTAAAGGCACAAGGTCGGGGAATTTTGAAGTCCAGTTAGTTCTGAACCTTTCTTTATTATACATATGAAGAAACTAAGGCATAAGGAGTTAAGGATTGGGGTAGCTTGTGGTAAAATTAGGTAGTATTCCAACCTCTTAGCTTAAAATCCAACAGTCTCTTTATTGCATGGAAAGGCCCCCTTCAGGACCACCCTCTCCTTCCTACTGATTCCTGAGTTTCCCAGCTTTGTGTTTCAGGCATAAAACTAGTTTCCTCCTCCCACTCGAGATTCAGACATTATCTGAGGGATGTTTTCTCAGATAAATTGTAGCCATCAATGATAATGGTATTAATGACAACAACATCATAAATTCAAAAAAGTGCTTATTGAGTACCTATTATGTGCCAGGCATTGCCTCTGTTTGGGGGATACAGTGAATAAAACAAGGACTCTGCCTCTGGGGAATTTATATTCTTGAGGGAGACTGGGCAGATAAATACTTCAGGAAGCAAATAAGGGAATTTAGGGCTGGTGTTACAGAAACAAAATGGGAAATGTGATAGAGGTGACTGGACTTAGGGGTGTAGGGCCACAAGAGGGCTCCTTGACCTGATGGCCTTTGAGCTGAAATCTGATTGATGAGGAACCAGTAATTCTTCAGGAAATGAAAAGAACAAAGGCCCTGAGGTAAACCTGACTTATCTGAGAGCAAAGAGGAGGCATATGGTCTCTTGGAGGGAGTGATGAGGGGCAGAGGGAGGCAAAGGCCAGATCAGGCGGGGCCTGTAGGCCACCCTATGCAGAACTGGGAACCCACACGCCTGGGTGGGCACATGGAGTATTCTAAGTGATATGATACAGTTTATATTTTTAAGATCAATCAAAAAATCAGTCTGGCTGCCTGGATGCAGAATGGATATTGAGAGTCAAGAGTGAGATTGGGAGAGGTGGTTCATTGAATGCTCAGTATGTGTGGGGTACTTAGTATATTTTAGCTCTAATCCTCCAAATGCTTCAAAGTTGGTCTTATTATGCCCATTCTATAGAAGAAGAAACAGAGACTAAAAGGAATAAAGGAACTTGCCCAGGACGTGGAACCAAATTTGAACCCGGGACCATTTGACTCCATGGTGGGCGCCCTCCCCATGTAGCATGTGGCCTCATGAAGCTGGTCAGCATACCTCTGTGCTAATAAATTTCTCTGATTATTGTTGTATTTTTGTAAGTGTGAAATTTTAGAGCTGGGAGCTATAGATGGGAAGTCCCTTGGAGGCAGGAATCCTGTTTCTCTCATTTTGCCATTTAGTGGAGGCACAGCCCCTGACATATAAGAGACACTAATCCTACCTGATGAATGAATGAATGAGTTCTAGCCATGAGAAGTTTGTTGAACCACCTCCCACCTCAGGCCCACTATTTTCAAGACAGGAGGCTAAGTGTCTTCACCAAAATCACAAGACAGGGCTGGAAGAAAAGCGTAGGCTATTGAATCCTTGAATCTTCGGCTCTCTCCACCAAACTATGCTGCCTCCAATTTATCTGTTTAGGACAAATTTCTTGGTTAAATCTACCACTTTAGCTTGGTAAATCGTCAAGTTCAGGCATGGTGTTTGTTTTGCACCATGTCACATTGGGAGCATGTGGTGCCTACAGGGAGGTTGGAGCTGGGGCTTGGAAGTGAGATTTCTCTTGGGAAATTAAACTAAATAAGTGAACTCTACATGGGAAGAAAATGGACATCTTCAAGGTCTACAACAGCTGCTTGACTAGAGTTTAATGTCTGAAGAAAGAATGTTCAGTCCAAACACAGTGTGGTCAAGAATGGAGCAAAAAGAGAAAGGCCATCTTTGGCCTGACTGCCCACCAGAATGTGGAGTTGGAAGAATGTATTTGGGAAATGGGTGTTTTCTGGTTACCAGAGAGCACCCTCTATGATAAGATATTCACTTCATGTTGCCTTTATTGTGGATCACCAAGCAACAAATTCTCAAATGTTAATTTGGCTTTCTGGTTACCGAGGGGGTCCCCTGGGAGGAGAGACAAGCATTTCAGTCACTCTGAGAAAGGAATGTTGTCTATTATAAGTGAATTCACTTGTAGGTATACCAAGAAAATTGTGTCACCAAAAATCTGGTTTCCCTATGGGTGGAGCCTCTTAATGTTGAGAAAGGCATAGACCATGAATATTTTTTGAGGTTCTGGGTATATTACAAATTGAACAAATGCTAAAAGATATAAAACCTGTGGTGTATTTTAATTGTTTCCCTTCAACCAGTTGTTGGCTTTTTTAAAAAATTAATTTATTTATTTGACAGACAGAGATCACAAGTAGGCAGAGAGGCAGGCAGAAAGAGAAGAGGAAGCAGGCTCCCTGCTGAGCAGAGATCCTGATGCAGGGCTCAGTCCCAGAATCCTGAGATCACGACCTGAGCCGAAGGCAGAGGCTTAACCCACTGAGCCACCCAGGTGCCCCAGTTGTTGGCTTTTTTACAAAGAAAACACAATGCAGTAATATTGTGCTAGCAAGATATAAATTAGGGATCCACAAAAATATTAGTACACTTTAAGCAGTGTAGTTAGAGAACAGGATGGAAATTTAAGGATGTGTGATGAATGCCTTCTATCAATTTTGTCAGGCTGTCTCTGTAACTTCATGAGTAAGACAATTTGGTGATAATATCAGAGGCCCAAGACCAAAGGGCCATGCTCAGAAGTATAGGCCTACTTTCTCCACCTACCAGCTCAGCTCAGGCTCAGACTGTCACCAAGGAGATGCCCTCCAGGACCACTAGCTAAATCAGCCTTTAACCTGGTGACCCTCTGGCCATGTCATGCGCCACCCCCTTAAAATATCATATGTCCCCCCATGATGAGGATAGTACTGTGCAATGTATACAAGTAGGTGCTCCTCAAGCAACTTGCTGACTGACCAGCTCATAAGCCAGTGATAAACCAAGCTGGGGCGTTCAAAAATACCCTTTAAGTATTGCATTTGGGAAAGAGACCTTCATGACAGGAGTGGGAAGGTGCTTGGGGAGACAGAAGACCATGTGAAAGCACGAGGAGACATTAGAAGAATTTGGCCAGAGATTTACACTCACCCAGCCACGTAGTTTCCCTTGGCGTGATCGCCAGTTCTCCTAGTTGCCCTCTCTGGCCTGCCTTCTGGCCTTCTGGCCTGCGAGCCTGCCTTCTCATGCTCTGTCCCACCAGCACTTCTCAATTTTCAGCTTTCCAATCTGTGTGTCTCATACCACTCATGCATCATAAAATCAAATTGGTGGGTGACAACCAACATTTGCTAAACAAAGAGGATAGAAAATAACAGAAGATAGCATACAGGAAATGCTTTTTAAAAAGTTAAAAAAATTGTTTTCTGAAACCTGTTTCAAGTCCGTGTATGTGTGCATTGGTTCAGATGTCAACTTAATTTCCTATTGTAGGTTGGAGTGAACATTTTCGATCCGTGGCTCTAAATGGCACGTGAAAATGCAACCGCCTTTCCCCGACTGGATCCTGTGCATGGGCTTCCAAAGCAGAATTGCTTTGAATTACTGAGACGGGAGGTGAGCGAAGGCTAAGAACCATGCAGGGCCTTCACTGCAAGTCAGGGTCTTAACCACTTTCTGTTCCAGTGCGCTCGGTTCACTGTTTACCAGGGGAAGGGGCTGAATCTAAGGAAGGTGAGAAGACAAGTTAGTGGGAGAACCTGCACTTCCGGTGGTTTCTCTGCCTCTCCTTCCTGGGCTCCTTTTCTTTAGGTACTGTGGTCCTGTGTTGTAATACAGTGAAGACTAGTGGAAAGGATTTAGATTTTTGCCAGAAAGTCTGGATTTTAATTGCAGTCCATCGTTTACTCTGTGACCTTGAACTAGATCATTGACTATCTCTCCTCCTCAGATGGTATCAACTATAGCACAGGATTCATGCTATTAGGGGCCAGTTGAGTTCATCGATTCAGTGGTACTTTCTGGACTGAGGCATTGTATACATTTTAAAATAATAATTTTTCCTCCTGGAGTATCCATGTGTTGCTGTGGGGCCAGCTGAAGGGGGATGGATGTAATAATATCAAGTCTCACCCCTTGTGAAGAGTATTTACTGACATTTTCCAGGGAGAAGGTGCAGTTCCCCTTCATTTCACTCTAGCATCGGTCTTCAGAACCCTCACAGGGCCCTATAGAGATTGGTTAATTTAAAGTCAGTTCAAGGGGCGCCTGGGTGGCTCAGTGGGTTGGGCCGCTGCCTTCGGCTCAGGTCATGATCTCAGGGTCCTGGGATCGAGTCCCACATCGGGCTCTCTGCTCAGCGGGGAGCCTGCTTCCCCCTCTCTCTCTGCCTGCCTCTCTGCCTACTTGTGATCTCTCTCTGTCAAATAAATAAATAAAATCTTTAAAAAAAAAAAAATAAAGTCAGTTCAATAGCATGACATCACCCAGCTTCCTTTACCTTCAAACCACGGTGCCTGCTTCTAGACAGCAGCCTGCAGAATGGCGTTTTTCTTCTCCTCCATCTCTGGGTTACATTCATAGGGGGACACATGAGGCCCCGTGACCGAAGGTGCCTCATTTATGACCTGGTTTAACTTCTGCGTGCTCTGGTGGGAATCACTCCCGCAAACACAGTATTCTCCAGTTACCGCTCAGACTTCCAAGAGTGGTGTTGTGTCTGAGCTGGCTGGGTGAACCCCCAGCCCCATAAATAACACTTCTGTTCCCTGTCCCATTTCAGAACCAACTCAGAGAGACCCTGGAGCCAGGTAGATGGAGATCCAAATGACAGCCTTACCACTGACAAAAGCTAACCCGGAAGATGGACCTTCCATGAACAGGCACAGCTGGCTAGAGGTTGTTCATTCCTGGATTAGACTTACCTCCCTGGACCAAGCTGGAAAAGCCTGGTCCAAGCTGCAGGCCTTCCCCAGCGTGAAGAACAGAGACTGTATGTTCTTGGGACAAGCGGGATCCAAAGAGGAGGAAGGAAGGAGCTGGGCCAAGTGTTCCCGTGTTTCTCCTACACTTGCCAATCAGACACTGTCCCTCTGTCTTTCCTACTGGAGGTCCTTCCAGACAGAAACATGAGGGAATCAGGGTGTCCCCTGAGTCTTAGGAGCATGTTTTCTCATGTTCTTTATTCTCTGGCTTCCTTGTTCAGGGCTTCCTCATGACGGCACGGAGTACCAGGTTCAATGCCAATGTGGGGAGAAGCCTCCCCATCTCCCTGCTGGACCCCAATGGGAAGAAGAGCTTGGTGTCAGAATATCCTGAAGTTTCACGTGAAACGATTTCATTTATTCTGATTTGGCATCCAAAGTCTTGCTGGGCTCCAGCCTTACTAGACCAAGCCTATCCACCCATGCACACAGGTCCTTGAGAAGGGATTGGATCCTTGTGCTTGGCCCAGAAGCTTCTACATGCTCTGAAGACTCCTACTCTATTATTGTCTCTAGCAAGTCTACTTGTGGCCCCCAGCCTTCCTTGACTGCTCTCAAATTATTATTCTCTTTCCAGTTTCAGGAATTTTTTAAAAAGGTGATAATGAACCTCTTAGCTTTTTCTACCATTAAAGAGTTAGTTTTGAAACCCCCTGAATAGCTGCTTACCTATCTTGGCCATTACTGCCCAGCATGATGTCCTACTCCCCTACCCCCACCGGAGTTTGGGGGAGGGGCTCCTGGGCCGCCTCTGACTGTCTGATGCTGCCTAAGGAGGCCTGCAGCTTCCTACCAATCTTGTGCAACACCTCAGATCAAAACAAGAGATAAAATACCCTGTTTTCTCCATCAACACATTTAAAATCCAAAGCAGTTGTTTACCCAGGAACTCTGGGCATCGCTGAAAAAGAAAAGGCCCAAGATCATTTGCATCTTTCCGGACATCACATCTCTGTTACGCAGGAAGTGATGTCGACCAGCAGCTGGTCGGGACAGTGTCTTGCTGTATTCATTCTGGAAATTATGGCAGTGACTCACAGTTCATGGAGTTGTGACATCCTAATGCCATGTTTTATTCTCCCCTCCCCTCTACTGGTACAATGGACATTTGGGGTGAGTATGGAGGTTACAGGGTTAATGCATTTCGATTAGTTTTTTTTCCTAAGGATTTTATTTACTTATTTGACAGATAGAGATCACAAGTAGGCAGAGAGGCAGGGAGAGAGAGAGGGAGAGGAGGAAGCAGGCTCCTTGCTGAGCAGGGAACCTGATTCGGGGCTCGATCCCAGGAGCCTGATTCGGGGCTCGATCCCAGGACCCTGGAATCATGACCCAAGCCGAAGGCAGAGGCTTTAACCCACTGAGCCACCCAGGCGCCCCTCAATCAGTTTTAAAATTTAAAAAATCTGAAGCTTGGAATCTGTTCTAATGCCCTCCTAAGTCACCGATTGTTTTCCCTCCTGGTGATGGTTCACATCTCGGTGAGTACTGTCCAACATCACAAAATTTTATGGTATATATCATTCCTTTTATTATCAGTAAATTGAGTGATCCAACCAAAAAATTATTATTGATGAACTGATTGATTCAACAACAACAATTTAGCATGTTTTGTCAGCATTGGTGATCCAGGAGTGGAATGTGGGGAAACAGTCATATAAATAATGCTAAGCCATAAAGGTCAAACACTGTGCTCTGGGGGTTTAGGAGAAATGGCCCGTGTACATAATCCGGTGGGTTTTGGAAGACTTCTCAGAGGAGACAGGGTTTGAGCTGACTGCAAAGGATGAAGAAGACATTTACAGGGGTTTCATGGGGAGAGAGGTGGCCTGGGTGGAGAAACATGGATCCTAGGCTCAACCTCAGAGTCTCAGGGGAGCAGGGAGCCTGATGTGGGGCTCGATCCCAGGACCTTGGGATCATGACCCGAGCCCAAGGCGGACACTTAACCAACTGGGCCACCCCCCCATGTTTTTGACAGTTTAAAAATGTAAATTCTTATGATTCATGATAGCCAAGAGGCGGAAGCGACCCTATTGTCCATCAACAGATAATGTTTTTTTAAAAAGTAGTATCTACATACAGTGGAATATTATTCAGCCTTGAAAAGGAAGGAAATCCTGTCACGTGAAACAAACAGTTGAACCTTGAGGACATTATGCTGAGGGAAATAACCCAGTCACAAAAATAAATACGATATGACTCCATTTACTTAAGTATCAAAAGTAGTCAAATGCTAGAAATAGAATGTAGAATGATGATTGCCAGGGTCTAGGACAAGAGTGAGTAGGAGGCTGTGTTTAATGGATCTACAGTTTCAGTTTTGCTAGATGAAAAAGTTTTAGAGACTGGTTACCTAACAATGAGAACACACTGAACACTATCACAGTGTGTCCTTGGAAATGATTAAGATGGCACAGGAAGACCAAGGAGGAGGCTATTGCCATGATCCATGAGAGAGACAAGGGTGACTTGGATTTCTGTGATAACAGTGGAACTGGTAAGAAGTGATCAAAATTTTTAAATATATGTTGAAGGTAGAGCTAGCAGAATTTGTGGACGGGTCACACAGACATTCTGAAGGAAAGAAAGAGAAGAATCAAGGAGAGTTAAAAGGGTTTTGGCTGGGGCACATGGGTAAATAGAATTGCGACTTACTAAGATGAGAAAGTCTATAAGAAGAGCAGATTTGGGGGGAGGTTTGAGATGATTTTAGGACATATTACTTTAAAAATGCTCATCAGAAATGCAATTTAGTGACATAAAATAGGCAGTGGATTTATAGGGATGAAGTGAATGAGAGGGGTCCAACCATAAGTTATACATTTGAGAGACAGCAACAAGAAGATTGTGCTTAAAGTCAAAAGACAGGATAAACTTACCAAAGAGCATATAGACCAAGAAAAGGCAACTTATTGCTGCTTTCTAAAGTACTCCCCCAAGGGGGAGTCGGGGAAATGGGGAAGGGGAATACAAAAACCCCAGGAAGCAGTGGTCAGAGAGAGAGAGAATGGAAAACAGGTATGTGTGCTGTTCTAATGGCAAGTGGATAAAGTATTTCCAGGCTGCTGTCGGCTTAAGGAAGATGAGGACTGAGAACCAGCTATTGGCTTAACAACACAGGTCGCTGAGATGTGGATAGGGTAGTGGGTTCAGGAGAGAATTAGAAGGGAGCACATATGGCGGCATGCTTCAACCTCCCTTTCAGAGAGGAGAAATCAAAATAGAGAAGTATCCTGAGGAGGAATGAGGTCAAGGCATTTTGTTTTGTTTTTTCACATTGGAAAAAAAAAAATCGTTGGCCTGCTGATGGGAACAATCCAGTACAGGGTAGAAACCGACAATGTGGAAGTGGGGAAAGAGTACTGGGGCAATGACTTTGAGTAGATGGAGGCCATACAATGTGGTAGACAAGTGAAGGGGTCTGCCCTAAGTAGAAGCGTGCGAAGTTAATCCAAGGTAAGGGAGCATATATCTGGCTACAAATGCAGGTAGGCAGGTAGTGGGGTCACTTGGGGCTTTTCTTCTGATTGTTTTGGGTTTTTTTCAGTGAAGTGGGATGCAAGGTCTTCAGCAGGAGTAGGATGGAATTAGAAGTATTGGAGGTTGAAGGAGCAGAGAAAGCATTAAACACTTGTGAGAGTGGAAGAGTGACTGAATAAAAACTTGTAGCGTTGAATAGTTACTGGGTAGGCTATACTAATGTATAAACATTCATCATCCTTTCCTCCTAGCTCCTCCTTACCATGCATTACAGTTCCCATCCCGCTGATGTTCCCCTTGGCCCAATGACTTTCTTTGACCAATGAAACAGATAAGTGGAAGTGGCAGGTACCACTTCAGAAGGGAAAACAGGAAAGATTAAGATGGTAAATGTTATGTTGTTGTTGTTGTTTTAACCACAATTAAAAACTTTTAAAAGAAGTCAATTCTTCTTCACTTGAAAGTCATACAGAAATAGGCAGCAGACCCCATGGACTACAATTTGCCAACTTCTTGCCAGTGGGTGGCCAGTCTCAGTGCAAAAAAGATGGTTCAAATCAGTGCTTCTCAAATGTCCCCACTGAAAGACCTAACAACAGAAAAGGAGGAATGTAGACTCCCACAGGGGTCTGCCTACAGGTCTATAAAATTCTTCTAAGTACTCTTTCTTTTTTTTTTTTTTAAAGATTTTATTTATTTATTTGACACAGAGAGAGATCACAAGTAGGCAGAGAGTCAGGCAGAGAGAGAGAGAGAAGCAGGCTCCCCGCTGAGCAAAGAACCTGATGCGGGGCTTGATCCCAGGACACTGAGATCATGACCTGAGCTGAAGGCAGCAGCTTAATCCACTGAGCCACCCAGGTGCCCCCTAAGTACTCTTTCAAATGAAGTTCATGAACGTCTTTGAATCTTAGTCTATAACACATGTTGTTTTAATGTGACATTGGCATTCACTGCGAAATCTGTGAAAACTGATGCTCATGCAAGCTCAAAGAAGGTGAGTGACCTAGTCAAGTCACATAGCTAGAACAATTCAGGTCTAGGACTGGATCCCCAAATTCCTGATTGGAAATGTATGCTTTACACCTGAGCAGGCTATCTTCCCATCAGGTCAGGCTCTCCATTCCCAACTCCTAGCTATATTTCTCCATAACTGATGCAGTCTTCAGAGTAGTGATGGCAAAGCACTTTTGGGTTTCTTCCAAAATTTAATCAATTCATGTTTAATACCATCAGGTAAGAAGTCTTATATATATTTGTTTTGCTATATTCTAGAATATTTTAATTGATATTTTCTAAAACTCATTTTCATCTCTTGCCCTAATTATGCTTCCTCATCCATATATATATATATTTTTTACTTTTCATAGCATCCCATTCTGTTATACATTGTGAAATGTTAAATTATGAAGGACCTGACAGATTTGCTATCTTTGTATATCCATCATCCATTTTTTCTTGTGGTAGATTGTATTATTTGTTCAGAATTCTCCTTTCCCTCCCTGTCCTTCCCCCCATGTCTGACTTCAGGCTTGGTCATATAACTTGCCTTCCCCAATGGACTTCGAGTCAAAATGAGGGTATGAGAATCCTAAGCAGAGGCTTTAAGAGGCCTCATGTGTCTCTACTCACCTCTCTTGAGCTCCTGCCTTCGTAGAGAACCACAGGTCTCAAGTCAACTCTATTCCTTCAACCCAGGTCCCAGAATGAAAAGATGTGTGAAACAGACCAGAACCCAGACAACCCAGATCCGTTTGTTGTAAGTCACTGAGTCTTGGAGCTCTTTGTTACATTGTATTATCCCAGCAAGAGCTGACTAATACATCCCTTCTCCTGGAGCTAGGGCTTCTATTTTCTTCTAGAGAGCCAGCCCTTCTCCACTTTTTATCATAGGGTTTGGTTGGGTTGGTACTTCCTCCACTGGGCCCCAGCACCCTCCCATACACCATGCTGCTAACTCCCATCTCTGTTGAGATATCAGCTCTTCTTATCAAAGCTAAGAGAGCCCAATACTCTCTTGGCCAGTGGAAATGAATGAGCCTGGGCCTTGTTACCTGCTCAAAAGGGCTCCTACCAAAATCTTACAACCCATGCAGTCTTAATTCCTGTTTTACAAGAAAAGCATAGAAAGAAGACTGTGGATCATACAATACTAAATGCCACACCTCTTGGCTACTTTTTGATCATGGGCAGGAAGGCATGGGGAAAAAAATAGCAGTTGTTATGGACTTAAAGGCTGTGGGTCCCAAACATGAACACTAAAGCCCTAACCCCCACTGTGACAGTATTTGGGGGTGGGGCTTTGGGAGTTCAGCGGGTTTAGATAAAGTCATGAGGGTGATGCTCCTGTGTGGGACACCTTAGTGTCCCTATGAGAAGGGACATCAGAGGGTTTGCTTCCTCCCTCTCTACCCACACGTGTATACTGAGAAAAGGCCATATGGGAACACAGCAAGATGGGGGGCCATGCAAGGAAGAGGGCTCTCACCAAGCAGCAGATCTGCAGGCACCTTGATCTTGGACTTCCCCTCCTGCTATGGGAAATAAAGGTGTTATTCAAGCCATCCAGTCTATGACATTTGTTCTAGTGTTCCCAGCGAAGACAGTGGTTTTCCCTTAGAATGCAAAGGACAGATGCTGGAGACACCTAAAAGTAAAAGTTACTCCCTGTGCCAGGAGGAAGAGCAGAGTCAGCTCTGAATTACTCACTCACATGGAGAACTAGGAGCAGTGGTGTGGACAATCTCAAACACCAGGAAAACTTAGGAAGCTTTCATTTGACCAGAGAATCCCGAGGGTTGCCCATAATGTTTCAGGAGTGCTTTGAACAGGGGTGTGTTTCCTCGGAACAATCAAACTGCCTGATGAAAACACGTACACCTTTTCTCTCATGTATACTTTTTAAAATAAAGAAACATGGTATTCTGAATTGTATGTAATTTTTTTTTCCCTCCCTGAGAAGGCTAATAAAATAAGTTTACATTCTTCCGGTCCACAGATACTGGATCACACGGGGACACAGAGTGAGCTCTCCTGAGTTACAAGGGAAGCCAGTGAGGCATTACAAGGATAATCCCTAAAGTGTAAAATTAGCTGTAGAAAATCAGGGGTTGATAAACAGCTCTCTTCCCCATACTTTCTCCTCCTTCTCTGCTCTTTTTCTTGCCCCCACCTCTCATACCTCATGGCTTCCCACCCTTCTCAGAGATTTGGCAGGCCTTGTCCTACCTTGCAGTGAACTACCCACACCAGCCAGGAAGCATGGACTGAAATGGACTGTCCTATGACTCAGGTGCTCTGACGGCACTTGTGGGTGGAGAGCTGATACAAACTTGAGTAAAATACAATGCGTGCCCTTTAGAAACGCACAGTTTAGTAGACGTAAGAAATTCATGAACAAATAATCTTTAGAGAAGATTGTAAAAATAAAAAACAAAGTTGGGGGTGGGGTCCATTAAGTGTCAGCCTTCTGCTCAGGTCATGATCCCAGGCTCCTGGGATGAAGCCCCAGGTCTGGGCTCTCTTCTGGGGGCGAGAAGCGGGGAAGGGAGAGTCTGCTTCTCCCTATCCCTCTCCCTCTCCCTGCCGCTCTGCCTGCTGTGCTCTCTCACTGTGTCAAATAAATTAATAATAAAAAAAAATCTTAAAAAAAAAGAAAAAAGAAAGAAACAAAGGGTGGAATCTGACTTGATTGGTTTGGGTTGTGTATAGAGACCAGTAGTCTTCAAAACGCTCCCCAGGTGATTCTAAACAGTAAACCCGGCCTGAGAGCTGCCCCAGATCTACAGCATCACATGTTCTGGCAGGCGAGACCCAGGCAACTAGTATTTTAACAAGCCCCCCACGTGATGCTGGGGCACACGCAAGTTTGAGAACCACGGTGGTCACGCTAGGGAGTGGAGGCACAGAAATGGAGGGTTCCGGAAGGTGAGCTGTTGGGATTGGAGCGCAGGGGTGGGGGTGAGGGGCCCTTCCAAAGTACCCCGTCCGCCTCGGGGCAATGGACAAGCTCTCCAGCGAGAGGCTGGCCTGAGTCCTCCGGGTGGGCCATCCCAGAGGGATTATAGGCTGTGTAGACCTGGCTTACGACCACAGAGCCTCCTTCTGAAGCCTCAGTCGCTCAGACTGGTGGTGGCTGCTCATTTCCCTCTGGAGCTCTTAGGCAGGAAAGGTTGGGCCTGTGGTAGGCCATAGTGAATGGCTAGAAAGGTCTCTTCCTGGCGAATCCCAGCTTTCAGTTTATTGCTCCTCATTCTTTTCCCCAAAGTGGGCCCCCTTCTCTGAGCTCTGGCCTTTTTTTTTTTTTTTTTTTTTTAAATCCCATACAGGAACTGTGTCTATCCCCAGGCAGAAACCATGCCTCCTTTCCAACATCTCCCAAGCAGTCACGTCCCCACCCACGATAAAAGCAGCCCTGTGCCTAGAGCCACCGAACGCTGCACCCCACTCCCCGTGCCCCACTGTCCCACAACTCAGCCATTCCAGCTAACAGAAAACAGCCAGGCCAGCGGCCTCCCCGCTTCGGGCCTTTCCGCCCAGGCCAACTGGGCAAGGCACGACCCCACTGTGGTGCCGGGCGCAGGGACCCCAAGGGCAGGGGAGAGCTCCCCGGGTTCGCCGTAGCCCGAGGTCGCCAGCCGCGCCCCGGGTCGGGGGTGGGGGTGGGGGGTGGGCACTTCTCTGGGTTTCTGGCCGAGCAGTCCCCCCCGCCTTGGGGAGGGGCTGCGGCCGCCCGGAGTCGCAGAGGGTCCCGAGGCTCCTCCCCTGGGGTGGCCGAGCGGGAAGCGGGGCGCGCGGCGGGCGGGGGCGCGGCGCGGCGCGGTGCGGGGCGAGCGCGCGGGGCGCAGGCGGCGGAGTATGCGCGGGCCTCGGCGGCCAGCCCCGGCGTACAGCCGCGGCCGGGGCGCGCGGCGCGGGGCGGAAAAGCCTGTTTACACAGACTGCACACCGCCTGGGGAATAATGCAGTAAAGGAAGTGAGCCGGCTCGGCCTGACTGCTCCAACTTCCTGCTCTCACACACACACCAGAGGGAAAAAAAAAAAAAAAAAGAGGAGCGAGAGAAAGAAAAAAAAGGGGGAAAAATCAGGATCTCATTACAAGAGCAACAGACCGTCTGCAGACGCCTGTCAGCATGGAAAGTCGGGGGCTTTCGCCCGGTTCCTCCTAGAAATTCCCCCGAAGAAGGATCTTGAAAGCTCCCCCACATCTGGGTAGGTAGCAAGCAGGGTTTCTGCCTGTTGCTCGGACAGTTGCAAAGTTTCGTCGGGGTGCTTTTTCGTTCTTTTCTTTGGCTTGGTGGGGGTGGGGCTGGTGGGCGCCGCGGGGTGGGCTGCGGCCCTGGGGAGGGGGCGCCGCCGGGATGCTCCAGCGCCCGCGCCGCCCGCCCTGCCGGAGCTCCGCGCCGCGTCCGACCCTGCGCCGGCGGCACCCTGCCCTGGGGCTGCGCTGCAGCTCTGAGGAGGGGGTGCGGTGGGGGGGGTGGTTGGAAGGGACGGTGGGACTTCGGGTCCCCGGCAGGGACGGCGACGGGGCAGGCTGCGTGCCTGGATGCTGGACCGCCGCCGACCTTTTAGCAGGGGCTGGGCTCCCCAGAGGTGGCAGTGGGCACCGATGCTCCGATTTGGGGAGAGGATGAGGGTGGAGGGGGAAGCAGAGGGCGTGGGGAGCGAAGACGCGGGGCAGGGGGCCACGTCCCTTCTCGTTCGGCAGGTGACCCCCCCCCCCCCCCAACACACACACCGGCCCGGGTCATCGCCCCCGGGCGCAAGCCCAGGTGGACCTTTAAAAGCCAGAGGAGTCCTTACTGGACAGGGTTTTGGCGAAGGACCCGGCAGCAGACGGTCTTGGAGCCCCCCGCTCTTTAGGAGGGGGCGCTTCAGCTGGCAACTGAACGTTGGCCTGTAATGCTACTGTAACTTTTGGGAGGAGGAATTAAAATTTTGGAGAGTTAAAAGAGACAAGTAAGAGGTCTCGGTTTTGTTTTATTATTTTTTTTTTTCTGAACCGAATCATCCTGAGGACAAGCTGCGTTTAGGAGGCGGGTGGGGGTGGGAGTAAGAAATGTTATTTCAGAAACTGCAAAAGGGGCTTTTTAGAAAAAAAAAAAAACAACAAAAAAAAACGAGTGTCGGGAGAGTTTCTGGCTTGTCTGGAAACGGCAAGACTAATTGCCATGCGCTTCCGCTTTGAAACTGGCAGCAGACAGCATCTTGAAAATGACTCACTAGAGGAGCTCACAAAGAAACTGGTTTGCTCCTTCTCAGGTTTATGTATTTGTGCCTTTTACAGTTTCCTTTGTAGTGTTCAAGGGGTCCCCCGCCCCTTCCCCGCCGCCCCCTCCTACCATCTCGCTTTTGGAAGCCCCTGGCCAGTCTTTAACTACCCCCAGTACCCCAGCCGGAGGGGGGCTGGGGGAGGCTGAGTTGTTGTTGGAGTTGGCTGGGGAGAGGGTTACAGGGATTCTGCTGCTGCAGGGGGAAAAAGTTCCCTGAATTTTCCACTGGCTGCTGCAGGAAGAGAGAGCCCCTTTAGTCACTGCTAAGTAATGTCTGCACACACACCAACTAATCTCATTAGGAGTTTCCGCTGCTCTGTACAGGAGGGGTTTTGTGCAGCCACTGTCCGCTGGGGGAGTACTGTGCTGCAGAGGGGGACAAATTAGGGCTTTATTTACTTAGAGGTGCAGCTGCCTGACAGCCTTTTTCAGGGCAGTATCTTGAAAACTTTGAAGTCACTTGGGCCCTTTTGATTTCGGACTTTCAGGTTTTTCTTTCCAAGTTGTCTGTAGGGTGTCTGTGTAGGGTGTGTGTGTGTGTGTGTGTGTGTGTGTGTGTGTGAAGTTTCTATGGCCCCAGCAGCTCAAACACCCCCATCTTCTCTCATCTGAGCTTGTTGTCTTTGTTGGAAGGGGTCTAGGGGGCTGGGGGAGCCACAGGAGGTGAGAACCTCAAGTGTGTTCCAGGCATCTATTAATGAGCTCAAATCGATTTCTGAGCCTTACTGCTTTATTGCCAAACAAAATGCCCTCTGATCTCTTTTCGTTTTTCTCTGTCTGTGGCACACATTTATTTGGGATAGGTCAGTTATGAGTTTCAATTTATGGGGATTATAAAATTACAAATTGTGTTAGGAGGTCATGTGGGTCAGACAGTGAAGAAGAGTGTCCATAAGTGTTTTTAGAATTTCCAGTAATGATCCTGCCTGCAAAAACCCCTGATGGTCTTTCTATGCCAAATATAGCAAAGGCATTATGGCCTTAAGGCCTTATGCCTCCCCGCTCCTTTTAAACTTTTAAATGTTGGCAATGTGTAGAGTTGCTTAAAAGGGTAAAGAATTTAAGGAACCTGCTTGGAACTGTGGGGTTCCCTTTACTGACAAGGACATGCTGCTTGAGGACCGTACTCCTGAAGGGTTTTGAGGTATTGGTATTTCTCTTCTGGTGGCAAAGCATGTCCCAAAAACAGCCCAAGGAGGGTGTGAGTCAGTGGATGTGAGTACAGGATGTCCCTAACACAGTGCCGGGCATAGCAGTAGATGCTCAATAAATTGTTGCATTGAAAGCTGTGAGTAGGACCACGACACTTAAAACAAATAGATGAGAAAAAACACTTTCCAGATTGTAGGAGAGGCCCCTTTCAGTGAACTACAAACCAGCCTGGATAAACAGACTTTTGGGAGTAATTTTGTCCTCCAGGTGACATTTGGCAGTATCTGGAGACATTTTGGTTTCATAACCAAAGGGGGTCCTCTTGGCATCTAGTCGGTAGAGAGTCAGGCATGCAAACTACCCATCCAACAAGGTACAGAGCATCCCCGCCCCCAAGAATTTTCCATCCCCAAGTGTCAGTAGGGCGTACTGTGAGAAGGTCTTATTTACATTAACAGTGATGGTGACTCTTTTACCTGCCTCCATTCAATGAATAGGACATTTACAAGTTGTCAGTTGCACTTTTCTGTCACATATGTACCACTGTGCATGAATTTTCTCACTCTCACTCTCTCTTTTTGGTCAGTAATATGCCATAGAATGACATTGAAATGATGAATTGTGATGGTTTACATTTTTGGGCTGAATTAGACCATCTCTGAACCTCACTTACTTGGTACTAATGCTTTTCAGACCAGATGGCAATAGCCCAGATAGGACAGAGCAGTGATTTTTTTTTTTTTTTCAACCCTAGTTGAATTTGAAATTTCCTAAAACATTTATTAAAGATGTCCTCTTCTTATTATTAAAAAAAATTAATAATTTAAAACTGCTAATATACAGCAAATGTAACTCTGAGGTCATATTTTGAAATTTATATTTGTAATAACTTTTTGGAACTTGAATCTTTTCCTGAAATTGGTTTTAAAGTCCTTCCAGTCAGAGCATTTAAATTAAAATATTCCTTTCTTAGCTGTCAGATACTGGGTTTTGTGTGTTCTGTGCTACCCAGTTATATTTATACACCTCTCTGGTTCAGAACACCAGTGTGGTTGCAAAACATTACCTAATGACAAACTGAACACTAAAAAAAAAAATTATCCAAGGATGTGACTTCCTGGAATAGAGTCACCTTTTGGGGTGGGGGGTGGGTGCTGATCGTGAATTACTGCTTCTGAATTAATGACTTTGCTCCTTCTCAGTCCTAGAGACTGATCCAGCCACCTCTCTGTGCCCCAGAACTGGGGTATCTCATTAAACTTCAAAAGCAATACGTTCTGTCTCTTTTGGCTGTACCTGGGCTGCAGGCAGCTGGCTTCTGCCCCTTCCTAAGGGCCTATACACACACATACACATTGCATACACACACATACACACTGGGCATGGGGGTCATTTGAATGAAAGACCCCAAGATTTTTCCATATGTTTCAAGCAAGAGCTTTTTATGCCCTGGTTATCCATAATTCCCTTTGTCTTTGTATGTAGATTTATAACATATTTGAGATTGCACTAGCATGATAATATTTTCTAAAGGTTAGGTAGGTTTTTTTCTGTTTTGAAAAAATATTAATGTGAATTATGTTAGGAAGATTCAGAAAACCACGAAGAAAAATATAAACATCTCCCATAATCCCACTGTTAACATTTTGGTGTATATTTTTTTGGTCTCCTATAATGTGTGTGTGTACACACACACAAATACACACATGCACATATAAAACTTTTCATTGGAGTCACACTGTACTTTGTTTTGTAACTTATTTTTACTTAACATACCATTTTATACATTTTCATAACTGGTACCAAGACCAAAAGTACTGCACATAGAACATGCATTTATTGATCTAATAAATGTGTTGTCTCAACAGTGGATTGACATACTTTTTTACATGGACTTGTTCAATGTTTTTGTCTCTGTGGCTCCAAGTAATGTTCTAAGAATGCTGACCTCTTAGAAGACTGAATTCATATGTGCTGTGAAATTTGGGATTTTGATGAGTTTCTGTATGATTTAAGAATGAGTCATGATTTGCAGCCGAATATCAAGATGTAGTAACAGGAAGTCCAGGGCTCTACACATCAAAATAGAATGTTAAATGATGAGAAAGAGAAGCTAGGTTAAATCAAAAACGTATCTTGAACTTTAACTATAAGGTGGGAAGAAGGTGCCTCTTGTACATTGTGACAATTCTGAGTTATTACTGTTTCATTTTATATCCAGAGAGTTTCCAGACTTTGAAACTGAGGTTTTCAATGGCTTTTCAGCTCAGGATGACTATTGCCCATGGTCAGTTTGAATTAAGATCATCCAGCTTTTTGGTTGAAACTGTGGCAGAGAGACGATGGTTTTGTGGCACAGAACTCTGGTTTTGCCACTTACAGTGCAGCCCCAGTAAATGGAATTGTGTGTGTGTGTGTGCGTGTGTGTGTGTGTGTGTGTGTGTGTAAAACCTTCTGTTAATGAATCCTAAAGGCCTTCAAAAACGGTAGATCATTCAGTCTTTAAAGTAATTGCAGAAATTTGACTCCTACCTATAACCAAAGAAAAATGGCCTTTCATCTATTACCGGAAACTTAACGTATGTGTCAGCAGTTTAAAAATAAACCTTGAATTGGTCATTTCAATAAACTGTAATTTGGTTTGAATTGCCACTAGGAATTATTAACTCATCAATTATGTGTTTTAATTTGCATTTCCTGGAAAGCAATTATTAAATTATTCTAAGAATTAAATGGGATTATTTTATAACTTATCTTTGAGGCTTATTTTTATATTTTTAAAGAAATTAAGATGATGGTTTTACTCATACATTCTAATTTAAGTTGGACTAAAATTAATTTACTCACCTGCTCTAGAAAGAGGCTCTAAAGTACATGGTATCATAAGTATTTCTAAGCTATCATATCTAAGAATAATTCCCAATTTTCCGTGTGTAAATATGGAAATAATGGGGTAGGTATAAAACACACTTATCTAATGCCTTCTTTTAGACTGAAGTCAGGAATCCTTTACTCAAAGAAGTAGAACAAGGAATCTGAGACCCTGATTGTCTTTTTTTTTTTTAATTGAGGTATAATTTTGTACATGGAAATGGACAGATCCTTGATGTTTTTGTGTATACCCATGGAATCCCCACCTCTTACCTCCAAATAGAGAATATTTCCGTCACCTGAAACATTCCCTAGCTATTTTTTTAAATTACGGTAATTTCATGAGTCTACCCTGTAGGTTATTAAACCTCAGAACACTTTGATAAAATACTGCAGTATTTTTATTTAATCTGCTTGATTGAAAACTAATCATTAGAATGTGGGGATTTCCTCAGCAATACCATAGGAGGAAAAATCCCTTCTACATTATTTAATACCACATGAGTTAACCAAAAGTAATGTGTGTGCTACAGGAACAAGCAGATTCCCTTAAAGCCAGTTGTGTTGAGGGGCTATCTCTGAATCTCTCTGGATGGTGAAGTGATTAAAGTGTAGAGGTTGGGGTAATCCCTTCCAAGTCAAGTTCTTTTGTCTACTTCTGTGGAGTAAGGAACTTGAATCCCAAGAGTTGTGAAAACATGATGTTAATTTTTGTTCTCCTCCCAGCCAGCCAACTTCCAGGCATACACAGTGATTTAGGCGAAGTATTTTGTGATGGGAAAAGGGGTTCCCCATAAATTTCCCCTTCAATCCCATTCTGGCCCCTTGTAGAATAAGGAACCCTTGAGGGAAGGTTGTTGCTGGCTGCTGTGCTGCATTTCCTCCTTTTTGTAAGGTTTGCGACAAGCATCACTCATTTCTAATGGCCCGGTCACCTCATTCTTGGGAACACCAGTGACTGTCTGAACTGGATGCTGAGTAGGCCAAGATAAGATGGTGATCACCAGGTTCAGTCCCTGCTCCTTCTTTCCTATAGTCTTTGAAAAGGCTCTCTGTCCTCCACTGCTGTGTCTGAGGGGTCCCTCATTCCCTCTGGCCGTCTTTAGTCCCTTGTCTCCCCACAGGCCAGAGTGGTCCTGAAAACACAGGTCTGACCGTGCCACATGTCCGCCTCAGATCTCCCAGTGACTTCGGCCAGGTTAGAGACCGGAATCCTTCATGTAGGCAGTATGCCAGCCACCCTGGCTTTTCGGCCATTCCTCACAGGCGTCCTGTGCCCTTTGGCTACGGGGCCTTTCCAGATGCTGTTCTTTCTCCTGGGAATTCCCTTCCCTGCCCCCACCCCACTCCCATCTATCCCGCTCTCTCTGCTTTGCTACTTTGTGGCCATCCTCCAAGGCTCGGCTTTTGCTAGGCCCCCAGGCTGGCACTCCCCCCCGTCATCCAGCCATCTGCCCCCGCCTTCAGAGAGCCCTTGCCGTATTGACTAACAGGTTTCCTCAGTACCCTCTCCAAATTCTCCCTCCCCAGATTCTCACTATCCAAACACAGGTACTGAACACTTTGAGATCTCGTTTTCTAGAGATGGGGCTGGTGTCCGCCATTATTCCTTATTACTCATTATCCCAAACTCAGGAACAAAAGAGGGTTGATAGCCCGGCCTCCCTTGTTATCCAGAGCCTCTGCCAAACCCTTGAATCCTTTAGACTTGGAGAGTGAGGGAGGTACCTGCCCCCCGATGCGTCATGATGTATTTCACGTCTGTCTCAGCCTCAGTCTGGAACCTCCCTCTGGGCCTGCTCTGTTTTTCTCATCCTCGTAATTATCCCAGCACGTTGTCCAGTACTTGGCATTCATTGAATTATAAACCATCTGAAGGGGGAAAGCTTGCCGTTGGACTTGATAAAGGTCTTTATGGCCATGCATAAATCCAACCCTTTGCTAGACAGTAAATTACTTGGATTAATAAGAGGCCTATCTCTTGGTGAAATCATGAAGACAGCCAGGAAGAGCCTGTACAGAGGATATGTCATTTTCCAGAGTTTTTGTCTGGACTTGCAAGAACCGTAGATGAACAGACACAAGTTTGTTAATCTCTGAGAGGACAAATGTCAGCCTTGTTGTTGCTACCAGGGTTGTACTGGGAATGGTTGGTTAACAGTTAAATAATTCATAGGTCAGTGCAGCTTGAAAGGATCTTGATGTAAAATTTTTTCCGTGTTAAAACCTATCTTTCTACAGCAACGATCATTGGTCTTTCATCAAGATGTCGACTGACCAAGTTTTGGTCATTCCTCTGGGCTGCGTTCCATAATATTTGCAGTTAAAAATCCTTCCTCGCTTATACTAAAACCTGTATGTAGCATTTGTCTATAACTTCTTGTAATTAATGATGTTTCTGATTGATTTCTGATTGATTTTGAGACTAACGAAAGACTCTGTGTATTTGAAAGGATGAATGACTAATACCTCCGCTGTTTTGGGGGAAGGAGGGCTGGGTCCGCTGTGCCTTTCAGCTGCGTTTTGCCAAAGAGGCGTGTGTTGATAGTCAGACCTTGACTTACCAGAATGTATGATTAAGCAGATTTCTCTCCCTGCATTTCACTGTCAGGAGGGAGAGATAAAAACCCAACGGCAAAACAAGCCCCAGAATTTATTCCAGGATGTGCTCAGAAATTCTCTGTAAGAATTAAACAGCAAGGATTCTCTTACACTGTCTGCATCTGTAAGTTCTCATCATCCTCAGAATAAGGATCCTAAGGCCCCAAAAGATCAGAATGCTCGATTACATGAGAAAAGGGGTCTCTGGTCAGATAGTTTCCTAACACGGTTAAGAAGAGCACTTTTCTGGTTAATACTCAGCTGGGAACGTTCTCTCCCCACTCCCTCCTTATTGGATTTTGGACAGTTTTCCTTTAGAGGCTAAGATACAAAAGCCATGGTGGTTGGAGTTCCTTTGAAAGTGAAGAAGATAAGCATTGACAGGGGAGTGTGTGTGTGTATGTATATGTATGTGTGTGTCTCCGCATGCGTAGGCGATAAGAGAAATGCCTGAGTCGAAGAGAGTGGGACAGTATGATCTCACTTTTTGTTCCTCCTATATCCAGAGCCGCTGTTCTCACAGAGGAGTCAAGTCCTAAGAGAGAGGATGGGAGCATAAGGGAACATTTGCTAAACTTCTCGCCCAAAAGAACCACTATTTCACTGTGAGAACTCAGAAAACTTGGTTTTTAAAAAAATACAATTTATGAGAGAAGAAACAAGAGATTCCTAATTTCAGCAAGTCCCATTAAGAACATACAAGAAGGGAGCAAACCTTTTAGTATTATTTGCAAGAGCATATCTGGACAACAGACCTCCATGTTCTTGTATGGTTTTGCATTTTGAAATCTTCTGGAATCTAGAATCCATGAGCGTTGGTAGAGATGTTATTTCTGCTAATGTCTCTGCCTGTTTTCCAAGACCTAGAAACCAATCACATAGACCAGAAGATATTGGGTGGTAGAACATTAATATTTATTTTTATTTCATTTTTTCTTTTTAAAAAAGTATTTTAGAACAAACATCTCCAGATTCTCCAAGTGACTTTCTGAGCTCAGGACTGGAACTGATTAAACCCCAGGCAGAGAACCCCATGTCACATCCATGCTGAGGCCCTAGTGGAGGGCAGAAATGCCTGTTGATGGGCCAAACCCATCTTTGATAATTGAGGCCAAAACGTCACTCAGTCAGCCCCTCGATGTTCTTATGACCTTTGCTTAATTGACTGCTTTGGATGCCTTAGTGCTGATTCTCAGTTCTGCATTTATGATGCTTGGATAAACTGAGCAACTTTGAAGAGTGCTAAAAATTCTTAAAGTGAATTACATTTATTACAAATGTATATGCTCTTGGAAGAGGCCCGGAATCCCACAAATGTCCTGGGGACACTGGGGTTCTCCAAAGCTCAGAGTTCCTGCTCTTAGATAAGAGCACTTGGCCTGCTTTGATTTAAATCAGAGCTGAACCACAGTAACAGCGTCCTCTGCCAGCCTTTGCCACATCCTTTGCTTTTTTTTTTTTCCCTCTTAACCTAAATATTATACCTAATTTGTCTTTAAGACCTTGACATAGAAGATCATACGTGCTCTAGATAATGAAAATGTAAAAAGGGTGACTTTCTTTAGCAAGGGGGACAAGATCTCTAAAGCAGGATCCAGCTGTTATTTATTTTTTACAGTTAATATGTTGTGGCACAGTTATTGGAAGAGGAGAGTATCATGTTGTATGTGGCATTTCAGGAAAGGGCCGAGCCACGTTAGCAGATGGCAGATTCCCGAATGGGAAGGGAGGGCCATGAGGACGCTTTGGGGTCCATATTGGCTGTTTGATGCTGATGCACCAACAGCTATTCTTTTCCATCAGAGGCCGTTGTAGGCTTCTCGAAGGATGTGGGTGTGCACGTTAGCCAGACACAATGAAGAAACCAATGCTCTCCCACTTACGACTGTGTTCATGTTCTTTGGTTCATTTACTCAGTGCATGTGGGGGTGGGGGTTAGTAAATAGGTTTGAAATACAAGACATTGGGAGGGTTTTGAAGTTATTTTCTACTTTTGCAATTCTAATTCTTAGAAATAACAATACTTACCATGAACACCAAGATATTTTAAAATATGCTCCCCTCACTGGAGTGAGTCGACAAGTCAGGCTCGATTTTTCAGTAGACGTTCAGTGGAAAATGAGATGCCTTTGTGTGCCATGTTACCCTTATGCCATTGTATTTTTGCCTCATGTTAAAAAGAACTCTGTGAGAAGTTGTTGACATTTAGTAGAACCCCTGCATTTGGTACCATGAGGCACAAAAATGTGAGAGAAACAATAAAACCATAAAAGGGCTGGTCTACCTTCCCGACTGGAGACGCAGCTAAAATCCCCCACAGGTGTCCACCACATGAGCAGGTGATGACATTTGGAAGACAGCAGCGT